>NC_080092.1:100488000-101123250 GCF_950005125.1 Chionomys nivalis
CCAGCCCTCACCCCTTTCTCTAGCTTCTCAGGGCCCACCCCCAGGCAAGTCCAAGGGTGGAGCGGTTTTCAGCATATCCCTCTGCCCCACATCCCAAATCCCCTATAGCCACCCAGCTCAGGTGGCTTGGTGGGAGTGGCAAGGTCATAGTCACCCAAGGTCCCCATAGCTCCATTCCCAAGCAGTTCCCTGTTCCACACACACCGGTCCTTCTACAAGGACAAACTTCAGCTTTCTGACACACACCCCTTGGCCTGATCACACTCCTGGTCATCTTGGAACTCTCTAATTTTCACACATGAGATGCCCAACCTAAGCCCTGGTTGGTCAAGCAAGAAACCCAACTAGACTGAAAAACACACCGAGCACACTGGCTTTGGCTATGTTTGGACAGGACTTGTAATGAAAAAAAAAAACAGATGGACACAAACAGCAATTCCAGCTCCTGAGCAACGGCCACAGCACCACCCTCGGTAACAGGAGGCGCTGGGTAGAGAATGAGGCAGCTCCATGCCAGCAGGACGGGCAGGAGACGGCCTGTGTGGGCAGGACAGGCTAAGGGCAATAGCAGGTCATCTCTTTCTGTCATCCGCCCTCATGAGCCAAGAAGTGCCCCTCAGCTTAGTGAATGCAGCTTCAGGATAGACAATGACCGGTGCCCACTGGTGCCCAGGAATTGATTAGTGGAGTGGTCAGTGTGGCTCCCTAGAACAAAGAGGGTAAGTGCGCCAGTGTCCAGAGCAAACACTCCCACCGTAGCCTTCAGGCTGGCCAGAGGTGCCCACCCTGCCTGCACTGCAGCCATCAGACAGGTCAGGATGACAGGGAAGTGGACAGGTCAGGATGACAAGGAAGTAGACAGGTCAGGATGACAAGAATGTAGACAGATGTCACCACGCACACAACTGAGGAGGGCGAACCAAACCTACAGATGTGTCCCCAAAGCAACCAAGGTTTTGTAGAACCCACACAGGGCCACGGGGTAGAATCCACACAGGGCCACGGGGTAGACTCCACACAAGGCCATGGTGTAGACTCCACACAGGGCCACGGGGTGGAATCCTCACAGTGCCACAGGGTAGCCAGGCAGCCTCGGAGAGGCTCTCGGTGCCTAGTGAGACCTTCTGTAGGGGTAGGGGGAGCCACAGAACAGTGTCAAGGCCAGCTCCTGTGGTATGTCCTCATCAGAAACAGACCAGGGAGGCCAGGCGACACAGGACGTGGGACTATGCTGTCATGAGATGGACAGGAATGGCAGGGTGGTAAGAGGAAATGGGGAGTCATGACCATCAGGGTGTTGGGTGATTACTAAGGAGACAAAATGTCCAAAATGAGCTATAGTAAAGACCGCACAACTCTAAAAATACTAAAAGCCATGAATTCCGTGTTCCCACAGATGAGTGTACGGTATGCAAATGAAGTCACAGTAAAGGGGAGGGAGGGGCAAGCAGATGTAGGTGGAACACGATAGTGGGGGGGAGGAGAAGGGAGGGAGAAAGGGGAAGAGGGAATGAAGGAAGCGGGGTGTCTCTCCAGAATACTCAGAGGAGTGCCACAAGAGACGGCCCAAAGTGGACAGAACCCAACGTTAGCCTCCAGAGCAGCCACCTCTGGTGCACTGTTCTTAAGGTGTGAATGACCTGCAGAGGCCTGGGGCAGCCAGAACGTGGCTCCGTGGGACAGACGAAGGGGGCTGCCAGGGCCTAGAGTGTGGCCTCGTGGCTGTGTCCAGCTGGAGCAAAGCCACAGAACCTCATCAACACCTAAGCATGCATGCACCATTTAGCAATAGATGGGGAACTCAAGGAAATCCCGCATGTGGTGTCCCGCAAACAGCCCCATATCTCCAGTTGACAAATCAAAGAACTCTGGCTGCAGCTGAGAACCACCGAAGCCCTCCTGCCTAGGTCAGCCCACTCAGGTACCCTTGGCGCTGCTCAGAGCGAGGTATGAGCTGCGGGATCGGCTGGGTGCGGGGAGGGATCGGCTGGGTGCAGGGGAAAGGAAATGCACCTGGCTATTGTCAATTTCAGGGCCAGATTGCAGCTCAGCAATGAGTTCCCAATGGGCACACACCATTCCTAGGGTCCCCCCTAAGCGCCACAGAGAGTGGAGGAGAAGCTTAGGAAATAAGACACATGGGAAGCCAGAAGTCCCAGTGAGCAATGGACTCTATGTCAGTCTTGCAAAGATAAAGGACAGCAGCGTCCACAGATATCCACAGACCTCAACGCTCAGCCTCAGTGCCCAGCCTAGGAGCCTGGCTCCCTGTCCCATCAGACTCTCAAAGCAGGCAGGTGAGCCCTACAGGAAACCAAAACCAGCTGGTCAGGGCTACCAAGTCATGTCCCCAAGTCAGTAGACCAGTGACAAGAGGAGACCTTCTCAGGGACCTCGGTGGTGGACTCTGTCCCATAGAGAAAGTAGTGGCTCATGCAAACCTTGGGACGGCGGTATAGAGAGAGTCAAGGCCATCCCCATTGCGAAAGGTGCCTGCTTCATCTCATCTACCTGTGACCGATGACACGGACTGCCCAGCCCACCGACTACAGAGGCCTTGCCCACTCTGGCGACTGCTCAGGATTTCTGGTAGGGTCCTTGCTGGACCTGAGTTCTGATGAACTATGAGTCCTCCCTCCACCCCCAGTCCGACAGGGATAGAGTAGCCAGAGCCCTCCGGCGTCCCCACATACCGGCTGCAGTCTGCTCCTGTGAGGCTCCAGCTTTGCCCCACCCACAGTGGCCTTCTCGAGAACTCCAAACCCCACCCCACTCATGTCCCAGCCCCCTGACCCTAGCCCTGGCCCTGACGGAAGTAGGCAGGGGATGCCACGTGACTTAGCCTCCTGTGACAATCCTCAGGCAGCCATCCACCCAGACAGTCAGCCTGGGAACTAGCTCCGGCCTCGGCCACTGCCCTCATTTCCTCTGCTGGCTTCCTGAGCTGGGGGTGGGGAAGGCCACAGCCACTGGTCCCATTGCCACTAGTTCCTTTGTGACAGGCAGGCAAGGCCCAGACTAGGGGACCTGAAATCAGAGTCCCAGCAGGCACTATGGCCCAGATTATCACACGACGAGAATAATGGGTGACACAGGGGTCTCCCCACCATAGACATAACCTTCAGCCTACCTGGGAACAGACGTCAGAACCACTGTCCTTTGAACAAGAGCAGGTCCCCTCATGGTCTGCCTCTGGCTTCCGTCCAGTTGACCCTAGTCCGTCCCCGTCCCAGTAGCCATGAAAGAAAGGCAGGTGGCCACAGTCCTGGGAGGAGGGCCTGGCAGAGCACTGGGCACAGCCCACCCTCAGGAAGTACTCCATGAGTGCAGGACAGGTGCCAGAGACATCAAGGACATTAGTCACCAGGACCCACCATGTATGCCCAGACATGTGGCCGACTGCTCCTTGGTCCCTGGGCCTGAGGGGTACTATACCCAAATTCTTTGGCTGCCTGGGTAAAGATCCCAAACTGGCGGCTTCTGTGGGGTGTCCAGCCTTGCTGGTTCTTCCAGCTTGGGGTGGTGGTCCTCTGCTGGTAGTGCTTTCTCTTGACTCCAGAACCTCTCCCCGCACCCCTCATTTCTGTGTCCTCTTAGCAGGATATCTGCCACTGGATTTAGGGCTCACCCCACCCTGAGGTTCGGGGGGTCATAGTCCCGGTGATACCTCCCAAGTGAGCACATACTTGTAGAACCCTTGAGACGGGACAGTGGAGCTCAGGCAAAGAACCCTGTGCCCTGCAGATCAGGACAAGGGATAAGGGAGCTCACACCCACAAGAGTCCCCCACAGAGGTGCCTGCACACTGTGCACACAAGGTACATGTGTGCAGGTACACACTTGGACATGGACATGCCTAGGTCCTGCCAGTCAGACTATGCCTGTCTCATTCGCCATGTAGGAGGTGCGTGTTGCAGGTATGTTTATGTCCATGTCTGCGTGTGCCACACATGTACAGGAGCCTGCATGCCAGGGAATGTTGGGGAGAGCAGCAGAAACCTCACATGCCTCCTGCCCCTGCCCCAGGGTTCTGTGACCGCCCTCTGGTGGTTTCGCTGAACTACTCCCAGAGAAGCAGCCTGTATATAGCCAGCATGCCACCTCTCAGACGGGTCACCCCTAACCTACAGGCTTTAATGGCTCATCAAGAAGAGGTCATACTGAGGTAGGGTCGGCCTTAAATGTAGGCCCTAAGCTTCCTGTAACGGGGCCCACAGGCAGCGTGACAAGCCAGAGACAGCACCCTGTACCCTACATTCAGCTGCTATGAAGGCCTGGCTGGTCGGTGTCTTCAACCAGATCCAGTGACGATCTGATTTGTCACTCAGTGAGTCACAGCTTTCCACATTCCAAGTTCATCTGCGAGCCAGGGACTAGTGCTCCTGGGGACCCCCTGGCTCGTTTTCAGGGCCACCTTTGTCGCAAGTCCCAAGTACACCCATCCACATGCCACTCAGATCCAGGTCTTCTGCCACAGTCACTATGAGCCCAGGAATGCCAGTCCCGTACCCTGTCCCATGTGGACACCTAGGAAACAACATCCCAGAAGGGCGCAGCCAGGGTCTTCATTCGGAGCCCACCATGGGGTGAAGACTTGAGCAGGGACCAGGATGTAGGTTGAGGGGCTGGAGACAGCGAGCAGCGGGCACCGTGCAGGGTAAGCGGGCAATGGCAGACAGCGGAGTGGAACAGCCATGCCTTCTCTGTGCTTCTGCAAGCTGCCAGGGTGGCTGCCAGCTCCATACCCCCCTGCCTCAGACAGGAAGCCGGCAGAGGCCGCCCTGACTAGCCTTGCCCGGTGCCCAGCGCTCCACAGCACCACGTGGACCACCTTACAGATAAGCAAACTAAGGACTAGAGAGGGTGAGACATCAGGGAGTGAGCAAATAGTGGGGGGGGGGGCGCTAGGGCTCCCCCAGCCCCAGCGTGGGAGGGGCAGTCCCAAAGTATCCTGGGAGTGCAGGTTCCTCCGAGGGAAGCACCTCACTGGAGTCCTTACACCACTGCTAAGGGCCCTGGCCACTAGCGACAGTACCAGGCCCCAGCAAACATCCCTGGCCTATATTAGCTCCCTTAGCTGCACCAGGCACACTGAGGAGGAGAGTGAGAAACAAGGTCAGTCCCCTGCCTCAGTGCGAGCTGACTGCCATTCACTCAAGGTCATCAGCTCCTACCCCTTCCAGCTGCTCTTGTCCTCCATGACCCCCTGTCACCCCTTTTCCTTGACTGTCATGCTCTGTCTGCCTGGAGAGCGGTCTCAGAGAGACTTAAGGAATGGCCGAAGAGCACACAGCCAAGAGACCACTGGGTAGGGTCTGCCAAGAAATCCTTCATGGACACCCACATCCTGGGTGACAGGGAATGGGGCACAGAATTAGACTTCACAGCAGGCCCATCTGGGTGCTTGTCTGGCCATGACACCCCATGATTATGTTCAGCCCCAGCAACCTGTCCTGTCCAGGGTGGCGAGGGGCCTAGCATGCTAACAGCCTCCACTTCAAGCTTGCCTGCCAGTCCTACGATGCTTGCAGACCCGGCCATAGGTGCAAGGGCTCCTTAGGGGACTGTCGGGGAGCACTGGACAACCCATAAACACTCTTCAACCACACCAACACGAGCCTTCCTTTGAGCTTTGGTGGCTCTAACTTCGACAACATCAGCTAGACCATCTATCTCTCCCTACTCAGCCTCTGCGGGTACAGGGGCCTTCAGGCACCAATTGTGCCCATACCTCCTCACCCTCACAAATGGCTCACCAGGTTCCTCCTCCAACCCAGACCCAGACACAGGCATCACCATCCCATCTTCCAAAAGGGGAAGCAGAAACCCAGAGAAGCAGACAGACACAGGGACTCTGATGGCAGAGAGTGGCTCGTGAGCACAGGCTTAGCGGGAGGGCAGAGGATCCCATCTTTCCCTCCAGCACCCAGACCTGCCTTGCTCCCCACTAAGTCCCCCATCGCCACCATCCAAGCCCTCGGGGCAGCAAGGGCACCATGCCCACAGGCACACAGCTCTCACGTCCCACTAGATCATCACATCAACACTGTAATTACACAGATCAGCTGCACAAGAGCACAAGAGCTGCCTGCAGTCCTGCCGGCGCTCCGAGGTGGGGGAGGGGCGCTCCTGTCCTGGGTACCCCGGAGGAGAAGGGGTGACAAGCCACGGGGGCAAGACTGGGCAGGTGGGAGGATGCAGGGCTTCCTCCCTCTTGTGAGCAGCCTAGGCCCCACCCCTATCCAAACAGCTCCAGGGCCACCTGTCTGGAGTCTGGAAGGACTAAGTGCTGGGTAAAGCTTGCCATGGGGGACATTCTGCAGCCCTGATGTTGGGGATATCAGTCCCTAAAGGGGGTCTGGGCCTGAAGCGGCTGCCCAAGGCCACCTCCACTCCTGCCCTAGCTTCAGTGGGTCACAGTCACTGCTGCTGGTTTCTGTGCCTTCGGTTGGACGGTAAATGGTGACCTTCAAGCCCCTTGGGTCAGCCAGAAAGTCACTTCTGAGCAAGGGACATGACAGCCCTAAGCCCATTAGGCAGCTCCCATCAGCCCCCCTCCCTAGGAGCAAATGCCTTCAGATGGAGTCCTGCCCGGGGGACTCGGTGCATCACAGTACACATTGGCCCCACTCCAGGAGGGAGACCCAGGAGAGCCATCACGTGTGAGTTGGGCTTTGTTTGGGCTGTGCAGCCCAAGCCAAAGCCCGGGGGACATGTGGGTGGGACTCGTTACCCTCCCACTCAGGACAAGCAAACAGAATCCGCTTTAGAGACAGCTGCCACAGCCCCCTCTGCCCTCCACAGCTGTCCACCCTGCTCGGGCAGCCGTGGTAAACACATTATCCCTGTGTCCACAAGCCAGGTGGAGCAAGAGGCCCACCTCTGGTCCTGTGCGGCCAGCTGGTCAGTACCACCCCTCCAGAGGGGGATCTCAGGTGGGCTCATGTTAGGGGGTCTTCATTGACCCCCACACACACCCACCACAAGCTGCCGGGGTGGGGGTGGGGGACTGGCTGGATAGGGATTTGCAGAAACCAGCGGCAGGTTTGGGAAGGGGCCTTCCGCACCAAAACATGGACCAGCAAGCTCCCACAGTGGGCCTGGGCTCCTACCCTGCCTTGCAGAACACCCCTCACCTCCCCAAGGCCCTGAGTCCTGGCAACCTCTCTCCGGGACACCTGGGGCCAACACAGGCCCTCTTGTCCCAGTTACCTGCGCCAGGGAGGCATCCAAAGAGACAGGGGCTGATGCTGCCAGCCAGAGCTGGGGGGGCCGGCTGTGCAGAGGGTCTGGCCCCAAGGCCTGCCCACCTCCGGAGACCTGTAGTGGGTCCTCGCCGGTCCCTGTTCTTCTGCGGGGACTCAGGGCAGAGAAAGGGTTAATTTCCAGGCAAAATGGGAAACCGTGGCTCCAGCAGCATCATGTCGGCAGTGGGAAGACAGGTGGGGGGGCAGCTGCAGCCGCAAGGCCGCCTCCGAGGGCGCCGCGGACTCACCCGGGTCGAAGTGGGAGCTGAAGGCGAAGCTGGGGTTGAAGAAGGACGACGACATTGCCAGGGCCAGCAGCGCGATGGGCATCCCCGGGGCCGGCGTTGCGCTCAGGCTCAGAACGCCCGCGGCCTGGGCCAGCGTCCCGGCATCATCGCCCAGCGGCCTCCGCAGGTGCGGAGCGCACGGCCCCCCGCTCCTAGCGCCCCCAGCCACCGCCGCAGCGCGGGCACCAGTGGAGGCGGCGACAGACGAGGCGCCTCCGCCCGCCGCCGCGGCGCCGCGGGGCTCCGGCTGGTGCAATCCGAAAACACGCGGGAGCGCGCGCGAGGTGGGGGGGACGGGGTGGAAGGGGGGGATGGAGGAGGGGGCACGAGGGTTCTGGGGGTACTGAGCCGGGACAAAGCAGGGAAGGGGCACGCAGGTCGTGGACAATGGGGGAAGGAGAGGGGTCTCAGAGGCAGGGGGGCTATGGGATGAGGGGGATGCAGATTGAGGGCACAGAGGCTGGGGACAAGGAGTGGGGAACAGAGGCAGAGGAGGAGCGTGGGTCGTGGGACACTAAGTGATGGGAGGAGGCACGGAAGCCCGGACCAAGGGGTAGGCAGGATGAAGGCTGAGCGGCACGGAGGCAGGGGTTAGCAGTGCACAGATGATGGGGCTATAGAGAGGGATGAAGGCTGGGAGCACAGACACTGGGGAGAACGAGAGGGGTCAGAGGCAGAAAGAGGGGCATACAGGTTGTGGGACACTAAAGGATGTAGAGGGGCCCGAGGCTGACGCTGCGGGATTTGTGGAGCCCAGAGTGGAGATACAAGCACAGAAGGGACTCGCAGGTCCCAGCAGAAGGGTGTGGGCGGAGGGAAGGGGTTTGGAGGCCTGGGCTACCGGGATGGAGACGAGGGCACAGAGAGGGGAGGGACACTGAGGTGTTGAGATGCAGGCAGTGGGGGGCACCGAAGCTGTGGGGACCCGAAGGGGTCGGCACGGAAGTGGGTGGGGTGTTTGGAGCCGGGAACTGCGGCAAGGGCGGGAAGCATGAAGGTCGGAGGTTGGAGGTCTCAGGGGCCTGAGATGGAGATCCAGCCCTGGATGAGGGGGAGACTGGAAGCCTGCCAGGCATGGACGCTGTGGGCGTCTCAAGAGGTCACTGAGGTCGTGGGGATTGTCACAGAGGCCAAGAGTCATGGAGGAGGTTATGGACAGGAGTGGACATGGAGGTGCGGAGCCGGGGTCCTGCTGAGTAGCGGAGGGTGCACGGAGATAGATGGGGGCACCCAGGAGCTTCGGGACACCGGGTCACTCGCAGGTTTGGGGGGTGGCTTGTCGGGAGGCGCTTGCGCTGGTGGAGGCGGGGGAAGCTGTTTTTGTACTAACCGCCTGCGGCTGTGCCACGCTGCGACGAACGGCCGCCCCCACCCGCACAGATCGGCCAGGGCGCTTGGAGCGGGCGGCGGCGCCGGGCACGGACGCTGCTGTGCCCTGCGCCCCTCCTCCTCCCGCCGCAGCGCCATCTTGCAGGGTTGCGACGCAGCTGCGGGCCTGGCGGCGAGTAGGCGGAGGCACGAAGAGGGGCTGTCACCTGCAGCTCTGGGGTCCTGGACAGTCATACGGTCACTCATTCATTCATTCTCGGGCCAGTTACAGAGACCCTTGGGGTCCGCAGTTGGAGAGCAACGGGATTATGCTATCTGGAAGCCTGAGGGAGTGGAGTGTTTGAGCAGAGGGTCCGCAGCGACCGGAGCAGCAGAATGGTTAGGGTCAGCAGAGTCAGAGAGATCATGGGACCCTGCTTTTTCCAACCTGACGCTTGTGAAATTTGGGGTAGTCATCTCTGCCCATTTTGTCAGTCGTGGTGACGCAACACAGCTCAGCTGGAGGGCCAGTGGGCTTTGGGATAGTTGGCCTTGAGTTTGGCTGGCCAGATATTAAAGGACTCAGAGTTTGCGGTCCCCTTGGAACCCCATGGAAAAGTGGTGGAGACAGCCCCAGTATTCTTGGAGTCGCCAATGATCACCGGTTCATGAACTAGCTTCATCCTAGGTTGAGGGGCCGGCAGCAGGCACCTCTAGGTAAGAGGACTTTGCTCTGGCTCTTCCCTGTTCCTTGGCCAGGGTTGCCGTGGAGTTCCCACCTGCTTCAGTGTGTATGCTCTGATGTCAGAGGACATTCTGTAGTTCTGCCCCCAATCAAAGGGGATGCAGTCCCTAGAAGCAGCTGACCTCAAGAGCGTGGCCTGGCAGAGGCCAGGCTTATGGGAGAGGTGGCAGGCACATCTAGGAATGAAGGCTGAGAAAGAGGGGGATGAGCAGGCTAGGAGCCTTCAGCGAGCTAGAGGGTGAGGCTAGACCTAGAAGAGGGTGAGGTAATGAGGCCCCCACCTCAGAGAAAAATTGGGGTGGGGACCCCAAAACCTAGCAGTCATGTCCATGCACAGTTACATCACACTGTCCAGTCAGACTTGAAACGCTGACGTGTGCAGGCTGCTCGGTGAGGAGGCCAGTCAGGAGGTCCAGGGCTGTGGTTCTGTTTACAGGAACAAATGACCAGAGCAGCCTGGTCCACAGAGACCAGCTGCAGACAGGGATTGCCGGAATCCCCGGAGAGGGGAAGTGCGGGGTGACCACGAGGCTCCTTGTGGAGCTGAGGACAAGTGTGCTGGACTTGGGTAAAAGCGAAAGCTACAAGCCCAGCTAACCCACCGACCAGAATGACCAACCAAAGGTGGAGGCAATGACAAACAACTTCAAAAAGATACTCCATTTATTTATTGTGTGTGTACACACGGGTACGCCTGTCGTGGCGCACGCATACAGGTCAGAGAACGGCTTTTGGGAGTCACTTCTCTCCTTCCTTCTGTGGGTTTCTGGGATCAAACTCAGGTCAGCAGGACCAGAGGCAAGTGCCTTTACCCACTGAGTCATCTTGCCATCCCTGAATTACAGACTTTAAAGTGTAAGCATTCAGGCTGAGCGGTGGTGACGCACACTTTCAATCCCAGCGTTCACGAGGCAGAGGGAGGTGAATCCCTGAGTTCGAGGGGAGAGTGAGGCCCAGGACAGCTAGGGCTACACAGAGAGACCCAGTCTGGAAAGACAAAACGACAAAGTGTTCGACAAAGTGTTCTTCATGTATTTTTGAAACAGGGTGTCGGGGAGCCCAGGCTGAACACAAGCTATGTAGCCAACCTTGTTTTTTTATTTTATATATATATATGTGTGTGTGTGTGTATAAAATATTATATGTGTTATATATATTATATTAATGATTTAATTATAATAATATAATTTTTATAGAATATATAATTATATATAAATCTCTATATAATATAATAATGTATGATATATAATAAACATATATAATATATGTGTATTATGTATGACATATTATATGTAATAATTTAATTATAGTAATATAATTTTTATATAACTTATATATAACATATAATTATGTATATAAATCTATAGATAGAGAGAGATAGGTTTCTCTGTGTATCCCTGACTATCCTGGGACTCTCTGTGGACCAGGTTGGCCTCTACTCAGAGATCCAGCTGCTTCTGCCTCCAGAATGCTGGATTAAAGGTGTGCGCCAGCATCTCCACTATCACCTCCTCCACCACCACCACCACCACCACCACCACCACCACCTCCTCCACCACCATCACCACCACCACCTCCTCCACCACCACCACCACCACCACCACAGCCTGGCTTGACCTTGAACTTTTGATCCTCGTGCCCTTACTTCTAGAAGTGTTGGGATCGCAGGCAGTGGCAGCTCTTCGCCCAGTACAGTGGCAGTGAGTCTCAGGTTTTGACATCTTAATAAAGTTGGTGGGAACCTAGTGATGGAGTGATTATGTCCCAATGCAGTATTCTAGGAGCCCATTTTTATGTTAAAGAACATTAAAAAAAAAAAGACAGGTGAAATATTCCATTTTTTAGTAACTGCAAGAACAGAGAGACAGCTGAGCCCCCAGAGCCCGAGGCCACAGCTACCACCAAGAATCCACTGCACCTCCATCCTGGCCATTCTGAGCAGAAGGCACATGCTAAAGACAGAGCATGGGAGGCCTAGTGTTCTTGGTCACCTTTCCAGACCTTCTAGGTCCCACGGTCCCATCCCAGTGGAAAGAAGAAGTCCTTTCTTAGCATAGGATCTAAACCGTCCTGGATCCTGCCTTCTTCCTGCCCTGGGATGCTCCACCAGGGTCCCCTGTGGCTGAGACCACGGTGCTCAGGCGGGAGGCATGGATGGGGAAAAGAAGGCACAGAGAAGGAGCACGGGGAAGAGGGGGTCCCGTAAGTGTCCTGGGGCTGCCAGAGAGAAAGGACACAAATGATGGCTTGGGGCCACAGGACTCATCTTTCCAAGTCTGAAATTGAGGTGTCAAGAGGACCACATTCTTTCCAAGGGCTTCTGGCCAGGGTCCTTCCTTGTTCTCCTGGAATTCAGCTGTTCCTTCTTTGGCTGAAGGTCTCAGTGTGACCCCAGCCTCTGCCTCTGAGGTTATTGGATTTAGAGAGTACTTTAGACTGACCTCTCCCCGCCCCACTCTGTGTGTGTGTGTGTGTGTGTGTGTGTATAGTATAGTATAGAAGTATAGGATCGAAACCCAGGGCCTTTTGCTTTCTATGCACACGCTTGGCCACTCAGCTGCTCTCTGGGCACTCTGAGCATTTAAACCCCAACACATTAGCATTTCTGTGTGGTTGCTAGGCTCCCCGAGGGAGCAGACAAACCTGTGCTGGATAAAGTGGACACAGTGGATATCCCGTGCCTGTAAGGTCCACACCCCACTATGGGAACCTCCAGGATTCAACCAGTGAACCTCCTGAGAGCACAGAGAGAAACTGAGGCACTGCAACATGTACATTGCAAAATGACCCCAGCCCACTGCTGATGCTGGCACCATAGGGCATAGCCTCTAGGAGGACAAGAAGGATGCACAGTGACCATTGCACTCATAGTGTCCCTGTCTTCGGGGAGGGGACTGTCTTTTTCCCAGCATTCTCAGAGACGGCCCTCAGTCCTGGAAAAAGCCTCACCTATCACAGAAGCTGGTGTTCAAGAAGCTGGTGGCGTGGCCAAAGAGACTCCAGATGGCAGGGACAGCCTGCCAAAGGTGCAAAGACTCCTTAGCCTCTCCAGGAAGGTAAAGCCCTTGCTCAGAGCTCAGAGCTAGGCAGGAGCCAGAGGACAAACCAAGTCTAAGGCTGGGACTTGGGGGGGGGGGACTCTTCTAATAAAAACAGCTCCCTAGGAAAGAACTTGCTCCCCTTCCAGTAGGGCAGGGGACACTGGTGTGTGAGGAGGGCAGACTGCTTCGGCTGCTCCAGAAGAGAGCGTGTCTGCATGAGCTCCTTAACAGCTCCCCCAGGAGGACAGGGAAATGACAGTCTGGTGTTTCCACAGCTGTGAGGTGGGTCCTGTGGGTCCTGTGGGCCAAGGCCACGCAGTGACCAAAGGAGCAGCTCAGCAGCAGTGACACTAGAGACCCGTAAGAGACAGGCCAGCAGGGCTGGGTGTGGTGGCGCACGCCTTTAATCCCAGCACTTGGGATGCAGAGGCAGGCGGAGCTCTGAGTTCGAGGCCAAGCTGGTTTACAAAGTGAGTTCCAGGACAGCCAGAGCTATGAAGAGAAACCCTGTCTTGAAAAAACCACAGAGAGAGAGGGGAAGGGAGGGAGGGAGGGAGCGAGGGAAGGAGGGAGGGAGGGAGGGAGGGAGGGAGGGAGAGAGAGAGAGAGAGAGAGAGAGGCTATGAGAGAGGCTATGAGAGAGGCTATGAGAGAGGCTATGAGAGAGGCTATGAGAGAGGCCATCTGTCAACAGCTGAGGGCAAGGCTAGCTTTAGGACCCTTGAAGGGCTGTGTGGTGCTTGTCTCTTGCCTCCCCTCCCTGAGATCATTTCCTCCCCGGCATCCTTGGCCAGGCCAGGTGCTGCTCCTACATCTTCCCCTGGGGACACTTGTTTCTATGACTTTTGTTTTCCTGAAGACATCAGCCTAGTTGTTGGATAGCACTGAGAAAACAGAGGCTAAAGGCTTGCTGCAAATTCAAGGCGAGCCTATTCTACAGAGTGAGTTCCAGACTACCCAGGGCTACATAGCAAAACCCTGTTCCTGTGAACAAGAATAAATAAAAGAAAGAGCTGGAGGTGTCATTCAGCTGGTTAAGGGCTTGCCTAGTACTCATAAGGATGCCGGTCCCATCCCCGGTACCTTGTAAATCAAGCATTGTGGTGCATACAGGCCAGCCTAAATTAGAATAAAATAATAAAAGGAAATAAAAGCATCCCTTCCCACTCTGCATGCTATGTGGTGAAATCCACATAACATAAAATTAACCATCTCAAGGCAGAGGAACTAGTAGTTCCTAGTATTTACACACCCAAACTATTGTGTTACCATCACCACTGCCCCTGCAGAACAGTCCTCTCCTCCCAGAAGGGAACTGTTCCTGGAGAAAACCCATGGCCCATCCCCCTCCCTGAGCCCCACGCAGCTGTGACCCCTGCCCGGTCCCTGTGGATCTGCCTATTCTGGACACTACTTAAAAATAGAGTTCTATAGCGTGCTGTGTTTCCTGCCTGCCTCTTTCACTTGGCACGGAATTCCCAAGGCTCTTCCACGTGGCGGTGCATGGCGGACTGACTCCTTCCACAGTTGGATTGGGCTGTATGGGTTTGTGTGTCTCAGAGGCAGCTGCTGGTGCCTGGGGAGGACGAAGTGTGTGAACCTGTGAGACAGAAGCAAGACTGGCAGCTCTGCACCAGGCGACACGTAGAAACGAACACAATGACACGATGAGGAGGTGTCACCTCGTAACTTTGCAGATTGCGAGTGAACTGCAAAGATCAATGAGGTGTTTAGGCGGTGGTGGCGCAAGCTCTTAATTCCAGCACTGGGAGGCAGAGGCAGGCAGAGCTCTGTGAGTTCAAAGCCAGCCTGGTCTACAAGAGCTAGTTCCAGAATGGACTCCAAAGCTACAGAGAAACCCTGTCTCGAAAAAAAAAAAAAAAAAAGCACTCTGAGGCTTAATTTTTTTTTTGTTTTTTGTTTTGTTTTTAGAGAGACAAGGTTTCTCTGTAGCTTTGGAGCCCATTCTGGAACTAGCTCTTTTAGACCAGGCTGGCTTTGAACTCACAGAGATCCTCTGCCTCTGCCTTTCAAATGCTGGGATTAAAGGAGTGCACCGCCATCACCCAGTTGCTCTGAGGTTTAATATTAATTACATATTCTTTGGCCTATTAGCTCAGGCTTCTAATAAATTAACCCATTTCTCTTATTTTATACTTTACCATGAGGCTCATGATTTGTTACCTCTTGCTTCTTGGGTGGCTACATGGTGTAGGGTGACTTGGTTTCAATCTCCACTAAATAGCCCCACGCCTATACTCAGCTACGCAAGCAATCCTACTTAAACTCAACTCAATGGGTGATTGAAATAAAATAAAGTAAAAAGGTTGGGCATTGGTGCCGCACACCTTTAATCCTGGCACGCAGGAGGCAGAGGCAGTTGGATCTCTGTGAGTTCAAGGCCAGCCTGGTCTACAGCGTGAGCTCCAGGACAGCCAGGGCTACACAGAGAAACCCTGTCTCCAAACAAAAAAAGACATAAAAGAGGGCCAGGGGGATGTTGGGAAGAAAGGGTAGGAGAGTAGAAGAGAGTAAGAGAGAGAACAGAGGGGATGATCCTGGTCAAAATACATTATACAAATGTATGGAACTGTCAAGGTCTAAATAAAAATCATAAAATAAATATTTTAAATTAAAAAAAAAAAACGAGAAGACAAAATGGGCAAAGAAAGATTGGAAAATGCTGGAAGCAGACAAATGCCTGGAAGTACAGCAAAGTCACCCAGCACCTTCAGCCACGAGGGAACAGCAAACGTGACCAAAACTCCCACCTCGTACCCACCAGGCAGATTCTAACACACCCAGGAAATAACCAGTGTGGGAAAGCCACGGACAACCAGAGCTCTTGTGTACTGCTGGCGAGATGTGAACTGGTGTGGCTAGTGTGGAAAAGAACACCAACCTCTCCAGACACTAAAGTTTGGATCCCTAAACCATCAGCAGTTCCATTATCTCGTGACAGAAACGGGCTCCAGGAAATGCCGGCTGCCTTGTTCCTAGAGCCAACAGGTGCAGAAAATCTCAATGCTGTCCATGCAACAGACTCTCACCTGGCCTTAAAAACAATGCTGAAGGTTGGGGTCTCGCTCTCTTATCTAGCAAACATGAAACCCTGGGTCAGTGCTCAACTCAGCATAAAAGGAAAAGACAAACTCACAACAAAAAACAAACCAATTATGGAATTGTTTGGTTCTAGAGAAAACGCTCAGTAGTTGGGAACATTTGTGGCTCTTCCAAAGGACCCCGTTCTCAGCACCTGCACCAGGCGATCCCATCATTCACAGCCACCTGTAACTTCAATTCCAGAGGGTCCCATGCCCTCATCTGGCTTCCAAAGGCACAAATGAAATCTTTAAAACAGTTCTGACACACACTACAACATAAATAAATCTGGGGATATTATGACAAATGAAATCGCAGCCACGGATGGGAAATGCCATACATCTACCTAAGGTGTGGGGGGTCCCCAGAATTGTCACGTTCATAGACAGAGAGTTAAACAGGTTTCTAGGTCCTGGGGGTGGGGGTGGGGTGAAGAGTACGGTATTCAACAGGGACAGACTATTCATGTGGAAAGGGAGAGGGCTCTAGGATGGGCGCTGGCTGTGGCTACACAGCCCTGTGAATGAGCTCAACGTCATGGTCTAAAAGGAAGATGGTCAATTGGTCAGCAGGACGAATGCCTCTAACCCCAGCGCTCAGGAGGCAGAGGCAGGTGGATCTTTGTGAGTTCGAGGCCAGCCTGGTCTACAGAGCGAGTTCTAGGGCAGCTAGGACTGTTACACAGAGAAACCCTGTCTTGAAAAACCAAAAAAGAAGGAGGAGGAGGAGGAAGAGAAAGAAGAAAAAGAGGAGGAGGGGAGGAGGAGGAAGAGGAGGAGGGGAGGAGGAGGAGGAGGAGGAGGAGGAAGAGGAGGAGGGGAGGAGGAGGAAGCATAAGAGGAAGTAAGTGGATTGTACCCAGCCTAGCAGGAGTGAAGACACTGTATCTAAAGAGACATCTGAGTCCTTCCCTTTGGGTGTCAGAGGGTGAAACAAGAAATCCCAGGGGACTGGAATTCCCCAGGAATCTCCCTCTGGGAGAGGGAAGGGATGAAGCCTGTGGCAGCCAGGAGAGGCCGTCGGGACTTCCACAGCAGAACCTGGAACTGAGACAGTGATCATGGACCACACCTTGGGTACCGCCTAGCTACGTGTGACTCCGGCCTCACTGACACCTAAACCTCGTGTCCCTGCTATGACCGGGAAGTTGCTCAACTCTCGGCAAAGTGAGCTGCGGGGACAAACTGATGTCCCCTACCCTGCTCTGAACTGTCTCTGAAGTCTTCATTGCAGCTCTCGGTGGCTCCCTTCCCCACTTAAACGTGACTAGACCGGGCCTCAGTCTCCTCAGGCACCCGAGATGGGGCTTGTTTTCTTACTTTCCTGCAAGAGTGGCCACAGAGGCTGCCTGGGGGCTGCTGTGAGTGTCGCTGAGGCCTAGGTGGACATTCCTTGTCCTCTGCTGTGGTCATAGGCGTCCTTCATTAGTAACTACGGAACCCTTATACCACAGCTCGGTAGTCACCCATGAGCCAGGGACCTCTGAGGGAAAGCCGCACTCCTCCGAGGACACAGGCCTGTCAGCTCAGAGTGACCACCAACAGGTGCCAGGCTCCGTGCACGGTGAAGTGATCCGGAAGATGAGTAACTGATGCTCACAGACGGCCAGGGGAGAGAGTGTGGCTTGGACATACAGGACATACTGAACTAATCTCTGTATAGTCTGGGGTTCTCATGGAATTGCTGCTGAGGACTTGTGGGGTAACTGGCAGGCTCTGGAACCAGCCAGCTCTGATGGTGCCAGCTGACGGGAGACAGAAGGGAAAGGAGGGGCTTCCTAGGTACAGAGAGAGGCATGAGGATCTGGGAAGGATCTGGGGCTGTTTGCGGGTAGGGAGCCATTGAAAGTCCATCCAGGCCTGATTGCTGGACCCCAGGTCCTGGACCCCATTTCCAGCACCATGGGAGAAGGGGCACCCAGGCAGCAGTCCAATAGGAAGGGGGCAGAGAACCAACACAGCCCAGGAGCACCAGGCACTCCAGTGACAGGACATCAATTCCTGGTCTAGCTACCTCCGTACAAGGGACATGTCTCATGGCAGACAGGCATTCCTTCCTGAGTCCTCGCTGACCACACGTCCTTAACTCTCAAGGGAGGATTTGACCCATGGAGCTGAGTACCAACCTGTCCCCCATCCCTGCAACCAGTTTCAGGTCTGTCGGTCACTACCACCTCACCCCTTCCCCAGGCCACACAGCAGTTGGGACGCTCACGCCCAGGGCCATATCAGGAGACTGGAGATGGCTGCTCACCTATTACTGCCCCATCAGGGCAGGGCAGACAAGGACTGCTCACCCCGATGAAGATGGCTTTAGCCGTGGGCACATCCTCAGATGAGGACACAGAGTTGCTGCCCTCAGACATGAAATACCATAGTACCGTGCCTCAACCTGACCCTGCCCAATGGAGAAGGTCCCTATCCCTGGACCCAGGCTCAGTGCCACCCACCAGGTTGCCCTGTAGCGGGTAGGAGGTTGGCGCCAGGTGACCAGAGCCTTTAGTTACTTCAAGTGCCCTGAGTATATGCAGACATTCCAGGCCTCTGGAGAGCATCACCCAAAAGACCTTCTAGACCCTGGACAGGGACAAGGGTATTTGATTGGGTGGAAGGAGATCAGGTAACCGTGGTGACAGAGCCCAGGGTCTGCCCAGGCAGCTGCCACGCCTGCCCCCTTTTATGCCTGTCTGTCCCTTACTACTAACCTGACGGTCTGGAGGGGGTGAGCCAAGCAGCTTCAAGGTGAAGGCCTTGCCTGGATGGAGTCTCACAGCAGCTAACGGACAGGAGAAAGAATCTCAGGGATACAGAATGGTGCAGGTTTTCCCTAGCCTGGTTTCTGAGCAGAGGAAGTTGGCTTTGCAGGCCTGGGAAGGTCTGTTGGGGCAGAGCCAGCCTGGGAATCTCCGTGGCTGCCAAGATCTGGCTCATGTTGCAATGCCTTCATGCCCAGCCACTGGCCACAAACCTAAGGGGCTGTTAGGGACCTACTTGGAGCATATGAAGCAGCCATGAGCAAAAAGTCCCCAGGGTGCCCTACCTAGCTGTGGCCCATCCCTGCCTGCCTGGTCCAGTAAATGCCATTATCTCAACTTGCAAGGTTTAAAATAAAGGCAGCTGGGGCTGGGGAGATGGCTCAATGGTTAGGAGCACGGGCTGCTCTTTCAGAGGACCTGGGTTCAATTCCAGCAGCTCACAGCTGTCTGTAGCTCTAGTTCTAAGGGGTTCAACACTCCATACAGCCACACAGGCAGGCAAAACCACCAGTTTTTCGAAACAGGGTTTCTCTGAAGCTTTGAAACCTGTCCTGGAACTAGCTCTTATAGACCAGGCTGGCCTCAAACTCAGAGATCCACCTGCCTCTGCCTCACAAGTGCTGGGATTAAAGGCGTGCACCACCACCACCACCAGGCTAAGATATATATGTTTTAAAAGTCAGCTGACTGTGGGATCTACTCAAGCTCTCAGCTGTTCCATGCCTCAGTTTCCCTACTGAGAAGTTGGGGGTGATTTCAGGGCACCTTTTCAAAAGGGTCTGGTATAGTGGCTTTGGTAGGGTAGGTGCCAACAAAGTGCAGTCTCAGAGGCCAAGCGGAGTGTGCAGCCAGGTAGTTGGCTTCTGGATTCTTAGGCGTGGCAAGACCCTGGCATCCAGTCTTTGGGCCTCTAATCCACTCACACTCGGCCCCACAGTGGGCTCTGTCTCGTGGCAGGAACACCACCTCTAGGTTGACAGTCCCTAGACAGGAGCCTGTCCACTCTGGCTGTCCAGAAGCAGCATATACGGCAGGGGCGAAGGGCACACTGGCTCTGCTCATGGGGATTGAGTGCTAGCATTAAAGAAAGGCATGTACCACCACCACCTGGCAAGTAAAACTCCAGGACAGTCTGGGCTACACGGTGAGAGCTGCCTCAGAAAACAAAACAGCAAAACAGGCAGATGAAAAGCAGGACAAAAAGCAGAAGAGCACACTGGACCCGGAATCACCAAACTATAGCCAAACTGGGTTTGCATATTATCTACAGCTGCCTTTGCCCGATGATTAACTACAGGTCCCAGAACGTCAGACACCACACTAACATGAAACACAGAGAGTGGTCAGCTCAGGGAACGAGACTTCCAGGGATCCAGAGACGGGGCTCACAGCTGTTCAAATGTGTGTACACTTACAAACCGGGCTTCAAAGCCTAAAGCAAAAGCAGAGTAGCTGAGAGGAATACGGTAGGTGAGAGCTTCTCTCCTCAGAACTGACAGAGTGAGGAGCTGGAATCGGGAAGGGCCACAGATGACTCAATGCAGTGAATTAACCGGGCCTTGGGGACACAGGGTGTAAGAATCGCACTATGATCCAAAACTGTAGCATATTCTTTTTCTTTTTGTATGTATCTCTGTGTGTGTGGTATGGATGCTTGTAAACGTGTTCACACACATGTACGTGCAAGTGTGGTCGCACATACAAGCATGGGGCACAACGCTGATGGGGTTTTCCCTGGTCACTCCCTGCGCTCTTCTCTGATGCAGGATTTCTTAACTGAAACCAGAGCCCTCAATACGGCTCGTCCTGCCAGCCACCTTTCCGAACGCTAATCACAAGCTCTGTGCCCAGCCCATAGCTCTGGTTTAACACCCCTCCTCCCAGCAAATGTGTGTGTACACACGCGTGCGTGTAGCAGTGTACATGTGAAGGTTCTCCCATCTTTCCATGGTGTGCTGGCTAGTTTATATCATGTGACGTAAGCTAGAGTCATTGGGAAGGAGGGAGCCTCAGCTGAGAAAACACCTCCACAAGATCAGGCTGGAGGCGAGCCTGCAGGGCATTTTCTTAATTAGTGATCGACAGGAGAGGATCCAGCCCATTGTGGGTGGCGCCGCCCCTGGGCTCCTCGAGAAAGCTGGCTGAGCAAGAAGCCATGGGAGTGGGTCGGCAAGCAGAACCCCTCCGTGGTCCCTGCTTCAGTTCCAGCCTCCAGGTCCCTGCCCTGTCTGAGTTCCTGTCCTGACGTCTTTTGAGGACGGTGTGGGAGTGGAGGCTGAATCAACTCCTACCTGCCCACACTGTTTTTGGTCACGGTGTTTCGGCGGCAATAGTCAGTCCGACTGAGACATTTGGGCTTGGGGGTTGAACTCAGGTTGGCAGGCTTCTGTGACAAGCCTTTTATCTGTTAAGCCATCTCGCCAACCAAACCAGAACCACACGCAAGTCAGAATCAGGCTGCAGCCTCTGAGGCATCCTGAGGCTGGCCTCCGCTTCCCCCTGTACCCAGGTCCTCAAGTACTACCTGTTCCCTGAACTCACATCTGCCTCCAGGTTGTGGGCACAGCCTCACCCTGGTCCTGCCTCTCCCTTCTGGTCTGAACCCCTGAGCTGAGGGCCCTGGAGCCCACATACTGAGCTACAAGGAGACGGGGTGTGGGGATATGATACCACACCATACACGATCTTGTAACCTGCCTTCTCTGAGGAGCCCAGGCACAGAGCAGGCCAGGGGCTCGGTCAGCAGGTGGCCCTTCGTAGAGCAGCCGTGGACTAGTCAGGTCCACACAGGTAGTAGTTTCTAGGAAATAGCGGAGTGGACTGGTAGCCAGCAGGAGCTACACCCCACAGGGCCTTCCAGGGCTCTGGCCCAGGGCCATGCCTGTTTGGGAAGATGTTAATGCAGTGAGGCCTGCTCAGAAGACCCTGGCCACGCCAAGGCTCTAGGACTCTGCCTCCCGTGTGTGGGCCGAAGTCTTCCCAACCGTGTGGGCAGGCCACCTAGGTTGGGAAGGAACAACAGCCCACCAAGCAAGGTAAAGGGTACTGAGAAGTTCTGGGGTCCCAACACCCTCATGGGTGGCTCACAACTGTCTGTAACTCCAGTTCAAGGGGGTCCTATGCTTTCTTCTAGTCTCTGCAGGTATCAGGCACACCGGTAGGACACAGACATACATGGAGGTAAATCACACACATGTAAACTTTTTAAATGAATAAATAAATATTAAAAAAGAAGCTGCCAGACAGTGGTGGTGCATGCCTTTAATCCCAGCACTCAGGAGGCAGAGGCAGGTGGATCTCTGTGAGTTCAAGGCCAGCCTGGTCTACAAGAGCTAGTTCCAGGACAGGCTCCAAAGCTACAGAGAAACCCTGTCTCAAAAACCAAACAAAACAACAGCTGAGGTTTCTGGACTGGGCTAGAGACACAGCACCTTCCAGGTGAATCAGCTACACTCTGGAGAGGTCACGGGGCGGGGGGAGGAGGACACATGGCCACTGCCTGCTGGGGTCTGGCGCTGAGAGCAGAGAGGCTGGCTGCAGGCCACTTTCCTGCCAGCTTGGACAGGTGGGACAGGGAGAGGCGAGAGTCAGAACTAGACCTATGGCCATGAAAGGGGGCTCTTTGGGGTCTCCAGCTCCTTAACCCCCCAAACCCAACCCAGTAGAAAAAGACAAACAGGTGACACGCAACATTAAAAAAAAAAAAACCTAAAAAACTAACTTATTTTACTATAAAACAGCTGCAGGACGCTGACAGTGGCGTCCTGAGCTCCGGAGTTCCATGGCGGGGGGCCTCTCACGCCAGCTGCTCTTCTACCCTTAGCCCTGGACACCAGCTGCAGGGCTGGCTGAGCGTCTGCCTCAGGTCTGGGTTTCCATCCCAAGGGTGATGTCATTTAGCACTCAAGGACGGCCGACTGTGTTGCTCCAGCAGCTCCTCGAGGTGGTCCGCCCGCTTCACAGCAGCCTGTGACACAGTCCAGTCAGGCCCTGGATGCACCCACCCCAGGCTAGACCACCACAGACCCATGGAGGGACCCACCTCATGCTGCTTCCGGAGACTGTTCACGGCCTCCTCCTTCCTGGCGAGAGCTATCTTCACCCTGTGATGATGTGCAGTCCCAGGTCGGCCTGGGGGCTGTCTCCTACCGCTTGGTCTTAGCCCTGCTGACCCTGACCTGAGTAACCGGCCCTGGGCCACTATCTCCAGGAGAACCAATGCTAAAGTGGCCCTCGAAGGGGGCTGGGCATGGCACAGACCAAGACAGATGAGAAGTCACCTCATGGCTTTGCCTTACTCTCTGTTGGTCACACAGGCAGGCAGCCTCAGAAGGACTGAGAGTCTGGGTGCTCCAGCCAAGACCCTGGCCACCTCCCTGGAGAGGTACATGTGGGCCCTTGTGGGCCCTGAAGTGACACTCAAAGTTCCAGAACTAAGGGACACTCCGGGGGGGGGGGGGACACCCAGCGTTCCTGCGCACGAAGCTGGAAGCCACGTGAGCTCATGCTCATGGGCTATGTCTACGTTATGCGGGAGAGAGTGTCAGGACTTCAGGACTTCCTAAGATGCGTGACTGCTCCCCGTGCCCCTCCCTACCTGAAGTCCTGACCACCCACCTCTGATGAACCTCATCTAGCTCCATCTGCTGGTGGGCCCGCAGCTCAGCAAGCTCCGCTCTCAGCCTCTGGTTCTCCTCCTGGGAGGCTGTCAGCTGGTCTGTGAACTCCTGCCGGACCACCTGGGCCAGGCTGGCCCGTTCACTGCACATCTGTGTGTTCACCTGGGCGGCAGGGGAGGCTGTGAGGGGGCTGCAGGGACGGACGGCTCATGGAGAAGGGGCCTGAGGCTACTCACCGCCCGCATGTCTTCCAGCTCCTTCTCCTTCTGCCGCACTAGGGACTGCAGGCGCTCCTTCTCCCCTTCGGCCTCCCCAAGGCGCCCCTTCAGCTCCGTGCACCGCTCCTGGAGTCTCCGCTCGGACTGTTCCAGCTCGGAGAGCTCCACTTCATACTTGTCCCGCACACGCTTCACACTGGCAGGCGGAGGCAGGTGGCGGTATGAGGATGAACTGCAGCTCCCACCGTCCAGCTCCAGCCTTCCCCATCGGCGGAACCAAAGGCAGGAGGCAGCTCACCGGCTCTCGGCGGCCCGCTCACTCTCCTCCTTGGCCAGCGTCATGTCAGCCTCCAGCCGGTGGATGACCAGCTCGATCTCCTGGTCTCGGCCTTTTCGGATCTCTTCCTTCAGCTCCCGCTCCCTGGTCAGCAGCCACGCTTCCTGCAGGACACACAGCGGTGGGAGAATCTGCCACCAGGACAGAGGCAGGACAGCCTCGCGGGCTCCAGGGAATGGTTCCTGCTTTGAGCCACAGGGAAATACACACATAGGTCAGGGGTGAAGGACTCCAGGCTGCCTAGACCCTCAGAGGGCAGCGTCGTGTCTTCAGGGCCTCCTGGGAGCAGAGGCATGGGATAGCCTTGGCTAAGGAGGCCACCCCTGTAACAGGCTGTCCCTCTCTCAGATAACTGGAGTCCGAGACAACTACTACTGCCTGCTAGACATGCTGAGCCAAGATGGCAAACCTGCCCTGTGGCCAAGAGGCACAGGGTCTGAAGGGCACAGGTGGGGTGACTCCTGGAGAGAGGGACATGTCCTCTCAGGTCCCATTTCCTCCTGTTCTGCTTCTAACCTTCCGGGATCCCTGTAGACAGCGGGCAGCATGGCACAGCTGGGGATGAACCACCATGCCCCCCAAGCAGTTAGGAGTGACCCCCAGAAGCCAGCGCCCAGAGGGCCCTGAAGAGCAGCCCACCCTGGCTGGTCCTACCTCCTTCTTGGTGCAGTTGGCCATCCATGCCTGTCTCTCAGCTTCCAGCTGGTCCTTCAGGGCTTTCAGCTCCATCTGGAGAGGACAGGCTGTCAGCTGCCTGAGGGCCACTCCAGGGCCCCGTTCACCCTGTTGAGGGGTCAGGCAGAAGAGACCCGTCCTCCACTGGAGGCCAGCTTGCCAACCTGGTGCCTCTGCTCTTGCTCCTCCCGGCTCCTCTCAAACTCGGTTCTCAGGGCTCGCGTCAGCGTGGCGCTGCTCTCCTCCAGCTCTGCCCGCTGCCTGCAGGCCCGCGAGTCAGGGAATAACGGGCCACTGTAAGAGGGGTTGGGCAGGCCAGGGGCGGCTGCGAGAAGCCCGCAGTAGTACCTGGCTGCCTGCTGGCCCAGTCGCTCCCTCTCTTCCGCCACCTCGTTGTAGAGCCGCCGCCGCTGCTGCTCCAGGGCCCGATGCTCCCGCTCCAGGTGCTGCTCGAGCCTGCAGGACAGTGACGATGCTTGCACCCACGGTGGGTGGCCACGGGAGTCAGCGTCAGTCACATCAGCTCCCAGGGACCCTCTGCAGTTGGGGGGCTGCAGCCCCCTTCAGCTGCAGTCCCATTCAAGGCTGTGAAAAGGCCTCAGCCGGTGGCTCGCTGGGTCCACACACTGGCCTCGCTCTGCTTAGCTCCACTCTCAGAGGAGAGCCAGGGACCAACCAGAGAACCTGGCTCTTGATCCGAGCAAGCCCCTGCCATGGCTGGTACCCTTGTCCTTCCCGAAAGTGGGAGAGCACAGGTCAGTCAGACGTGTTTCGAGGGCCAGTAGGTCACGTGGGAGGAGCCAGGCTGGAGGCACAGACAGTGGAGGAGGGGTCGTATACTGCTCACTGGTCCCTTGGCCACCAAGGCCAAGCTGGACATCACAGCCTGGTCACACCTTAGGGGGTGAACCCTCGGGCTGAGGAAAGGAGGCAGCAGAGCAGCCTACCCGTCAACCACACGTCACCCACACGTCACTCTGGGCTCAGCTCAGCAAGTCCGGCTATCTGATTTGTAACCGCAATCTCATGTGACCCCACGAGGGGACCTCACAGCATTGGCCTGGCAGGTGGCCTGCATGGGTTCTACCCAGGCTGCTGCTGCCCGGGGGAAACCGGGGGCCGCCCTCAGACCACGGCCTCCAGTGCCCTCCTACCGCTGCTGGGCGCGCTCCCGCTCCTGCTTGCCCAGCGCCTCCTTCTCCCGCTCCAGATGCCCCCGCAGCTCTTCTGCCTGGCGCAGGTGGCGCTGTGCGGCCTGCTCATCGCGCTGCAGCAGCTCGGCCTCGTGCAGGCCCCTGAGCCTCCGCACCTCCTGCTTGTGCTTGGCAATGAGTTTCTGGATCTCGGGCTCCAGACCTGCAGAGGTGGAGGTTACACGGGAGACAGGGCTGCAAGGCCCTTCCGTCCAGCCACGGCTTCAAAGCATAGCAAGCTTGGTATAGTATAGAGAGAAGAGCCAGGGACTGCACCCCAGAAACCTAGCTCTAGGAGTGTCCTGAACACATTGGTACGCAGGCTCCCCAGCCCCTTTGTGTGTCTCCCCATGGCACGGTGCCTAGGATCCTGGTCAGGCCAGGTAGAGGGTGCTCCCTAAAACCACCTAAGAGTCCATAGTTTCTCCACATCCCGACTCTGTCAGCTTGAGGGGCCCTGGACCTTCTTCCCTATGGTTTTCTCTAATGTCTGCCGTGACCTACACGACTGCCTTGCTGTTCCCACACAAGCCCCACAAGGCAGAGGCCCCCTCAGGCTTCTGGAATGGAGTTCGTATCTACCTGCCACCGGCAGCCTTAGCCAGGGACAGCTCTGCTCGGTACCACAACACAGGGGACAGGAGTTACCATTCTCTCTGAAAAGTGAATGAGGAGTGAAGGCCCCACCTCTGACTGTGATTTCTTTGATCTTTTTCGTCTTCTCGTTGATCCACTTCTCACGGCGGATCTTCTCAGTGGCACTCATGAGCTCTTTGAGTTTCTTAATCTCCTGGGTAAAGAACACAGGAAGTCGGGATGCAGAGATGAGGGGGGGATCCCGAGCCCCGTTCCCTTGCCTTCTCCTGGGCCTGTGTTCTGCAAGCTCCTTCCTCTCCCCAGGTAGGGCGGATATAGCCAATGGCTTGGAGAGGTCCCATCCCCGAGAGGGATGCCACCTCGCCCTGGAGCTGAGACCTTACCGACAGGCAATGAAGGGGACACAGGGAGGAAAAGCCCCTCTGTCTGGGAGCTGCTGTGCCCTTCCTGCTGACAGACGCTAACCACAGGGACGCGGCATGCTTTCCTAAAGACACCGCCCACAGAAGCATTAAAGACAGCAAGGAGACTAAAGGCAAACATGATTACGACCTTGTTTTAGCTGCTCTCTCTCATCCCAAAATCTAAGCCTCGTATATTCACCCTGCAACCTCACTTAAGAACAAAATTCCTTGGCCCTTTCTTCAGCCCTGCACATTACACTCTCACGGTGTAACGCAGGAAGCTGTGGGCTCTTACAATCACCCACTGTGAAGAGAGTCCAGCTCCTCTTGCAGGAGCTCCGCTCACACCTGTAGGTCTTCCAAGCACCTCTATCAACTTCTGGGCCTAAGATCTACAAGCCTTCTAACAAACCCAGACTCTGATGGATACCGAAGCTCTTTTCTACAGGGAAGCCGAGGACCAAGGCAGAGAGGGAGTTCCTTGGGCTGCGTCGATGGCCTGGAGCAATGACTCCATTCCTGCCGCTGCCGACAGGACCCAGGACGGCCTGAGAGCTGCAGTCTCCAACCCTGGCTGCGGGCTAGGGATGCTGGGTCTCTTTAACAGAGCCAACCCACCCTCACTTGGGTCTGGGCTTCAGCCTACAGGGCCTTCAGGGATGCTGGGCCTATGCTCTAGGGAGAAGTGCAGCCAGGTGGCTGAGACAGACTTTTAACCAGCTTCTGCTGGCCAATCAGGTGGGAGCTGAGATGTCTGGTACTGCGAAGATGGGTGGGTTCTGTTACTCAGGACTTGACTGGAGCAGGCCAGGCTTGGACTCCTGTGAGAAGCAGGCCACTGTCCTGTGAGAAGGGCCAGGCGGGCCGTGCATGCTGACCCAGGATGTGGCAGCCCACACCTTAGGACCTGTCCCTGTTGAACTTGGATACAGTTCAAGAGGGAGAGAAAGAAAAAAAAAGCTGGCTATGGTGCCGTAGGCCTTTAATTGCAAACTCAGGAGGCAGAGGGAGGCGGATCTCTGTGAGCTCAAGGCCAGCCTGCTCTATAAAGTGAGTTCCAGGATGCCAGGACTATCACATAGAGAAACGCTGTCTGAACAAACAAACAAAATCTCAAGAAGAGGGGAACAGGAACAAAGGAACCGGCACTGGCAATTCTAACCTGAATCCTCAGGCTGTGATGCCGTGTGCCCGGAACCTGCTCACAGCCTGGCACCAGCCAGGGGGCTCACCAGTTCGTGCTGCTCCTGCATCTGGGCCACGCGCTCCCGACACCGCTGGTCCCCTTGCTTCAGCTCAGCCACCACCGCCTCGCACTTCTCGCTCAGAATCTTCTTGTCTTCGATCAGCTGTGATGGGGGTGGGGTGAGGCTCTTGATGCCACCCCAAGGCACCTCTAACAGGCCAGCTGGAGAACCACGCTGGGGCCCCAGCCACAGCGACCCTGCGGTCAGCATTACGCTCCAAACTCGGGACAGTGACACCCCACATGGCCTCCCAGAGCCGGGTCACCTGGTCGATGAAGGACAAGTGCCGTTGGATGGTGGCCTCGTAGTGCTCCTTCTGCTGCCGCAACTGCCGGCTCAGCTCCTTCTCTGTCTCCTTAACACGTCGGATGGTGAGGTCACGCTGCTGCTCCTGCAGGGGGTCACCAGACCATGTGGGGCATAGCCTCGGGGGTGACGATGGCTCAGACCTCTTCCGCGGGGTGCTGGCAGTCCCCAGCCCAGCCAGCACCCTAGGGTGACGGCTGACGGACTCACCAGAGCTCTCTGCAGTAGAACCATGGCCTGTTTCTTCTCCTCCATCTCCAGCTTCAGCCGCATCATGGATGTGCTCCCTTCAGACCCCAGTGCAGGGGGCCTTGGGCCCGCCTCCAGCACCAGGCCCTAAAGACACGACAAGCCTCAGGCAGGCCGCCCAGCAGCTACCACCCGTTTGATGCCCACCCTCCACAGAGAGTCACTATGTGTCACAGCTCCACCCGGCTGTGAGGGAACAACAGCTTCACAGGGCATCTGGTCAAGGGACAGTGGGTGACAAAGCCAACCCTGGGAACTGTACTTATTCCTCAGTGCAGAGGGAGGCCGCAGCCTTGACACTACCACAAGTCACCAGATAGGAGCGATCTGTCCACCCCTGACCTTTCTGCCCCCACGGAAACAAGACCACTTATCGTTGTCTCTGGTGTTCGCTCGGGAAAGACAGCCCCAGGAGACCAGAGCCCAGGATGTCAGGACCACCCACCTGGACAGGATAACCCCGTCTAGACAGGAGCCCCGAGAGGGACAAGAACTCAGCAGTGGGACTGCCTTCTGCATAAGGTCCTTGCAGGTGATCATGTCCCACTGGGTACCACCCAGCACTGGCGGCTGGCTACCTCCCGCTGGGACGCCGGCCGGTCCTGCCCCGACTTCTCCATCTCATCCAGGAAGCTCATGATGCTCTGGAGCTTGGCCTCCGAGAGCAGAGTCCCATCATCAGGTGGGCCCGGGGGTGCACTCAGTTTCCCAAATTTCTCCAGGTTGTCGGCTGTCAGGGAGTTGGTGTCATCTTCCTGCAGGTGGCCCAGCATTGGCGGCTGTTAGGGAAGCCCGAGGACCTGGGGTCCCTCGGGAACAGCGGGCAGTGAGGTGGGTCATTGTGTCTCAACCTCAAGGACCAGACAGGAAGGGAGAGCAGAGGTCAATAGGCCACACCTGGCCCTTGTTAGGGCCTTGACTAAAGCAGGGATATCGTGGCACCAGCCTTCCCCGACCCCTGTGGAGGCCTCTCAACCTATGCGGATGGTTGTCAGTGCCAAGGGCCTACTTGCCTCGTCAGTCCAGGCATATCTGTCTTTGTGATAGGTCTTGAGGCGGGGCAGCGGTTCGGGCTCCTCCTCCAGTAGCCTCAGTGTGTCTAGCAGCTCATCCAGGGTAGCTCTGGCCCTGGCCTTGCTCCTGGAAGTGCCCAGCGCTCCCAAGTCCTCTCTGGCTCCATCCTGGGATGGGATGTCCTATAGCAGAAAGGCAGGGAGGGAGACCAGCAAGGCTGGTGGAGACCAAGAGCCGCCCCACATACAAGGCCCACCCAGTGCGGAGGGGCAGGAACCTTTGTACCCATCCCCAGTGGTCAGCGCATCTATGTAGCATCTGATACAAATCAGGAGAAAGGCCCCGCCCAGTCTCACACTGAGCAGCCTGTAGCCTTACTCCCCTTTGATGGGAAGGGACACAGGAATCCTTCCCCAGCAATGTGAACTCCTAGCAGGATTCCAGAGCAATTCTGTGAGACCTCACCCCGGCGAGACCACCAGGCTGCTACCTGGCATCAAACATGCGCCCTCTGGGCACCCTTCCAGGACACAAGGAACCCCAAAACTGAAGAGAGGGCAGGAGGACGGCAGCTTAGGTCACCCAGGCGTGGACATTGCCCCAAAGCCAAAATCAGAGGGGAAAGGAAAGGGCACTGTGTCCAGACCTGTGGCTTGTCCTCTGGAGGCCGCTGGGGCTCTGGGGACGACTCAGAGACAGGAGGGCAGGGGTCTCCAGAGCCTGTGGGGCAGATGCTGGCGTCTGTAAAACCAAACACTGTCATCTCTCCCGGGGCCTACATATGGGGATCCCTGGGAAAGAGTCAGGTATAAGCTCAGAGACACCGAGGGGTCCCCCGGCCTTCCAGGGTACAAAGTTGAGGGGAACAGGCACAATCCCACAATGCCGGGCCTCAGCTGAGAGGCCTCACTGCCAGGATGATCTGTTGAGGCCTGGGCACTCTCCAGTCCAGCGCCACAAGTGACCCAGGCAGAAGCAGGCGGGGAGCAGGCCAAGATCCCACTTCTGCAGGGGAGAGTCACAAGCCTGGCCATAACATGAGGCCCGAAGCCCAGCAGAGTGCGCAGCTTCTCCCAGAATCGGGTAGACTGAGAACAACAACTCACGAGCATTGTTGGCCTTGGGGGCCTGGTGGGTGCCGCTGCCTGGCGTCAGCGGTGGCTCCTGGGTGGGTGGAGGCTGTCTTAGCACTCTGGTCTCGGGTCTGTCCTTAGGCAGCCTACGCTCAGCCTCGCTGGCCTTCTGGGCTCGTTTCTGCTGTAGTTCCTGTCAGAGTAGAGCCGCGTGACCCCTTACCCTATGCAGCCGCCTGCCCTGAGGCTCGGTGTTCCCCAGCACCGGTGCCACGCAGAATGGGCCGTGGGGTGCTACCTGGGGTATCCAGTACCTGAATGGCTGCCTGCCTGGCCCGGCGAGCCTTTTCCTCTCGGGCCTTCTTCCTTGCAGCCTCCTCCTGCCGGTGCATGTCCAGAAGGTTCCTGCTGCCCAGCCGTTGCCTCTGCCCCTGCCAGGGAAGCCGAAGCCATGAACTTTACAGAACTGGAAGATGACAGAGCCCTGGAACCAGCTGGGAAGTCTCCACAGGACCCTGAGAGTCATGGGAATCTGCAGAGTTCACTAGTGGAGAAGAAAGGAGAGCCTAGGACACTGGGCCTGCCACCTTGGCTCAACAGAGAGCCCCACCCTGAGATGCAGGGAGGCATAGCAGGGGTGACAGCTCTGTACCCCTCAGCCAGGAGCTTGCTCAGGGAGTCATCCTGCAGGAGCTGGTCTCCTGACACATCAACCCCAGCAGCAGCCTCAGGAACCAAGCAAGGCCCACAGAGGGGGTACGTGCCTGTGGGTAATCCCAGATCTGTCTTGACGACTCCAATGTGTGCTGTGAGACCCTGAGGACCCATGCCCAGCCCCTAGGTGAGCTTAGGCTGGCTTACACAATCACACTGACCTCTCGCTTGGACGCCAGCAGGTGTTCAAGGTTTGCTGCTCCTGTGCGGCGCCTCTGTACCTGGCGGCGGTACCAGCGTTGGATGGTGACCGCGGCCTGGTTTACCTGGTGGATAAACCTGTCCAAAGAACCAGAGTCAGGATCAGAAGGGGTCCCCAAATCCCCGTGCCCTAGAACAAGAACCTGTTAGTCAAGAGTCCATATGGAAATCAACACTGGAGGCTCACATAGTCCTTTCCCACCAGGCTAGGATGTGGAAGGCCAGCCCCTCTGGACTCCTCTCAAACCTAAACCCACCCTCCTGTGAAGCTGCCCGGCTGGCTTTGTGTTTATCATAGGAAAGGGAAAATGGCCAATGAGAGCTGACCACAGGGTGAACAGGGATGAATCCAGGCCACAGGATACTGCTCGGGAGTAATGGCAAGCACAGTGAGTCGTGCTAAGCACAGAAACCCTGGGGCCGCAGAGAGGCCAGAACATCAGAAAACAGGTCCGTGGCTGCTGAGGTCAGGGCGGACCAGGAGATACAAAGGGTGGGTGGGCTGAGGGGACTGAGGAAAGATGAAATAGTCTATTTCAGTGCTGTTTGTTTGTTTATTTTTTAAGGCAAGGTCGACGTAGCCCAGGCTGGCCTTGAACTGGCAGAAATCCTCCCCCTCTGCCTCCGGAGAGCCAGGATTAAAGGCGTGCGCCTCCACGCAGTGGCTTATTTGTTTTTTGAGATGGTCTCATGTATTCCACCTGGCCTCTAATTCACCATGTAGCCGAGGATGGTCTCGAACTCCCGATTCTCCTGCCTTTACCACCGAAACACTGGGAGTGCGAGCACGCACCACCACACACGCTTGTCAAGTGGGTACATCCTACAACTGAACCCCACGGGCTGGGAACAGAGCTCAGTGGTGTATCCCCTGCTGAGCACGGGCAAGCCTCTGGGTCCCACCCCAGAACTGGAAGAAAACTGATTAAACAAAAACCCGTCAACCCTGACAGAGGGCCAGGAGCAGATCCATTTACCACAGATGCCAGCAGAGGTCCAAGTGTTTTCGGCTGCCTGCAATGGCAGCCCTGGCTGTGGAACAAGGCCCAACCACAGAGGAACACCAAGATGGAGCTTTGGGGAGCCCACGGCACCCCCCATTGTCTACTCGCAGGACCCCTCCCCTATACTCAATCTTGAGTCACAGGCCAGGTAGGTGGTCTGGGTGGAGGTCCTGAGACCACCTAGGAGGCTCCAATGCAGCTATTCACCACTAAGGGGCCTGGCAGGGAGCCACCATGGTAGCTACAGACCTCTCCGCCTGTGCCCACCCCTGTAGCCCCAGAGGGCACTACCAAGGACAGCTCCAAAGGCAGGTGTTTTTGTTCTCCTCTGTCTTTTATCTTCTTTCTGCTAAATGTGTTTTTAATTACCAGTTCTACCGAGGTGTAATTACCATACTATAAAACCCTCCCGTTTGTGGCATACAATTCAATGCTCTTTACAGCAAATTTACAGGGTTGTGCATCCATCAGCACAATCCAATTCTAGAACATTCCCATCACCCTAAGAACAATCCCTGTGGTATCCTGGTTCCTGCCAAGTCCCAGACAACCACAGCCCCCCTCCCCACTACATAACCATCTTGTCTTTGCATTCATACACATGGAGTCTCAGCAAGTGTGGCCTTCCCATCCCTGTTGTCTAAAAACCATCAAGCGGAAACGCTGATCACTGGAATCATAGGTACCAAACAAACCCTTGCCCCTTGCCCAACCCTGTCCAGCAGTCACCTCTCAGCTTCCTCCTCCGTCACCTCCTTCTGCCTCAGCAGGCCGGTGGTGCCCCTGATGGAGTGATTGCCGCCAGAGAAGTTCTTCCGAGGCTTCCCAAAGTCGCTGCCCTCGCTGCCCTCACGGGCTGCAGCCTTGATGAGGTTGCTGACAGAAAGGGACAAAAAGGACCCTAGCTCTGTCCCCGGCTCCGGGCAGGATTCCTGAATCATCCCATGACTCCAAGACTGGAGGAGACCCACAGGCCATGGTGCCCAGAACAGCCTGTATCCCCCAGTCCCACTGACTGCCACCCCAGTAAATGTTAAAACAGCAAGAGGTTCTCCATATAGGTGTCCAGAGCCAGAGAGACTCAAGAACTCTGAGGATCACTGACTCTAAGTAAAGCCCTGGCAAGGGTACAGGGCTTCTCTGCTGCTCAGTTACCCCAAACTGTGGTCCCTTCTTGGTTCTGTGTGTGGGCAGGGGCTTCCTTCCAGGGCTCCACCCTGAGCAGAGGCCTGGCTTCCCCAGTCAGCCGCTTGTTCTCCCTAGGGAGCTGCTTTAGCCCAGAAGGGAACGGCACCGTCACTGAGAGCCAAGAGCCCTGTCACAGGCTAGTATCCCTGTGCTCACGCTGCGCATCCTACCTGGGGCCCAGCCCAGCCCACATGCTTCCTGCGTGCATGCAGGCAGGCCTTACTTGAGGGAGGGGGCTGTCTGGTTGGAGCTCTTGGGGGGTGACACCTTCTTCAACGAGCCATAGTGGTTATGCACCATGGTGGTGACACAGTTGCCCACGGCACCTTTGTTGCTCCTGCCGGGGAGACGGGGAGGGAGGACACGATCAGGCTTTGTCTGTAGCACATGCGGACAGAGAAACTCGGTGCGTACCGCGGCAATGATCAAGTACCCCCAGGACCCCATGGCCTGCACCCCAGTGGCCAAGCCTGTTTTGGGTTAGAAAAGCCCTTTCTTGGACCCAAAGGGGGGGGATGTGTCCCCTGACCCCCAAGGTCAAGGGACACACAACTGCTTTGTAGGTGGCCTAGCGTGTGCTTTCTCCGGTGGCTTCTCCTGTCTACCAGGGAGGCCACCACGCCAGGACCTGCCATCTTGGCTACTGCTCTCAGACATGCTTTGATCTGTCATGTCCCTGCTGGGCATGACCTCAAGAGTGACAAGCACAGCTCTGATACAGGCTCACCCTTCCTTGACAGGCAGGTTGGGAGCCCCGAGGTGACACAGGCCCACCTCCCCAAACCTGATGCAGCCTCCAAGTCAGGTACAGCTGGCCCTGAGGGAGCCTCCTAGACCTGAAATTTCTGGAAAGCTAGGTGACTCTGGCCTCTAGAAGGAAGGAAGAGGGGCATTCCCAAAGGTCCCTTCTGTGCGGGATACCACCTGAGAGCCCCTCCTCCACTCAGTCACTGACTTCCCCAGTCATCACCAAGTAGCTTGATCCAGCGACATAAAGGGCAGGAACGACAGAGCTCCCGGACCAGGAATGTCCCATGGAATGATACCTGTTGTTAACGGTGAAACTGGGAGCCAGGGTACACTCCTTCTTCCGTGGGCCCAAGGCAGAGTCAAGGGTGCTGGGACTCTGGTCATTGGCTGGCAAAGCAAAGCCCCTGGGCTGGTCATCCTGTGGACCACACAGACACTTCTCAGCCTGGGACACTGGGGACACAGCCCAATACCAACAGAGGGCCCTTAGCTGCAAAGCCCAAGGGACCAGTGTCGGGATCATAGCTCACCAAGCCCAAGACACACCCTCTCTGCAGCTGTTGCCCCTTTCTTTGCAGAGGCGGGAAGAGTGTGGAAGGAACCGCATGGTGATCCTGGCGAGAATACCAGGACTCACGGCTGCTGCAATCTTCCCTTACCAGGACATTCCATGAGGCTCCCTTCTCACTGGGTGCCTTGCTGAGACTGGCCACCCTCCTTCTTCCACTGGTACCACCCTCAAAGAGCATCAGGAAGTCACTGGGCTCTGCTGGCCTGTGTCAAAAGGGAGATCAGCACACAAAGTCATCCGTCAGAGACGCCAGGAAGGAAGACAGGCCCGCGTCTTACAGAAGGTAGGAGGGCATGGCTTCAGGACAGGAGTCTGGTCTCAAGGCCGGTTTACGAGCTGTTTCTTGGGGGCTGGAGAGTTGGCTCAGAGGCTAAGAGAACTTGCTGCTCTTGCACAGGACCGAGGTTTGGTTCCCAGCACCGACACAGAGGCTCACAACCCTTTGTAACTCCATTTCCAGAGAGTCTGACACCTTATTCTGGCCTCTGTGGACAGCAGGCACAAACGTGGGCACATGTACTCATATAAGTGAACATCATATACATAAGAAATGTTTCTTAGCTCCAATGGCAAGTTCAGGCTGTGCACAGGGCGGCACGCTGCAGCCATGCTTAGGCGAAGCACGGGAGCGCTATCGCCTCGAGCCTGGAAAGCGCGACACATAGGGAAGGGCCACACACAGGGGGCTACGCTGCAGCTGACTCTGGTTATAAGAACGTCCCAGGGACAGGATGCAGATTGTGGCTGGCAGAAGCTGGAAGACGCACACGGCCTTAGCAGACCTGGAATAATGAGCTCTCTCGACAGGACACTGAGACTAGAGTCTGGCTTAGTAGCAGAGCGTTTGCCTGGTGCCTGCATGGCTCTGGGTTCATCCCCAGCACCAACAAATTAGTGAGGTGCCCTCGAAAGGTGAGCTGTACGGCACAAAAGCTACATCTCGACAAAGTAGACAGGCAAAAAGCAGCAAAGGTGGCACCCCCAGCTCTAGGCTGCCATGTCCACACCCCCAGCTCTAGTCCGCCATGTCCACACCCCCAGCTCTAGGCCGCCATGTCCACACTCCCAGCTCTAGGCTGCCATGTCCACACTCTATAGGGTAAAGTGAGGGATGGCAGTCAGTTCCCAGAAGGCCCCTTGGCCGTGGCCTGTCTCTTCTCAGCCCAGACATACCCCTGCCAAGACCGCCACACTGACGGACTGTTACAGACATCACACAGCACCCCTGACAAAGACCGAGGTATGGTATTGGCATCACCAGCCATGTTTCCAGGCCACAGAAGGTGGTACCACAAAATCCACTTCCCTGTGGAGAGGGGTGGACTCACTCTGCATGAACACACAAGGCAGGGAGGTAACAGGGGAGGGACAACTTGTCCTGATCACAAACAGTAGAGGACACTAGACACAGTGCAGTGCTGACATCCAGCAAGGCTGCTGGGCACAGAATCAGCCCTGAAGCCCATCATACTCAGGTGAAGAAGACCCAGCATACAACAGCAACGACGTAAGACCTTAGACCATCTAGTAAGAAAGATGTAGACTCTCATGAACACTTGGGCTGGTGGAAGATGGATCAGAGGGGACACAGGAGTGGAAACAAGCAAGGCTCTTCTCTACTTAATAAGCATGGGTACAGAGGACAGGAGAAAGAATGGGGCCGGCACAGTTAGACACAAAGGGCAGGGGATAAGACATGGGGCCCTCCAGAGGCCACGGCACTACGGAGGCTGAACACTATGGTCTGAATCCGAAATGTCCCTCGTGCATTCAGTCCCCAGCTTGTGGGTCAGCAGGCCCAGCCTTTCTCACATACTCTCACCAGGCAGACCCACTTCCTAAAGGTCACACTTCCGTTCAGCATGCTCCTCCTCACCTCTTGTCGGCCACGGCCCACGAAGTTGCCATCCCAAGCCCCCACTGTCTGGTGACAGCCGTGCGGCACACAAGGAACACAGAGAATGGGTACAAAAGAGGGGGGCTGTTCTGTGGTGAACGGAGCCATGCTGGCCTTGGGAACCGGTGTGGGAACATTTGGATTTGGGGCTGTAGGCAAGAGAAGCCCTAGGATGTTTCCAGCCGCCCCAAAATGCTGATGGAGATAGCAACAGTAAAGACAGCTCCAGGGGCTTCAAATGGAAACAAGGACCTTGTGTCAAACGGCGGCTATCTGTGTTACACTGTAGCGACAGAAATGGCTACATTTTGCCCCAGTCCTGAAATCTTAGGTGAGGCTCAATTCAAAAGCAACAGACTAATGCATTTGGCCAGAGAAATTTCATGACAGCATAGCTGAGACTTTTAGTCAGATTTACATTGAAAACTAAGGGGGGAGAAAGGCCTGCAGAAGAGTCTCAGGGATGCCCTGCCCCAGACAACCGGCTAGGGAGGCATTTTTCTGCATTTGGCTGCTGAGGCCCTATGAAATCCAGATACACCTGGAGCTGGCAGAACTTGGCGCTGGCTGCATGGTGTCGGTATTATAGCATGCAGAATGCAAGAGTCACAACGGTCAAGGAGGCTGTGTGTAGTGAGGGTGCATGCGGCACTTGAGCCAGCTACGTATGAGGACGTCATGGTGAAGACTAGGTTGCAGTGTGGACCCAGAATGTGTGTCTGGGAACCAAGCCTTTTGATGACCAACTGAATACACTATGAGCCCCCAATGCCAGATATGGCTGTAAGACTTGCTGTCTGCCCTGCTGGGTTGCGGTTTGCACTGCTGTGACTGTTTCTTGCTGTGCACTTCCATTTTGGAATAGGGATTTTTTTTTAAAAGATTATTTATTATGTATACAATGTTCTGTCTGCATCTGTGCCTGTCCACCAGGAGAGGGCACCAGATTTCATTATAAATGGCTGTGAGCCACCATGTGGTTGCTGGGTTTTGAACTCAGGACCTTGGGAAGAGCAGCCAGTGCTCTTAACCTCTCAGCCATCTCTCCAGGCCTGGAATAAGAATCTTACTTTGTGCTCTCACGTTGGGAACCTAAGAGGATCAGGAGAGACCGTGGTTTAAGTGATGTACTTGGCTGTCACGCCGATGAGGGGTGGAGCTGTGCTAGGGTTTGTCGTCAGCCTGACAAAATCTACAATCACCTGGGAAACGGGCCTGTGAGCCTGACCGTGTGAGATTATCTGTGATCCATTAATGTGAGGGAGGGAGACAGGCCCACTCCTCCTTCCCAATGTGGGTAGCACTGCTCTGTGACTGGGATCCTGAACTACACACGTGGAGAAGGGGCACGCGTTGCAGAGGTGATGTGACCAGCTGCTTCAGGCTACACTGCAGTGATGGACTGGACCCCTGCACTGTGAGCCAAAATGAGCATTTTTGTCTCTCAATGGCTTGTGTCAGGGTATTTTAAGAACCAACAGGAAAGAAACGAAGCCAGACATTCAACTGCTCACACAACCAGGCCTGCTCTCCACCAGCCTGAGAAGGGCAGGTATGTCCGCAAAGGGTTTCCTGGATGTCATTTATTGAACATAACCACAGACCACACACATGCACATGTACACAGACAGACGCAACCACACACACACGCAGGCAGACACGCACGCGCACACACTACATGCACTGAGCCCATTACTAACACCAAGCAGCTGCACATTCATAACTCTACCCACACCACGCAAACACACCACAAACTATGAATGCTCACGCCACACACGAAGCATACTCTACAAACCCACATGCCACAGACATGTGCATGTATGCATCCCGCGTCTGGCGCTGTCGTGCGTGCCCACCCGACACCCTCAGTAGATCCTGTGCTTTCAGCCACCGGCAATCCGGCAGAGTGGACATCCCGAGTATGGCACACTATGGCACACTGTACCAGCAACAGTCCCAGCCTACTCTCTGCTACGTCCTGGCCCCCGAGGTTGCTGCCTGGTAGACACTGTGGTATTGAGGATGCCTGCATCTGCTGTTCCCGCGGGAGGGCTCATCTCTGTTGGCTCAGAACCTATGAGCATATGATTGAGTCTCACTGAGTCTCTCACTGCTTGGGAACAGTTCATGCACGAGGGCCTTGCTGAACCCTCTCAGCTCAGTAGCACTGGCCACTGCTGGCTCTCTGATGGCCTTCTCAGCACTGAGGTTCCAAGACAGCTACACTGGTTGAAAACAGGCACAGGGTCCGACGGAAGGTTCAGAAATCTTCCAAGGCCGGGCGGTGGTGGCGCACGCCTTTAATCCCAGCACTCGGGAGGCAGAGGCAGGCGGATCTCTGAGAGTTCGAGGCCAGCCTGGTCTACAAGAGCTAGTGCCAGGACAGGCTCCAAAGCTACAGAGAAACCCTGCCTCGAAAAACTAAAAAAAAAAAAAAAAAAAAAAAAAGAAATCTTCCAATACTGATGCCTCCTATTAACAGTGGGTTCTGACATCCAAAGGCCAAGAGAGGCTACGGATGAAAGATGTGGAGATAAAGACCCACAAGCAACCTCACTTGCATTACCAACCTCACCAAGTTCTCTCGAGAAGGTAGGACAGAGAAGAGGTGGAGGAGCAGGCGGGACCAACCCAGAGGACCCAGGATCTAACATCCAGCACAGACGTAGCAGAAGAGGAGGAATGCTCTTAGCTGCCCCCAACCCTCCTAGCTCAAGAGAACAGAGAGGGTCACCAAGGCCAAGCAGTGTGAAGGTCACCAGACCCCACTGCCCAGCAGAGACCATGGCCGATAGAGCTAGAGGAAGAAGAGGGGTAACTGGCGGTTGTGGGTGACCCGGAGTCGCGATAGATTACCTGGGGGAGCCGGTCCATGACTGGTTGACCTGTGTGGTGCTATTAGATCTTCGAAGATTGTTGATAGCCCGAGAGCCCCCAGGCCCCATGGCTTCCTGTAGAAGGGAAAAAAGAGTCTAATTAGTAGAGAAGACCTTAGACACTTGTCAGGATGCTCAACCAGACCAAGCCTTAGAGAAATCACTGGGGAACAAAAGAAAGCTCTGGGTTCTAAACCAGCTGTGAGTCTCTGAAGGTGGACATGGTCACAGGACAGGATGGGCAGTAAGCAGTGTGAGGCCCAGCGATCAGTGGGTGTGTGACGCTGGGCCCCAGCCTCTGAGAGCCTGGGTATATTGTACAAAGTAGGAAGCCCTTCGCCCCTGCAGCGGGGAGGGCCCAGGAAGAAGCACAGGGCCCGACTAGGATCTGTGCGCTGTGCGCCTCTGCTGTCATCAGCGGTACGCTTAGCGTTCTCAAGAGGTGGAAAAGCTGCATTGCAGGGACAGGGAGAGAAAGAAAGCACAGCGGAGCATGCGCCGTCTGCAGGCCAGGAGCGGCTATGGGACCCTAGCAGCAGGCTCACCTCTCCCTTCTCTGGCCCTCTGCACTTTAAACAGCAGCACGTCTGACCGACCCTATTGTTTCTCCCCCTGGTTTTCTTTTCTTTTTTTCTTTTTTTTTTTTAATTTTTATTTATTATGTATATAGGTTTCTTCCTTCATGTATCCTGCAGTACAGAAGAGGACACCAGATCTTATTACAGATGGTTGTGAGCCACCATGTGGTTGCTGGGAATTGAACTCAGGACCTCTGGAAGAGCAGCCAGTGCTCTGTTCCTCTGAGCCATCTCTCCAGTTACCTCCCCCTGGTTTTCTAAGACAGGGATTCTCTGTGTAGCCCTGGCTGTCCTGGAACTCGCTCTGTAGACCAGGCTGTCCTGGAACTCACTCTGTAGACCAGGCTGGCTTTGAACTCACAGAGATCCGCCTGCCTCTGCCTCCCAAGTGCTGGGATTAAAGGTGTGTGCCACCACTGCCTGGCCTGACCTACTACTGTTAATAATATGGAATTGCTGAATATATCAACACACAGCATCAGCACCACAGCAGCTGGTTCAGGGATGCCCCCCCCCCCCTTTCTTTTCCATTTTCCTGATGGCAGGTTTATATTCTTCACACCAAGGAAAGAGGTGAGGATGGGCCTTGTGCTCACTGAAGGTTATCAAAGTGTACGTTAGATAAATAAGGTCATGGGCTACAAACCTGAAATGCCTACTGACTGACTTGACACCTCAGGTCCCTGCTCCACTTCAGGAACCTGTCCAAACCAAAGGTCCTCTACTGAATGGCTCTCCCTATCCCAGAACTCAGCCTGAGCAATGTAGGCCTACCCCACCTGACACAGGGAAGGTTCTTTCAGGAAGTTGGGGGAGGTGAGCCTTTTATCTAGGAAGGAAGCTCAGACTATCAACCAGCCCTTCACCCTCAGCAAGGACCTCTTTCTCAGGCAGAGTCACAGACTGGAGCCAGCATCCAGGCCACGCCCAGGCTCCTCCCTGTTCTAGAAGTTCAGCCCTGGCCCCCAAAGGACTTGGCCTGGCTAGAAGGCCTAGCAGACAGCAGCTTTGGGTGGCAGGAGTCCAGCTTGGCCACTCATGGTCACCTTATGGAACTCTGAGTGGCACCCCGACCCATGCCCCACAGGAACAGGCTGGTAGGAAAGGTAGCTGTCCCCAAAGCCCCATTCCTGCCCATCTGTCACCCTCCCAGTGGTCCACCCCTCAGAGAACCTAAAGGCGGAAGAGTAGGAAAGGCAGAACCCGACGATGACAGAGGCTGAGGATGAGGGTCTGCCCCAGGGCAGCTCGCTAGGCCTGTGCGGGCCAGTCCTCCCTGTCCACAGGATGACCATGGATATGACACAGATGCTCTTGTGAGGAACCAGAGACCAGATGCCACCCCAAAAGGGCCTGGCTCCCACACTCACCAATGCCCTTTTCCTTGGCTCACTGCCCGTGACCACGGACACGGATCGGACGATAGACTTGGTAGCAGAGGCACTGCTGGGCCGCTGGGACACGGGTGGAGGGAGCCCAACCAGACTCAAGTCCATATCTTCTGGGCTGCCTTCGGGGGGAGCACTAATGGTCCGTGAACCTTTCATGGTGGACCAGGCTGGCCCTGAGAGAGAAACGAAGAGACACAATCAGACATCACCATAGGGGCCAGGGATGTGGCTTAGGCTAATCTCCAGCGTGGTGTAGATCCAGGTTTGGTGGTAAATGCATGTAATACTGGTGCTCAGAGGTGGGGGAAGGAGGACCAGAAATTCAAGACGATTCTCAGATATATAGTAAATTCAATTCAAAGCTAGCCTGGGCTACATAAGACCTTGTCTAAAAACAATGGGGATGGGGCTTAGAGACGCAATCTGGTGTGTGCCTGCTGCTCTTCTAGAGGGACACAACCAAACATGCATTTTAAAATATGGCAATTATACCTTCATATTCATATTTTTTTAACCTAAAAGATAGCCCCTGTTCCTATTTTACAACCTCCTAATTCATTAAACCAGGTAACTCCAGGACCAGAGGATCTGACACCTACACTATATATAGTCCTGCCTGGTCCTGCCATGCCTACCCCTCATGGGTGTTCTGTGGTCTCTGGTATCTTCCACACGACATCTCTGATCCAGCCATTGGGTCCTTGCCTTGCACAAGTCAAGCAGCCCTAGCTGGGCCAGGGCTCAACCCCACATCAGTCATTGGCATTCTCCTGAACTGCGCCCAGCTCCCTTCACGCCCTAGGGGAAACAGCTTCTCAAGACAGCAGAATAAATCTGAGCACCTGCCATGTCCAGATCTGACCCTGTCCTATGCACCCACTCCCCAAACCTAGGTAGTGCATTCCAACACACCTCTGTACCTGCAATCCCCCTGCCTCTACACTGCCCATCGGGTTTCCTTCTACCAGACTTTGCTCTGTAGGACATCCTTGAAAGGGCAGGGATCGGGTGGTCTCAGCCCCTGGCATGTGGGGCACACTGAAGTGGTGAGTTCTCAGGTGAGAAATAGGGACACGGAGTACATGCTAAGTGATTGGACCCTTGCAGAGCCCAAGGGTCAAGAGCATACACTCACTATGGTTCAAAACGATGCTGCCTTGGGCCCGACATCCTGGTGTGTGTGGCGCGGGGCAGTGTCCCTACTCTGAGGCTGTCCTGCCATCAATCTGGCCAGCATCCTCAGTTACACATTTCTGGTTGTGTGGGTGAAACCTAACACCTTCCCCTTCTTGGCACTGGTCACAGCCGGGTGGACTCTGGCTGGCTCCTGGGCTGGTGGACATGGCTTTCCCAACCCCTCGTGCAGCCAGTGAGGTTCCGGGCGGTAAACATAGCCTCTCCCTGGAAACCGCCAAGCCAGATTAAGGGGAGGCTGTGGAGGCCAACCTCACCCTGCACAAAACCGTGCCGCAAGCCCGCAGGACCCAGAGGGGCAGGAGCCTGCTCCCAGGCCCTCGGGGGGCAGCTGACTCCCGAGCAGGGCCCTTGAGCAGTCCAGTGCTGCGCTCCTCCGCAGGCAACCCGCATCTCCCAGGCCTCTCGGGGTTTGAGGCAGGAGTTGCGGGCCGCCCGAATGGACCCCACGACGATCTCCGGGGGAGAGGGGTACTGCGCACAAGCCATCCTCGCTGCAGGGCCCGATCCCTCACCGCGCGATGCCCCTCACCTGCGCGGGCCCGGCCTGGGGCGCAGGGCTCGTGGGCTCGGACTGGCGGGTACGACTGCAGAGCCACCCGGGGCCCCACGGGGCTGGCCTCGGCCGTGGGTGACAAAGAGGCGTCCGCAAGGGCGAGTGGCGGCGGCTAGCAACCAGCCTGGCGCCTCCTCCGCTGTCCGTCACGCCGGCCCGCCTTTACAACGCGCGCCGCTCGGGGATTGGCTCTCCGGGAGCCCTCGGCTTGTCCGGCAGCTCATTGGGCCGCTAGGCTGTCCTGTAAGTTCCGGCGTGGGAGGAGCAGCCGAAAGCTAAGGTGGAGAGGAAGCTGGAGGAGGGGCGGGGCTTCGCGGGGGCGGAGCCTGCGGGCTCCTGCACCTCCAGAGGCTGGGGTTCTAGAAAGCCAGGCTTCCCGCTTCACCCTGTGTCCTCTCCTGGGCCTCCCTGGACCACGAGGTGGTGTCTGTTTTCGCCTCTTCCCATTCTTTCCTAACTGCTTTCAAAAATGCTTGCCGAGTCTCCAGTGGTCCACTCGCTGCAGGTGTGCAGTTATGGGCTCTCCTCCCTTTGCCCAAAGTTCTCAGGACACCGAAGCTCAGCTGCCTAGTTCAACAGAAGTTAGTTAAATAACAAGTTTATAAATTCAAATGCTTAAAAAATTATCCGTATATAGTTATTGATTTGTGTGTGCGCGCGCGTGTGTGTTTGGGATGGTGACCCAGGGGCTTGCACATGCTGAAGAAGGGCTCTGCCACTGGCCTCAGCCAAGTTTGCTTTAAGAAAGGTCGCGGGGTGGTAGTGCACGCCTTTAATTCCTGCACTTGGTAGGCGGATCTCTGAGTTTGAGGCCAGCCCGGTCCTCAGAGAGAGTTCCAGGACAACCAGGATTACACAGAGAAACCCTGTTTTGAAAAGAAAGAGAGAGAGAGAGAGAGAGAGAGAGTCTCATGTAGCTCAGCGTGGGTTCAAACTCACCACGTAGCTGAGAATGATGCTGAACATCTCCCAAGTCTGGAATTACAGGCAAAGTGCCACCACACCTGGCCTTTGCGTTCTTTCTTCTTCCTCCAACTCCTTGTAAGATTTATTATGTAGCCAGGCGGTGGTAGCAGCGAATGCCTTTAATCCTAGCACTCGGGAGACAGAGCGATAGAGTCTGAGTTTGAGGCTAGCATGAGCTACAGAGCGAGTTTCAGGACAGGCTCCAAAGCTACAGAGAAACCCTGTCTCAAAAAAAAAAAAAAAAAAGTGTATATGTTTTACCTGCATGTATGTCTCTGCACCAAGTTGAGGGTGCTGGATCCGGAAACTGGAGTTAATAGATGGTTGTAAAATTTTATGTAGGTGCTGGGAACCAAACCCTGGGTCCTATGCAGGAACAGTGTATGCTTTTTTTTTTTTTTTTTTTTTTGGTTTTTCGAGACAGGGTTTCTCTGTGGTTTTGGAGCCTGTCCTGGAACTAGCTCTGTAGACCAGGCTGGTCTCGAACTCACAGAGATCCACCTGCCTCTGCCTCCCAAGTGCTGGGATTAAAGGCGTGCGCCACCACCGCCCGGCACAGTGTATGCTTTTAAACATTGGTGGCTTCTTTGTTAACAGGAAGCTTTGATTTCTACATATTAACATTCGCACCCTTTTGTTGCGGTAACCATCTGCTCAGAGGTAGTCACTTCCTCCTCCATGCACAGCCCTGCGAAGTCTTTGTCTCACGCCCCACTTCCAGCACATAGTGTCTTCCTGTCATCCCACTGGAAAGCTCTGGGGCGCATGCTGTTGCCGCTCTCCCCAATATTCCAGCCTGTGATGACAAGTTACCTTTCTTATCTCTAGAATGACCCAGGGTTTCATCCATGTTTGAGTAAATATGATGGAAGTGGGTGAGGACACTGACCGACTTTTGTATAAATATAGATTTTCACTTGTCTGCGCAAATTCCTAGGACAGGAATTAGTGCTATTTGAGAAGCTGCCGAGTTGCTTTCCAGACCCTGCATGGCCAGTGTCACGTGAGCTCCAGCTGGTGTGTGCCCCTCAGCTCTTGGAGGTTGAGATCTTATTCTTGTCCATTAACAGGCAAGCGGTTGTAAATCACGTGGCTTAGCTACCTGCTCAGATGGTGATGATCTATGTGTGCCCTTACCTGCCATGCTTCCAACACATTCCTGCATACGTCTGTCCAGATCTTCTATACATTATAATCTGGGTGGTTTTCTAGTTTTAAGTACCTGTGTGTATATGCACACTCACACCATGGGATCCATGTAGAGGTGTGGGGGTCAGTCTAGGTTCTCTGGGGCCACAGAATTACAGAATGAATTAATCTTTCTCTTTCTCTCTCTACACACACACGTAATTTATTGGAATAATTTACAGGCTGCTAGTCCAACAATGGCTGGCTGGCAATGGAAAGCCCAAGAATCTAGCAGTTGCTCAGTCTCACGAGGCTGGTGTTCCAGCTGCTCTTCTGTAGATGCTGGGAACCTGAAGAAGTGAACTCCAATCTGAGGGAATGGATGTGCCGGCAAGGCAAGCAGGCAGAGAGAGAAAGCTTTCTTCTATATCCTCTGTAGACGTGCAGCAGAAAGATGGCCCATATTAAAGGCCTCTGTCTTCCCACCTCAGAGGTCTGGACTAGAAGTGGACTCAACCACTTCAAACCAGCAGAAAATCTCCCGCGGGTACAGGAGAAAACCTCCACTATTCTGAGTTGTACCTCATTCCAGAGAAGCTGACAACCAAGAACAGTCAGCGTAGCTCAAAGGATGACCTTCGCACGTTCTCTTTTCCACCACGCAGGTGCCAGGCTGTGTGCGGGGCAAGCGCCTTTACCAGCCTGGCATTGCAATGACCCGTGTTCTTGACAAGCTTTCACGTTGGTCTGCGTGAGACATCTGACCTCCCTAGAACTCCCTCTGGAGAACAGGCTGACTTCAGATCCACAAAGAGCTGGAACTAAAGGGCTGCACCACCACAGAGTGTATCTGATACTTAGGCTAAGGCTCACTTTAAGTCTGAGGGGTGGACCAAGGCGTTTTAAGTCTTTTTTACACATTGACAGCTCCAGCCCCACTACTGGAGGGCACTACCTCATCACTGAACTCCTGCAGCTGCAGAGAGCCACCTGACTAGGAGTGTGACCGACCGTGTGGGCACCTAACACCCCAGGCTCCATCTCAGGATATGGACGCTGTTGCTGACCCTATTTGTGTAAATCTACCATCTTGTTTGAGACCTGTTACCAGTCTTGGCAAGCATAGCTGTGGTGAACCAATCAGCCACAGGAGACCCTCGCCGTATCCGTTACCATTTCTCACAGGAGGGGAAGGACCGCAAGCGCCTCCCCCACCTGTCATCAGCAGTTACTAGGAAAAACACTCCAGCGGTTCCCACGAGCCTTCCTCTGCTCTTGCAACCCCGATGGGATACCCCGATTCACCAGCTGAACCTGTGTGAAAATGTTTCTGTATCCAGGGTTAACAGAAAGACTCCCAGAAAAAGCCACACTGTAGAAGTAATATTCTGGGGCTGGAGAGATGGCTTAGAGGTTAAGAAGACCTGGGTTTGGTTCCCAACACCATGACGGCTCACAACTGTCCATACCTCCGGTTCTAGCGGATCTGACTCGCTCGCGTGAACACACCCACAGGAAAACACCAATACCCATGAAGTGTTTCCTGTAAACTCTGGTGTAAACTCTGGTGTCTGTTCACTACATAAACATGAAGCTAGGACCACAGCTCAGGGGAACAGCACTTGTGTCTGAGACTCTGGTGGGGTTTAGCACAGCACCTCACGTTCATAGCTCATCCTGGAGTGGGATACCCACAGCTTCCGTTCACAACATCCTTGTAGCCCCTTGAGGGTGAGCGCAAAGCAATACCAAACACTTAAGGAGAAAACATCCGTCTCACTCAGGGAAAGGAGCCCCTGAAGCACGCCCCTTATTAGTAACCACCAGCCAGAGCGGGCCGTGTAAACATTGGTGTTTATTGGGAAAGTGCACGCCGACGCCTCACAGTCACTTCTGAGATGGACAGGAAGGTTCACTGGACTCTCCCAGGGTCTGCAGAAAACCGTGACAAGCTGAGCATCCAGAGTGGGTCCGACAGGGACCTGACACTGGACATACCACAGGGCACTTGGCTAAGGAAGCTGAGAACCAGACCTTTTGGATCACAGGCACAACCCCCCAATGCCCTACCCTGAAGGCCGTGGCTCCCAGCTGCTGTGACCTCCCTACAGGAGGATCTGAGGTCAGAACAGAGTCGATGTCTCCAACCCTGACAAGTGCTCACTTCTGAGGGTCAGGCAGGCAGGGCTTGCCCAGGGCACCCAGGTCAGCACTTCAGCCCTGCTACCGGCCAGTTGCTACCATAGGAATTCAGGTCCATACAGCCATTGCCAGCACCTAGCAAAGGGACAGTCTGGACAGGGACTGAGATGGGGGGGAGGAGCGAGGGAGGGGTTGGCCTCTGTGTTTAGCCTTCTGGAGTCAGAGCAGCATGGGGCCGAGGCGCTGTGGCCAACAGCCCTGGGGAAGCCCTGTCCTGAAGCTGTACCACATGAAGCAGGAAACTTCTGAAGTGGCTCCAGCCATGGCAGACCTCTTGCCAGGAGGAGGAGGGAGGCCAATCCCAGGGGCATGGCCAGAGTCAACTTCCCAAGAAGCCACGGGAATCTAGACACCCTCTGAGGCACCAGGTGACCCTCTTTCCCACACTTCCATCTTGGCTGGTCAGCACTGAGGCCCATGTCTTCTTCAGTGACTCTTCTGACCATTGGATGGCCCCACGGGGCTCGGCTGGCTCAGAGACTGCTTTACCACAGCTTCCAGGTGAAAGAGAGGGGCCAGAGGGGGCGAGAGGACCACTCCGTGGTGGACACGAGGCCATGAGGTCCTGGGTCCTCAATATGAGAACCAGGGAACTCTGAATGGCGGGGCCCAGAAAGTCAGTCACATGTTTAGAAATGCGAACGCAGATGGCTCTGTGGTCACCTTCTGTGGACCGGACTGGAGATCCTGCGAGCCGGGGCAGGGCAAGCGGGGGCAGGCCACCAGCTCCATCCCCTCAAACAAAGAGTTGGGGCTCCACAGGCACGTACTGGAGCTTCCTTCTGGGGTATCTGTGCTCTCTGGGTCCTGTTCACATCCTGGCCCCTGTTCACTAGAACATACTGATTGGGTTTTGACAGCACTGGCATCCTCTAGAGCAGGAGGAAAGGTGTCTGGAGAGGGAGCGGGCACAGGGTTCCTGGGCTTGACTGTGGTGGAGCTTAGAGGCTGGAGGAAGACCTGGCTCCCAGGAGGAGGCACAGGGCTGGTCAGCAGATCCGCTGGGCCCACGAGGGTAGCTGCAGAGCTGGGCTGGGCACAGGGCCTTAGGGCAGGCAGCTGCTGTCTGCAAGAGGCTTCCAAGTGTCTCAGGATCTAGAGGAAAACAGGAAGGAGGGGGTTCCTGTTTAGTGCTGGGAACAGTGAGGCCGAGGCAGACACCCAGCCATGTGCTGCTGGAACGGGACACATGAAACAGGTCCCACTGAACAGACGCGTGGGCAGTCCCAGCCTCAGAGCCAGACATCACGGGAACTGAAGGTCCCAAGGAGACCCGACATATCTGGTCATTCTGGACATGTGTTCCTGTGATGTCACCCAAAGTTTACTTGGTGGCATGACCAAAAGGGAGCTAACAGGTGCTAATGGCATAGCCAACCCGGACTAAGCAGCTGGGACACTGCAGTTTAACAACGACAGAGAAGACAGTAGACCCCATCTAGGTGGCGCTGGCCTTTAATCCCAGCACTCGGGAGGCAGGGGCATCTCTGGGAGTTTGAGGCCAGCAAGGTCTGCAAAGAGAGTTCCAGGATAGCCAGGGCTACACTGTGAAGCCCTTCTAGAAACATAAAACAACAGAAGCGGCTAGGGATGCAATCAAGTAGCCAGGAAGGGCATGAGGGAGACTCCCAGGGACATGGCCGAGACACTGGTTTGTGACAGAACAGAGAGCTGCAGCCAAGGGAGACTTTCTGGAGAAGGTGGACTGTGTGTCCGACAGGCGGGGGAAGAGCCCAAGGCACCCACAGTGCCAGAGCCCAAGGGAGGAGGGCACCACACACTGAGCAGAGCTGTAGGAACGCGCCCACCAAACACTGATCACGGCCAGCTAGGGACGACTGCCAGGGCAGTGGGTGCTGAGAGAGACTCTGCTTTTTCCAGGGCCCACTGCCCACCTTGGTAGCTTTGTTGGTCACAGGTCCAGGACTGCCTGCACCAAGTTCCTGCAGCTGTTGCCGGCAGAGGAGGAGGACTTGCTCCTGAGGCAGGAGGTCAGCTCCCCCAAAGGAGGCAATGGCGCACAGCGCCCTCTGTGGGTTGGAAGCGGGGTGGGGGTGGAGCCAAGTCAACTCTCCAATGGCTCCACACACACACACACACACACACACACACACACACACACACACACAGGAGGATGCCTGGGGCCCAGCATCCCCACCATCCTGTGTCCCCTGCTCCCTCAGGCTGGCCCTCACCATCCGCTCCACAGCATCCCCACCATCCTCCCGTCCCCTGCTCCCTCAGGCTGGCCCTCACCATCTGCTCCACAGCATCCTCCACAGCATCCCCACCATCCTCCCGTCCCCTGCTCCCTCAGGCTGGCCCCCACCATCCTCCGAGTCCCCTGCACCCTCAGGCTGGCCCTCACCATCTGCTCGCACTCACTGGTCCTGACCAGTTGGCGGAGGAGCAGCTCCAGCACAGCCTCACAGTTGAGCAGCCCACACCTGCACAGGGAGGGGACACAGAGGAGGGATGGGGACAATCATAGCTGGCTTCCCCCAACCCTCAGGGGCCAGGCGCAGGCGGGCAGCTCACTCTTTGATGAAGTGCTGGGTCTCCTCACGGCTCAGGAAGACACGCGATCCTTGTGTCACGGCTCTCACTAGGCTCAGCTCTTGCTGGCAGTCATTTAGGGCCATGGCCTCAGTCCTGGACAGAGCAAAATGACATGGCCAAGTCAGGATATCAAGGTCTCAGGTAGACAGGTGGGACAACAGCCCCTAAGCTCCCACACTGAGGGTCAAGGAACCTGCTGGCAGCCCCTCTGGGAGAGGCGGTGGGGTGGTTTGAAAGAAAATGGCCCCCAAAGGAAGCGGAAACATTAGGAGGTGTGGCCTTGTTGGAGTAGGTGTGGCCTTGTTGCAGGAAGTGTGTCAGGGTGGCTTTGAGTTCTCATATGCTCAAGATACCACCCAGTGTTTCAGATCACTTCCTGTTGCCTGCAAGATGGAGGACCCTCAGCTACTTCTCCAGCACCACGTCTGTCTGCATGTTGTCACGTCCCACCACGATGACAATGGACTGAAACTCTGAACTGTAAGTGAGCCACCCCAATTAAATGTTTTCCTCATAAGAGTCGCCACGGTCACAGTGTCTCTCACAGCCATAGAGACCCTAGCTGAGACAGGTGGCCACAAACCCCACACACCTTTCGGTCAGGTCGCTTGGTTCGCGGCTGGCCCCAGAGTGGCTGTCGCTGCCAGACCGACTGCCTGAGTCTGAGGCCTTGCTCGGGTTGCTGGTGTAGGAGGAATTCTGGGAACTGGGACCACTGTCCAGTTCGTCCCAGCCTCCTCCAGCCTGCCCAGGCTGGTGTCTCACAGCTGAAAGACAGAATTGGTAGGCAAGACCCCAGGGTTTTCCACAGGCCTCATGCCACCTTCTTCAGACTCTGGCCTAGGAGACAAGGGGCTGTGGCCTAAGCTTACAGGGCAACTCCAGAAACTCCAGGCACACAAAATGGGTGGGTACTTCCTGCTGGGTAGGAAGCCTGGGGCTCCTGCAGTCAGGGCAGCGTTAACATTCATCTCCATATCTGTAAAGTGTCTCACTCCCTGCCCTCACACCTGATAAAAAGGAACGACCCAGATCCACAGAGAGGCAACCCTTGCCTCCATACCTTTGGCCCCAAGGATTAGATTCCCAGTGCTGGGATGTGTGTGGCCAGTTGAAGGTGTCACTGCAGGCTGGTAGGTGTCACCGCGTGGCAAGGGCCCCTGGGTGCTGGGATTCTCAGGCCCAGGGCGCACAGCGTTAGCCACAACCTCTGCAGCCCTCTGGATCGTGGAGAGGAAGCTTTCGCCCGCAGAGCCTGCGGACAGCAAGCTGGCATCAGCAGGAGAGGGTGCTCGCACCCTGGCCCACCTTCCCTACCTCCAGCCAGGCTCTCCAGGATGGGGTCAGGGCGACTGCCTGCTCGGATCCAGAGAGGCAAAGGCATGTGCTGCAGGTACCAGAGCTGCTACCATAGGTCCTGGGCATCGTGGTCTGGACACTTAGTCTACAGCTGCCAAGGTGAAGGGTGTTCTAGGGGAGCTGCGGGAACTGAAAATGCCCCAGGCCCTTCAACAAGTGTGGGGGCCCATCCTCGCTTTTGAAGAAGGGACAAAGTGAAAGCGTCAGAGGCCCCGGAGATGCACAAAGGCCCATCTGTAACAGCCACAACACGCAGCTGGACACAGCTGGACACGGCCTCGCATTCTGCCCCAAGGACGTGCTACTCTATAGACCTTCGACAAATAAACTTCCAGTGTCTGATGGCACAGGTACCCAAATACACAACACTGTTACAGTCCGCACAAGTGACCCTCTAGATCCCTGTCACAGCCTGGACCAATGCCCCTCAAGCAGCAGAAAAGGTCAACACAGCCGGCTGGACTTAAGTCTAGCTTCTCCCTGTCCGTCAAGTAGAGCCGGCCAGCCTGCCTTGCCTTCCTCCCAGCTGGGCAGAGGAAGCACAGGGGATCGCACCGGGAGGTGGGTCCACACGTGGTGTAGCTGGGAGATGCTCATGAGATGCCAGTGGGGTCTGACCCCGGTCCCTTCACATCCCTACCCAGGAGCCCTGTGCTGTACCTGTCCGGCCCCATGCCTTTGTGTAGCCAAAGCCTTGCAGAGCACTGTTAGGTCTGGCCTGGGCACCCATGCCTAAAAGAGGACACTGGCATCAGTGTAGGCCTCCATGCAGACCAGCCCACATGTACCAAGAGGGACCACCCCCGATGGTGGCTGGGGGTGGTCACCAGAGTGGCATACCTGCTGGAGGCAGGGCCTGGGGAGGCTGGGAGGGAAGCGAAGGCACAGCATCTGAGAACAAGGTGCTGCCCAGGTCCTAAATGAAGAAGTGGCCGCTCAGAGTCCCAGCCGAGATTGCCACTTGGCCCATCCCTACCAGCTCTGTCGCTTTAGACACCTATCCTGAGCTGCCCCACCAGGCACAGGGGCTGTGGCCCGGCGAGGAGCAGAGCCAGTTCTGTGCAGCAGGACCACAGCAGGCCCCTCACAGACATCCCTCCGCTCTGTGCGGCAGGACCACAGCAGGCCCCTCACAGACATCCCTCCACTCCGTGCGGCAGGGCTACAGCAGGCCCCTCACAGACATCCCTCCACTCCGTGCGGCAGGGCTACAGCAGGCCCCTCACAGACATCCCCTCCACATCCCTCTGTGTTCTGTGCTCTGGTCCTGTCCTGGGCTCACCTGGGCAGCCGCCCGCACCTTCTGGTACAAGCTGTTCCCATGAAGAGGGTCAGGGGGGCCCGAGAAAGCTGCAGGGCAAAAGTCAGACGGGACAGGCTGAGCCCGGGCACCGCTTATGACCCACAGAATCCAAACCCAACCTTCCCCGATGGGGTGACCCTGAGCCCCTCCTGGGGACCTTCAAACATGGCCTCTTGACCGTCCACAGCAGCAGCTCCACCATCTACCTCCACAACAGTCACTCTGTCTGCCAGAGACCACACCGCCGCCCACACACACTGGAAGGAACTGCTTCTTTGGGTCCATTCTCTCCCACCTACCTGCAACAGGAACCTTTCAGAGGTTTTTCAGGGCCTGGATGGGAGACCTTAGGTCTCTATCAGGGCCTTACAGGTAGGATCTATCCACTGACTCCTAGGCTGGTGCGGCCCGAGCTAAATTCCCTCTGCTAAAAAGCTTCCATCATGGAAAATCAGATTTTTTCCATCACACCAAGCCACCCCCAAGCTTTCCCTGGCTCAGGCCCTTGCACATGCCACAGCCCCTGTCCATAGCCATTATGCGTCATTCTTCCAGGGCTAGGAGCCACTCCCCAGAGACCCTTAGTGGGCCCCTCCAGCCCAGAGACATTTCCATTTATAAGCCTGGACCAATGGTGACCCCAAGCCCCAAGCCCAGCACCCGAGGCCTATGTCTCCCCACCCAGGGCTGCTTGCCTGGGCACACCTGTGTCTCTGCACACCTGTGGCTTCCTGGATGAGAGCAGAGTTTCGTCTGAGGATGAGCAGGAAGGAGGAAGAGCCATGACCACACAGGTAAAGCAAGATCTTCAGCACCTGGAGAGTGGACAGATTCCTGGGGCTGGCCTTGGCTGGGCAGTGGCTGAGCCCTGGTCTGCTGCCCACTACTCGGGGACTCACCTTGAGCTTCACGTGGCCAGAGCTACTGTCTAGGCGGTTAAGAAGGTACTCTAGCAGGCACTGGCTGCTGCCCAGGGACTCATGGGAAATTTCTAAGAGTCATCTGGGTTAAGGAAGAAGCAGACAGACGCGAGACCCACCAGGCGAGACAAATCCTCCCTCCTGTGACCATGACCCTGTTTAGGTCACAGGGCCTGAAGACCATTACCGCAGGCTTTGGTTTCACCAACACCGGAACTTTTAGAGTGTCCTGGGCTCTACGCCATTGGTACGGCAGCTTTTAGTGCACCCTTGACACATATCTGGATACTGGGAAAAAGAACTTGTTGGTGCTCCTGGGATAGCAGAAGAACTCACCCTTGTCCCGATAACACTTCCTGCTACGACAGGATGCCCACTGCTTACTCTCCCCTGCCCCCGCCAATGGGAGTACTGCAGAAGGATACTGGCAATCTCTTCAAACAGGTAGCCGGGACATGGGGTGTCATCATCTGAGGTCCCCTTCAAGAGAATGGGGAGCTGAAGAGGAATGGGGATCGTGAGGCGCTGCCACCTTACACAGGGTAGGTCCCAGCCACCAAATGACATGGAAGCAAGTCTCAAGCTTACTGGTGCTAAAAATGCCCAGGAGACTGCCTACAAGGGACCAGAATCACCCTAGTACAGCTTTAACCAGGCTCTGGCAGGGATGAGTGACCCCAGGAAAGAGGGAAATCAATACGGGCTCTCTAAGGTCAAGATGAGGTTTAGCCCCAGCCTCTTACACTCCTAAATGGAAGGATATTTTAAATACACCCATTTATCAACCAGCAGCAGCAAGAACCTCAGGGCTTTCCATGTACTGGACGGGCGCAGTACCAGACCCAATGAGTTAGAACTGCTCAGCCTGATGGGTTTCGTGGCTCCTCAAGAATGGCTAACTTAAATTCTATATAGTCATGCAGCAACATGGCTGTGTTGGTCTGCTGGTGAGTGTATAATGTTTATTTGGTTGAAATCTGTAAACACGTGTTTCTCATGACTCAGTATCTGGGCAAGAGGGTGGGGTTTGGGAACATTTCAGATGGACACCGCTAGGGTCCCACACGGCCTCACCAAGCTCTCAGTCCACAGTGACGAAGGAGGTGCTCTGCAGAGTTCAGTACCTAAGAACCTGCCCCAGCCTCTACATAAGAGAGCTGACTTCCTGCAGCATGGCTTGCCTAAGAAGGGTCCCCGGGGGCCACCCAGGAAGCTTAGGGCAGTCAGCTTGTTTCACTCAACAGCTGACCATAGGGCCCAGCCTTGACAAGCTAAACAGGGGCCTGAGTTTCAGTGGTTTACCCTGAGGCAATCAACACCTGGTTCCGACAAAGACCACAAACTGAGACTACCCAGGAACAGATCGTCCAGAGAATTCCTAACGTTCCCGTTGTGGATAGGATCACCTGCCAGCACACACCCACCGCTTTTCACAAGGACACCCCTAGACAAATGTCAGCCAATCAGGGGTCCTGAACCTTATAAACCCCTCACCCCCACCTCTGCTACTATAAAAACCCAGCTCTAACTGAGCTCGGGGCTCTCCGATCCCTACAATACGTTGGACACACGGAGAGACTGAGTTTGCAAACTTGTTTAAGAATAAAGGCCCTTTGCTTTTACACACAGGACTCGGGTCTCCTGGTTGGTTTTGGGGAACTCCGTGATCTGGGCATAACACTGACAACAGGCTCCGCCTTCCCCACCCTGTAGCTATGGCCTTCCAGATGCCTCCTGTCCTCCCGAGATGTACGAGTTTCCAGGATCTTTCTCAGGAATGAAGCCTGGGAAGCCGAGCCGGCCCCGCCGGAGATCGCCCGCCGCCCTTGGCCTCCTACTCCTCCTGGCAGAGCAGGCTCGCTCGTTCTCGGCAGCTGCTGGGCAGCCCGTCCCCGCTAACCTAGTGAGATCCCCGGGCGCCGGGTGTCAGCAGCCCCTGCGAACTTCACTCACCCTCTGGAGGAAGCTCAAGCGGTCCCGGAGCAGCGGCGCCGCCGCCATGGTCCAAGGAACTCCCCCCAGCCTGCCCCGCTTCCGCCAGGCTTCGCTCCTCCAATCACCGCGCAGCTCTGGCTCCTCCAGCCAATCGGTCTCAGGAAGGGGGCCCATCCGAAGTCCCAGTTAGAGACGGACAAGCACTAACACCAATGACAGAAGAACAGGCCAGCGACTCTGACCAATCAGAAAACAGTATGGGCGGAGGGGCCGGATGTTTGCCGATTCGACGCCGGAAGAGGCGAGAGTCAATATGGCGGCGTCCACAGGAGCCTGGGAGAACCGCTCATGTCCGCCAACGGAGCCGTTTGGGGGCGCGTGCGGAGCCGCCTCCGAGCCTTCCCGGAGCATCTGGCGGCCTGCGGGGCGGAGGTAAGCAGCGGGCCGAGCCGGTTAGCCGGAGGTGAGGAGGATGGCGGCCCTGGGGAGGCCGCACTACCGTCGGGTCTTCCCTTAGGCTACGGCGTACGGCAGGTGCGTGCAGGCCTCCACCGCCCCCGGAGGCCGCCTGAGGAAGGACTTGTGCGCGCGCGAGTTCGAGGCCCTGAGGAGCTGCTTCGCCGCCGCGGTAGGTGGGCGCGTCCCGTTTGGCTTTTCCTTTCCAATGTTTGGTGGGTGCCGCCCGATAATGGGGACTTGGACTGCAGAAGTCTTAGTACCTCATTCTAGGATAGGTTCCTAGAACGACACTAATGCTGGCCGCCTGCCGGAGCGCCACGAGTGTTACCGAGGGCGGCTAATGCAGAAACAGCACCCAGTAGAACGTCCACTCAGTCACAGGGTCCAGGCTTTCATCTTTTAGGTGAGCTCAGTCAGGTGCCCCACATACACACCAGCACCTCAGCTCTTTAAGGTGTTTGGAGACTGCAGTATTTGATGTGGTCGGGGCTTTTAAACCGTAGCTAACTTGGACATTAACCCTTTCTCTTTCAGGCCAAGAAGACCTGATGGAGGCACCTAGGAAGGGCTGTGGGCACAGGCGCCTTGTACTGATGACACACGGAGAGCTTTGGGGACTGAAAGAAGGTGTGGCTGGCGGCGGTCCTGGTGTTTATGTTTCTTCTCGGCTTGAACCTTGGGCAGAGCAGGGTTTGTTTATCGATCTGATTTCGATTAAGATGTAACAGAAACAGCAATGAATATTATTTAATTCGGCAGTTTCAGGTTTTTATACGCAAAGCATGGTGTATGGAACTGGTTTCTCCCAAGAACAATGCATCCTCAGCATACCAGCCCCTCTCCCCCTCAAAAAAGCAAGTGGCAGGTCTGGACCATAGAACTCTGCCAAAGGATCCCACTTAAAACTGTTCTCACCAAGGGCCAGAGAAATGGCTCAACAGTTAAGTCAAAATTCATTGCTTTCTTAGAGGACCCAGGTTCAGTTCCCAGCACCTACATGGCAGCTCACAACCATCTCTTAACTCCAGTTCCAGGGCACCCAACACCCTCTTCTTGCCTCTGCAGGCACCAGGCACACCCATGGTACAGACATGAATGCAGGCAAAACATAAGATTAAATAAATCTTTAAAAAGAAATCCAACTGTTCTCATCAAAAGTATTTAGTCTCAGTCTAGCACGCCAGGTCCTGGATCCAACTGCTCATGGGCAAAACACCCAAGATGCCTCAGCAGCCGCACAAGGGGAGCGAGCCCAGTGTGACAAGTGCTGTGCAGATGGCGGTCCAGACATCGGGCAGAGGCTTTTCTGGACAAAAAACAAGGAGGTTCTGCTTCGGACTTGCAGTGCGGGGATAGCCATCCCTGCAGCCTGTCCCGGGTGATGGCTCCTGACTTTCCTTCTTCCCCTCTTCATATGGTAAGTTTAAAAATTCAAAGCATAAGCACACCTTTAATCCCAGCACCTGGGAGGCAGAGGCAGGCGGATCGCTGTGAGTTCGAGGCCAGCCTGGTCTACAGAGGGAGTTCCAGGACAGGCTCCAAAGCTACAGAGAAACCCTGTAAACAAAACAACAAAAAAGCAGAGCACAGTAAGGGATTCCGTGTGCACGAGTGCCACCTGCTGGGAAGCATGGGGAAGTGCTCGGTCCCACTTCTAGGTGTGGAGGTCGCACTGCTGTCCTTGAACCAGTTTGCACCTGCCTCAGAGCCTGGGTTCTGGGAAGGGGGCCAGAGGCCAGCGAGCCCTACACTTTACCCAAAATCGGCCTCCCTGCGGCATCCAACTGCTACCCTGGAACTGGCCTGGCTTAGCAGGCGGAGAAAAGCCAGATTTTCTAGTTTGAAATGTATTTAACGTTTATGAGTGTTTTAGATGTATGTGTGTGCACTGTGTGTGTGCTTGGTGGCTGGGGGAGGAGGGCACGAACAAGATGTTGGATTCCCTGGAACTGGAGTTAGAGGTAGTTATGAGCCGCCACATGGATGATGGAAATCGGACCTGGGTCTTCTCTAAGAGCAACAACGGAGCCGTCTCTTCAGCCTCTAGGAAACTGTGTGATAGGTGCTCTTTTGTCCACCTCCAGACATGACTTCTTGGCTATTGCGGAGAGCAGTGGTGTCTGTTCTCAAGGGACCTGATGGTGTGACTGGACGGTTGCCCGGGGATACCAGGTTGCCCTCCATAGAAGCACCGCCTACTCAGTGTTCTTTTCCCCACTGTTGAGACTTCCCTGCCCGCCACAGCACCCTGAAGTCCTCATGACAGCTCAGAGTATAGCTCCTTCCGTCTTCCTCAAGGCCTCCAACTCTGGGCCCCACTGAGCTCAGGTCCCCTCAAGCTTGTCTGGCAAACTGTTCTCTCTTGCTGTCTCTTCATCCTCCCCTCTGAAGTGGCATCCACTGCCGTTCCCGGCCCAGCACAGCCCAGGCCCACAAACTCTGCAGCCCGGCCCCCACTCCATCATCATTTGAATATTAGATTCCTGCACACACCCAAACCCAGTTCCCATGGACTAGTCCCCAGCTAGTGGTTCTATTTTGGGAGGTTCTAGAAACTTCAAGAAGTAGGTCACTGCAGGCATGCTCTTGAAGGTTGTGCCTGATCCCCAGTTCCTGTCCACTGGGCTGTGAGTAGAACCCTGAACTAGGGGTTTACAAAGAATGCAATGCATTCCTCGCAGCCTGGAAGCCCGGAGGCTAAAGGTCAGTACTGTGAGGCCCTCCTGCTGAATGTTCAGGGAACCGGAGAACACAGTACGAAAGATGCCTCAGTGAGGGCGCTACCTTTGTATCCTAAGCTCTTAAAGCCTCCTGGTACACTTACTTGGAAGCCCCGAGCTTTAGAGGGGCCACACTGAACCACAGCAGATGTCTTGGCCTCAGATGAGATCTCTTGTTCCTTTTCATTGTTTTTCTGGAACTTACTCTGTAGACCAGGGTGGCCTTGAACTCAGAGATCTGCCTGCCTCCTGGAGTGCTAGGGTTAAAGGTGTGCACAGCCACGTCTGTTGTTGCTGAGAACTTTAGCTCCTCTATGTTCCTGTCCTGCTGTTGCCCCGGGAACAGAAGCATCCCTGGCCTGTAGCACGACAACCAAGAGTACCTGTTCTATAGCAGAACCATCACAGGCAGGCACCACATAGCAGTAGCCTATGCCAGTACCCAACACCTTAAAGACTGAACTGGCAGGTGGCTCCCCGGTGCCCCAGCCTTACAGTACCCAGATGGAGGTGTTGTCTCCTTCAGCACTTCTGCAGTAAGCCCCCACCCGCCGGGCTGTGCCTTCTGGAGGCTGTTGGACAAGGACTAGGGGGCAGCTAGGAGGCAGAGCTAGGGCAGGGGCAGCACTGCCTGCTCTACAGCAGACGCAGACCAGGAAGAACCCGCCGTGTCAAGGGGGATATTCAAGAAAATCAAGCTGTGTGAAACCCCAGTCCCAGCAAGGGGACAAGAGTTACAACAGTTCAAGAGGACGACAAGATGACATCTAACCACCCAATAATCGCTCATCTGGAACCGTGTTTAGTCAGAAAGGCCGCGAGAAGCCTGAGACCTGCCTTCCATTGGCGGGTCCCTCTGTGAGCACTTGGCCCAGCGCAGTTGCACAGGGCCCCTGGAAGCTTCCACTGCTGCCATCTGCTGGTTTTCAAGCTGTCCAGCGACATCTTGAGAGATAAGTGTCTGAGGGTTCTCACAGAGGGTCCAGGTTTGATTCCCAGCATCTCAGAGCGTTCGTAGCTCCTGCTCCAGACCTCCAAGGGCACCGCATGTATCTGATGCAGATATGGGTGAAAAGACACTCATACACATAAAAAAAAATCTAAATTAAAAAAATGTAATAAAATATATCCCAAGAGATGCAGAGAGAGCACACAGTGGGGTGTGGCCTGGCTCACTTATGACCCCACTGAGACTCCGGGGCCTTCCAAGCCCTTCATAGCAGGGCTTGGGGACAAACCAGGTTCTTGTCCCTCAATCTCATAAGTGCCTTACTGGGCGAGGGGTTGACAAAACCAAACATTGTCTCTGCTCAAAGACAACACTGACAGCTCTACCCTGAGTCTGAGGCCACGCAGATGCATGCGGCATCCCAGGGCTTGTCCTGGTGGTGAGTGTGCCACTGTTCAACCTCCTTGTCCTGGTGGTGAGTGTGCCACTGTTCAACCTCCTTGTCCTGGTGGTGAGTGTGCCACTGTTCAACCTCCTTGTCCTGGTGTTGAGTGTGCCACTGTTCAACCTCCTTGTCCTGGTGGAGAGTGTGCCACTGTTCAACCTCCTCCTTGTCCTGGTGGTGAGTGTGCCACTGTTCAACCTCCTCCTTGTCCTGGTGGTGAGTGTGCCACTGTTCAACCTCCTCCTTGTCCTGGTGGTGAGTGTGCCACTGTTCAACCTCCTTGTCCTGGTGGTGAGTGTGCCACTGTTCAACCTCCTCCTTGTCCTGGTGGTGAGTGTGCCACTGTTCAACCTCCTTGTCCTGGTGGTGAGTGTGCCACTGTTCAACCTCCTTGTCCTGGTGGTGAGTGTGCCACTGTTCAACCTCCTCCTTGTCCTGGTGGTGAGTGTGCCACTGTTCAACCTCCTCCTTGTCCTGGTGGTGAGTGTGCCACTGTTCAACCTCCTTGTCCTGGTGGTGAGTGTGCCACTGTTCAACCTCCTCCTTGTCCTGGTGGTGAGTGTGCTATTGTTCAACCTCCTTGTCCTGGTGGTGAGTGTGCCACTGTTCAACCTCCTCCTTGTCCTGGTGGTGAGTGTGCCACTGTTCAACCTCCTCCTTGTCCTGGTGGTGAGTGTGCTACTGTTCAACCTCCTCCCTACAGCAGGGATCAGCATGACACAGAAGACTGAGCTGCCTGTGGGATCCCCAGCTGTGCTCACCCACCTGAGTTGAGGGGACCCCATGACCTCGAGGCCCCGTTTGGTTTTCCTTTAGGTAAACCAACTGATTCATTAGATGTTAGTGGTGTTTTATTTTTTGTTTCATAATCAATTTCAAAGAATGCAGATGACAGGAAACCAGGAGGGCCTTGTTCCTCCTCCCAACCCAAATCATACCCAATCCTGGGCCTCCCCGCGGGGAGACAAGAGTCACCTACGGCAGGTTTCCCACACCAAGGAGAATATGGGACATCAAGTCAGAGTGGAATCTGGCTGTGACAGGCTGTAACTGCCCGCCCTGCTGTCAGTGCTGCTGCTGGTGAATCGGGACAGGCAAGCGCTGCCACCGTGCAACGGCGGGGCTGACCCTCGATGCTGCCTTTCCAAAGCCGACTTGGGCAAGTGAGTGCCCTGATGGAGCCTTGGGGACATAAGAAGGTGGCCTCCAATCAGGTGTGGCTGGATAGCACCAGCTACTGTCCGATGCCTGATTCTCACGCTTCTTCCAGCTCTCCAGGCAACTGTTTGATTTGCCGGCTGTGTACCACCTGTAACGCAGCCCCTGCAGCCTGCCGGAGCTGGGAGTCCAGGGCGCTGCGGAGGTCGTTCACCTGAACGTTAGGCAGGGAGTTAAAGCTAATGATGACGCCATCCTTGGGAGCCAGCTCCTGCTCTGGCTGAGAGGAAAGACCCCGCCGTCTCCTCCGGAGGTCAGAGCCAGCCTGTACTTTCAGGTCTCGGTTGGGTTTGACATTCTCTGGCTTCTGACCCTCCGGCACAGCTATGTCTGGCCTCTTCCTTGCCTCCTGGATGGTGGTATCCCCCTTTCCTCCTTGCTGCCCCTCAGCAGGTATGTGAACCCCTCGGGGAACCTCACTTCTTATCTCTGGGTGAGAATCCTGACCTTTGTTAGGGATGGCCTGGGGTTCTTGCTGAAACCTGGCCTGGGGCTGAGAGCCTCTGTCTGCTGGCTTAGCTGAAACCATGGTGGGTCCTAATTGCCTGGACTTTGTGCGAGAGTTCTCAGCCTCTGCCCCTGCCAAGGGCTGCCCAGCCTCTTTGGGAGTATCACCAGCGGCTAGCACTTCCTTTACAGTTTCCTTCCTTCCTTGGGAACCTGCACCAAAGGCATCTTGGTGCTGCCTGGCGACTTCCTCTGCAAGCTGCTTCTCTGGACTCTTGGGGGCCCCAGCAGAGTCTGGCTTGGGCACTGGTTCCAAGTCCCCAGGGACCAGCTCCCTCACAGCTCCAGCCACCTTGAGCTCAGCGTCCTTCTGGTCTTCTCTCAGCTTAGTCTGGGCCCCCTGGGGCTCTCTGTCAGGGCCACCAGGAGGAAGGTCAGCTAGGTCTCTGCCGGGCGCTGCCTTAGCTTCCCCCAGGGGTTGCTGGCCCATCTCTTGTGGGGGAGCAGGGCGACCCCTAGGCTGCGAAGGCTGTGGAGGGCCACCTTCCGCTGTCTCATCAGCACGCTCGTCCCCGGCCTCCTCCTGTCCTCTGGGCGCTGCCGCCCCAGGCTCTGGCTGCATGTCAGCTGCAAATGAAATGAAGGTGAGTGTCAGTTTGGCCAGAGAGAGGAACACAAGCTGCTGGTTGACTGACCAAAAAGAAACTTTCAAGCAGCTAAGAATCACTAAGAGCTGGAGAGATGGCTCAGTAGCGAACAATGCTCGCTGTTACTGCTGAAGACCAGAGCTGCATTCCAGCAGCTACTCAGGCAGCGCACAACTGCCTGTAACTCCAGGAGGAGTTACAGGCAGAAGAGGTGATCTGACATCCTCTTCCAGCCTACACACATACATAATAAAATATGCAAATAAATCTAAAAATAAGTAAATGAATGGATGAACGGATAAATAAAAAGGATCACTCATCAAAACCAAAACCCTCCTCCCACACTTCTGGCCACCCAGCCTGCGGTCCAGCCCCAGACCTGCCTGTGGCCGTCTGTCCCCAGGGTTCTACCTACCAGGCTTAGCCTTGTCCTCCTCATCCTCCTGTCGCTGCTGGCGGATCTCCTTGTGCTGCTCCTCAATCACAGCCAGCAGCTTCTCCTGCTGGTCCAGGAGGCGCTTCTGCTGCACCTGCTGCTCTTTGATCACCTGCAGCAGCACGGCGTGGTCCAGCATCTCGGCCCTGCCAGCTTCTGGTGGGGACACACACAGTCAGATGCACTCTCGGTACCGTTGCCAGGACCCGCGGGACTGATGGCCCTGCCACGCCCATCTGTCTGCATCACCTCAGTCCCACTGGCACCGCAGTGAGGCGCGGAGCTAAGTAAGGCTGGAGGGAGAAGCCCTAGCCAGGGTGGGCCTCCAGGACAGCCTCCTGGCCAGCAACAGGGCTGCCTGCTTTTACCCTCACCCTCAGACGCATGGGCAGATCCAAGCTCCCCTCCTGGCTGGCTGACAAAACTGAAGAGGAAATGGACTAGGAAGCTACAGGTTCCCCAAGCTGGCCAGTCTCCTGCCTCACACAACTGTTCTAGGACTAGGAAGCTACAGGTTCCCCGAGCTGGCCAGTCTCCTCCTGCCTCACACAGCTGTTCTAGGACTAGCAGAAGAGAAAAGAAAACCTAAGAACTATTTAAAAAGTTTTAATATTTTAAGATTTCTTTCAAGATGAGGAGAATCTTAAAAACAAAGGAAGTCTTCAGGTGGTGCATGAGAACCTGCCACTGTGGCCCAGACATGGGGGAGGGGTTCCTCAGGAAGGAGGGGAACGCCATCTTATTAAGGGGGGTGAGCCGGGGGGGTCTTCCTAGACACATTTGCTGTGTCCCATCCATGCGACGCTGGTGGTGTGGCCCAGTCTCCTCCCACAGTGCAGCAGAGCTGGCTGGTCTTTCCCTACAAGCACTTCTGCACTGGCCAGTTCTCCACAGCAGGCAGCCAAGGCAGGTCAGCTCCACAGTCACACGATCTAAACCAGGCATCGTGAGAAGATGCTGGGTGAAGGAGTAGGTGTCAGCGCCTAGGAACGTCTTGTGCAGAGGTGGGTTGGAGCCTGTAATCCTAGACAGGAGCACAGGCAAGCAGATCTCTGCGAGTCTGAGACTGGCCAGGGCTACATAGCTCTGAGGTGCAGGGCATACACAAGCTAACTCTCTGAAGCAGGTCATGGTTAGTGTCCTTCCAGGGGCAGTGATAAACTCCCATGAACACCCTAGGTCTCCTCAAACCCCTCAGTAGCCAATACAAGGAAAGAAAGACAAGTTGGAGGCCAGGCAGTGGTGGCATAGGCCTTTGATCCCAGCATTCGGGAGGCAGAGGCAAGTGGATCTCTGTGAGTTCGAGACCAGCCTGGTCTACAAGAGCTAGTTCCAAGACAGGCTCCAGAGCTACAGAGAAACCTCAGGAAAAAAGAAAAGAAAAGAAAGAAAAACAAATTGGACAGCGGAGAGGATCCTGAGGCCTACCATGAAGAGAACAGAGTTTTCCCTCTTGCCCGTGCCTTAGATTCAGACACTGGCTTGGGAAGGAAAGGCCTCACAACACAGGGCTCCTTTTTCTCCCTTCCCATAGAAAGCTCAAAGCGTCTCTCCAACAGGCCACACGGCACCAGACTGCATGATCATATAACCAGCAGTTGTACGGAGACAAAGCTACATATGTTGGTGGCGCTTCCACACCATGAAGAACAAGGTTCTGAAAGAGCAACCCACAGCTTAAGTGCTCTGAGTGGACTAGCCAAGTTGGTTCTAGCAGAGAAAGGAAGGAGCCATGTCCAGCTGGAAGCCCCATGTGGCAAATGCAGACAGCATGGTGACTGGCTTTTCCCAGCCAGAACCTACCAGGACAAGGTGCACAGATGGGATGAAGACCCCACACTAGACGCAGTGGGATTTATGGGTGCAAGCCACACATAGCATCAGCAGGTACATGCAGCCCACCCTGTCTCGCCACTCAGCTGTCCTCTGGGGCCACAGGCTGAGAACTGAAGTTGAAAGGAAGAGGGAGCTGGAGTGTCAGCGACGCCACCTGGGGGTGCACTGCACCTGGAGGGCTGTGCTGCACCTGGAAGGGCACGCTGCACCTGGAGGGTTGTGCTGCACCTGGAGGAGTGTGCTGCACCTGGAGGGCTGTGCTGCACCTGGAAGGGCACGCTGCACCTGGAGGGTTGTGCTGCGTCTAGAGGGCTGTGCTGCACCTGGAAGGGCACGCTGCACCTGGAGGGTTGTGCTGCATCTAGAGGGGGGCACTGCACCTGGAGGGTTGTGCTGCACCTGGAGGGTTGTGCTGCACCTGGAGGGTTGTACTGCACCTGGAGGGTTGTGCTACACCTGGAGGGTTGTGCTACACCTGGAGGGGTGTGCTGAACCTGGAGGGCTGTGCTGCACCTGGAGGGGGGCACTGCACCTGGAGGGTTGTGCTGCACCTGGAAGGGCACGCTGCACCTGGAGGGCTGTGCTGCACCTGGAAGGGCACGCTGCACCTGGAGGGTTGTGCTGCACCTGGAGGGGTGCCGCTCCTTGGGCCCAACACACATTCATGCAGGGCCCTCACGGGTGTAGGATGCCACCCAGGTGCCGTCCCCACACCGTCAGAGCCTCCACACACATGCTTCTTTACAACACAGTCCTGAGCCGTACCTGCTACTAGCTTTTTAATCTCAGCTGTCCGTCCCATTGAGAGCATATGAAAGAGAGGCACAATAGGGAATAATGAAAAGTCTCTTCTTCAGAAAGAAAAAAACAAAGAATCAAACATGTTCAAGTGACAGATTACAGAACTGGAACCAGCAAATATAGTCGGACTAAAACCAGAGAGGAAAACAGCAAGCATGGGGAGTTTCCCAAGCAATCTGGGAGCTGCAGCCAGGCAAAAGGAACCAGAAGCTCCGCCTTCCTGGCTTCACTGAGACGTCAGCCTGGAGCAGCCGCTCAAGTCTGACCTTCAGGGCTGAGTGAGAAGCAAACCCTGGATCTTTTCACACCACTGTGAGGTGAACCATGAACACGTAAGGCAGGCCCGGATCAGAGACGGCCTGGGTAGTCCTGGGAGTTTGAGTCCAGGAGAGCCAAGCAGTCCACTGCCTGCTCCTTACAACAGACCAGGGGTGAGACTTCAGGTGGGCTTTGTGAAAATAACTGGACAGGTGGTCACTGCAGGGCTTCTGGGGGGGGGGCATGACCACCACCTTCCCCGTACACAAAATACTATGGGATCAACCATAAAGATTCAAAATGAGCGGCCACCCCACCCAACCTCACTCTGGGGCTCCTTCCGAGGGGCGGTGCAGACTCACCTTCTAGCTTGCTCCCCGCCGGGTCTCCACCTGGTTGCTCAGCCTCTTTCTGCTCCCTCTCCTCTGCAGCCTCTGGCCTTTGTGCAGGGAGGTCCGCCTTCCCACCTGCACACAGGGAGACTCAGCTGGTTTGTTGAAAAGTCAAAAAGTCAGGGGTGGGATGAGGGGCTGGCAGATGTTTCCAAAAACGACTCCATAGCTAGCCCCCCCCAACACAGTTTATATTCAACCTGATGATTACCAGGGAAGTAATAAAAAAATATTTAACAATCTCACAGGCTGATGGCAGCGAGCCAATGTTAACCACCTAAGCCAATTAAAATGCAAGCACCGTCCTAACCAGCTCTTAGACGGGCACTTAACAATGTGTTACCTGTCAAGCGTTCCTGCACTGTCCCCCGTGTGCGCCCAGACACGCGAGAACAGCATGGCACCTGACATTTAGTGGTCTGGCAAACAACCGCGTGACAGATATTACAGGAGCTGTCAAGGCACCAGGCTCTTCTCCACTCCACCAGCTGCTGAAGGGGCTGCGACATTCACATGCTAATCTTGTGAATGAGAGCCAGGACTGAGAGGGACTAACTGGTTCCTGCCCTGCTGCAGCAACCACAGGAGCTGCGCCCCCCTCCATCTCCAGGGAGGCAGACACTCACCAAGGTTGCTCTCGGCGGCGTCGCTCTCCGCGGGCTTCTCTTGGACCCCTTCAGCCTTCTGGGCAGCCTCTTCACCGCCCTCACCCGCCACCACAGCATTCTGCTCCACAGAGAGCCTGGACTGGGGCACTGGATGCAGATCCCTAGTGTCTGGTCTGGAATCTTCCTTCCTGGGCTGGACAGGTGGCTGACCATTTGCTTCCAGAACCTTTTGGGGATGCTCGGCTTCCACCACTGCTGGGGCTTGCTCAAGTCTCTTCCCTTCCTCTCCCCTCTCAGGCTCCTGCTCCTCCCTCTCTGACCCAGGTGGAGGTGGTGCCACCTGTCCCCTGTCCCCGGGGTCCCCTTCATCTGTGAGCTTGGGAGGTGGCTTTTTCTCCTCTGGCCCTTCTTGGTCTTGCCCTTCATCCACCACCACCTTGTCATGAGGGATAGGAGGCTCATGGCGGTGGGCCTCGCCCACAGGGACAGCAATACCTGGAAGAACACAGGACAGGCTGGGGTCATGCTGGAGAGAGGCCCCACTTCACCTCCACAGCTCTGAGGACTGGCAGTCCTGGAACACCAACTTTACAAGAGGAGCAGCAGCGGGCAGTGGTCCGGGCCTCTCACGAGGCTGCTGAAGCCTTTCTCTGTCAGGGCAGCTAATGCATTAGTCACTCACCTTGGCCAGGCCGATCCAGCTGTGCAGCTTCCTGCTTCTCCTTAGGGGCCTCCCCTGCAGGCACATCCACGGGACCCTTAATCTGGGCCTGCTCCAGCACCTCTTTGTCCTCGGGCGGCTTTGGCTTCTCCTGGTTATCCTCAGCAACCACGACAACCGGATCCTGGACTGCAAGCAAAGCACAGTGAGCCACCAGCAGCCAGAACAGACTGGGTGGTTCTCCTAAGATCAGGACCACATATCAAAGCCAAATGGCAGTTTCTTCCTCTTCAGTCATTATTATCAGCTAAGCAGCAAAGAAAATATTTTTTCATTCATAGTAAAAAAAAAAAAAAAAAAAAAAAAGGGAAAATTCAACTTCTATCTATAGGCAGATGGCCACTCTATGTAATACTCATCCACAACCACCAGGTGGCAGCATGAGCACACAGCCAGGCAATGTCCCTAGGGTCTCCCAGCAGGCACCAACTGCTTGCCCTAAGGCCTAGACTGAGGCTTTTAAGGAAAGAGTACACTGGCTATGGTTGGGCAGGCCTGTCAACCTCTTGCTCTTGGTGAGGAAATTCACACCCCAGGGTGAGAACAAAAGGAGAGGCTGCCAAAGCCGCCCTTCACATGCCCACAAATGCATGGACTCATGCCCCATCCAGAGCAGTAGAGTCAGGACTGGAGAACCAGTTTCATTGAGAAGACTAGTTTTGAGAGCTGGGGATCTAGTTCCGCTGGTAGTATGCATAGACCCCAGTCAATCCCAGCACGGCATAAAATAGCATAGCATCACCCAGTACTCGGGAACATTATAAATTCAAGGTCATCCTCAGCTACAGAGAGTTTGAGGCCAGCCTGGGTTACCAGAGATCCTATCTCAAAACAATTAACAACAAAACAAGATGGCAGTGGTGGTGCATACCTTTAATCCCAGCAATTGAGAGGCAGAGGCAAGTGGATCTCTGTGAGTTCAAGACCAGCCTGGACTACAGAGTGAGTTATAGGACAGCCAGGGCTACACAGAGTAACCCTGTCTTGAAAAACAAAAAGGAACATGCGCTGTTTAGCACACCCGGGCTCCCAACAGCACCTGCATGCAGTTCTGCGGTTCTGCTTCCCCCCAGCTCTGTCAGTCCGGCCACACAGGGCCGGTTACATCACGACGGCTTTCCTCATTGTCCTCCTCCAAGGGAGGTGATCCTACCACATCCACTACTCTGAGGGGCCATCATGTGAACCCCCTGATCCCTACAAAAGAATCCCTTGGATTCCTGGCCCTAGGACACTTTGCCTTTCCAGCATGGAGTCTAAGGGGCACAGAGATTGTTTTGGGCCTCTGAGAAGAGATGATTCTGGGTTTTTGTTATTCATTTTTGGTTTATCAAGACAGAGTTTCTCTGTGTAGCCCTGTCTTAGAACTCGTTCTGTAGACCAGGCTGGCCTCCAACCCAGAGATCCACCTGCCCAGCCTTCCAAATGCTGGGATTGAAGGTGTGTGCCACACCACCACCTGGCAAGCAGCACCTTACGTAATAGGCAAGGAACTCACTTGTTCTAGGGCGCAGCCTGGGCTCCCCTGCACTGTCCCAGTGGCACAGGCAGATGGAGCAATCTAGTCTTCATCACACAGTAACTCCCTGCACCCATCAATCAGGAGGGAGAAGGAGACAGACGCTCCCTTGTCCAAAGCACAGTCTATTCTGAATGGTGTCTTTTTCATCTTCAGGTGAGGGGCAGCCTGTGGCTCACTGTGTGGAGCCCCGGGGAAGCACCACGTAGCAGCACAGGGTATGAGTGGCCACGCAGGTATGGAGCTGCCCTGAAGCTCCTCTAGGAGGCCTTGCAGGAACCACACCCATCCGTATTATTTATTTATTTATTTATTTATTTATTTATTTATTTATTTAGTATGTATACAATATTCTTTCTATGTGTATGCCTGCAGGCCAGAAGAGGGCACCAGACCTCATTACAGATGGTTGTGAGCCACCATGTGGTTGCTGGGAATTGAACTCAGGACCTCTGGAAGAGCAGGCAATGCTCTTAACTGCTGAGCCATCTCACCCATCCGTATTCTAGGACAGGAACTGGACTGACAGGCAGAGACTGTGACCAACCAGATGCTAAAACACTGTGTCTCATGGATGTGCAAGAACAGCCCCACCTTTACGGGCTCAGCAATCCAGGGTTCTTGAAGAAGCAAGAGAAATGGCCCAACACTTTTCTGAAAGCCAGACTTCTCTGGGAAGCTGCTGCTTTGTTCTCCAGACTTGAGTGAGAAAGTGTCACTTGCTGAGGTCTGACTTCCGGGCTTAGCTGGAAAGTTCTATACCTCACCTTTCCAAATATGATCACACCATAAGCTCCTGGAGCTGGAGGGCTGGGTTGATGGCTGGGACCAGCACTGTGGAGCCCTGGCATCAGCAAGGAAGCCTCCCTTGTTCTTCATTCTTGGCTCTTCCTCAAAGTGGCATGTGTGGTGGGTGGCAGGTGAGCCAGCGCGGCACCTCTCAGGCAGCACCATGGCCCCAGTGCACTTGGATCTGACCAGGCCAGCAGCTGCCCATTGGAGCCCTTCTAATCTAGCAGGTCCCGTGAGTACCATTGCCTCAGGGGAAGTCAGTGGAAGGAGCCCACTGCTATCTCCTGGCACACCAGCAGAAAAGGGAACAAGATTAGAGTAAGAGCAAGGGTCACATGACACAAAGAACTTTTAAAATCTCATCAAGGCACAAGGCAGAAGTGACAGGAGCCCGTCAAGGGGTCAGCCAAGGAGAGACCATAGCAACAGGACTCTCCCAGACACTATCAAAGAGTTGCCAAGGCAGGCAGACACAGAAAGCACGGAAGGTCCCAGAAAGGGGGTGATAGCAAGAAGACAGAGGAAAGGTCTACCCATTGGAGGACTCCTGAAGTCACCCCATGCTTGCACAGCATGTCCCCCTAACTTCTCCTTTCGGCTAACCAGTGCTGCTTCCATGCTGGGGAGGAAGGGGACTGGGGTGTAGGCCTGGGTGTTGCTGCCCCACGGTGCACACGGTGGGTGGGCAAGAAAGGGAACAACAGGATGCAGTGGCGCCCAGAGAAGGAGCTGGGGCACCGCAAAATCCAAATCCATCCCAGGACCGTCTAGGGAATCGTCAGGCACAGAGACAAATGCCCTAATTAGACTTTTTAAATGGATAATTGTCTCCTCGAGCTTTCAGATGGGCTCAGTCAGGCTCACCAAAGGCCCCAGGCTGCACCTGATGGTCACGTGTGCCCTGTCAGGGGACAGCACAGGCACAGCACATGCTGGGCTCTCACCAGAGCAAGCAGACTGTCTGTGACCCCACAACATCAAAGAGACCAGTAAACACAATGGTGCGGCTGACAGGACAGCCAGAGGAGCCCCAGCCCTGCCAAATGAGGCACGCCCTCAGTGAAGAGAGGCTGGGTGGCTAGAAAACAGAGCTAGCTAAAAACAGACGGCGTGTGGTTCTGAGAGGAGCCACGTGTGTTGTTATAGCCTCGTGAAGAAATGGAAACCAGATGTGGCCTTGGAGAGCACAGGTGAGCAGCGGCCTATGCGTGCTGTGGAGATGAGACACAGCTGCTGCACGGCGCGGCAGCCACAGGAGTCTGGGTGTGGACTGAAGAGAAACTCTCCACCACCCCAGTGGGGCACCACGTTCGCCTTGGCTCTTCAGGACGCTACCCTCACCACCACTCGCCTCTTCCTCTCGTGTTGCTGTTCCCATGCCAGCACCTGTTCTCTGCCCGGTGGCATGGTCGGTGACATCAGGTCGGCTCTTCCGGAAGCACTGTCCACTAGCCAGGGAGAGCATGCACACGCACCTCCTTCCTCAAGCAGACTTCCTCCCAGTCCAGATTACCAAACCCACTGCCACACCGTGTAGCTTCTCAGCATTCCATCTTCAACCTCTGAGAACCCCAGCTGTCCACCTGGGTCCTTCAGTGACCTTGTGTGCTTCTTTGCCTCTTGATTCACGGGATCTGGGACAGGAGGACTCTTCTCTGCCTTTGCCAATCCAAGAAGACAGATGAGAGCATCCACAGCTACTTCCAAGTCCAGGGCTGCACGAAGAGGGTGGCCCAGGAGAGTGCCTTGGGCAGCCACCAAGGCGATGGCAGAGAGGACAGAAATCTTGAGGATCTCAGGAACATCCAGCAAGTGCATCACATTGTCAGAGTGTCCTCAACAGGACCTTCTCTTCTGCACACTACAGGCACTGTCTTCAGGACATGTGACTAACCAGCCTCAACTTTGCCAGGAAGGATGGGTCTTTCTCTACCCATGCCTCCCAAGAGCCAGAACTAGACAGATGTTCCATAAATCTGGACCCAAACCTCACTGACCTTTAGTCTAATGTATGACACCCACCACTGCCAGAAACAGAAGCCCAAGATTACTGTTATCCAAGACAATAACCACCGCAATGCCCAGAGCTACTGCCACTCACAGCTACTAGGCAGGCAGGGGGCTCAGCCCAATAGCTAATGCTGGCCCTGTGTTACCTGGGAAGGCCTGGGAGTACATCAGATGCACCCCAAACAGACACACAGAGAGTGACACTCTGAAGTATACATTCTGTACCCCAGTGGCCAAAGATGGGGGTGATGGAGCCTCACCAAGACTCGTGCTGAGGTAGCCTGCTACCGTGTGATGAACTCGTGATTCTGCCAAGACTGTAAACCATGAAACAGCAAAGAAGCTGAGATATACTAGCTGGTCCTGTCAAGGGCAACACTGGCTCAAACTTACAGTCTCAAAAAAAAAAAAAAATGTGGGTAACACTCATAAATGTACATACCTTTTAGCGTCCAGGATGGCCAGGTGCGGAGATCTGAACCCAAGCTGGCTCTGTGCCATCCCCATGTCACCTGCACAGAGGTGGCAGCACACTGGCCAGCTCCCATGTCGAGAGCAAACCCTCATGGAATGGAATTAGTGGGGCCCAAGGCTAGAACCTCCCACTAGCTCCATCACTCACAGCACAGAGGTCACCAACAGGGAAGCAAAATCCTCGAAGAGAAACTAAGGGGATTCTTGGAAAGCACCACCTACCCGCATCCTGAGTTCATGCCATGGATACACACAGAGAAAAGTTCAGGGGACATGGGTGGGGCCTGTGTGTACCTGACAGCCGGGCCGCGTCCACTTTCACCCCGCCCTCGGCATCTCCTCGCTGGCCACTTTGGGCTTGTTGGGTCAGATCCAGAGGGGTTTCTTCGCTCACAGACAGGGTAGTGAGTGTGCTGACCACCAGGACGCCCAGGCCGACCCAGAGCACAACCTGGACCAGAGACCCCAAGACAGGGAGTCAGGACAGTGTTGTAATAGGAGCGGCGGGCTAAGTTCCTGGCACCCGGCCGCCCGCAAGGCTAGCTTTATACCCGAAATAATTACATGGAAACTATTCTTTTAAACACTGCCTGGCCCATTAGTTCCAGCCTCTTATTGGCTAGCTCTTACATATTGATCTAACCCATTTCTAATATTCTGTGTAGCACCACGAGCTGGCTTACCAGAAAAGATTTTAACCTGCGTCTGTTTGGAGTGGGAGAATCATGGCGAATGACTGACTCGGCTTCTTTCTCCCAGCATTCTGTTCTGTCTACTCCGCCCACCTAAGGGTTGGCCTATCAAATGGGCCAAGGCAGTTTCTTTATTAATTAACCAATAAAAGCAACAGATTAAAAAAAAATCACTCCCACATCAGGATAGTCCCTGGACCACAGACCCCAAGACAGGAAGTCAGGACAGCCCCTGCACCCAGCTGGAAGCTGGGGAGGCTGAAGCTTCCTAGAGGAGTGGGGCTCTCTTTTTATTTTCCTGACACAGGGTTTGCTACACACTCCAGGCTGGTGTCAAACTCACAGTCCTCCAGTGTCACCCTCCTAAGTGTGAGGATTAGTTGTGCACCACAAGGTCAGACTGAGGTCAAGTTTCTCAACTACTGTGGCACGGGAAGCAAGACCCTCTGGGCACCCTTGTGCACTGTTTCTTGGGTGCATGCTCCCACAGGACCCCACACAGCGCAGCGCTGTGCAGGGAATCTGGGTTACACAGACTGCACATCCAGTCATCATGTTACCCACAGCAGTGCCAATAACAGCTGGACACATGTGAGCTGGCGAGGGGGGTACCCTACCGGACCAAACAGTAAGACACCTTCACCTCTCACCCGAGGTGGGGTGATCATGTTGCTGGCTTTCCTAGGGCCTTTTCCTCCTGACGGGCCTACAATCGATGGATTCTGCCGCACTGCAGACCCTCGTCATGCCCCAGGCGCCACCTAAGCCCCTCTCCACTGGGCATCTGGGATGACCCCGGTGCAGCTGCTGCTATTTCTGACTTGGCCTGCCCTCCTCAAGCTTCCTGAGAGGCAGTGGTTCCTGGTTCCACAATTCTGTGAGAGGAAATAGCGAGGTGGCCTCATGCCTAGTCAGGGCCTTTACTGGTTCCCTGCTTTGATATCTAAGAGCCAAAACTCAAAAATGGCTTCTGACTTGTAAAGATTTATTTGTACACACATGTGTGAATACCTACACGTGTGTGTATAGCACATGCATGCCTGGTACCTGCAGAAGACAAAAGAAGGTGCCAGGTAGCTCTGGACTCAAGTTATAAGCAATTATGAGCCACCAGGGAATGGAACCTGGGTCTTCGCTAAGAGCAGCGGCATTTTTAACCACTGAGCCTACTCTTTAAAAGTAAATAAATAAAATCAGCACCAAAGAAGCCAGGCGGTGGTGGCACACACCTTTAATCCCAACACTCTGGAGGCAGAGGCAGGTGGATCTCTCTGAGTTCAAGGCCAGCCTGGTCTACAGAGCAAGTTCCAGGGTAGCCAGGGTTACACAGAGAAACCCTGTTGAAGGAAGGAAGGAAGGAAGGAAGGAAGGAAGGAAGGAAGGAAGGAAGGAAGGAAGGAAGGAAGGAAGGAAGGAAGGAGTCAGCACCAAAGAGCTGAGAGATGTTCCCAAGTCCATCCAGTACAATCACAGAAGACAGAGTCCATGGGGAGAAAACACCACCACTCTCAAGTTTTAGGGAAAGAGCAACAAGTACTTTTTAACCACTGAGCTACCTCTCCAGTCCTGGCCTACTCTTTAAAAATAAGTAAATAAAATCAACACCAAAGAAGTCGGCTGGTGGTGGCGCACGCCTTTAATCCCCTGGAGGCAGAGGCAGACACCTCAGCAGGCCAGAGCCTGGTGTGCCTCACAGATGTGTGGGGCTCTTTAGGAAGCCCTGACCTTTCTGTCAGGAACCATGTGGGGATGCTCTCTTACCTGTGTCCCCTTAAGTCAGCACATATGTCCTACAGTACCTGGGTTCAGGGCTCCAGGCCCCCATCACATCCTAAACTCTTTTCTTAAGCTCTGTGCAACCCCAGCTTCCTGAGATTCAGCATCCTAATCCTTCTCACAAAGAAGGAAAGACTCAGGGAACAATGCTTATGGGGATGGCTAATCTCAGCACACTAAAACAGGTTCGGCCACAGCTTCCACAGGCACCTGCTCCCTAAGGAGCCGGTGGCGAAAGCTTGCACAACTAAGGGCGGCTGGCGCTGAGGCTGTCACAGAGATGGACTTTGGAAACTCATCAGAGCCCTGATGACCCCGGCTGTGCCCCCATGGGCTGTCCTGTATCGAGGCTACCCTCGTTTTCAAGGCTCCGGTCCTCTAGCACCGCCATGGCAGGGAACAGAAACCAGGCTCTGGACACAGAGGCCAGGACCTGGATGGAAGTTAAATCAACCACTGAAGGAGTCTAGAGAAGCTTCCTTCCCATCATGGTCTGCGGGCCCGGAAAGCCCTTCTCCATATCAGCACGAACTCTTGCAGGAACCAGAGCCAGCCTCCCAGGTCACTTTCTAACCCAGCTCAATGCATTCCATATTTCTTCCAGCAGAAATGACCTTTCGCTGAAGCCACAAGAAAAGTCGCGTCTCCCCAGATGCACTTCCCACCCACCAGTGGACAAGGCAAGACCTTGAGGCGTAGAGTGGGCTGGAAGACAACGGGCTGCTGCTGCATCCTGGATCAGAGATCCCTGATGGGAACAGAGCCCAGGGGACTCTGGTAGGCCCTGGTGCTCTGCCCTCTACGGACCCAGTGAAGTAGGCTCTCTTAAATGCTCTGAACCAAAGATAAAAGCATCTGCTGGTCATTTTATGTCAGTTATTTTCAATGGGGATTATCATTTACCAGTTCCACGGAGACCGACAAGGAAAGAAAACATTTCATCCGTGACTTTGAATGATTTATTTCAACCTTCAGCTTTTTGAGCTTAACCAAAAAGAAGAAAAATAAAATCACCCAGAAAATAAGAAACGTTAACTCTGCGGATGCTGGGAGACAGCTTCCTGGAAAACTCCATCAAAGGTGGGGCAGAGGCAGGGGGATCTCTGTGAGTTCAAGGCCAGCCTGGTCTACAGAGCAGTTCCAGGACAGACAGGACTACACAGAGAAACCCTGTCTCGAGAACAAAACGAAAGGAAAGATCCCCATTAGGATCTGCCTTGGAAAATGAGTTCACAGTACAAAGTTCCCGCGACGGAGTGGAGCTAACAAGAGGCCCCAGTCCCCACTTGCCTTCCGCTTCCTGGGCACAGGTCGGCAAGCTAGCTCAGACCAGACTGGCACAGTGAGAGAGGCCGTAAGTAGCAAGTTCTGGTTAACTTACCCCGGGGCCGTACAGGAAAGGGCACAGTGTAGTATATTCCAACCACAATCTAGGGACTAGAAAACAGACTCAGCTCCACCTGGTGCTTGAGGGACCTCCTACCTCAACGTACCCCAGCTCCATTCTGAAAGCAGATGCTGGCTCCTGTAGCCCAGAGCACAGGCCAGCAGGATGCACATCAAACTGTTTCTGGAGTCCAGGGAAACAGGCTCTGCATGCTGGACACACACACGCCCCGTTGATGGTCTCCAGCCTTCCCTTGCTGGGCTTGTCCTCCTCCTGATACACAGCTGCTGGCTCTGTGGGCCACTGCTGGCCAGGCCTGCCTCGCCACTGTCAGTGAGACCCCAAGAGAGCTCTAGAACTTGAGAGAGCCGAGGGAACAAGGCTAAAGACAGAGGCTGTCTTCTCACCCGGGGTGACAGCACCTATCAGCAAACACCTACGGGAGCTCTCGGTGACACTTCTGCTAGAGCCACAGCCAGAGCAGAACGTACCCGAGACAGCACTCGCCGCTGCCGCTGACACAAGGCGTCCGTTAGTGAACGCGGCCAAGCAGGAACTAACTTCCCGGGGCAGTGTGGGAGGCCAGGGGTCCAGATTCTCCCGAAGCCATCCTAGGCTGAGGGTCGGTACCCCTCACTGCCGACCATGTGCGATGAAGTGGTGACAGCCCTGGAGTCCAGCCCTGTCTGCTGCAAGGAAGACTGGAAAGTCAGGGAGGGGACTCCATCCCGGGCAGCCGCAGGCGCAGGGAGAGACTGGCATGGCCTCAGAGCCAGGCTAGCTCCCGCTCTGCGACTGCTTCCTGCAGCGGAAGAGCCGCTTTGGAAGCGGGATCTCGGTCGATAAGCAGGATCCGGTGTGCCAGACATCTGATTTCAGAGCGCCCTGCTGACGGCAGTTCTGGCATCGATCCATCCTAATGTAGTCCAGAGCCGGCCAGCAGAAGAGACACAAATCCACCCCCTACAGTTCACTCAGGCTTGGGAAATAAGAGGTCTGACCAAGGCCGCGGTCCACAAACATCCTACAGCCCCTCCCCCCAGTTACCCGAAGCTGCGGCTCCACAAGGGGCCCTGACTCCTAACACAGTAGAGCCCCAGAAGTGGACAGGCAGGGCACACACTTTTTCACTCAGGATAAAGAAGTTCAGAGACAGAACATACAGCCGAGACCGGGCTCCAGTCAACAGTGTGGGTGTCTATGCCCCCAGGATCAGGCAGCCTCACTCTGGCTGTGGGACAGAAGGCTAGCTCACGGCTTTATGTGCAGTGTGCACCACTCACACTCGCCCAAGGGGCCGCAGGCACCCACATGGTGCTCCCCTGCAGGGCCTTCCCTACGAGAGGAATCCACTCCTCTTGTAAGCTTCCCTGGGGCTCCGGCACCCTCTGCTGGTTTCATGGCAGAAGAGGACAAGGCCACCCAGCCTCATTCAGGATTTCTGTTGTCCCCCACTGTCCTGCTCTCTGATTATTCTTACTTCCACCATCTTCACGCCAGCTGCCCAGCAGACATGGATTCCTTTTCTGGCTTGTTGTGAGGTCCCTAAGCAGACAGCAAACCTTGACCAGTCAAAAGCTCAGCTGAGCTGTGGAGCCGCTGGTCCAGTTTGCCCTTTCTACAGGAGCAGCTGGAGTTCCCGGGACAGGGCCTGGCTCCCAGAAGGGCCTCAGACCCAGTCACACTCCCAGAGCGTGTTCCTCACAGTATGGAAGCTACTACGTGCCCTAGCCGGCCTGTTTGAGAAGAGTAGAGGTTGTGTGTGCTACCTCAGTCAGAAGGTAGTTCAAGCGTTCACAATCCTAAGAAACATAGTTAAACAGGCACAGATCAAGCCTTGGCATGATGTAGTGTGTTTACAACTGTGGCACCTCAAGCTATGGCCATGCTTGCTCATTCCTGTACATGAGCTCAAAAGGCCAGGCAACTGAGGCAGGCCCAGTTGGGTAAGGACAACACCACAGTGCCCGCTCCTGCCACAGGCACCATGACAACAGGCACACACTGACAGGATGGACAAAAGAAATGGAAATGTAGGGACAGGAAAGAAGGAAGTGCACCAAGAGATCCAGGGGGGGCTCAATGAAGTGAGCAGGAAATCCACAGCTTCCCTGCACACAAACAGCCAGTCAGCACGCCAACAAAACAGATCACACACAGAAGCCAAGTCCAGAAGACCTGAGCTGACAGCTGAGTCATCAAAGCCGCGGCCACCTGCTGCACAGGAAGCTGCGATGTGCACTGCAGAAGAGCCGCCACACAGGCACACACTCCTCAGCTCCTCCGTAGAGTCAGGAATACCAACGAGAAGGAAAACAAAAGGGACTTAGATCTCTTAGATTCGTGGATACAAATATTCATTCATAAAATAAATCCAACAGCATCCAGACCATTATTAACAAGAACAACGAGGCAAGAGGAGACCTTAGGGTTAAAGAGCCAGGCATGGGGGCGACCACCTTTAACCCCAGCACTGAGGAGGCAGAGGCCAGCCTGGTCTACAGAGTGAGCTCCAGGCCAGCCAGGGCTACGCAGGAAAACTCTATCTCAAAACAGAGAGGAGGAGGCAGGGCTAGACCACAAATGACAGAGGGAAATGCAGGAAGCCGGCTAAGGACGTGGCTCAACTTGGGCATCAAGTCCAGCATGCACGACGACGCCCTAGGCTCAGTCTCTGGCACCGTGTAAACCAGGCACGATGGTGCGCACCTGGGAGACCGAGGCAGGAAGAGCTGAAGCTCACGGTTATCTTTAGTTACACAGAAAGTTTGAGGCCAGCCTGCGGTATATAAGATCCTATCTCAAAACCCAGAATATTAAAAATAAAATGCAGCAAGGTCTGTGATGCCACGGCGATAAAATCAACAGAGAGAGGAGACCAACCAGCAATCTAAAGTCCCTGCTAGGGTCAGAGAGAAGGCTGCTCTTCCAGAGGACCTAAATTCAATTCCCAGCACCCCAATGGCAGCTCACAACTGTCTGTAACTATACTCCCAGGGGATATGGCATCCTCAAACTGACATGCGTGCAGGTGAAACAACAATGTCCCAACTAACCCCGCTCTCCAAGAATGTATCAGATGACACAAAGTTCTCTCTGTGAGCTATCATGTGGGTGCTGGGAACCAGGGAGCCAGACTCAGTTCCACTGGAAGAGAAGGAAAGACCTTTTTTTTTTTTTTTTTTTTTTTTTAAACTTACTCTATAGTTGTAGACTAGCCTCAAACTCACATTTGCCTGCCTCTGCCTCCCAAGTGCTGGGATTAAATATGTGCACCACTACCGCCCAACAAGAAATAAATACTCTTAAACATTGAACTACCTTCCCACCCTGAGAAAGTCTTTCTTTAATTTTTATATTTTTAATGTACAAGGGCTTTGCCTTCACATATGTGCACCAAGTCCATGCCCCATGCTCTGTGGGGTTGGAAGGATACAGATGTTGTGAACCACCATGCAGGTGCTGGGTCCTCTGCAAAAGCCACAAACCTCTTCTGCTGCCCCGGCTCTTCAGCCCCTAGAAAGTCTAACTAGGATTCCCTCGCACCCCATTTTCCCCAGACCACATGATGGGGTTAAAAAAGTTGAGGAAAACCATTTGCAGTCTGACAGGCAATGGGTTAATCTCCCCAACCTCACTACCAAATTGCTACAGCAGAAAGGCGGTGTCGCGCTGGTTTTCCCATTTAACTACAATGCTAGACAAAAATACTAAGGTCAGCCCGCTGAAGACATGGGCAAACAACTCCAGGGAACACGGGTAAACATGCAAGAAGAGGCCAGACTTGCGTCCAGGACACTCAGTGAGGAGCGCCAGACAACACAGTCCACAGTCTAGACTCCAGAGTGACTCACCAGGCTGGCACTGAGAACAGGGAGCGGGGGCTCCAGCAGCCGCAGCCTGAAGAAGGAAACAACCCCACACAAGTGTGCAGCCCTGTGTATGCCATTCTTCTGAGGTACGAGCCAGCAGCGCGCAGAGCACATAGGGAACAGGGCAGCTGCAAGATGAAAGCTAAGTGAGGGCCAACAATCTGCAGCCAAGGTTCTAGCAAAGGGAGTACAACCTCCACCATGCTGTCATCGGGCACACCAGAGGCCACACCACTCAGAGCCTCCATGGTTTCTTCAACACAATGACTGAAAACTACTAACCATGCCAGCAGACAGGACTAAGGACCAGCAATGAAACATCAACCGGAACTGAGGGTAGCCGCTCCTAGATTTACAACGGGTTATGTTGTGATGAACCCAACATCACCCGAAACTATGTAAAGCTGGAACAGCAGCCTACCTTGGGCTGACCACCTGCTTCGGTTTCCTTCCTGTTGGTGTGATAAAAAGCCCTGACTAGAGCAGCTGAGGGAGGGTTTATCCCGACTCACGCGTGGTTCCCGGGTACGGTCCACCATAACAAGGTGTGCGGCAGGAGCCTGAGGGAGCTGATCAACCCCATCCTGGGGCAGTGCTCTTGTTAAGTTCACTTCCTCCCTTCCATGCAGTCCAGTACCCAAGACCAGGATGGTCCTGGCCCACTACTACAAGGAGACTGGGACTGAAGAGAAAGAATCCCTCACAAGCATGCATGCGTGCGTGCGTGTGAGAGAGGGAGAGAGGGAAGGAGGGAGGGAGGGAGGGAGGGAGGGAGGGAGGGAGGGAGGGAGGGAGGGAGGGAGGGAAGGAGAGATTACAGATGCTGTCGAGTTGACAGCACTAACCATCATGCCACCCTGGTCTTGAGAGTCACTGACTTCTCTGTTGTGGACCAGGAGGGAGCTGAGCCACTGTTGCCCAATACTGTTGTGGGGTATTTGATCACACTGTGTGAGGATGCAAAAGAAAAAAATGGGGATGAAGGATGAAAAGAAAGGAAAGGGGAATACAGAAATGGTAGGATAAAAAGGTAGCAGCTACCAGTCTCAAATTTTTTTTTTTTTTTTTTTTTTGGTTTTTCAAGACAGGGTTTCTCTGTGGTTTTGGAGCCTGTCCTGGAACTAGCTCTTGTAGACCAGGCTTAGTCTCAAATGTTTTACATTGGTAATGGATTTCTGTATACTGGCACAAATTTAAGGTTATTCTTGTTATAACATACTGTATATATCTACTCCTGTTGAAGGTATTGTACATATGCAGCTCATTTAAAAATGAAATCTAAAGTTCTAGTCCTTGAAAGCTCATATTACAAACTGTTTGGGATAATTAGGAAATGAAGGTTAGGGGGCTGGAGAGATGGGTCAGTGGTTAAGAGCACTGGCTGCTCTTCCAGAGGACCTGGGTTCAATTTCTAGCACCCACATGGCAGCTCACAACTGTGTAATTACAGTTCTGGGGGATCTAACACTTTCACACCAGTGTACACAGAATAAATTTAAATAAATTATTTTTAAAAAGGTTAGTAGTTAGTCATCTATGACAACCAAACCTGTAGTTAGGTATGTGTTCAAGGTTAAACAGATATTTTTAGTTAGAGAGGTAATCTTCAAACACTTCAGAGATCTACAGAATGTGGGTTTAAAATGTTTTAATAACATAAGGCTTTTCATGACAGTGAGACACATCTGCTCCTGGCAGCACCAATCTACTCCAGAGAAGATGATGGGCATCAAAGGACCTCCATATGTAATTTGCTTTCAATATGGCAAAGCTAGCCACTGGGCAAGAAACCGTCCTTGCCTCAACCGCAAACTGGACAAGCAGTACACAAGGAAGTTGACTGTCAAGCTTTGCCAAGACAAGGTAGGCCAGTCTTTCAAAATCCCTGCTTCACAGAACAGTCTGTCAGATATCCTAGGCTTGTAGGCTGAAGATGGATGCCCCAACATTGCAGAGGAACCTTGGGTGACTGTCAGACAGCCAGCTGTCTCTGACATTTCTACATTTTCAGAAGTTGCCTGCTCTGTACTTCCTGTTTATTCAGGTGATATCATATCCTTCTCAGGTCTCTGATGGGGTTAAAGATGATATAGTTTTACCATTTTCTTTGTTACCAACTTCAAAAAAGAAACTCACAAAAGAGATGTAAAATTTATAAAGGTTAAGAGATATAAAAGCGTGTTTATCTAAGAAAATGTTTTATGACCTAAAGCATATTTTTAGGTTAGTAACACAAATTATGGTACGAAACTTTGGACTCACCAAGATAGGATATATAATAGAATACTTTCTCTGAATCTGCCACATACAAATGGACTGGACATTGGGAATGTAATTCTTACCTGATAATTGTTCTTATTGCGTATAGTTTTACTGTGTTAGAGTTAAGAGCTTTCCTTTTTATTTTAGATCAAAGGGGGGAGGTGAGTGGGGCAGTGGTGGTGCACACCTTTGATCTCAGCACTCAGGAGGCAGAGGCAGGTGGATCTCTGTGAGTTCGAGGCCAATCTGATCTACAGAGAGAATTTCAGAACAGGCTCCAAAGCTATAGAGAAACCCTGTCTCGAGCGGGGGGGCGGGGGGGGTATTGTAGGATATGTGACCATGCTGCATGAAGATGTATCTCTATCCTTCCTTGCCTTCTGATTTGTTGACTAAAGAGCTGAACGGCCAATAGCTGGGCAGGAGAGGATGGGGAGACTTCTGGGGAGAGAGAAGAACTTGGGGGAAGAATCTGAGAGGTGGGGATTCACCATCCAGACATGGAGGAAGTGGGATGTACAGTATGCAGGAGATAACGAGCCACGTGGCAGAACAAAGATTAATATAAACGGTTAAGTTAACTTCTAAGAGCTAGTTGGGAACAAGCCTAAGCTAAGGCCAAGCGTTCATACTTTCACACTTAACAAATAAGAAGTCTCTGTGTTATCATTTGGGAGCTGGCAGTCCAAAGAAAGACCCCTCACACAATGCCACAAGGGTATGGCAGATTACTGGCTTCGGAAGAGCAAACTTCCAAGCACAGCTTCTGCTGAGTGTGTGAACTTCACACCACTGAAATCAAAAGGCTGTGTGGGCTGCAAGGAGAATCCATCCACAGCAGAAACAGTAACAGCGCGGGGGGCTGTGAGCAGGCTTAGCTGGTGAAGTGCTTGCTGCACAACCATGAGGACCTGGGCTCTAACTCCAGCAGTGAGGTGAAAGCTGGAGACAGCGGCACACACTTCCACCTCCAATGCTGGGACTAGAGACATATGGATCCCTGAAGCTCTCCGACCTGCCAGGATCCCCAAATCAGCGAGGGAACCTATCTCAAAAATAAGGTAGAAGTGACTGAGGAAGACGCCCAATGTCAACCTTAGCCTCCACACACACACATGTACACACAGTGTGAACATGCACACACACATATATACACTCACAAAAGGGGAAATGGCTCAGTGGATAAAGTGTGTGCTGGGTTTGGAAACTGTAAAAACTGAGCATGGTGGCATGCACTGCGATCCTGGGGCTCACTGGTTGGCTGGTCTTCCCCAAACAGCAAGGTCCAGGTTCCGTAAGAGAAAAGGTAGAGGAAGATGGAGAAGATGCCGGAAGTCAACCTTTGACCGGCATACACACTAGCAAACACAGCACACACATACATATACACTCCACCCCACCTCCCACACTGATGAATAATGACCTGGTGTGGCTGGAGCTGCCTTTGAGCCCAGCAATCAGGAGACAGAGGTGGTCTGGTCTACAGAGTGATGACAGAGAAACTCAATCCCAAAAGACAGAATAAAACAAAGAAAGCAAATGGAAATTCTTGCCTAAACCAGTGACTGCACCGGCAGTCAGCATCCTCGGCTCTGTAGGCAGTGGGCAGGGTACCAACATTCGCCCTCACACGTCCGCCCCTGCACATCAGAGTATGAGGAGGAGGGGACACAGAGGCCTATGCTGTTCTTCTGTCACTGGGACAAGCACTGGATAAAACCCTTAATGACAGAAGATTCGTCGAGGCTCTAGATGGAGGGTAGGCCAACACGGCAGAGAGCATGGTGGCAGGAGCATGAGGCAACTGGGCACACTGTGTCAGCACCAGGAGCAGAGAGATGAGGCCTGATGCTTAGCTCACTCATCTTCTCTAGTCCACCCTAGACCCGGTCGGCCCCAGACCCCGTCCGTCGCAGACCCCCAGCCTACAGACGGCAGGGAAGAGTGGCTCTTCGCACATCAGTTTAGCCACACCCAGGTTTGTCTCATGGATGATTCTAGATCCTGATGACAGTCACTTTAATCAGAGAAGGCTAAGCTGGGCAGAGCAGAACTAAGGCACCTACGACACCGCCTCAGAGGAAGGGTTCCCAGATACAGGGATGCTTCATAGGCACCGAACAACTAATAACAGCTTCTGGCTGAAAGCAGAAACTGGAAGAGTTACAAGGAGAAATAAATCTACAATTAGGAATTATTTTACATTTCTCATAACTGATAAGATTTCTTTTCTTTTAGGAGACAGGGTTTCACTGTGTAGCCCTGGCTGTCCTGAAACTCACTATATAGACCAGGCTGGCCTTGAACTCACAGAGATTCGCCTGCCTCTGCCTCTCAACTGCTGAAATTAAAGGCGTGCGCCACCACCGCCCAGCTAAGATTTTTAAAATATCAGTACCAAAATGTCAAAACTGAAGACCTCAGTGTGTGACCTTAGGACTAAGCATCCACAGAGTAGGCCACATATCAGACCACAGAGCTCACTTCAACCCATGTAAAGGACCGAAACTCTCCAACGTGCATTCTAAGAGGCCCTAAAAAACCCCCAAATGTCTAGGACTTGTTATGGTTTGTATTTGAAGTATCCCCCCAAAAGGTTCATGAGCTGAATGCTTGGAATCTGATGGTGACCACGAAGGACAACAGGCTCACAAAGGCTTTCTGCCTTTATCAGGGGATGAGGCGATCCGCTGACAGACATTGATGGCATTATGGAGGCGGTGGAAACACCAGGAGGTGGTGCCCCTCCCCCTCTATCTCGCTTGCCCTCTCTGCTTCCGGCACGCCCTGCCATCACTGTAACAACTGTAACTCGTACCTAAAGATGAGGCCGAGGGCCACAGCCCAACTCCGAGACTGTGAGACAAAATATATCTCCCTCCTCCTAAGCTGCTCTCTGAGGCATCTGTCGCAATGATGAGAAGTCTAAGAGGCTGTGGGCAAGAGGAAATGAGCGGGAATCAGAAAACACTGTGAGAAGGCGGCTCAGCAGTTACAGCGCACACTGCTCTCAGAGGCCTGAGTTCTGTCCCCGGCACCCACGACAGACAGCTCACAACAGCCTGTGACCCCAGCTCCAGGGGAAACAATGTCTCTGGCCTTTGCTCGCCCTCTGCTCAACACACACACAAACTCACATATATGCACATAACTTAAAATAAATCTTTAAAAATACTGTAAGCTGAAGGATGATGTCACATCTTCGATCTAGTCTTGATGCAACCCCAATAAAAATGTCAGCAATTATTCTGGAAGAACCAAAGGCCATTGCAGGAGCTGGCCAAGCATGCAGAGGAGCACAGATGAGAAGGAAGACCTTGAAGGGATGGGGTGGTATACCTCCCCCCACCAGTCATGGGGGGAGCACAAAGGCTCAGAACATGAAGCAGGCAGAACTGGTATGGGGGACCAGCACACCAGTGAACACAGGCGTCCCCAAGAGTCTCAGACAACAGGGGCGGAGAAGGACACAGCAGGGGACAGAGAGGATCAACTGGACAGCCACATGAGTCCTGCCTCACTTAAACTGATCCCAAGTGGGGTGAAAGATAAAAGCCACCAGAATAGATCTTTAGAATTTAGGGTAAGCAGATATTCCTACTTTTCTTAAATAGAACCAAAAAAGCACCAAAGGGGAAAAAAGTCAATAAACTGGGCCAAAGTGAAATTCACAACTTTTTTTTTTTTTTTTTTTTTTTTTTGGTTTTTCGAGACAGGGTTTCTCTGTGGCTTTGGAGCCCGTCCTGGAACTACTCTGTAGACCAGGCTGGTCTCGAACTCACAGAGATCTGCCTGCCTCTGCCTCCCGAGTGCTGGGATTAAAGGCGTGCGCCACCATCGCCCGGCTGAAATTCACAACTTTTGTCACCAAAAGATGTCCAATGCCAGGTGAAGTAAACTAACCCTGTAACCCAGCACCCAGGCTACAAAATGAGATGGTGCCATCGAGATGACTCAGTAGGGGGGCTGGGATAGCTCAGTGGTTAGAGCACTGGCTATTATTCCAGAGGGCCCGGGGTTCAATTCCCAGCACCCACACAACAGCTCACAACTGCTTGTAACTCTAAGATCTGACACCCTCACACAGACATACACGCAGACAAAACATCAATGCACATAAAATGAAATAAACTATATGTATAAGTTTTTAAAAAGCCCAGTAGTTTAGGGACACAAAGGTTCAGTTCCCAACATCCTCATGGAGGCTCACAATCGTCTCTATCTCCAGTTCCAGGGAATCTGACACCTTCTGGCTTCCATGTACATTAGGCACGCCCATACGTACATATTAAACAATAATAAATTTTAAAAACTTAAATGGAGCCAGCGAGATGGCTCACCGCACAAAGGTGCAAAGCCTGACAATTGAGTTGAACTCTGACCCTCAAAGAGCGGAAGGAGACAGACAGCTCCACAAATCCTCCAGCCTCCCATGCGAGCAAACACACTCAGGCAGACAAAATACATAAGTGGAATTAAGGGGAAAATAGATGGTCCGTTTTTGTTTTTGAAGACAGGGTTTCTCTGTGTAACAGGTCTGGCTGTCCTGGAACTTGCTCTGTAGACCAGGCTGGCCTCGAACTCACTGAGATCCACTTTCATCTGCCTCCCGAATGCTGGGGTTGATGGTGTGCGCCACCACCGGCAACTTCTAAAGGGGACAATGGTACATGTGGAATTGGGGTCACTCTTAATGCTATAACTACAGGCACCACTGCTGGAACCCCAAACCACTGCAGAATCTACAAAAGCTAACTATGACACCACAGGACTCAGGTACCTTCTGGAAAGTACAGAGTGACAGAGCTGCTCACCCATGGCGCCCAAGGGAGCAGCCAAGCATTAGAGTCTGACTACATATGACGTGTCACACGACAGTGGGTGGGTGTGAGGTCGATCTGGTTGTCAGTTTGCCTGCGTCTGGAATCGACTGAAATTCAAACTGGTGCACTCCTGTGTAGGACTGTCTTAATCAGATTTGAAGCAGAAGACCCGCCCTAATCTGTGCCACACCCTCCGGTGGCCCTCACCCTGATGGTAAGTTCATTTTTCTTAGTGTTTGGGCTTCCATTGAAGACTGCAGACCAGCAGCTCTCCCAGGACCCTCCAGGCCTCCAGCACCAAACTGGGACCACAGAGACAGCCATCCTTGGGGACTGAACAACTACCAGGTTCCTGGCTCTCCCTGGATCGGCCACTGCTGGACTGACTACCCAGACACAGCTGTGGCCATTTCCAAATGCTCCCTTCTCTAGACTATCATCCTACCAGCGGTTTCCAGGGGGTGAACGCGGTGAGAGAGTGAGCAAGCACAAGGCCTCCTGCAGTGGCTCTGACCACCACACAGCACAGGCACGAGACGCCACTGCCTCAGGCTGGAGCCTCCAGAAGAGACAACAGTCATCTGTGAGATGCGGGTGAGATGATGAGAGGGGCTCACAGGGAGCTTTGGGGGAGGCAGGATATTCAGCTTGCCTGGATGGTTTTGGCTAGGGTCACACTGCAAAGATACATCAAGCTACATGTAAGAACTATGCTTTTCTACACACATGTACATTTCTTCCGTGTTCGTATATGTGGTCTTCATCAACCGTTCTCTGTTTACTGACACAGGGTCTCTCTCACTGAGCCTGGGGCTCTCTGATCAACTACTCTAGCGCCTGGCGTGCTCCTGGGATACCGACTCTGCCTTCTGAGTGCTGGGATTGCAGCTGCCCACCCCACCCAGATTTTACAGGGGTTCTGGGAATCTGAGCTCCAGGCCTCAGACTTGTACAAGTGCTTTACCCGCTAAACCACTGTCCAAGCCCACACTTTATTTCTTCCTTTTTAAATAAATAATTTGTCTTTATTTTATTTCTTTGGTACTTTTGCCTACATGCATGTCTATGTGAGCGTGTCAGTCCCTGGAACAGGAGTTACAAACAGGTGTGAACTGTCAAGCGGCACACACGTAAGCACTATGACTATGCACCACTAAGGAAACATTCAACACTCCCCTGAAAAGGAAGCAAAACACAGGCAGTACAAAGAGAAAAAACATATGCGGCATTTGTGCCCACGAAACAACATTTCCACTCATTCAGGGAAGCCAAAAGTGCAGAGGACAATGTAGACATGGTGACAGACACACTGTGGAGCTGTGACCTCACCAGGCACAGGGCAAAAGGAGTCTCATTTCTGGAATACTTTCTGTAGACGCAGTCTCGTGTGTGGAAACACCTGCGCACTGTAGCAGCAGCGGGCTGGAGGGCTGTGGGAGACTAGGCTATGGAATTTCCCTATAGGGAGCTCCTGGGAATCAGCTACAATAGAAGGCGGCACGGACGTTCACACCTGCGGTTGAGCAGCAAGCGGCTATGGGTGCTGAGCAAAGACAGCAGGAAGCTGCATTACTAAAAACAAACAAAAACGCTGGAGCATGCCCACACGTGTGCACATACACTGTCGTCCTGGGACAGCTGCTAATCTAGCAGTGGTGCTCGCTGTGGGAGACGGTCTAGGGGCGGGCGGATAGTCACAGCATGAACACACGTTAAGTGTCCTGTGATAGGTAAGGAAGAGTAATCGTCCCCTCTGGGGAAAGCCCTGATACACACGGGGCAGAGACTGAGTCACCTGTCTGGCCCATTTCCCGCATCTCTTTGACCAAGTATCTTTTGGTAATAAAACACTGAAAATGAGGGGAGGAACCTGTCTAAAGATCCCGGGTGGTGACTGTGTTCAAGGACCTCTCCCTGACTAGACTGACGGCCAGGGGCCAGGCCGTGTGGTCAACATTCACCTGCATCCAAGGCACAGGTGCACACGGCTGAGGGAGGGTCACACTCACCTGGGCTGAGGGGGCATTCTTGTGGGCTTTCTTATAGATCAGAGCTGGGCAGATGAAGCAGATGAGACTCCCCATGGTCGCCCCTGTGAAGCCGAGGATGGTTTCCACTGCAAATGAACAGACAGCAAGGTGTGACTGGGAGGGCAATGGTGCTCACCGGGCATACGGGTGGACAGGGCCACTGTGAAGGCTGCCTGAGAGCCCGTGAGCAGACATCCACGGTACCCACGGGGTCCACTACCACCTCCACGTTTCTCCTCCTCCTCATACACTAAGATTGGTCAGAGCAGAGCAGAGCAGCCTGGGAAATTCTGACAGCCCATCTTTAAACCATCAAAAACAGGGCAGTGATGCAGAGGCAGACAGATCTCCGAGTTCGAGGCCAGCCTGGTCTACATAGTGAGTTCTAGGATAGCCAGGGTTACACAGAGAAACCCTGACTCAAAAAAAAAAAAATAGTAAATAAGTAGACAGAGAGATAAACAAATAAATAAAAGGCCAAGCACAGGGCATTTCCAACCAAAATCAGAAGCTGGCTCCACAGGGCCTCGCACTCTGTCTTCACTCAGCAGTAACCTAGTGCCTTGTCCTAAGGTGTGTGACAAAGGGCACGACGTGCTGGCTGGCTAAAGCCGTTACTCCTGTGTTTGGTGACAGAGGAATGGGTATGACCTTGAATTTCTAGGCAGTTTTTAGCACACCAGAGAAAATGGCATAGACTTTGGAGTAATCTTAGCTAAATGCTAAGCATAGGCTAGGGACATCCCTGGGCTCCCCATGCAACAAGAAGAAAGAGGGAAACCAAAGGCAGACAAGAGGCAGCAGGGCGAGAGGCTGCAGGGCTTACCATTGGGGATCAAGATCCCACCGATCATGGTTCCAAACACCACTGAGAAGGTGAGGACTTTAAACCGGAGTGGGGGCATGTAGCCCCCTGCAGCAAAGGTTCCATCTTTCTGCTACATGAAAGAAAGCAAAAACAACCAGTTTGGAAATGACCACACAGGGCTCTACCGAGCAAGCCTATCTCCGCACGGGTCCAGCGGGAGCTACCTGACAGGTGAGTATTCCAGCACAATCAGATCCGGCTGAGCAGCTTTAGTGGAGGAAGCCTGCAGACTGCCAAGAAGCCATAAGCTTTGTTCCAGGCATGGGCAGTACATCTCACAACTTTGGTTTGAAATGTTAGTATTACGCTCTTCATTTTCATAGTTTCTCTTAGTGCAATGACACACAAACTGGACAGCAGAGTAAACTCCAGAGGGACAGTCCTGCTGAGTGAGTCAGCTTATCACCAGCGTGCAGCTTCAGAGTCCGTGTTGAAGCCCTACATACACGCATGCGCACATACATGCACTCACGCACATATGCTCGCTTACCTATTACCATTCCCAACAGATCCAAGGTGGGCACTTAACAATTCTGAAGTTCAGGAAGGAGGAAAGTGGAGGAGGATTTGCTGTGGCACAGCCCAGCACCCCACCACACCTAGTGTGCAGGACAGTCATCTCAGGTGTAGCAGCACAAGAGGTAATGGCCTCAGACTCCCACACAGCCTGGTTGAGACCCCGGCTCTGTCAGCACCGGCTGTGTGCTGTTCCCTCTCTGACAACAGACGTATCTCCCCATCGAGCCGCTGAACCTCATGTGAGCTGACACACAGGAAGGGATGACCATAATGATCTTTCCTGGGTTAGGAAAAATGAACCTTCCAGGACTAGAATTCCAAAGCAGTCTATTTTCATAACAGACATTGATGCAGGATGAACCGCAGTGGCTAGATCCTTCGTTAAATAGGGATGAGCTTATCCATAGCCCAGGAATCCCAGTCATAGCAATGGAAGGTGACCAAGAAATTCTCTAAAGGAGGAAGCGAGAACCTGTGTGCAGACAGGCAGAAACACCATCAGCAAGAGAGCATCTAAAGAGGGGAAGAACAACAGGTAGAGATGCTGTGGTTTCCATGGACACACAACAGGTAAAGATGCTGTGGTTTCCATGGACACACACACAGGCCCCCAGTACAGCTACTGACAACAAAGGGAAAGGAGAATGACGCTGTAAACAGACACAGATATGGGGAAGTGGGCACATGCATGTGAAGGAGAAGCCGGGGAGTAAACGCTTTTTCTTTTTTCTTTTTCTCCTCTCTCTCTCTCTTTGTGGTTTTTCTGAGACAGGGTTTCTCTGTGTATTCCTAGCTGTCCTGGAATTCACTCTATAGACCAGGCTGACCTTGAACTCTCAGAGATCCTCTAACTCCTAAGGGCTAGGACTAAAGGCCTGAGTCACTACAACACACAAAGAAAGTGGTGAACTTTCTTAACACTTCCCTTTGTTCCATTACTGATCTTTAGCACTTGGGAAACAGAGGCAGGCAGGTCTCTGTGAGTTCAAGACCAGTTTGGTCTAGTTAGTAAAGGTCAGACCAGCTAATGTTACAAACTAAGACACTGTCTCAAAAACACAACAATAAAACCTTTGCAGAAGCCCGGTGGTGGTGGCTCATGCCTTAATCCCAGCACTCGGGAAGCAGAGGCAGGTGAATCTCTGTAAGTTCGAGGCCAGCCTGGTCTACAAGAGCTAGTTCCAGGACAAGCTCCAAAACTACAGAGAAACCCTGTCTCGGAGGGCGAAGGGGACACTTTGCAGAAGAGAGGGACATTATGCAAAAAGCACCAACAGTGCTTCAATCTGCAGCACACGCACACACCACGCTCACATGAAGCAGTGAGGGGTGTTTGAGCACCCCACAAGTGGCAGTGGTACAGCATGAACCAGGGCAGAGAAGGGTGAGCCTTTGCCCCTTCTGGTAGTTTGAATATAACTGGTCCCCATAAGCTCACAGGGAGTGGCACTATTAGGAGGTGTGACTTTGTTGGAGTAGGTGTGGCCTAGCTGGAAGCCTCGTGTCACTGTGGGGGTGGGCTTTGAGATTTCCTATGTTCAAGATGTTGTCCAGTGTCTCAGACCACTTCTTGCTGCATTCTGATTAAGATGTAGCCAGCACCATGTCTGCCTGGTTACTGCCATGTTCCGCACCATGATGATAATGGACTGAACCTTTGGAACCACAAGTCACCACCTCAATTAAATGTTTTCCTTTATGAGAGTCGGTGTGGCCGGGCAATGGTGGCGCACGCCTTTAATTCAAGCACCCAGGAGGCAGAGGCAGGTGGATCTCTGTGAGTTTGAGGCCAGCCTGGTCTACAAAGTGAGTTCCAGGATAGCCAAGACTGTTTCACAAAGAAACCTTGTCGTGAAAAACCATAAGAAAAAAGAAAAAAAAGTTGCTGTGGTCATGGAGTCCTTTGACAGCAATAGAAACCCTACAATACCCCTCAAGGGGCAAATCCTAAATCTTCCTTTGCACGGCATCCAGGTACATAAACACTGGCAGAGGCCGACAAGAGACTGCCTGTGAGAGGCATTCTGCCCGTCACCAGCAGCAGATCTGTAGGAAGGGGCACAAACAACAGTGCTGCCATGGCTGGAGCAGACCGGGAGCACTGTGCCAGCTGTGCCACTCTTTCTACTGGACTCCACACTCTGGGACCAACACTGCGTCCCTGACCACTCTTTCTACTGGACTCCACACTCTGGGACCAACACTGCGTCCCTGACCACTCTTTCTACTGGACTCTACACTCTGGGACCAACACTGCGTCCCTGACCACTCTTTCTACTGGACTCTACACTCTGGGACCAACACTGCGTCCCTGACCACTCTTTCTACTGGACTCCACACTCTGGGACCAACACTGCGTCCCTGACCACTCTTTCTACTGGACTCCACACTCTGGGACCAACACTGCGTCCCTGACCCTAAGTGTTTGAGGGACCTTGTATTTGTGGCCACCAGGAGTCCTGGTTGATCAGACAAGCCAGGTGCTAAGATGTCACACACTGGAGTAAAAGACGTCATCACAGGAAGCAGGCCAGCCCATGAGGCCACCTTACTGAATTCAGGGAAGGGTGCCCTGTGAACAGGGGTGGAAAGCTGAGATGGGCAATAGCAAGCAAGGACCAGAGCCTTTGAATTTCAATCCCTGTAATCTGAAAGCTCCTTGTGGGGGCTGGAGAGATGGCTCAGTGGTTAAGGGCACTGGCTACTCTTCCAGAGGACCTGGGTTCAATTCCCAGCACCCACAGGACAGACAGCACATCGCTCCAGTTACAGGACATTTTGTATCTTCACACAAACACACAAAAAAAGAAATTATTTTTAAAAGTTTCCTGTGAAGGGCACACACATACACACGCGTGCACGCACACACACACTGTACAAGGGCTCTACCAACACACCGCACAGAAGTCACTACAAAGTACAGACGCAGCACAAGCCCATCCCGTGACACCAGTTGTCATCAACGTCAGCCAGGGGATTTGTGACCCTGCTATGTCCTCCCCAGGACTGTTCCACAGCGGTCCTCATGTCTCAGGGTCTCTCTGACTTGAGGTTGCTAGGCCAGAGATGAACTGAGCTGCCTACATAGCCGGCATGGCCCAAAGGGCACTCCTCTGTGCTCCTTTTACCAAGGCTAATCAAGCCATGCCTGGTCAGGGAATACACACAGCTCAAGAGCAGTGAGTGTTTGAGCATAGACAAGACCTTAGGCTCAATCCTTAGCAACAAGGAAAGAAAGGAAGGAAGGAAGGAAGGAAGGAAGGAAGGAAGGAAGGAAGGAAGGAAGGAAGGAAGGAAGGAAGGAAGGAAGGAAGGAAGGAAGGAGAAAGCTTCCTGCTGGGGTCGGCAAGAAAGGCTCAGCAGGTAAAAGCACTTGGTACCAAGCCTGACAACCTGAGTTTGGTGATGGGAAAGAACTGTATCCCGCCAGTTCCCTCTGACCCCCATTCACACACCAAGGCCTGTGAGCCCCACTACCACACTAAATAAAGAAAAAATTTAAATTACAAACAAACAAAAACCCCGGGGCGAGGAGGACACACCTGTGATCCTAGCACTCAGAAGGTGGTGCTAGGAGAGAGAGGAGAACCCTGAGCTCAAGGCCAGCCTGGAAAACTAGCAGACTCCTCTCATAACCCGAGACCTCATTTCACTTCATTGGTCAGCAAGACGGCCCAGCAGGTAAGAGCACTTGCCACACAAACCAGACTCTGGGTTCAACCTCTAGACCCACAACAGGAGAGAATCAACTTCTAAATGATGTTCTCTCTCTCTCTCTCTCTCTCTCTTTCTCACACACACACACACACATACATACACACACAAATAAAAGTTTACTGATAACTAGGAAAAGCTCCACCTGCCACTGTCATGGAAACAGCGTTAGCCCAAGGGAATGAAAGCTCATACCTGCTGCTCAAACAGAAGTGTGTTCAGGGCCTGTCTGCATGGCAGGATCATCATGGGGAAGCCCACGGCCACAGACATCATGAAGCCCACTCGGATCATCTCTGTCACCAGGTTGGAGGGGAAGTGGATCAGCACGTTGCCTGCAGTGGCATCGGTGAAGCTGACGTAACCAAAAAACCCCACCTGTCAGAGGACGAGAAAGAGCAATGTGGCTAGCTCCGTCTGCCAGGACGCCACCAGCCACTCTGTTGTCTGTCTGTCTGATTATCTGTCTGCCTTTGTCCCAGATCGGCCTCAGAGGAACTTCCCAAGGAAGTTGGCACAAGATCCACCTGCCTGGGACAAAAGCCCTGCTCAGTTCCCCGGTCATGAAATTCTTGACAGCCAGAGGTGAACTGTTGAAGTGTAACGTCAACACAACCATAAATGAGGCAAAAATGGAGCTGCCTATATGGAAAGAAAGGTTCTAGGATGCCTCCAAGCCCTTCAGAGGAGCTGCCTTTTTTTCTTTTTTAAAGATTTATTTATTCATTATGTATACAGTGTTCTTCTTGAACGTAACCCTGCACGCCAGAAGGGGGAACCAGATTCATTACAGATGGTTGTGAGCCACCAGGTAGTTGCTGGGAATTGATCTCAGGACACCTGGAAGAGCAGTCAGTGCTCTTAACCTCTGAGACATCTCTCCAGCCCCCTCCCCTTGTTTTTCTTTTTCTTTTTGGTTTTTCAAGGTAGGGTTTCTCTGTGTGGTCCTGGCTGTCCTGGAACTCACTCTGTAGACCAAGCTAGCCTCAAACTTATGGAGATCAGCCTGTCTCTGCCTCCCGTGTGCTGGGATTAAAAGGTGTGTATCACCGGAGCCTAGCTTGGAAGAGTCTCTGTCTCTCTGTCTCTGTCTGTCTCTCTCTCTCTCTCTTGATTTTTCATGACAGGGTTTCTCTGTAGCTTTGAAGCCTGTCCTGGAACTTGCTCTGTAGACCAGGCTGGTGGCAAACTCACAGAGATCCTCCTGCCTCTGCCTTCCAAGTGCTGGACTTAAAGGCATGCACCACCATCAGCTAGCAGAAGAGCCATTCTTAATCTGATTTCAAACCCAATCAGGAGTTGGATGTAGGGCACAGGCCTGTGATCCCAGCTTTTGGGAGGCAGAGACAGGAGGTTAGAGAGAGAGTCACGCCAAGCTGGGCCACACAGTGTGACCCTGCCTCAAAAACCAAACTGAAATACAACAAAACCAGTCAAACAGCTGTGAAGAGGACAGAAGACACCCCGTCCCCCACAGCTGGACGATGCTCCAGTGACCACTCGGAAGACTGACACCACAGGAAAGGAAGGGACTGAGCCGCAGAACTGACACCCTCATTTCAGACAGCATCTTTCCTCTGCAGCTCTGGGGGTCAAAGCCAGGGAGGCATGGACGCTAGGCAAGTCCTCTCCCCACTAGGCTGCATGCCTGGCCCTGTGGAAAGCAGACTGGTGTAATTCCAGCTCTTGGAAGGAGGAGACAGGAGGATCATGAGTTCAAGCTACATAGTGAGCTTCAAGCCAGCTTTGGCTATACGAGAATCTGTCTCAGATAAAGAAATACAGAAAGAGAGGAAGAGAGAAAGAAAACAGTTTATTAGTAAGAGCCAGATGGTGGTGGTGCAGGCTTTTAATCCCAGTGCTTGGGAGGCAGAGGCAGGTGGATCTGAGCTGAATGCAAGGCTGACCTACAGAGCAGGTTTCAGGACAACCAGGCTTACGCAGAGAAAGCCGTCTTGGGGATGGCTGGGGGTGAGATGTTTATAATGTTTGTGAACTGGGATATTCTCTCACACTGGTATCTCGTGCACCCTAATTTCTTTTTACTGGAATGTTCCTCGGTAGAGAACTAAGAATGGACACGGAGAGGGGTAAGCAGGTCCTCCAGTCCTGACTAACATGCCAGAGCTCTTCAGACTAGGTAATGTCAACACGACTGGGCATGGTGGTGCTCACCTATGATCCTGGCACTGAGGATGCAAAAGCAGGAGGAGCACCCCAAGTTTGAGATCTACATAGCAAGTTTCAGGCCAGCAGGAATACAAAGACCCAGTCTTAAGAACCAGAAAAAGATGCAGCGTGGTCCTGGCCAGAAGGCCAGGGCCTGAGGATCTGAGCTGCTCTGGGTCTGGGTCTGCGTCTGCAGACACTGGCATGGAAAAGGTGAGAGAGAATGGTATGTCTGCAACCTGGACAGACGGACAGTGGAGGACAGATGGACAGTGGAGGACGGATGGACAGTGGAGGACGGAGGGACAGTGGAGGACGGATGGACAGTGGAGGACGGAGGGACAGTGGAGGACGGATGGACAGTGGAGGACACATGGACAGTGGAGGACGGAGGGACAGTGGAGGACGGAGGAACAGTGGAGGACGGATGGACAGTGGAGGACGGATGGACAGTGGAGGACGGAGGGACAGTGGAGGACGGATGGACAGTGGAGGACGGAGGGACAGTGGAGGACGGAGGGACAGTGGAGGACGGATGGACAGTGGAGGACACATGGACAGTGGAGGACACATGGACAGTGGAGGACGGAGGGACAGTGGAGGACGGAGGGACAGTGGAGGACACATGGACAGTGGAGGACGGAGGGACAGTGGAGGACGGATGGACAGTGGAGGACGGATGGACAGTGGAGGACACATGGACAGTGGAGGACACATGGACAGTGGAGGACACATGGACAGTGGAGGACGGAGGGACAGTGGAGGACGGATGGACAGTGGAGGACACATGGACAGTGGAGGACGGAGGGACAGTGGAGGACGGATGGACAGTGGAGGACGGATGGACAGTGGAGGACACATGGACAGTGGAGGACACATGGACAGTGGAGGACGGAGGGACAGTGGAGGACGGAGGGACAGTGGAGGACGGATGGACAGTGGAGGACACATGGACAGTGGAGGACGGAGGGACAGTGGAGGACGGAGGGACAGTGGAGGACGGATGGACAGTGGAGGACACATGGACAGTGGAGGACGGATGGACAGTGGAGGACACATGGACAGTGGAGGACACATGGACAGTGGAGGACGGAGGGACAGTGGAGGACGGATGGACAGTGGAGGACGGATGGACAGTGGAGGACACATGGACAGTGGAGGACACATGGACAGTGGAGGACGGATGGACAGTGGAGGACGGATGGACAGTGGAGGACACATGGACAGTGGAGGACGGAGGGACAGTGGAGGACGGAGGGACAGTGGAGGACGGATGGACAGTGGAGGACGGATGGACAGTGGAGGACGGATGGACAGTGGAGGACGGAGGGACAGTGGAGGACGGAGGGACTGTGGAGGACACATGGACAGTGGAGGACACATGGACAGTGGAGGACGGAGGGACAGTGGAGGACGGAGGGACAGTGGAGGACGGAGGGACAGTGGAGGACGGAGGGACAGTGGAGGACACATGGACAGTGGAGGACGGATGGACAGTGGAGGACGGATGGACAGTGGAGGACACATGGACAGTGGAGGACGGAGGGACAGTGGAGGACGGAGGGACAGTGGAGGACGGAGGGACAGTGGAGGACGGATGGACAGTGGAGGACGGAGGGACAGTGGAGGACGGAGGGACAGTGGAGGACGGAGGGACAGTGGAGGACGGATGGACAGTGGAGGACGGAGGGACAGTGGAGGACGGAGGGACAGTGGAGGACGGATGGACAGTGGAGGACACATGGACAGTGGAGGACGGAGGGACTGTGGAGGACGGAGGGACAGTGGAGGACACATGGACAGTGGAGGACGTTTAGACAGTGGAAGTAACATGAGGCCTTGCATGCAAGAGGCAGTGTGCTGTGCTAATGTGCATCAAGAAGTGTGGAATGGCTCCTACCATGACATAGAAGGCGGTGACCACGTTGAGGGAGGAGGCAAATATGGAACTCATGGTCTTCACCGACGGTTCATCCAGGCTGTCATAGGTAGGCAGGACCTGGCTGTGTAAAGACAAGCAAGTTACACAGACCCCAGACAAGCAGGTTCCAGAGCCTCACCCCCTCCTGGCAACTCCTAGGACCTCTACAACAATCCAGGCAACAAGCCCCTGGCACTTCCTTCCCAAAACGTTCTCCACAGACCATGGTGCCATGGGCAGCAGTCGGGTGACACTACACCCTGGAAGGTTCCACACAGACACTGTACAGCTAGCACTGTGCTGGACAGGAACGAAAGCAGATCTGAGGCCGGGCGGTGGTGGCGCTGCACGCCTGCCTTTAATCCCAGCACTTGGGAGGCAGAGGCAGGGGGATCTCCGAGAGTTCGAGGCCAACCTGGTCTACAGGGTGAGTTCCAGGACAGTCAAGGCTGCACAGAGAAGCACCACCCCCACAAAAACAGAAAGCAGATCTGTAAGCAGCAAACAGGAAGCCGCTGCAGCACCTCTGCCAAGGGATGGGAAAGTTAAAGAAACACAAATCTGCTAGCCTCAGCCACCTCGGCCGTGAACAGACACAAATCTGCTAGCCTCAGCCACCTCGGCCGTGAACAGACACAAATCTGCTAGCCGTGGCCACCTCGGCCCCGTGAGCAGACACAAGGTGGGCAGGACGAGGAGAAAACCTATGCACATTGCCTGACTCACAGCCTCTCATCAGGGTGACGAGAAAACTGGCTTCTGTCCTAGGTCCGGTGCCAGGAGTGTGCTTCTGCTGGACAGGTGGGAGGGACCCACATCACCAGCAGGACAGGGATAACCTCATGAAGGTTATCACTCTGAAAACAGCATGTCCGAGGACTTGGGACCAAAAAAAAAAAACCCACTGAGGAGCATATACAGAACCTGGGCACCTGCAAGGTGTGGGGAGCCAAGGCTGGAGATGGGACCTAAGAGGAGAAGTGGGAGCTGCGTTTGAGATGGCTTGGGTCAGGATATCACATAAAGAATTAAGTTAGAATAAGAGGAAAACCTGGTAGCCACCCTCATGCAATTCCCAGGTGGCTATAGCTTTCCGGGACAAGATCAAAGGCACTAAGGAAGTCGGACTAGGAACAACCAGACAAATGCGTCTGCACAAGTGTGCAACCAGATATCTGCATGCTGGAAACCAGCAACCAATAACAGATCGGCACAAGGATCAGTGGAGCCGTGCCCAAAAATGTCTTCAAAAAGTCCAAGAAAAACAAAGAGACAAACTACCTTGATCAAAAAGCAAGCAAGAATAAGTGGGAGGGCAAGGCTGCAATCCCGTCTACCCCAGGCTTCCAAGTCAACCTCAGCACAAGAGGCCACCATAGTCATCAGCTAGGAGGAAACGAGGCAGCCGCACTCCACACAGCTTCAGGGACAGTGAAGAGAAGCTAGCATGAGCCCTGTCCCAGCTCGGAGGCCAGCAACAGCTCCTCTGGCTGACCCGGACACACGTGCACACACACAGATGCATGGGTGCATACACACAGACACACACGTGCACACATAGGCCAGGGCACTGCGGTGCTGGGACGCGTGGATGTGCCTCACGCAGAGAGAAAGCTGACCCATAGGCTTCCCCTGGGTCCCAGCTGCCCTCCCACCTCACCCCCTCTACAGAGAGCAGTCTCTGTGGCACCACACAACTCTTGAGGTGCCCTCACTACTCCAAGGCTACAAGTGAGATCTCTGGGTGCGCTCTCTTCTACCAAGGCTTTCTGTGTCCTATGTGGCCATTTCTCCAGACCCATGATCACGGTTCTGAGTAACACAAGATTCACTGACCAAGAAGAAAGATCAAAGGGTCAGATGATACCAGGCAGAAGGCAAGGGGGCTGGCTGGCTGCCATCCCAGGAGGGACAGGCCTACTGGGGAAGAAGAACTCTTGTCACCTCACCTAGCAAAAACTCCAGGGCTTATAGCCTGGGAACGGCAGGTGACCAGCACAGAAGAGAGCACATTTATGAGCCCAGGCCTTCGTGGAAGGAAGACGGACCCTGCACTTAGACAGTGGCAGGCTTCCACCCTCCAGGAACCAGTCATTTGCACTAAGAACCAACCCCACAGATGTGCACGACCCGCTAGGTGGCTACCGCCAAAGAAGCCCAACCGCAGGCTTGTGTTTTGAAAAGCAAAAACGCAGGCAGAAAGGACAAATGGTAACTAGGTACGCTGCACAAGAATGTAACTTCTGTCACCGATGATAATGGGGACATTAAACAGCGAGGCTGGAGCTCGTTCTGGCGGAGGCAGAGCTGCCAAGAGGGAGCCGGTGAGTGGGAATGACGATTTGGAACTCGCATGTGGGTGTAAACACAGCAGTGTGAGCAAATTTTCTCTGTCACACTAGTTTACGATTGGCACAATACATGCCCACTGACACCACAGGAGGGGGGGCTTCTCTGCCAGCCCCCCAACACACATGCCGATGGTCTTTTCCCACTGATGTCACATTTACACGTACTGTTCCCACCCGGGCAAGCATCACAAGCTCCTGCCACCCTGACGGGGAAGGTAGCAGCGGCTGCGACGGTGGAGCAGCCCGTTCTGTGCTCACAGAGCTCCACATGCCAGCGCCCGCCTGCACACAGAGCCTCAGCCATCCGAGCAGCAGCCTGAAGTCAATGTTTGTGGAAGAAGAACAGCTAAATTCTGGCAAAACCCTTGGGACTCTGCACAATCAGATGGCTGGGTTGCTGCTGCACCCCATAGCCAGCTCTCCTCTCGTGGGAGCTGGGAAACTAGGTGCCCTCGCCAGCTAGTCCAGCAGAGTTCACTTCCAAGAGAGCACAAACTCCCCTTCAGCCTAGAGGAAACAAAACAGACCACTAGAACAAGTCATCATTCCTCAGCGGTCAGGAGTAAGCAACCCAAGAAACAAGCAAAGCAGGGCTCTCCACCCCTCCACAACCTCACACCCACCCCTCCACTCAGTGGCACTTACGACTGACAGGCAAAGGACATGCCGAAGATGGGGACGCAGCGGAAAATGCCCTCCCAGCGGATGTAGCTGACCCGCTGCAGCCACTGCCCACTGAAGAGGCCATGCTTGAGGGAGGACAGCACAATCTAGACCGAGGAGAAAGAAGGGCATAGGGTCAGTAGTCAGTGTGTAGCTCTACCCACTGGACAGACAGCATGCCTCAGAGGAGGCAGGAGACACACAGCTCCTCTCTACATCAGAGATGGCTTATTCTGTAAGCTGAACTGTGTGGAAGGGCAGGGACACCCCTCGTCTGATTCTCTGGACCCTGGCTCATACTCTGTCCATACCTCAAGCTGCCTGAGCACTGCTGAGGGGTGAACCCGGCTGCAGGGCTTTCTCTGCACTTGGTGGAGCTCCTCCTGTCAGGTCTCTCAATGGAGACAGAAGCAAAACCTCACTCACCATCCCAGCCCTGATGTCTCTCTCAAATTACAGAATGTAGACCTCTTCATAGGACATGTCCTCCCTCTTCTCACCCTGACCCAGGCAGACACAGTCATCTTTTAGGAGGTCAGCCACTGAGGATGTGGCTACCTGAGTAAGGAGTTAACTGTCACTGGGCGGGTCCTCAGAGTGCTGAGGGGCACTGGCAGGGCACTGGCAGGCCACGGCTGCAATGAGAAATCTACAGCCTCGATCAGTACAGACCTCCTGCAAGAACACATGGCCCTGCTCTCAGGAGAGGCGGCTTCTTCCCTGGCCAGTGAGTCCTGAGGGTTCAGCAAGATCAGGCAGCAATGGGTGAGGACCCTCTCGGAGGTACCCACACATCATCTTCCACGCTGTTCTCCACAAAGCTTTTAGGAAAATGACAACTGACACGAAAAATGACAAATGCCACCATGGGGTGGCATCATGCATCTGGTTACATGTTCCACATGAAAGATCTTCCCATAAAACACACAGCCGCTACACTTGCATTTCCCAGAGCCTTGATAGAGAGATGTGGTCTCAGAGCCCCTGGTCCTGCTGTTCAACTGCCCTGCCTCAGATGCTCACTATTGGACACACATACGGCCTCCGTGACATGACAGTAACTCACCATCTTGTAAGACTCGGAGTCCCCCCTCCCATCCCCCACAGGTAGCTGATAGCTGCCCCAGACTCAGACATGAACGCTTACGGTTACAGGAAGGGCTAAGCCACAGACACCCCCTCAGCAGTGCGTGTGGCGCTCACCACAAACATGAAGATGGTGTAGAAGAGGAGAGCCATGGCACTGAAGGACTGGATGGAGGCCATCACGTTCCTCTGCAGGCTGAGCGGGAGCACGATGCACAAGGACACTGCGAAGAGCAGGAACACGCGGAAGCTGTTGGTCACCTGGAAGGGAACGGGCAGAGTCCTCTGGGTCTGCGGCCTGAGCTTACTCACTACCAAGGCTCAGCTTGCCAGTGGCGCCAGGACAAGAGCCGATGCAGGCCGGAGAGCACCTTGAGGCCTTACACAGAAGGTGGCGGGGTCAAGCCTGGCATGTCACTCTGAAAGCTCCCCTCCCAGCAGCTGTGCCATGTGGACCTAAGTGCTAACCACCTCCGGCCCCGGTGTGGCCCAGCTAAGCTCCACAATGAGACTCCCCTGTTACACAAGAGCGGGCAGGAACCATCCTGCTCTGGGCATTCCCTGCACAGCTAGCGCCCAGGGTTGGGGGAAGAAACCACCACTTCTCCACATAACTCAGAGCCCACTCTGCTGCAGAAGGAAATTCTGATCCAGAAAACTCATCGCAAAACCCCAGACAGCATCTGCCAGCAAGCAAAGGTCTGGGGATATCTACCATCTAAGTCAGCTGCAGCCAGTACTCTGACTTCCAGGATCCTTCTGCATAGCTGACAGCACAGGTGGAGGTGAAGAACTCTGCCAAAACCCTTGAAAGCATCCACTCTCCAGCTACAAATACCAGTGTATCTAAAACAACCCCACGGCTGAGCATGGGAGCACTGCACATGACGGAGGAAGAAGCAGACAGGCTCTGTGCATGCCGGCTCTCTGCGCAGGAGACTTGCAAGGCTGCAGAGGGCAATACTGTCCGTCCTACAAGTCTCTCAGATGCCTGGCCCCAGCACAGGTCAGGAGGTTTTGAGAAAGGACCCAAGCACCTGTGTGAGGGGGATGGAAAGCAAACCAGGCAGATACCTTCAGAACACAGACCAGGGCTAGGCTCACAGGACACTCACTGGAAACTTCTCCAGCACTGTGTAAATCCAACACATTGCATTCCAGAGTAGGACCTCCCCTCAGCGGTCACCTTTAAAAACTAAATCCATCTCTACCATCGTCCGTCATATCTGGTAAACAGGTGTGAAGGACTCTCACAGGAGAGACCCTCCAAGGCCATGTGCACCCTCCCTAGCCAGTCACTGGCCACAGCTGTTGCCCAGTAGGGGAGGAAGACCGTGTGGGGCAGAGTTCACAGGTGGGGTCTGCCAGGAACAGGGAGCGGCAGGTTTGGAGAATGCACAGAGCTACGTCATAGGCCCTGATTGGCAGTGTTTCCACGCCTTCCTCAGCAGGATGGTGACCCAGCTCCCTGACTCAGCATACTGTCGTGATCAGAACGGCCAAGCACAGCAGCCACATGAGGGCCTGGCCTCCTTTGCCATTTGATGGGCAGCAGTGGAAGGCTGAGGCCTCTGGGCTGCACAGCGGTGTGACCTGTCATGCCTCTCCTCCTTCCCGCCCCTCACACTACAGGCTGTCTCACAGTCTGCTCTCCCTTCTCCTGGAGCCTCTCAGACACTACCCCAGTAAAGTCTCTAAAATCCAGGCCAGGAACCTGAGTAACCAAGTACACTGGTCTCAGCTGGTTTCAGGAGAGGAGACACTGGGCGGCAACCACAAGCATTTATTTAAACAGACCAGACAGCTAACAGTGCCTTACCCGTAATCCAATCAGTGGAGCAAAGAAGTTGGAGCCCAAGTCACCAATCACGACGTAGAAGGTAATGCAGGTCCCCAGCATCAGCCCAATCATGCTGCAAAGACGGAAACCAAGCTTTGGGATCAGACTTGAAAGAAAGCACTGCTTGGTGATCAGAACGCAACACCTTTGCAAGATGCACGACCCAGGCACAGCCGGCTTGGCACCTGGGGCAGAGCCAGTCCCTGGGCTGTGCCGACATGGCACTGCCAGAAAACTGGCTGAGTGAGAGGCAGGTTTTTTTTTTTTTTTTTTTTTTTTTTGGTTTTTCGAGACAGGGTTTCTCTGTGGCTTTGGAGCCTGTCCTGGAACTAGCTCTGTAGACCAGGCTGGTCTCGAACTCACAGAGATCCGCCTACCTCTGCCTCCCAAGTGCTGGGATTAAAGGCGTGCGCCACCACCGCCCGGCTGAGAGGCAGTTTTATATGTCCACACTCACAGGGCTGGCTGTTTGGGGCTCTCTCCATTGCACTGGGGGTGAGTCACCCTGAACTATTCTCTGCGGGGTACCCTATTTTCCTTCCACAGGAGCTTCAGAAAGTCTTCCAGGTGCAACAAAAACTCACAGTGATGTCAGACAAGTTAAAGGAATAATCAGCTGCTTCCAAAAAATATTTTCTTCTGTTTTTACAATTCCCTGATTTAGAAGCCTAAAAGTGTAATTCCCCGACAATTTTCAACTCATAAAATTTTACTCTCCAAGAAAAAAAAAAAAAAAACTAATGGGCCAAGAAAAAAAATTTTACTCTCAATGAAAACAATGTGACATTTCAGTTTAGCGCCTCCCTTCTGCAGGAGAGCTGGGGACACAGTTTAAAGAACAGCACCGAGACTAGCTGTACCAGGAGAAACATTTCGCTGTGCTCGCCAAGTTTCCCATTCTCACGTACTAAGTCTCAGCAAGACTTAACTACGGCTTTCAGCTTTGACAGCTATCATTTCGGGGTACAGCGAAGGGACCCCAGCTATTCTCTAAGTAACTCTTCAGGAGCATGGCGGAAGTGGTGAGTCAAGCCACGTGGGAAGCATGTCACTGGCTTCCCAACAGCTCCAGCCCCTGCCTCCACTGCTGCAGCAAGAGGGGTGGGACCCCGCACGGCTCACTGCTTACCTGGTCTCCACCAGCATTTTCCCGGCCTTGCCGTAGGCATGGAAAGCTGAGAAAGAGAAGAGAAGAAAGCTCAATCCACAGTGAGAAAGACTGGTAAAAAAGCTGCCGAGGAAAGCTGTGGACGGAAGTTTGACAAGCATCGTATGCTAGAAGTTTCATGGATAAGGAAATACATTAAAACTCTAGTCTTTTTTAGGGCTGCCAACCTCAAATAAAACAACGTGAACCAGAACAAAGCAAAGGAAGCATGGGCAGGGGTTTTCGCCGTTGTTTCACATGAGATTTTAAGAGGGGGAGAGGAACCCAGGACCCTTAAGTAGTGCGTTCTGCCCACGGCGCTGGAGTAGCCTGCTTGGAGCAGTGCCAATACAGCCCCATTTAAAGGCAGGGGAAAAGGGAGACCACAAGAGGGGCCCAGGAGGTTCAACCCTGCTCTAAAACCGGTATTCGTGCCCTGCATCACAGGGATACTGTCAAGGGCTTTGTATTTGTCCTCTGGTTATGATTCACAGAAAATGGAGCCTTTGCAAGCATGGTGCTCCGGGAGGAAGGAACAGGAGCTCTGAGACTCGCCAGCACCCAGGCCAGCCAGTAAAAGGACGCTGATCATGGCCAACATGCATGGCACAGCAGTGTCCTGCCAGGAGAAGGGGCTCTGTCTTTCACTCCTGACCCAAAACTGTTTCCAGCAGATGAGAAATTAAAAGCTGACTCAACAAGGTCCTTCGTAGGACCTTAGCAGATATCCGGTCACCCAGTGCTTTCCCCATAGTCCAGCCAGATGAGGGCAAAGGGAAGTTCTGGTCTTCTGGGAGCAGCCAAAGGCAGCGCATGTGACAGGATGGCCTCAACCTTGTCACAGCCCCAGCTTCCTGCCCCTGTTTCCTCCCTCACTCTGGGCTAGCAGCCCTCTGAGGCTGAAGAGCAGGAAACACACATCCACTGGGTATGAATGAACCAAACAAAATCCGTGCTACTTTTAACTGAGGAGGAGGCAGAGTTGGCAGAAGCCAGACAGTTGGCACCAGCCTCAGCCTGGCCTGGGAACAACAAAGACTTCGGCCTCCAGGGGTCACTCTGGCCTTTCCCAGACTCTGTTGGGAAAGAACCTAGCATACCCATCAAACCCAGTTCAGAAAGTTACCCAAGGTCTAGACTGAGAATTTCAAAAACCTAAACTCCAAAGGCAATGATATTCACAGCTGCCTGTCATGTCACCAAAGGACACCCTCCAAGCCCTGGGCCAGAACACTCAGGATAGGACACGGAGTCATTCCAACAGCCACTCTCAAGCCTTCTTACTGCACACTTCAAATACAGAACAGCCTGCCCTAGAAAATTCCAGAACACATATGCTTCCCGACATGGAAAACTGGAGGTCATCAGCTAGCCAATAGACCAGCGGGAGCGAGCGCTCTCTTCTCCCAGACCACTCTCAACAGGGCCCAGCCCAAGACCAGGCTTTCTGCCCACCATGCCTGTCCCTAACTTCCCTAAGAAACAGGGCCACAGGACACCAGGCAGAACTGATTCCACCTCCACCTGCCCACAATATCCAGCAACAGCAAAGCGAGAAAGAGGTGCTATTCAAGATGGGACACAGAAGAGGCAGGAAAGAGGCTGCTGTTCATAACTAGGGCAATACAAGGCAGGGAAGGCTGGCCAGTGACTTTAAGTCACTCCTGGCACAGTGTAGGAGGAACAGCCTTGAAGGAGGAGCCCCACTGTGGCATGGGCATGGGGCCAGCAGAACTGGGCAGGTGCACAGTAAACATCTTCAGCTCCAGGAGGCTGGGGCAGCATAAAAAAAACAGGTGTCAGAGAGCTCCACTTGGCAGTCTTGCTCACCAGCCCAAAGGGCAGGTACATAGGCCACGGCACTCAAGGACGTGCAAGAGACACTGACCCAGCATGCCCTTGCAGGTATCACTCTAGGCCCACGAAGACTGAGATGCACACTGACCAGGAGTCATGGAGACACAGCTCCAGCAACATCCACGACTGACGTGGAAAACTCCAGATGCCAGGGGACTGGCACACAGTTTCCACTGCTAGAGAAGGTGGCTTCCCCGCCGCCCCCCCCCCGCCCCCAGAGCACACACTCCCAGGGCAGAGTCTAAAGCTCAAGCGTGTCCCAGGAGTCCCTGATGTGCCTGTGTTATCTTCCATCACGGTTGGGTTTTTTTTGTCAACTTGACACAATGACACCTAGGAGAAGGACTCTCAGCTGAGAAAATGCCTCCATCAGATTTCCCGTAGTGAGTCTGTAGGGCATTTTCTTTTTTTTTTTTTTTTTTTTTAATATTTATTTATTTATTATGTATACAATATTCTGTCTGTGTGTATGCCTGAAGGCCAGAAGAGGGCGCCAGACCTCTTTACAGATGGTTGTGAGCCACCATGTGGTTGCTGGGAATTGAACTCAGGACCTTTGGAAGAGCAGGCAATGCTCTTAACCACTGAGCCATCTCTCCAGCCCCCGGGCATTTTCTTAATTAACGATTGATGTGGGAAGACCCAGCTCACTGTGGGTGGTGACACACCGGACACGCGGTCCTGAACTGTCTAAGAAAGCAGACTCAGCAAGCCAGTGAGGAGCACCCACCATGGTCTCTGCTTCAGTCCCTGCCTGGATTCCCTCAGTGATAGAGACAACCTGAGAGTTGTAAAATAAAACAAGTCCACCGGGCGGGCAGTGGGGCACACCCCTTTCATCCCAGCACTCAGAAGGCATAGACAGGTGGATCTCTGTGAGTTCGAGTCCAGCCTGCTTTACAGAGCAAGTTCCAGGACAGGTTCCAAAGTTACAGAGAAACCCTGTCTCGGAAAACCAGAAAGATGAAATAAACCATTTCCTCGCCAAGCTGATTTGGCCAAGGTGCTTTTATCATGCACTAGCAACCCTAATACACCTTCTGAAATGAGATGAACTCAAAAGGCCATGTGGACCGTGACAAGCTGGGCAAGGAAGCCGCCCGACAATCGCAACAGCAAGAACAAACAGAACAAACTGGTGCCCAAATCACCAACAACCCCTACTGTGCTGTGGATTCTCCACCCTGTAGACATCATTCTCCAGGGCTGGAGGGGAAGGTGTCTATCAGATAAGAGCGGCCACTGCCACAGCTGGTGACACCTAAGACTTAAATACAAAGGAGCCCATGTGAGAGAAAGGTCCCCAGACTCCCCCTGCAGCACAAATGGTAAACAGGCTCCTGCTGAAGACATGCCCACTACCCTGGACATTCTTCACCTTCATCCATGGCCTCCACATGAGGACACAGGCCATCTGCACACTTCATCTACAGAGCCTCAGTCTGTGACCCGAACCAGGGTCCTCTCATGCATTCAGACAGAGGCCATCTGTCAGGTCTGCTATACCTTAAGGGAATGAGGGCCTCACTGTCCAAGCACCCTGACGGGTTATGGCATAAGCACACAGGGACTCCTGGCCCACCAAGAGGACAAAGGACAAGGGAGAGAGCTCCACACTACTGGTAGGGCCGGCCATGGCAGGAGGAGGCACAGGAGACCCTCCTCCCTGCTGCTCTGGCCCCCCCCACAGCTAGTCACCCCACCTCGTAGACAAAGATAAACAGTGCTGAGCAGACAGCCCTGAAGACTGTCTGGGGACCTAGACACTGGGACCAGGGACACCAGGATTCCAAGGAATTGTCTAGGGGTTCAGAGAGCTCTGAGGGCCCAGGAAACTATCCAGCGGCCCAGGAGACTGAAAGTCTAAGAGACTCACATGGAGCCCATACAACTAAGCCACGCTGTTCAAGATCTGGGCAGTGGCCGGGCGTTGGTGGCGCACGCCTTTAATCCCAGCACTCGGGAGGGAGAGGCAGGCGAATCTCTGTGAGTTCAAGTCCAGCCTGGTCTACAAGAGCTAGTTCCAGGACAGGCTCCAAAACCACAGAGAAACCCTGTCTCGAAAAACCAAAAAAAAAAAAAAAAAAAAAAAAAAAAAGATCTGGGCAGTGGTGGTGCACACCTTTAATCCCAGCACTCAGGAGGCAAAAGCAGGCAGATTTCTGAGTTCAAGGCCGGTCTAGTCTACAGAGTGAGTTCTAAAATAGCCAGGGCTACACAGAGAAACAGTGTCTCAAAAAAACAGAAAAAAGGAAAAAAAAGCACAAGTCAGACTACTGGGAATTTAGATTCTGTTGTTCCCAGTAAAAGTTACCACACAGTCAATCAAGCCGGAGCCCTAGGAAGCCAGCGTTCAGGTGTTCATTCGACAATTTTCCCTCCATCTCCCACATCTAGACAAACCAGTTTGAGCTCTCAGGGACTTTCGAAGAATGACTGGCTGGCCGGCCAAATGTAAGAAGCCATGGCTTCCCCAGCCCAGGGCCTCACACTGCAACATGGCTTCATACCACCAAGGGCATGCCCATCCACCTCACCCCTGCATCCTAGTAGGCAGAACTGGCTGCCTCAGTGTGGATCAAGTTCAACTGACAAACCTCACTTCCTCAAGTGACAGGAAAAGAGAAAACCACTGTCAACTCAATAGAGGAGGAACTCATTGCTTGGGTTCTAAGGCCAGGAGTGGACATCAGGGCACTGGTGCCACTGCAAAGCATTCTGGGAAGAAAAAAGCGGCCACACTGCAGAAGGCCATCTGTGCACCTCCAGAGGAGGACAGGTGGAGGTGTGGCACCTCCCGCCTCTCTCTGCACGTCGTTCCAATTCGGTTCTCAAGAATAACTTCATCTCATTCACTCCAAACCCTGTACCGCTTTCTTCACTGGACAGCGAGTGCGAGGGTCAAAGGCCAGGTGAGAACAGCGGTCCAGAGGCTGGCTGGGGGCCAGGAACATCCCCAGGAGGCCGGGAATTTCCTTCCCACCGTCCCCCATGAGGCCAAGTTCCAACAGCAGAAGAGTGGCCCTCTGACCCCCAGGTCAAGGAATCCCAAAATGAGCTAGACAGCAAGCAAGTCCAAACCTGGTGGGCAGAAAGAAGCAGGCTTCACATGCCAACCCGAAAGGACGGGAAAGTAAGGCACCCTCAGTGCCCTTGAACCCAAATTACCCAGAGAAAAGCGGAGTGTGGCATTTAGTCCTGTGGATGAAACTGCTTAAACTGAAAAGATCCAGAGGGACAGAACGCAATCAACAGTCCTGGGGGAAAGCCCACCCCTCGGGCAGATGGGCACCGAGCGTCTGCCACAGCTGACTGAAGGGCGTACACCGTGGGCACAGAGCCCCAGCCACAGCTGACTGAAGAGCGTCCACCGTGGGCACCGAGTCCCAGCCACAGCTGACTGAAGGGCGTCCTCTGTGGGCACCGAGTCCCAGCCACAGCTGACTGAAGGGCGTCCACCGTGGAGTTCTAGGAGTTGGAGGTGGTCCTTTCAGCAACCCCAAGGAAGGGTTCAGGGTACTGGGAGCTAGAGACAGCAGAAGGCTATGGGACAGTGAGTCTACCGAACCTGGAGGGCAAGTATTGCATCCGTCTGTGCAAAAGAGGCAGGAGCGCAAGGGCAAGAAAGAGCTGTTGCTTGTACCCTTTGCCTCGGTTCACTTCTGAGGGAGGTGATTCTACTTTTGTTTTGTTTCAGTTCTGAAACATGATTTCTTTGTGAAGCTCTGGCTGTCCTGAAATTCACTCTGTAGACCAGGCTGGCCCCAAACTCAGAGATCCACCTGTCTCTGCCTCCTAAGTACTAGGATTTAAGTTGTGCACGGCCAGGGTTTTTTTAAATTTTTGAACAGTGTTATTAATTGTAAGTTTTAAATTTTTTTTTTTTTTTGGTTTTTTTTTTTTTGGTTTTTCGAGACAGGGTTTCTCTGTGGTTTTGGAGCCTGTCCTGGAACTAGCTCTTGTAGACCAGGCTGGTCTTGAACTCACAGAGATCCACCTGCCTCTGCCTCCCAACTGCTGGGATTAAAGACGTGCGCCACCACCGCCCAGCAAAATTATTTTATTTAACACTTAAACAGCAAAGGCAGGGAGGGGGAGAAGAGAGAGTAGCAGAGAAAAATATATAGCTCAATAAAAACGGCCTGGCAGTGGTGGCGCATGCCTTTAAGTCCTGGACTCAGGAGGTAGAGGCAGGCGGATCTCTGTGAGTTTGAGGCCAGCCTGGTCTACAAGAGCGAGTTCCAGGACTGGTTCCATAGCTACTGGGAAACCTGTCTTTAAAAACCAAATCAAAACTATGGATAAGGTCCATAGTTCAAAAAAAAAAAAAATTAAAAAAAAGAAAATACAAGGAAAGGAAAAAAATAAGTGACTTTAATTTTCTTTCATATATATATATATATATATATATATATATATATATATATATATATATAAAAGGCAAGTAGGTCTCTGTGAGTTCTAAGCCAGCCTGATCTAGAAACACAGCAAGCCAGGACTGTTACACAGAGAAACTCTCTCTAGTTGTAGTCATTATGGTGTGTGCATATGTATGTCTGTATTTGGGCCACGCTGGACGTGTAAGTCAGAGGACACCCGTGGAGCTAGTGCTCACGTCCTACCGCTATCACCTGTATGTGGTTCCAGGAACTGAACTCAGGCTGCCAGGCTTGTGCAGCAACTGACGCACCATCTCACCAGTCCTGATTTCGTTTCACAGAGCCCAAGATGGCCTCAAACACACTGTGAAGCCAAGCATAGGATGGCCTTGAACGTCTCATCCTGCCTTTTCCTACCAAGTGCTAGGATTACAGACAGGCACCATCATACCCACCTTGCATTAAAATTAAAAAAAAAAAAAAAAATGCACACCTTTAATCCCAGCACTTGGGAGACAAAGCCAGGAGGATCTCTGTGAGTTCAAGGCTAGCCTGGTCTACAGAGCAAGTTCTAGGTCTCGTAAAAACAAAACAAAACAAAAACTCCTTAGAGGAAATAGAAGGGCTGGGCAGTGGTGGCGCACGCCTTTAATCTCAGCACTCAGGAGGCAGAGGCAGGTGGATCTCTGTGAGTTCGAGGCCAGCCTGGTCTAGAAGAGCTAGTTCCAGGACAGGCTCCAAAGCTATACAGAAACCTGTCTCGAAAAAAAAGAAAAGAAAAAAGAAAAAAAGAAGAAGAAGAAGAAGAAATAGAAGAACAATAACTAAACAAGAGGAATAAGATTTCCCCCTAGACTCCCCAAGCAAGAACAATCGCCTTCGTCAGCAAGCTGAAAGTAGGGCCTTACCCAGACCAGCATAGGTTCTCCTCTTGCTCAGGCTGGCCGACTTCACCAAGAACATGCACGACTGGTGTGTCATCCAGGAGCAGAAGACCAAGAGCAGGGCCCCCAGGACGATGCCACACTGTAGGGTGGAGAGAAAAAGACACATTTGCAAAGTCAGACCTTCTTCAAGTCTCCAGTTCATAGATCCGTAGCAGTCGGTGCTGATGCAGGACCTCACTGCTCCATCTGCGTCCATGGGAGGCCCTGACCTCCTGTGGGTGGCACCTGAAAACAGTTCCCTCAAATAGAAGCCCGAACATGGAGTACTGTTTTAAAAGAGGCTTGTTAGGGGCTGGAGAGATGGCTCAGCGGTTAAGAGCATTGCCTGCTCTTCCAAAGGTCCTGAGTTCAATTCCCAGCAACCACATGGTGGCTCACAACCATCTGTAATGAGGTCTGGTGCCCTCTTCTGGCCTGAAGGCATACACACAGAAAGAATATTGTATACATAATAAATAAATAAATATTTAAAAAAATAAATAAATAAAATAAAAGAGGCTTGTTAGTCCCAGGTCAACCGAGTGAGACCATCAGCAAGCAGCCCATGCTCCCTACCCCCAGCTCACATGGTCTAGAAGGACTAGGAATGAGTGTACCTTCCTTATAAACCGATGCCCACTGCAGGATCCTGCGACGGCTTTCCTCTAACAGAAATGAAATGTCCATGCACAAACCTGTACACCTACAGTGAGTTTAGCCAGAACCCCGAAACAAGAAAGCAAGCCCATGGCCTTCAAAGGTGATGGAAAAACAACTGTAGCCCAGCCATGCAGAAAAATGTCACTTAGCATTTCGGTCTAGAACCCCCAACCCTTCCATGGCACGGACACACCACGCTGTAGGAGAGAAGGGGCCGGGAAGGCAGCGTACAGTGTGTTGTCACATATAGGAAAGACTAACAGTGGGGACAGACAACATGTCGTGCAGCTGAGGGAGGGAGAGCGCTGACTACAGAGGGGCAGAGGTGACATTTGGGGACAGAACTGTTCCATGTCCTGACCACAGTAGCAACACTACTGTATGCATACATCAAAACCCAAGAAACCACACCCTGAAACAGGTGCATTTTAGTGCAAGAAACTACCCCTCAATAACTCTTAACACTCAAGGAGGCATCGGGGTATGGGCCAGGCATGATGGTCCACAGTCTTAATCCCAGTACTCAGAGGACAAAGGCAGGTGCCTCTCTGTAGGTTCAAGACCATCCTGGTCTACATAGCCAAAACCAGGCCAGCCAGGGCTATATGTTTTTAAAAAAAAAAAAAAAAAGCCAGTTGGTGGTGGCACATGCCATTAATTCCAGCACTCAGGAGGCAAAGGCAGGCAGATGTCTGTGAATTTGAGGCCAGCCTGGTCTACAGATAAAGTTCAAGACAGCCAGGGCTACACAGAGGAAATCCTGTCTCGACATCAGTGATTTGAGGGTGCAGCTCAGCACTAGAATGTTTGCCTGGGATCAGAGTTTCAACACTACAAAATATTTAAAAAATAAACAAAACAAAAAAATTAAACAAGACAAAACACCACTAGACTAGTTCAATCTGTTACCAAAAGGAGAACTGGGAAGAAGGGTATGGGGGTTTCCTGTACTTTCTACTCAGTTGGCCACAAAGCTGAAGCTGCTAAAAATAAATAAACAAATATATAAGCAACAAACCACAAGGTAACATCCAATTCTCACCAGTATGGCTCCAAGACCCATGAAACCAAACACTGCAGAGGACACCTGTGCTGGCAGCCTCCCCACCCTCACCCCCTGGGTCCCTAGGGCAGGATCCGTGTCTCCCAAAGGAACACAGGCATCGTCTGCACACAACATAGACTGTCAACCAGAAGCTGACTCCACACATGATCCCACCTCCTCCAGGTCAAACCACCAACCTCTGGCACGAGCCCGTGGTAGGTGGTGGTTCTCTGGTGGGCAGGAGCAACTGGTAAGTGTGCCAGCATGGTGGGATTCCTCCGTGTACAGCAAGGTGCTCTATTTCCCTTCACTTCATAAAATTCAAGATTACACCAAAAGTGTATGCCATTTTCTACACACTGAATGACCATAAAGTGTTTCTCTTTTTTAAATGGCCAGAATCACTAAACAAACTAGCATTAAACACTGGATTTTTTTTTTTAAACACATACACACATCCCCCAATACTCTCTCCCCTGGATCAGATGGCTCTGCCCCAAGGTCCCTGGAGGAGATACCAGTCTGGTGACAGGCACACGTGGTGTGACTGTTTCTAGTTTGGCTTGCACACCGGGCTCCCCTACTACATTTCAAGCTCTTCCCAAGTAGTCTCCAGGTGGCTCATCTTCACAGGTTCCAGCAGAGGCCTAGCAGCCATGCACAGCAATGTTCCAGCCTCGAATCTACTCAGTCACCGTGGCCCCGGACATCTACCTTCTCAGGCATCTACCGCAGAGCCCAGGGAAGGGTCACACTACACAGACAGGCAGCAAAGATGACAGGGTTCACGTGGAGATTTGAAACCAGCCAACACTCCCTATCCCAGGATGCAGTTCTGCTGACAGGCCAGTTGCCATGGACACTGGGACACGTAGACACTTCAGAAACACCCAGAAGTGGCTGACTCAACACTGGGGTTCACAACACAGATGACAGCCCAGAGGGTCTAGCTCTGTCCTTCTACATTCATCAACCATATCAGACCCCACACAGGAACCTCAATGCCGTCTCAATCAGGAGAGTATGCAGAGGATCAAAATTTCCCTGATCAAAAAAATTTTTTTCTCGTTTACCCTGGAGATGTGAAATGTAAGACATTCAAAGTGGTTTTAATCTAATATTAAATTATCAACAACCCACTTTCACTCCCAAATGTCTATTGCAGAATCATTCTCCACGTCACCTCTTCGGTGTCATCAGGTGGAAGTAGCGTGTCTTTGCCCTGAGGTCCCACTGCATCCACAGCAGAGGACCACAGCACACGTGGCACCAATGAGTGGAGAGGGGACTGCGAAGCCCCACCACGTCTTTACACAATGTGACGTTTCCATCGGCTTCCGCAAAGCATTGGTAGATTAAACAGAGCCACGTAGAAATGGCCATCTTTTCGTGTGGAGCTCAACGTTAAAATAACACCAAACTTTTCGGTATGCCTGTTTTTCCAACTAGGGTGGTATAAGCACAGAACGGGTCAAACACACAGTGTTTGTGCAACAGAGCTCTTAGAAGTCAAACCTAGGCAATGCTTTAAATCACCTTGATTAACCCTGTTGGAAGCCGGAGCCGAGGATCGGCGTGATTCCGTGCAGTCGGTCAGAGTCACTAACAACAGGATGAACAAAAACACTATCAATCCGCTAATTTCTCTTTCAGTGTGCCCTTCCGTGGGGTGTTGTCAGTGGACACGGAGCGCGCAGATACAGACGACAACACGCGGCGAGGACGTTGCCCGGGAGCCCCTTCCCTGCCCGCTGGGCTCACACACGCTTCCCACCAGCCGAGCGCTTCAAACCGAAGGCCCCCGCGACCCCGACTCACCTGTTTGAAGCAGAAAGGCATGGTGAGGACGCTGACCCCCACGATGCTGTTTACGACGTTCGTGATCAGCCCCCATTTGGAGGTGGAAGCTGCGGTCATTTTGAGGGTCTGGGGGCCGGGACAGCTAACGCGACCCTAGCTAACCCAACACCCGCAGCACGGGGTCCGTGGACAGGCGTCGCTGAGATCAGCCTCCAGACCCTGCCAGGCTACGCAGCTGCCTGACAGCCATGGTTCCAGGTTCCCGCCTCCACCTCGCGGGAGTGCAGCAGAGACCCGGAAGAGCCCCAGGCAACGCCAGCGACACCTCAGCTCCGCTTCGCTGCCTCCGGCGCACAAACTTCCGCCTTCCAAGTGTCCGCTGCCAGGAAGTGACGGTGTCCTGGGCGGGATGAGGCGGGACGCCAGCCAACAAGAAGCGAGTGTGTGTATGCGCGGAGCTTGGGTAGGAGGAGGCGTGGCTTTGGTGGGAGCCTGAGGCGGGGCGGGCGGAACCCTAGCCAATAAGAGGTGTGTGTGGGCGGGACCTGTGGGTTGATGGGCGTGGTCGTGTGGGGTGGGCGTGGCGTCGGATGGGGCGGGCGGACGGTGGGAGGTGATGGGCGGGGCTGTGTGTGAGGTGGGCGGGGCGGCTGGCGTGGTAGGAGGGGCGGTGGGAGGTTATGGGCGGGGCTGTGGGTGATGTGGGCGGGGCTGTGGGTGAGGTGGGCGGGGTCTGAGTCAGGGCGGGACTCACACATCAGAGTTCCGGGTTCCACGCTCAGTCTATGAACTTTTGCTCCTTCTCTGGAGTCTGGGGCGCTGGAAGACAAGTGACTTGCGGGGTACAGCCTCTTGCCGGAAGAACAGGAGAGAAATGAAAGAACTAACCTCCGGGTGAGAAGTGGGATCTTAAGGGTTTATTTTCAGGTCTTAGCCCACAGGAAGGATTTTTGGGTCGCGGTTGGCGGGAACCGTAACTGTCTAGACTGAAAACCAATTTATTGAGATAAAATTAGCATGTGTGTTTTACTACGAATGAATCTCCGGGACACCGAGAGGATCAGAGACTCCACCAAAGTCAAACAGCTTGTAGAAGGGAACATGGGAATGTGTCTGCTTGGTACCCAGAGCACCAAGAGGAAATAATCTGCTATTCTAATATGAAAAAAAGCAAAGAAAAGAAAGAGGGAGGAGAGACCGGAGAAAGCTAGGAGGACTTCAAGAGACGGTGGCTTCTGGACTTGAAGGACTATTGATAGTTCTTCCTGGAGTAATGGACGCTAAGGAGACTTAGAGAAGAAAGAAATCCATCCATCGCGTCTGTGGGTTACTGGCACCTGGCAGTGTCTGAGGACCTGAGGTCTGAGAGATCCCACAATAATTCCAAGCGGCTAGAGTCGCGAGGCCGCCCTGGCAAGGCCATACATGCATCTTAGACAAGGAGCAAATTCTTCAAGCATCAGGCAAGTAGCCTCTGGGTACAGAGTTGTACTCCCCTCAGATGGGAGAGGAAAAACCAGGGTAAGGAGTAATCGAGAACAAATAAATGTATATCTGAATGCAAATAAATGTCTGTATTCATTTTTTGTAAGTGAACAGAAATTGTCCTTGTTCCATTAATGTGTGGCTGTTAGTTTGTCTCATGTAAACCTAGAAGTAGAGTTGCAGATTCAAGAGCATGCATGACTCTGACTTCGCTTGATCTTGCCGAAGTTGGTTGGGTACTGCCCCTCTTCCTCAGTAGCTCAGGAGCACAGCGCTTGCCCTGCATGCACTAGGTCCTGGGTTTGATCGTACGCCCCTCAGATGTTACAATCTCTGTCACGTCTATTCTGTTCCATAGCTCAAACACTGCCAGGAGCAACATACAAACAAGTGGGTGGGTACGCCGATAAGACTTTATTTATAACAACAAGGCCTCTGCCCGATTTGGCCTAAGGGCTCTAGGCTCTGGGCCCCCTGCTCTATAGTGTCCCCAACACTTTTCACCATCAGTTTGTCCAATCTGAAGAATCGAACAGAATCTCGTTCTTTGAATTTCTTCTTTCTAATCACGAGTGAGGTTAATCATCTATTCATATTTTTACCATCTATTCATTGTTCTTTGGTGAAATGCATGCTCTTTTTTCTCTTTCTAGCAATTTGTTTTTTGGAATTTTGAGTTCTTTTGTGTGCTTGATACCTAACCCTGTGGCCTCCGTGTGCTGTCTCCCAACATCACATTAGGTTTTCATTGTTGCTATAGCAGACAATCACAAATTCAGTAACCGAGGGGCGGGGGAGATGGACTCCCGGGTCAAAGTGCATGTTGCAGTGCTATAGGACCAGAGTTCAGATCCCTAGAACCGCCTGTAATCCCAGCCCTCTGGCAGGAGAGACAAGAGCTCTCCAGAACAAGATAGCTAGTTAGATTAGCCAAACCAACAAACGCTGGGTTCAGGTAAGAAGCTGACCCGCCATAAAAGGCAAAGAGAAGGAAGACACCTGATATTAACCACTGGTATGCATGCACACATGTGACTGTGAACACACACAGTTTTAGCAACTGGTTACAAGGTTATTATCTCTTGATTCTGGAAGTCAGCAATCAGTTCAGTATCACTGAAGTAAAATCAAGGTACTGGCACGATTCGTTCCCTCAGAAGCCCAGGGGAGAGTCTGGTTCCTGCTCCTTTGGCTGTTGGCAGAGCTCGGTTCCTTACTTAGGGTCTGAGGCCCGTTTTCTTGCTGACTGAAAACCAAAGGAAGTTACTAGTGTGCCTAGTGCAGGGGTTCCTACCACAGTCTTCCAAGTTAGCAGCAAAAGAGAGACAATCAAGTCTTTTATGTGACATCTTTGGCTCAGCTGGGGACAGTTTTCTGATTCCAGGGTTTCTTGCAATCGTCAGATGATCCAAGAGAATCTGCCTCCAGGGCCTAGCACCTCAAATATGCAAAATCTGCATGTACAAGTGTATCGGCATGTTCTCATGGGCTCTGGGAATTAAAGGGCGCATATTTTCCAGGTGCTCTTCTCTTGTAATTGCCCCTGTGATATGATTTGGGCTGTTTCCTTTTTATGAAGGGTTGCTGCGTTTTATTGACAGGCTCCTGTCCACAGGACTCATCCCAAGCTTCCTGCCATCCGGTCTGCAAGGGTCTACCACTGATGAGGAGCCTCTACCTGCACCCCCAGATTCACACACTGACATCTTTGTTACCTCAGAATACAGCCTTCTCCGGAACTTGGTTCTTTGCAGATGTCCTTAGTTAAAATGAGGTCACAAGGTCATTCTGAATTAAGGTGTTCACTACCTGCCTTGTGACTGGTACCTTTGTAAAAACAAGAGGCTTGGGGACTGGGGAATAATAGCTCAGTTAGTAAAGTGTTTGCTTTGCGAGCATGAGTAGCCGAGCTCAATCTCTAGCACCATTGTAAAAAAGTTACTGAAGTGTGGGGGTGGCACATGCGTGTAACCCCAGTAGCGGGGAGGCAGAGGGAAGGTCTCTGGGATTTATGTCAATGAACTAAAATCAGGTTTACTGAGAGACCCTGATGGGGGGAGGATATTAGATCACACTGTGAGCCCCAAGTTTGTATTTGCATTAATTAAATAAAATTAACCTTGGGTCAGGAGGCTGAGTGAGCAACTAGTTGACAGAAAGTAATCACAGAGCACCAGAGGTCATGGGGAGAGATAGAGAGACACAGGAAGTAGTAGGGAGGGATTAGGAGTCGCCGATTTTTCTGGTTTGGCAGAGCTGAAGAAGCCAGCAAGGAGAGAGGGTTTGCTATTTGCTTCTTGGTCTCTCTGAGCTTGTAGGTTTTCACCCCAGTCTTTGAATCTCAAGTCCTATTTATAATTAGAACGATAGAGATTTAGTTAACGCTACCTTTAGCAGCAGCAACAGGGCCAGTGCCTGCTGGAGCAGAATTCCCGCCAGGCGGCTACCTGAGCAACCAGGCCACTTCTAGAGAAGCCAGCTGGTAACTGGAGTCACAATTGCCGGCTGCAAGAGCAGATTAGGGCGCAGCCACTTGTGCCAAAGTTCAAACAATAAGACCCTATCTCGAAACACAAGGTGGGGCTGGGTAGATGACTCAGAGATTAAGAGCACCAATCTCTCTTCCAAAGAACCCAGGTTCAACTCCCAACACCCATTTGTCTACTCACAGCCATCTGTAACAGCAGTTCTAAGGATTCCAGTGCCCTCTCTGGCCTCTGTGGGAATTACAAACATGGTGCACACAGATGCATGCAAGAAAAACTCAGAAACATAAAGTTTAAATTTTTTATTTTTTAATGATGGACGGCTCCAGAGGAATAACGCTTAAAGCTGATCTCTGATCTACACACATGTATGCTCTGTACACACACACACACACACACTGAATGAATGAATGAATGAATGAATGAATGAATGAATGAATGAGTCAATAAATAAATGTAATAGAACCCGGGTAGACGGTTTAACAGGTAAGAGGCCTTGGTACTAAGCATGAGGACTTGAGTTCAAAGAAGCATGACTGCACATGCCTTTTGTCTCGGGGTCCACTGTGACTGACTTTACCCCACAAGCCCAAGGCAACACAGCCAAGTGGCCATGGACTGAACCCCCTGATACCAGGAGCCAAAAACAAACCCTTCAGGTTGGTAATCCAGGATGCACTGCACAGTATTGGGACACTGACCAGCACAGTTCCATCTCTCTAGGACTGGCCCTCGCTTTGCTGAGCCTCTTCTGCTCACCACGATAGCCAGCATTAGTCTCCATCCTTACATCCCCCAGCTAGGGCCCTGCAGGTGTCCTGCACAGTCCACAGTCCACCCCAAGATGTCCCCAGCATCCTCTCCCCGCTTAGCCCACCTCCACCTCAGTTGCGCTGGTGGGTCCTTCCCCGACATCTATAGATGAGAAACTGAAGCTTAAGAAATTGCTCTAACCACACAGGTCACTGAAGGGCCACCATTTCCAGCGACTCTGGCTGCTGCCCTGTGCACTTGCTCACTGGCTGTGCCCTGTGCTTTGGGAAGAAGAGGACAGAGTGAACATACCTTTAACCCTTCAGACTCCATCCTGCTGGCCTGGAGCAGCGCCTAGGATGTTGGGGCCCAACTTTGTAGGCCTCCAAATGAAGTGGGAATTGCGCCCTAAACAGCCTCCTCTGCAGGGGTGTTAAGGTGCAAGCCCTTGCCAGGCCCAGAGGGTGGGAGGTTGCTGTGTTCCAGAGGATGCAAGTCTTTGTCTTTCCAAGTGGGGCCTGAGAGCTTGGGTGGCCTTCCCCCACTCCTACCCAGAAAGCCACACAGGGAAAGCCTGACAGTGTGACCTTTGCAGATGTCCCCTGCTCAGACAAAGGCTGCAGATTATAATCTTGGCCACCAGGAAGAAATGTCCCCTGAACCTTCCATTATCATTCTGTAATTAGTGGGGGGCCGTTGAGAATTCACAAGATGGAAAACCTGCTTTCATCTACATTTTTTTCTCCTTTTTTTAAAATTCCAGGCGAGAGAAAAGGAGTAGGCTTGGGCTCAGTGTAGTCAGCCTGCCGTCCGCTCCTCGCACACGGAGCTACAACACAGCTGCCCCTGCGATTCCTGCAGACAGATCCTGATGAGAAGGGGTGCCATCTCAGCCCCCCACCCCAGCAAATTCAGATACCATGGGTCTTGAGGCAAAGCCTCAGGGGCACAGGGATGGAGAGGACAGAGTATGAGCGCACTCTCCTCCTGACACCCTCCGAGAGGGACAACCGTGGCCCAGAAATACGGCTTCCAGCAGAGACCTCAGTCCTCCCCATGCTAGGGCAGCAAGCTGGGAGCAGCTGGGCCACAGTCTAGGAGCTTGAGGTGTTGGTTGCCATAGCTGAGATCCAGCATGCACTCAGCTTTCCGTGTCCTGCCCCCATCCCCCACCAGGGACCCTGTGGCTCAGGAATGCCAGGGAGGAAACATCACAAAATCATAACTGAGACTTCCCACTCCTCAAACTGCAACACAGATGGTGAGGTGGAATAGAGAGATCAGAAATTAATGGTGGACGCCCCTACACACATGCATCCAGGAGTGCCAGGGAGAGGTGGCCCCCAAGGGCTCTCTGGCCATGGATGGAAACCGTGAAGGTACATTTTAGAAAGAACCGGTTACCAGTGCCTCCCGTGCCTTGCTCAAGGTTTCCTGAGGTGTGGGTGGGAAGAACCTGGGGTCCCTACCCACTTTCTCCCCTACCCCACCCCACCAAGGGTCTCACCATGTGCTAGGTACCTACTTTATACTGAACTATATTCCAGACCTTAAAAGATTCATTCTGCTGAGTTCTGGCTCATCCCATCAACAAAGAGCAGAGGGCTCTCCTGTCTCCCACAAAATTGTGCCCCAGTCAGGACTCATCTAGAAAACCTGAGTTCTATAGCTCCAGGGAAGGAATGACCCTATGGTACAGAGTGGCTGGCTAGACCTCAGAGAATCCAGCCTTATGAGTGAATTCCTGAATGTCTGCTGGATCCCTACTGTCAGAGCATCTGTTGTCAAACCCCCAGGCCTTCTCCAGTGCCCCTTCACTGTTAGACTGCGAGACAGGGCAATGATGGGAGTCCACGGATCAAGCAGACACAGCTGAGAGTCCTGGGGCACAGTTGGGCTGCATCCAGGTCCCTGTGCAGGGGCAACTGAAGCCCTGAGCTCCCTGCACCTCCCCTTGCTCTCAAAGGTGGCTGCACAGTAGCCCCAGGGAGGTATGCAGGAATGTAGCAGGCCCAGGCCCAGCTCCCCAGCCTCCCCAGATGTGCCAAGGACCACGCATGTGAGAGCCAGAATAGGAAAGCAGATAGAGCCTGGAGAACACAGGGCCCCAAGACGCTGGGGGGAACGGGGCTGAAGGGGACGGGGAAGTAACAAGTATGGAGGCTTAAGGCAGGGTGTGACCAGTGGGTAGGGGGCCTAGGAGCGGCAAGTCTATGTCAGGAGATTATTTATGCCAGGCCTGCCCTGACTCTTGTCCCCATCTGTATTCTGTCTGGTATGTCACCTAGTGGCTTAGTCAGGAGCCAAGGATCGTCTGCCACCAGCAAAGGCCTGGGGCACATTTGGGTCCTAGCGGCAGGGAAGTGAGCCCAGTATCTCACTTGCTTGTTTCCCACTGAGACCCCCACAGCTGCAAGGGTCCTCTCATAGTCAGGAATTCCCCTTCAGTCCCCAAGGCAGAACCCAGTGCCCCACAGTGGGGTCTCCAGACAGACAGTCTGTTATGTCTCACAGGGAGCCCTGCAGGGAACGAACCTTCCTTTTGGATATGCCCACAAAGCCCCAGTGTTAGAAGACATCAGATTACGAAGTAGAGGACAGGACTTGAGGGGTCGTGGACTCCTGGGCACACAGACAGCTCCTTCCAGGGAATCTCAGGCCCTAGGGAAATGTGCTTAGTGTGACGTCTCCCCTGCCTGGGAAAAATAGTCAAGTGGGCATTGTGTTCAAGTCTATAACCCTAGCAGCATTATTGAGGTGGGGGTGGAGGGATCAAAAGTTCAAGGCCAGCCTTGACTTCATGAGATCCTATTTTGTTTTTTGTCTTTCTTTTCCTTTCTTCTTCTTCTTCTTCTTCTTCTTCTTCTTCTTCTTCTTCTTCTTCTTCTTCTTCTTCTTCTTGTTTGTTTTTTTGCTTTAGTTTTTTTGTTTTTCAAGACAGGGTCTCACTATGTATTTCTGGCTGTCCTGGCATTCACTATGTATACCAGGCTAACCTCGAAATCATACTATGCCTGATCTAGTTTTTTTGTTTTTTTCTTAAATAGTACAATCCCATTCAGCACCCCAGGATGTGACAAGTACAGAGAGCCAGCCACTATGGGAGAAATAAGATCTTCATCCCACGTTCTAGAATTCTCCTCGAGAAAAATTAGGGCATCCGCTAGCAGAAGAGCATCGAGCAAGGGTCTGCCCAGAGCCAAGCCGTTTTCCCTCCCAGTATCCACTTAATAACGTTCTAGGTATGGACTGTGCCACTCCATAAGAAATCAGAACCCGGCCGGGTGGTGGTGGCGCACGCCTTTAATCCTACCACTTGGGAGGCAGAAGCAATCAGATCTCAGTGAGTTAGAGGCCAGCCTGGTCTTCAAAGCAAGTTCCAGGACAGCCAGGACTGTTACATAGAGAAACCCTGTCTTGAAAAAAGAAGAAATTAGACTCAGGGTAGAAAGTGGTTAAGCACACTTGCTCTCTTGCAGAGGACCTGTGATGGAGGAGGCTGCTTGTTGGTTCCTGGCTACTCAGCCCCAAAATAACCACACAGAAACTATATTATTTAAAACCCTGGCCGGGCGATGGTGGCGCACGCCTTTAATCCCAGCACTTGGGAGGCAGAGGCAGGCGGATCTCTGTGAGTTCGAGACCAGCCTGGTCTACAGAGCTAGTTCCAGGACAGGCTCCAAAGCCACAGAGAAACCCTGTCTCGAAAAACCAGAAAAAAAAAACCCTGCTGGTCCATTAGCTCTAGCTTCTTTTTTTTTTTTTTTTTTTTTTTTTTTTTTTTTTTTTTTTTTTTTTTTTTTTTTGGTTTTTTGAGACAGGGTTTCTCTGTGGTTTTGGAGCCTGTCCTGGAACTAGCTCTTGTAGACCAGGCTGGTCTCGAACTCACAGAGATCAGCCTGCCTCTGCCTCCCAAGTGCTGGGATTAAAGGCGTGCGCCACCACCGCCCGGCCTAGCTCTAGCTTCTTATTGGCTAACTCTTACATCTTAATTTAACCCATTTCTATTAATCGGTGTATCGCCACGTGGCTGTAGCCTACTGGGTAAAGTTCCAGCGTCTGTCTCTGGCGGGACTAGATGGCTTCTCTCTGACTCCACCTTCTTCCTCCTAGCATTCAGTTTAGCTTTCCCCGCCTGCCTAAGTTCTGCCTTGCTATAGGTCCAAAGAACTTTCTTTATTAATCAATGGTAATCACAGCACACAGAAGGAAATCCCACATCAGGACCTGAGTTTCAACCCCAGAACCCCCGCTTCAGGCCACTCACAGCTGCCTTTAATACTCCTTCCAGGGCTGGAGAGATGGCTCAGTGGTTAAGAGCATCACCTGCTCTTCCAAAGGTCCTGAGTTCAATTCCCGGCAACCACATGGTGGCTCACAGCCATCTGTAATGAGGTCTGGTGCCCTCTTCTGGCCTGCAGGAATACATGCAGACAGAATATTGTATACATAATAAATAAATAAATATTAAAAAAAAATACTCCTTCCAAATCTGATGTCCTCTTCTGGCCTCCATGGGGCACTGCATACATGTGGTATACATATACTCAGGTACACACAGACACAAAAAATAAATATTAAAAAATTAAAAAGAAGCTGGGCAGTAGTGGCACATACCTTTCAACCCAGCACTCAGAAGGTAGAGGCAGGCAAATCTCTGTGTTTGAGGTCAGCATGGTCTACAGAGCAAATTCCAGACAGCCAGGCTACACAAAGAAATCCTGTTCTGAAAAATCAAAGATAAATAAATAAATAAATAAAATCAGAGCCTCCAACCAAGGACTGCCTTTTTCTCGGGAGTAGTTGGGAGCTGCCCACTTCAGAGAAGAGTGGAAGGGTCCGTCTATCACTCTTGATAGGCAGGGGCCATGTATTGCAGGAGAACAGAGAGCTCTGAGTTCAAGGAACAGAAACCCCCCGCCTCCCCCGTACCATTTCTTCAGTACTCCTCACAGGCCAGGCTAAAGGGGAATCGACTGTGACATAAAGCCAGGAGCTATCGAGAAAAAAACCACCCCCTGGACAAATACACAGTTGCAAAGCAAAATGTGGTAGGATCTATCTGTAACCCCACATTCGGGAGCAGAGACAGGAAGATCCACAAACGCTCGAAGCCAGCCTGGGCTACAGAGCAAAACCCTGACTGAAAACAAATTTTTTAGGGTGCTAGAGAGATGGTTCAGCAGTTAAGAGCACTGGCTGCTCTTCCAGGGGACCGGGGTTTAAATCCCCGGCACCCATATGGCAGCTCACAACTGTCTGTGACTTCAGTTCTAAGAGGCCCCGACACCCTCACACAGACATACAAGAAGGTAAGACACCAATGCACTAAAAATAAGAATAAAGTTTAAATTTCTCTTTTAAAGAAAAGAAAAAGAAAACATGCCATGAGGGCCACCGTAGATGCTTTATCATGTTCCGTGTCAGAAGTGACCTCTGCACCTTGCCGTCAGGGCTTGTCCCTGGAAGGAGCTGGGGCAGGAATTCCCTCGGGAGAAGAGCCCTCAGACTTTGACAGGGTGGGGCAGGAGTGAGGGTTTGTGAACAAAGACCAGGTGAGGACATAAATCAGCTGCCCTATCACATTTCCTGCCCTGAAAGCTCCTGTAAAACACGGGAGAAAATTGACCTGTCAGGGGGATAGATGGGCAGTACCGGCACTACCTCCACAGTGGCTCCCAGTCACCCTGAGGTCCCACCTGCACTGTGTGCCCCCACAATGAGCAGACCGCCACTGCCCAGCGGGCACTAGGGAGAAGTGGCATGGCCCAGGCAGCCTGGGGCGCCTGGCTCCCAACCCTCGCCCCTCCACCCGCCCCTGGCAGACAGGCCCAGCTGCTGAGCCTGAGAGCTGTAAACTGGATGGAGACCAGGCATGGTGTCGGGAGACAGCTAGAGTGCCTTTTAAAAAATGTAATCTCTTTCTATTTCCCCCACTCTGCCCTCCCTCCCTCCAGACCATAACCTCCAGTCACTCCTCCTCGCTTCCTGTGCCGCTGGAGGTGACCTTGGTGCCCAGACCTCGGAGTGCGGCAGATACAGCCAGCAAGGACGCCCTTCTCACCTTGGATATCTGTGTTGGGAGCCTGCTCACACTGTGGGAGCAGAAGGTGGCAGTCTGTGGTGTGGCAAGAAGCCGCCCCTTCCAAGGTGACCCATCACCGGCTGCCCAGTGCGAGGGTCTGGACACCTAGGATGGAGCCCTTGAGGCCTGCAGCGAAGGGCAGGGGCCTTCTGTAACGTACCCTCAAGACAATGGAGGCTGACACCTCTGGACTCCAGGGCTGGGCCTGGCCTCTTGCAAATTACAACCAATGTAGCCCAGCTGTTTGCTGTCAGCCCCTTTCAGGTCGAGAAAAGGCAGCTCTGGAGGTTGCCCGTGGCTAGTAGTGGACAGCCGGGCTGGGATCTGGTTAGTACCTACTTGGGTCCCTCACGAATGCCCAGGGTCTCAGCGCTCCCCTACTGTGAGCTGCCTAGCTGATCCCTTCAGCCACTAGGTCACAGCCACAACGCCCCAAGGCCTGAGGAGGCCATATTCACACACCTCTCACCCTCTAGGGGGCCAGGTGACAAAACCCAAAAGGATGGGAGAGAAGACCCTTCACCTAGCAGCACAAGGCTTCCCTCAGGACCAGAGATCGGGAAGAAAGTGCCTTATGGGAACTAGTCTAAGAAAGATGCCAGACTAGAGCAAAGCTCCCAGACTTTGGGGGAGGGGACCATGGAGCCCATGATATTCCAGGCAGGACTGGGTGACCAAAGCAACGGACCATGGAGGCCACATGACCAGGAAAGGGCTGGAGTTGAAGATCTACCAAGAGACACAGACAGATGAGAACTCAAGAGGCAAGGGCTGGGCAGAGCCTGGAGTCAGCCCAGGTGCCCTCCCAAGTGCAGAATTCAACACACAAGCCCGGTCTTCCCAAGCCTGCATGTGTTCGGTGAATCTCCAAGACTCAAGGAAACAGCTACCCAGTCCTCCTCTCCATCCTGTCTCCTGAACCCTGCATGCATATCTGGATATGGAGGGCTCTGGAACCAGCCTGGGGCTTGGGTATAGGACATTGAAGGTACAGTCTACTCTCCCGGGAGAGCAGTATCAAAGATGACACAGCTTCCACCCAGGGAGCTGAGGTACGTCCCTCTCAGGGCTCAGCGGGACCAGAGTTCCCACCAGATTTGAGCCTGGACTCTCTGCGGGTGCTTACCAGGGACCAAACACACCATCGTCTCATTCCTGCATCCCTCAGCCAAGAATAAGGAGGCACCTCCAACACAGGCTCTCTCCACAGGCGCTCTAAGATCTGATTGGTCTAGTGGTGAGCACCTGCCTAGGGCATCTTATCATAGCCATAGGCTCCCAGCCTTTCCAATGCTGTCCCCTAATTACTGACCTGCAAGGTCCCCAGACGTCCAGGTTTTGAAACCTCATCCTTAGTATTCCCAGCTTCCCAGGCTGAGGTCTCTGGGACCCTGAAACAGCCCTAGTCTCCTGGCTTCCAGGTTCAGCTTCTCCATCTTCCTGGAAGCACCTAGCCTCTCCTGTGGTACCCACTATCCTTCCTCAGCTCTTTCCCACAGTGCCAAATGGCCACATGGTTGTCCCTAGACCCCAGTGGGTGTGCATCCTTCTCTCAAAGAGAATGCATATATACAAGTGCACACGTGTGCACATACATGTATGTATGCACACCCGCACACCCATTGCTCCCTGTTCTTAGGCTCTCACACATAGATTGAGGGTGTCCTCAGGTTCGTGGAGACTTGTCCTGTGGGTATGTGTGTTCAACAAGAACAGGATATTCGCCGGGCGGTGGTGGCGCATGCCTTTAATCCCAGCACTCGGGAGGCAGAGGCAGGCGGATCTCTGTGAGTTCGAGACCAGCCTGGTCTACAAGAGCTAGTTCCAGGACAGGCTCCAAAACCACAGAGAAACCCTGTCTCGAAAAACCAAAAAAAAAAAAAAAAAAAAAAAAAAGAACAGGATATTCATGGAGGCAATGAGGTTATGAAGCCTATGCATTTATCCCACAAGATAGTTACTTGGGGTGCAGGGTATAGGAGATTCCTTTGCTTATCTTCCTCCTTCCTCCTCCATTTCCATTCTTGCCCAGCCTCTGGAGGGAATCTCGTAGGACTAGACGCATGCCAACAGTGGTCACTGTCCTTCTGTCAGTCCAGCTACCCCTTTTCTCCGCCAGACCACCTCATCCTGCGTGTTCTCCTCTTCTTCCTCAGCTCCATCTGAATTCCAGGATATTAAGCAGCCTCTGGACTCCCCACAGCCCAGGAATAGATTTATGTAGGGCAGCTTTTGCTCATGGGGGGCCTCAGACATGGAAAGCAGGCTTCAGCCACCACGCCTGAAGCCAGCATGTACTAAGAGACAATGAATAGCCATGACCCTGGGACATGGAGCCGGTCCAGCCCGTCTGAGAAAACCCGAAGGTGACTGGGCTTGAACAAACAGTCATGCCAAGGTCACTGGGGACCTTCTGAATTCCCCAGTGTCCTTGGCCCGCCCAGGGCTCTAGGGCATAGTCCCATCTGGTTCCAACTTCTGTTTTTGTTTTGTTTTCTTTTTTTGTAATTTAATTTTTTTTCTATGTCTCAAAAATTGTAAGTTTTCTAACTGATGGAAGAAAAGAAAACTCAGGAAACCTGCAAGGTTGGAGCTCACGTGAGCTGGTATTTCAGGTTTGGGAGGCTTCAGTGCAGGTGGTGGGTAAGGAGGCTGAGACCAAAGGTCTGAACCATAGTGGGTTGTGGTCTCTGCTTCAGTCACTAGGGAGGGAGACCTAGGGGCTCTTTCCCCTCTTCTCAGGACTGAAGGTCTGAGCCTGAGATTCTCTCTCAGCCACCGGGCCCCTTCTTGCCTACACCTGACTCCAGTTCCTCAGTGGGTCTGGACAAGGCTGCCGGAGCTCTTTCTTCCCAGATACACAGCTCTCTCCCACAAATAGTTTAATGCAACTTAATGGCTTGAAGTTGATGTAAAAATTACAGGCACACGGCTGGGGTGGGGTGGGGGCCTCGTAAGAAATCCTTTAGAAAATATAATTGAGTTAATGGAGCCATAACTGCGGCTCATTTTGGGGGTAATTGGCCCGCTTTTTGTCACCCCGTCCATTTACATACTCCTGTTTTCTTTTCGCGATTGATTTTTTCTTTATAAAGTGGGCCACTTTACTGCAATTTTTAAGGCCCCAGTGATGAATAAAACCTCATCTTCCCGCTCATTAAGAAGCTGGAATTAGCCGGGCCCAGGGCCCCACCAGGCAATTTGCTTAACAATCCCAAGGCTGCCGGCAGCAGGAGGGGCCAACCTCCGGAAGGTGGGTCCAGGACCCCAATCCACCTCCCAGGAAAGAAAGGGGAACAGAAATCTCCAGCCTCCAACAGCCCAACCTTGAACTTAACACATCCTTCCTCTCCTCCCGCCTTCCTCTCCTGCTGGAAGGCTTCAGCCTTGGACTCTCCACCCTCCAGCCTGCCTACAGAGGCTGTCAATCAGAGGCCCCACCCACCTGCCTCTGCAGATCAAGGTCACACTTCCTAGAAAATATATATTTTTTAAATTATAAAATCCATATACACACAAAGTGAGTCTGATAGCACAATGAGACAGAAAATGGGAACTGAACTCTGTGGAGAGCCTGTTGTTCCAGCACCTAGGCATTCTCTCTGTAAATGGGGGACGGGGTAAGCAAGCACCCTTGAATATGTCTGACCCCACTTCCCCACCACTGACAACCTGGTGTTTGATTTTGTTTAACTTACTTTCTTCTTCTTCTGGTCCTAGGGATCAAACCCAGAGCCTCTCGGGTTCTGGGTAAGCGCTTTACAACTGAGTTCTGTCCCTGCTCTGTTTACCTTCTCTTTTGAGTCGGTGTCTTGTTAAGGTGCCCAGGCTGAGCCTGAACTCTCTTCAGCTGGCAAGCCTTGAACTTTCCACCCTTCTGCTCCAGTCTCCCGAGAGACCTGCAAACACCAGTTCCAAGTATACCCATTGTCAGTTGGCCAGCATTCATACAGCAACTGATCTTCTGCACAGCGAGTTCTGGGACAGCCGGGGCTATGTAGTGAGACCCTGTCTCAAAAACAACAATAACAACAACAAACAGACAAAGTAAACGCTTACAAAACCAACTTAAAGAAGGAATTCCTATGGTCAGTCCATTCTGTGGTAACCAATCAAACCTCCCCTGGCCCCAGACACTGGCCAAACAGAGCATTGTTCAGACATGTTTTTTTCTTGATTTCCTGGCCCTGTGTTTGGATTTTTTTTTTTTTTTTTTTTTTTTTTTTTTTGGTTTTTCGAGACAGGGTTTCTCTGTGGTTTTGGAGCCTGTCCTGGAACTAGCTCTGTAGACCAGGCTGGTCTCGAACTCACAGAGATCCACCTGCCTCTGCCTCCCGAGTGCTGGGATTAAAGGCGTGCGCCACCACAGCCCGGCCTGTGTTTGGATTTTACAAAAATACCTGCCTGTTCCATGCAGCCTTGCCAGTCTCAGCTCCTTGGAAGTCTTTCTGGACTTTAAGGGGCCCCACCTGTCACCCAAACACAGTTCAGACTTGAAAGACACCAAAGCCCAAATACAGGCCCACCCAGCCATTTCCACTCCGTAGGTCTGGGGAGCAGACTGGAGCCTGCAATAACAGGGCTTGGGTGATACTCAGCCGTCAACACTGTGCACAGTGGTCCTGCCAATATCCCCTCTTCACGTATGCTGGGGTGGTCGGGGAGGGGGAATCCTTAGAACCCCTAGAGATCCAACACTCAGCTATGCAGGAAAGGAAGATGGAATTCAAGGCACCATAGGCCTTACCTCTGCAGCCCCCAAAACTACTGGACCCACCCGCAAATGGCGCCCTCTGCTGGCCACCCCAATCTCTGGCGGAAAGGCTAATTGGCTCCGGACTCAAGTATAGTTGGCTCTGATTGGTCACACTAGGCTGGTGGGCTAGGAGAGCCGGAAGCGGTCAGTAAGAAAAACAGTCTTGTGGTTATCTTGTTTGGATCAAGCTCTTCCTGCGGACGCGAAAGCCTTTCTCCTTCCCACCTATGCAGCTCTGGCCAGACAGAGTTGAAGGTGCTTCTGACCCAGAAGCCTCTAAGCATGCTCCGTTTATGGTAGAGTGAGTGTCAGGAGGGCTCAGACACCCCAAGAGAGCTGTTTGGTTGCCAGTCCAGAGGAGAAAGCATTGCAGGTTACCACTTCTGATTCCTTGTTCCCCTGCGCAGTGTGGGGCACCTGGGACACCCAGCGTGTCTGTACACTAGCAGGCAGTGTAACAAACACTCCTCTACTTTGTGGGATAGAGAATGGGCGGTTCTGTTCCCGGGGATGGCTATCTACTTCCTGGACCAGGGTGTGAATGCAGGTGGTGTTAGTTTCATTCATGGTGAGTCCTAGAGACATCGGGGGTGTAGGGTGGCTTCGCCTATGCCACTGGGAATCACCTCCTTCGAGATCTGAGTGGAAGGGCTCTGCCAGGTCTGTAGTGCAGGTCATTCTATACCAACCGAGGCTCCTCCAGGCTGACCTCCCTGCTAAGAGGGACAAATATCCCCTAGCTTTCTGTGTTCTGGTCCCCAGGGTAGAGGAGGCACAGAAGTGCCTGTCTCTCCAAGTCGTACCCATTTCTAGGAACTTGACCCTAAGTGGATGGTCCTAAGTCTCTACCCACTGTCCCCCTCCCACCTATCCGTCCCAGTTCCTACACAAAGTAAAAACTGAACCTGTCAAATAGGCCTTCAAGTTCAGCAAGGCTTCAGACAGTGGTCAAGGTGGGGTTCAGGCAGAGACCCAACCCAGATCTGGGACTGGCCACATCCTAAATCTCAGGCCCAGAAATGGGGTGGCCCAGTCAAGTCTAGTGCGTGACCCTAGACTATGGCGCTCAGTTCATGGAACCCCAGCAGGGCGAGCAGGACTCGGGCTGTCTCATAGAGTTTATCAGTGTCTCATAAGCTGCTGTGAGGTCCCGAGTGGGTCTCCAGATCTGGACCCTCAAAATAACAAGTCAGACTTGATCAGGCCCTGTAGCACTCAGGGACAAGATGAACTGGATACAGCCAGGTCAGCCCTACTCACCAGCCTTCAAGGAAGCTTCAGGCCCAGTATGGAGTCCCAGCTCTACTGGGTTAGCATCAGGCCCTCACCTGGAGGAGGCCTGAAAAGGCTTAGGCTCAGGCTGGGGAAGGGAAAGGCTGTCTCACGGAGGGAGGCTGCTCCTGGGTCCGAAGACTGACTGAGTGGGATCTTGTCGATGTCCATACCCATCCTACTGCGTCTCCTGAAGTTAGGATAGCTAGAGGCTGGCAGGTTCCACAGCCCAAGCCCTGTGCCCCAAAGCCAGTGGCCCCTCAAGATGGAGCCAGTGTGTCGCCCCCAGGCAGGAGGGAATAGCCGAGCAAGGAGAGAGGGCTCTGGAACCCCATGGTAACACACAGGCTCAGCCCATCATTGCCCCACATCTGACCTTTAACTCCTCCCCATACTTTCCTTTTTGGTAGGGGTGAGTCTGTGTCACACAGCAAGGCTCTCTGGGCAGGCAGGGCAGAGAGAGCTGCAGACCCTTGAGGAGAGGAGGCCAAGGCTGAGGTGGGGACATGAAGGACTGCAGGAAAATCCCATTCCACAGCGTCGCTACTGTTTGGGACACTGTAGTGACCGCAGCGAGCACCAGACCTTAAGGAGAAGCCTGAGTTTCACTGGAAGCCAACACCATGCTAAACCTGCCTGGGGCTGGGGATGCTGAGACCTCCCCGGCAAGCAATCAAACATCCCACACTCCATGCATGGGCTATCCCAGGGTGCTCCTGGTTGGGCTGGTTCCCTACAGTGTGTCCTGACACCTCAGACCCCTTCACAGTCACTCCCCCACCCCCACCCCTCTCTGTTCCAGTGCCCCCTCTATCCCTAGATCCCTCCACCTGCCTCAGATGGGTCCACAGATCCAAGTGGGCTTTGTGGTCCCTGGGTTTGGAACCCCAACTGCAGAAGCCCTGTCCTGGTATTACTACTGATCCTGCTGCCTGGGGCAGGTCAGCTTCCCACTCAGACCCCTATGCCTAGTACTTTTCGGCTATAATTCCAAGGACCTCCCTCCTCAGAGGACGACAGAGCCTCTGAAGAGACAGCAGAAAAGGAGGCTCCCCTACAGTTTCCTCTGCCCAGTGCTAGGGGTAAAGAAGAGTGTGCAGGAGAAGACCCCACCAGACATCTGGTCTGTCTCCACTGCAGGATTCTGATCCACTCTCCTGGGAAAGTGTGGTGGGATAGGGACACTGGGTAGGGCAGGAAGGAGTTTAGTGTTCTTGTCTTGGGGGCGGGGACAGAGCCCTGGTGTGACTGTTGAGAGCTAGACATTTCTCCATATCCAAATCCTACTCAACCCCCTGGCTGCCTGTCCCCACACGTCCCAAGCAACTCCCAGCGATGCCTGGCCTGGAACTTGCAGCAATCCTCCTGCCTCAGCTTCCTGAGCGCTGGCATTACAGGTTTGCACTGCCATGCACAGGCTCCAACAGCTGTTTTCTAGAACAACTGGAGGCTGAGGTCACCAAGAGGCCACCGGGGTGGGAGAGGCCCGACCCCTCCAGCAGGAGACCCCCCTTCTGCCCCCCTGGCCTGGTTGGCCCTGGGCCCCAGAGAGCCGGGGGTGGCTCCACAGTCCAGGAGCCGCAAAGGGCAGAGAGAGTGCAGTGTGGCGGCCAGCCGCCAGCAGGGCCGCCAACAATGTGGTTTCAATCTAATTGTCCCAAAATATTGTTACAACACAAACCACGTGCCATCCACTCACCTGCAACTGATCAGTTGCAAAGCTACCGGATAAACGGGCTGCACACCACGGCTGGGCTCTGCACACCACGGCTGGGCTCTGCACACCACGGCTTGGCTCTCTGTCTGGCCTACTTTCTGCCAGGGCAGGGCTGGTCAGGACAAGGAGCTGGGCTCTTACTCTCCCTGTGGTCCTTTAGCCCTGTGGTGGGGTAGAAATTCAGCACTCTGGGTCTCAGAAGATCTAAGAGGGAGCCAGGGACCACAGTACAACTCAAACTTGGTTAGCAAAAGTAAGTCCAGGTTGTGTGGCCCAGGAGCCGTACTGTTTTTTCTTCAACCCATCCCAATGTGGCAGTGTTAGGATCTTCACCCCGGGGGAAATACCTGAATGTCCTTGGCAGTAGCAGCGAGTCAGGCTGCTAAGGTCCCCAAGTCAGGGCTCTCAATCCATACTTAAGACTGGAGTGACCTTCTTCACGGCTGGAGTAAGCTGAGGACAGCTCTACTTAGCCAAGAAGGAAACTGAGGCCCACGGAAGGCCCAATGACAGAGGGCTGGGGTGGTAAACACCAGGACCCTGCCTGGTACCTTGCACTCCCAAGACACAGGCCCCCATAAAGGAGCCTGGAAGCTTGACTTCCAGGGGCACAGGTTACAGGAAACACCAGCAAGTGCTAGAGTGGCCAGCACCTCTGATGTCCTCCTGGGGACAGAGAGCAAGACCTTAAGCTCTAATGGTGTGAGAGGAGGAGAGAAACAGGAAAACAATGACCCACGAGGTCACAGACACTGGTAGGTGGTGAGGGACAACCCAGCGCGTCACAGGGACTTGGAACCTTCCAGAAGGAAACACAATCAGATAAGGGTACTGCAGAGTGAGCAGCTATGGTCACAAGCTGTGGAGGGGAGCTGGGGGACTGTGCTGAGAAGGAGGGCTGGATGTGGAACCCAGAGGGCTTACACAGATTTGTCCTCTAAGGAGCATGGAGCAGAAGTCCTGCATCAGGGTGCTATGATAACGCCGGTCCCTGGGGAGCTCCAGGAAGACCTGTTCTTGTCTATTCCAGCATCTGGAGAATCTCACTGAGTCTCCAGTACCCTGGGTCCTGTCACGGGCACTCTGGCCCTGGCCCCAGACTTTACACAGCCTTCTTTCCTGCTGTGGCCCTTCTCTCCGTCTCTCCCCTTATTAGAACATGTACTGCTGGATTTAAGGACCACTCTGACCCAGCAAGACCTCATCTCAAGATCCCTAAGCGAGAGACTAGAAAGACGGTTCTGCAGTTCAGAGTGCTTGCTGCTTTTACAGAGAACCAGAGTGCAGTTCCCAGAACCCATGTCAGAAAACTCACAAACACTCCAGCTCTAGGAGATCTGACACACCTGCGTGTGCATGGGTGCACATACATGTGTGTAAAATAGGATAGTGTTGGGGTTTTTTGTTTGTTTGTTTTGCTTGTTTTTGGTTTTAATCCTTATGTGAGACTCAGAGATGCTAAGCGATCCACCTGGAACCAGCACAGCTATGAAGCAGCTGATTTCGAGGTTTGTGCTTTGCTGTAGGATAAAGTCTGAAAAGTACCAATAGAAGCTTGATGCCTCCAGGTGCCGGAAATATGGGCATGGGTGCTTGGCAAAGAGGAGAACAATGTCTCCAGGTGCCACCGTGAGTCTGTGTGTCTCGGTCTGTACCTGGAGGTAGTTATTCATCCGAACAGCTCTGTGCAGACTAGGCAGCCCAGAAGGGCTGTAACACGACTCAGCATCACACAGTGGGCAGAGACAGAGGAGGCACTGATGCAGCTCACACTCTGGATACCGCCTCCCAAAGTCACGGGCCAGGACAAGCCTTCAGGATCACCACAGGCAACTCTCAAATGGATGGAGCTGAGCGCCTCCTCAAAGAGGTTGCCTTGCAAGTGGGTAACAGTGAGATGTGGGTCGTACAGAGAAGAGATGCAGTCGGGCGGTGGTGGTGCACGCCTTGAATCGCAGCACTCGGGAGGCAGAGGCAGGGGGATCTCTGTGAGTTCGAGGCCAGCCTGGTCCATGACCAGTGTCCTGGAAGCTGCTTGGGGTGGCAGCAAAGACATAGAGCCCCAGCAGTGGACACCGCATGAGGAATCACAGAGGCCCCAGACCCCCATTTGTGCTACTGGCAAACTCCCCTTTGCTTCCAGTCTCTGGACACAAACCAAAGCAGGCAGGGCTGCTTTGATCTCCTGTTGAAGCAGAGATAAAAGCTGGGGTGGGCTAGGAGGAGGCTCTGGACTCCCAGCCCTTAGAGGGAACCCAGGCAAAAGCCTCAGGCAGCACCCGTGCTTCTCATGGGCCTTTGCTTTCCTTTCTGAGACAGGCTCTCGTAGTCATGGCTAGCCTCAAACTCCCAATATAGCTGAGGATAGCCTCGAACTTTTTTTTTTTTTTTTTTTTTTTTGGTTTTTCGAGACAGGGTTTCTCTGTGGTTTTGAAGCCTGTCCTGGAACTAGCTCTTGTAGACCAGGCTGGTCCCGAACTCACAGAGATCCGCCTGCCTCTACCTCCCAAGTGCTGGGATTAAAGGCGTGCGCCACCACCGCCCGGCTAGCCTAGAACTTTTAACCTTCTTGCTTCTACCTCCCAAATTCTGGGATCACAAGCAGGCACAGGCACATCAGCTTCAAACTAGGCAATCCCCACAGGAGAGTGCAGGGGGCCAAACTCAGGTCCTCTGCAAAAGCGGTCGCACTTCTAACCCTGAACCATCTCTCCAGTCCTGACTGCCTTGTCTGAACCACCACATTTGTCATCTTCTCTTCCGTGGGTGGGCACGTAGGTTGTTTCTGTCTTTTAGCTCTTGTGAATGAGGAGCTCTGCAGAGGACAGTGAGGTCTGGGCGGCTACACGCAGGCAGCATTTGTGAAGTTGTGGTCATTCTAGGTTGAATTTCTTAGGTGACACCAAACCTCTCTCCTTTTGTCAACCCAGATTTTGGTTTTTCTCTTTATTGTTAGGTTCCATCCTTTGCAGCGCTGGGGTGGAACCCAGGACCCGTGAGCTGGAGCTATGTCTACCCTCACTATAAGCTGTGTATGAACTCCTTCCTTCCCCTTTCCTTCTCCGGGTCCAGCGGGGTCTCTGAGGTGTGCAGCCTCCCTCCTACATCCACACAGGCCTCGGGCTCAGGACCGATAGGTAGCAGGGATGCTCAGGGAGTATGGTGGGTCTGTAGGGCAGACTATGGGCATCTCCTCTGTAGTTGCCTGAGCTGGTAGCTCCACCACTGTGCCTCGGTTTCCTCAGCTCTCTGTCAGTTGGGAGCAGAACAGCATGGGGCAGGTAAGGCCAGCACAGGCACAGAGTTAGTGAAACCCTGTGCATGGCAGCCCGGGGCAGGGAAATCAGGCCACAGGGATGCTGCCTCATATTTGCTCCATTTTATATCTTGGTTATTTGAATTAGGGTCTCACTACGTTAGCCTCAGACTTACTGTGTAGTCCCAATTCTCTATGTAGGGCTACAGATTGGCTCAGCGGTTAAAATCACTTGCAGGAGATCAGGGTTCAGTTCCCAGGACCCGCATGGTGCCCTATATACATGTAAGCAGCATACTTACACACATAAAATAAAATAAATAAATCTACTTAAAAAAATAAAAAGCAAAAATGGAAACCACCTCTCTGTGTAGCCCAGACTGGGATTATAGGCATGTGCCACGAGGCCTTGCCTGTGCCTGCAGGCCACAAGGCCTGGGTATCCGTAGATGTGGGAGGCTCCCCTCCAGCTAGGCACCTTTCCCATGGATGCAGGTGCCTGGATGGGGTGGGAGGAGGGTACTTGCCCCGCGGGAGCTTCCCGCCCCACCGCCCAGCCCCCAGAAAGGTTGCAGACCCTTCCCACTGGTTTTGCCTGTTTGTCAGGCTAGCGGATGGATGACTCACAGCTAGCTGGGTGCCCCCTTCCCCAGGTGAAGTGAGAAGCAGATGAGCCTGAGGCAGGACAGGTGTGGCTGGCTGCAGTCTCCCTCCCACACCCACACAGGCCTCGGGCCAGTGTCTGGGGCCAGCTAGCCTGTCTCCCAAGCTCTGAAACGCCAGCTGCCTCTCCCCAGGCCTGGAAGAGAAGTCTGGGTGGGTCTCGGGCACTCATCACAGGCTCTACCTCTCCTGGGACCACCTGTCTTGACTTCTGGCCGTGACCTGGGACGAGAGCGGCCTTTCACCTGAGAGCCCTGTGGTTTTGGACAGCTTGTGCCCCTTCTCTGGGCCTCAGTGTCTTACCTCTGGGTGGTTCATTGGTTTCATGATCACCTGTGGGTCCCTAAGACCCAGAGCTCCTTCCTCCTACCCCCAAACCCAGAAATCAGGCACCTTCCTTACCTGGATCATGAGGGCAGGTGTTCTGGGTCAGGAAACCAAGCCAGTGCCAGGTGGAGGGGTCAGGAACGGTGTCCAAACTGTGGGATGACAAGTGGCAGAGCACCCCAGGATACTGCACCCCACAACCCTGCAGTGTTAGGACCACCAGGTTCCAGGGAGCTGGAGCCTTCAAAAGGAGAGCAGGACAAAGAACGCATTTCCACAGAGGAAAAGCACAGGCTCTCCCAGCCCAGATACGGCCTGCTGCAGGGATCAAGTTGGGGACCAACAGTACTCAGTGCCTACAGGCTGGCTTGGCCCATGCCCATCATCTCCCTCTCTCAGGTTTAATCTAATATTTTTAGGGCAGTGATAGGGTGTCCTAAGTCCTGGTGAGGAGAGAGGCAGGACTCAGACTGCAAGATGGGTTTAGGTTTGTGTTCTGCCCCCGCCTCCCTACCATCACCAGTACAGAAAGCATCCCATGACTTCAGGGTAGCTACTGTATTCCTGGGTTCCAGCCTGGCTGCCACTCAGAGAACACACACTCCTGCCTGGGGAGACGACGCCAGTAGGTGAGGTCCTTGCCGAGCAAGCATGGAGACCCGTGATCGGGTCCTTAGCATTCATGTGAAGTCCGGGCATGGCAGAATATCTGTGATCTGTGGGGAGTCAGGCAGAGGGGGCAGGGTGATGGTATGTTCTCAGGAGCTCGCTGGCCAGTCAGTCTGGGTGAAATGGTGAGCCCCAGTCCAGATTCAATGAGAGATCCTGCCTCAAAAAAATTAGGTAAAACAAAGGTTAATCATTATATAAAACGGGAGAAAGGGATTTTGATATCAATAAATGTTTAAGAAGAAAGGATGGAGTGGGGGCTGGAGAGATGACTCAGCAGCTAAAAGCACTTGCTGCTTTTCCTGAGGATTCAGGTCTCAGCACCTACATCAGGCAGCTCACAGCTCCAGGGAATCTCTCTCTCTCTCTCTCTCTCTCTCTCTCTCTCTCTCTCTCTCTCTCACACACACACACACACACACTATAAATAAGGTGGAGAGGGATAAGGGAAGATATCTGGAATTAACCTTTGTTCATCTCATGCATGGACCCTTGCATGCACACACCATGCACCCTCGCATGCACACACATGCACCCTCACATGCACACACATGCACCCTCTCATGCACACACCATACACCCTTGCGTGCACACACATGCACTCTTGCATGCACACACCATGTACCCTTGCATATACAACCATGCACCCTTGCATGCACATACCATACACCTTGCATGCACACATAATAATAGGAATGTAAGCTTTCTCCTGAGCCTGCTAGGTGCTGCCAGGGGACACACACATGAAACAATACCTACTTGTTTAGGGCACTGACCAGGGCTTGAGATCCTCAGTAGCATTACCAGAGGTGGACTAGGAAGAGACTGGGAGGGGTGAGGCCAGGTGGTCAGCCGCTGGTGTGGCCTTAGCAAGCAGAGTGGTCCTGAAGAAGGACACCCCACATGCCACAGGACTAACCCAGAGAAAGGGTGTCATACACCTGCCCGAAACTGTTGGCCTCAGGGAAGCCTGCAGAGAACACTGAAGGTGTCAGGCTTGGAGGCTAGACCTGGACCTACCATACACGTCTTTCTGCCTCATCATGGATCAGACAAATATCAAAGGCAATCCTGGCATAACCAGGCCCTGCGGAGGGCTAGGGGCTTCTCCACGCTCACTGTGAGCTGACGGAGCTGAAGGCCCCAGCCTAAACCTGGCAGTGACTGAACAGAGGTGGTTGAGCGCACTGGGGAGAAAGCACACCCCAGAGGCTGACCCTCTTTAGAATAAGCAGGCAGGCTCTGGGGTGCTGACCACACAGGACTCAGCCCCTACCTCCCTGCTGGGATCCTTGGGCACTGTATCATGAATCTGGACACTTGAATTTTCTGATCTTTGTTTTGGCTTTTTTGTTTTGTTTTCTCCCAGACAGGGTTTATCTCTGTCATCTTGGAATTGCTCAGCAGACCAGGCTGGCCTTGAACTCACAGAGATCCGACTGCTGCTGCCTCCTAAATGCTGGGATTAATGGCATGTGCTACCACTGCCTGGAGAACTTTCTAGTCTTTGAATTGGGAATAACTGTAACAAACATATGGCACCAGACTCATGATGGTTTGACTTAAACATTTTCATCTTGGGGCTGGAGAGGGAGGTGGCTCAGTGGTCAGGAGCACTGATTGGTCTTCCAGAGAATCCAGGTTCTAGTCCTGGAACCCATATGGTGACTCACAACCATGGATAACTCTGGGTACAGGGGATCTAATGCCCTATTCTGGCCCCTTAAAAAAGAAAAAGGTGCCTTTAACTCAGGAGGCAGGGGCAGGGGCAGGCAGATCTCTAGTTTAAGGCCTGCCTGGTCTACGGAGCTAGTTTCAGGACAGCTAGGACTGTTTCACAGAGGAAACCCCGCCTTGAGGAAAGAAAGAGAAAAAGAAAGAGAGAGAGAGAGAGAGAGAGAGGAAGGAAGGAGGGAGGATTTTTATCTTCTTGATGATGTGAAAGTGGGGTACATTCAAAAGCTGTTCTTTGAATATTGACCTTTTTCTGACTTTTGCTAAGAGGTCTAATCCTGGAGACTAGAGGGGAGGCTTGCCAAGGACCCCAGTTCAATTTCCAGCACCCACACGGTAGCTCACAACTGTAGCTCCAGTTTCCCAAGCCCTAAGATCCACTGCTGCCTCCGCAGCGCCCAGGGCTCCAGCCACACTGACTGGCTCAGGCCCGCCAGCATTGACAGGGTGGGAGGGGATGACCTGAGCCTGTCTCCTCTGTCCACTCAGTTCCTGAGACTCCTCGACAAGCCAGGCCAGCACTGCTGCCCTGTGCTTTCACATGGGAAAGACCTCCCTGCGCCTAGGGAGGGTCAGTAAAACCAGACAGGACCGAAGACCAGTGCTATAGAGCGGTTTGAGGGAAGCCAGGCCAAGTGGGGCACTGACTCCTTGAGGCACAAGAGACCAGGCTGAGAAGTGACCTCAAGGGGCAAAGCCAGAGGCTAGATAAGGACAGGGAGGCCCCAGCGTGGAAGAGGGCCGGTCTGGTCTTAGGGTCCTGGTCTGGCTGGGCTCTAATGTCCTCCAGGAATGGTGACTGAGCTACAGCATCTGCCAGGGCCTGTCAGTGGCGAGTGTCCTTTTGAGGCTGGAGACACAGAGACCTTCAGTTACCCAGGGCAGTGGGTGGGTGAGAGAGGGGCAGACCAAAGTCTCTGTGGTCTGGAGCCAGCGCAGTACAGGAGCCGCTGGTCAGGGGATCTCCAGATCTGGTGGCATAGCATGGGAAGAGGTCAGAATGCACCTGTGTTACCCCGGGGGTCTCAGGCCCCAGAGCTGACAGGCAGGGTGTGAGCTTTGTCCCTTGGGATGCCGTTCCTGACCGTCTTAGCCTAGAAGCTAAGTTGGAGGCCCCAAGGCCACACACAGTACTGGACAGGTGACAGCATTTGTTGGGGGGTTGAAGAGGTTCGACAGTTGGAAGTGATTGCTGCCCTTGCAGAGAAACGGGGGTTTGCATCCCAGCATCTATGTCAGGTGTGTAGCCTGTGGAGGCCAGAAGAGGGTATCAGATACCCTGGAGCTAGAGTTGGCGGCAGTTGGGCACACACACACACACAAATACATCTTTTAGAAAGAAGGGATATGTCAGGTGCAACAATGATCCCAATTAATCTTTAAGATTGTGTCATTCAAAAAGGGGGCATTTCTCAGCCAGACAGACTTGCTTCAAATTCTACTGTGTGGCCTTGGCCAAGTAACTGACCTTTTCCGTACTCGTGTGCAGTGATAAGTCTCTGTTGCAGGACAGCCACGGGGCCCTGGGGTTCTGTTGCTATAGATATATCAAGCCAGGCAGTGGTCAATGAGAACTTTCTCTTTCTTCATATTTGTATCCCTGTGGCTGACGGACACAGGATTGTCAGTCTCCAGAAAGCTCTGGGCTGCTACAAGCCCAGCAGATCCCAGGAAGGGTTGGGACTGCCTGGGGTGGACTGGCAAGACTGAGATCATGCCCCACCCTGCTGTGGTGCTCACTTGGAGCCTGAAAGTGGAGGTCAAACCTCTAATCACACCTGACCTGATCTTTCCTCCCGCCTCCATGAGCACGTCCCAGTTCCTGCAGGGCCACATTTACCCAGGTGGAGCTGCATCCAGGCCACCCACAAGCCCGTGCTCTGTCCCTGTAAACACACGGAATAGTCCCTAAAGGTTGATTCTGTATCTGGTAGAATTCCAGTTGGGGCCTGGAGGTCAGCTTGGTTGGTAACAAGCAGAGTAGCCTGTCAACAGGGGAGGGGGTCATCTTCAGGCCTCAGAGACCTCCACCATTAATCCATCCATCCATAGCCGGGCAGTGGTGGCGCACACCTTTAATCCCAGCACTCGGGAGGCAGAGGCAGGCGGATCTCTGTGAGTTCGAGGCCAGCCTGGTCTACAAGAGCTAGTTCCAGGACAGGCTCCAAAGCTACAGAGAAACCCTGTCTTGAAAAACAAAACAAAATTCATCCACACACCCATGCATCCACACACCCATGCATCCACCTTTCACTCTCACGCAACGTGTACGTGTGATTTTCCCCTCCCTATGCTGGTGTCCAGTCCAGTCCAGGTCTTATGGGGTGGCTCCTGGACCGCCAGGTTCTTTGGTGTCCACACCTGTTTCTGGTAGGCTGGATCGTCCAGATGTGTCCCCGAGAAACTGTCCCTGAGAATATAAAGGTGCAGCCGGGAGTGGGCAAAGCAGCCGACAGCAAACTTGGGAACTCATCTGTGGCTCCTAAGGGCACGGAGAAGTGGCCACCTGAGCCTCATGCACAACTCCATTCCTGCTGGCTGCACCAAGAGGCCCAGTGGGCACTGATGTGTCAGGGATAGGACGCAAGTCACTGGGGCTGCACGCCCTGTAGAACAGATGACTGGAGGCCAGTTCTGCCACACCTTACGCATCTATCTTGGGGGGCAGGGAAGAGGTCGTCTGTCTCAGGAAGGAAGGGCAAGGGTTGAGTGTATGGGGGGGTGTCTTTCTGGCTCTCCTTAGCCCCTCTTCTGGGGCCCAGCCGTACCCAGCCTGCAGCTTGTCAAGGCCCCTCCTTCCTGTCTGCTGGCACTGGTGAGGGGTTCTCTGGGGTCAGGGAGAGAGCCAACTGGAAGTACCTGAGGTGACCTGCTGACCCAGATCATGTGGCCGGGAAAACAGGCTGTCTGGACCCGGGGCAGGGATGGCTGGACTCATTCCAAAGCACTCCAACCCCCAATGTTGCTGTGCCCAGCACTGGAGCTGCGGAACGGCTAAATTGCACGGGGGACTCCTCAACCCCGGAAGCTCTTGTTCATGTTAATGGCTTTTCCAGGGTCCTCTCGTAGGCGCAGGCCCCCTCCCCCCCAGCTGCCCTGATTAGCAGTGGGTAAAACACCAGGAAAATTATTAATTGTCATCCCTCAAGTTTACTTCTGGGAAAGTTTGCCAATTAACTCAGCATACCAAGACTCCCAGAGTAAGAGGGAAAAGGAGGCAGAGGCCCAGACCAGCCCCCGGGGTAGGGGCAGCAGGTGAAGGACCCACTCTAAGGACCAGGGAAGGTCAGACAAGGCTAAGGCCACTGGTGGGGCGGTTGTCCCAGTCCACAGCAGATAAGGAAGGGTAAGGCTGCCCCAGTCCAGATCCTCCAGGGCTCTGTGATACTCTGCAAATGAAAAGGAGGGGGGCTGGGGCCTTTGGCTCTCACGGCTCTATGGATATTGCTGAAGACAGGCCTACTGCTGGTCTGTAATACTGGAACCAACCATGGTTGAGATGCTATGACCTCCATGGCCAGGGTACTTTAGGCACTTAACGATGGCCTACCCAACAATCTCCAGATCAGTCTGGCCCTTCATACACTTTATCCCTTTTCTTTCTTTCTTTTTTTTTTTTTTTTTTGGTTCTGGGATTAGAATCCAGGTCCTGCCCAGCCCAGCAAGCGCTCAACTCTGAGTTACATCCCCAGCTCCACTTTCTCTGGTTCTTGTGTGACTATTTAGCATCTCCAGCGCTGGTTCAGGCTCTCCGGGTGACCCCCACCTCTCTGGCATGCTGGGGGACAGTTTGCTTTGGCGCTATGGCCAGAGTTTAAACGTTGCTGCCACGATCAGGGTTCATCAGGGTCCGTGTATGGTTGGGGTGGGTTCAGAGGGCAATGTTCCCTTCCCAACAGGATCCAGGGAGTGGCCCAGAGTGTCAAGGAGACCAATGTGACACCTGCAGAGGCTCTTAAGCCCCAGAAATGCATGCTGCATCCTGGCCAGGCAAAAGTCCCTGAAGGAGACTGACTTCTCTGAGAAACTAGAAGAACCAACAATCCAATCCAACTGCACAAGATGGAATCGCAAAGCAGGGCACCGACTGAGAGCTATTCCTTTCTCCTCACCCCCTCAGATCCAAGAGGTCTCTGATGATGGGAGAGAGGGAGATCTCTCCAGCTACTTCTGGACCAAAGAACCTGCCCAGCAGCCTATGGCGTGAGAAAGGCAAGCCACCTTGCCCAAGGCCTGAGTATCTGTTGGGCCGCTGTCTTCCGGATGTCGGCTCAGGAATGCTACCCCAGGCCTGCAAAGCAACCCACAGGACAAGGCCACAGAAGAGCCTTTCTCTGCTTCCTAGAAGCAGTCCATAACGGTCCCTTCCTGAGCTGTCTCAGGGCAGGGATGCCTCAGCATCCTCGACCCATCCTGCTACTCTGGTCACGTCACCGCTGGTCCCTGTCACCAAGCTCCCTTGTACTTAAATATGGAACTGTGTTTTTAAGTTGCAAATTGGGGCCATTTTATCTTTTCTTGTTACCACACAACCATTAATGAAGCATAGTGCCTGCCCGAGCCATCAGCATCTCTAGTGAAAGTTGGCTTCCCTGTCCTCCATCAGGCCACAAACCTGGTGAGACATTGTAAATAAGTTCCCAGGCAGGACCAGGTGTGGGGGAGTAGCCAGGAGGGCCAAGGCATCTTTCCACACACCGACGGGCACGCTGGAGTTACCAGGAGTACATGACGGTGGTCAATAGCCAGGGCCGCCAGCTCCCCACCACCGACAAGGGGCCAGCAACTGTGGGATCCACACCGCTCAGTTCTTCAGGTGGGGCTGGGGCAGTGACACTAGGGGACTGTAGGCAGAGGCCAGGTTTCTTAGGGAGGGGCCTAGGAGGGACAAAAACTGAGCCAGAGTCCCTGGAAGGCCTCTTCCCCTCCCCCAGGCCTCTTAATCTTTAACTGCTTCGGGGCTAACCCTGACCCCTGAAACAAACAGGGCCGGCTCTTCCCAGTTCTAGGCACCTCCCTTGGGAAAGGCGCTGGAAAGGGACCTCTTAGAGAGGGCTGGAGGGGGGGGGACCACGTGGAGCCGACACAGGATAGGATACCCCCACAGGTGCTGGAGGGCACAGCTAACTTTACCCCGTTTTCTCCATTGAGAGCGTTATCCAAGAGTGACCAGTGGCCAGCAGGCATAAGTGGGACAAGGTGGACTTAGGACCCTGACTGGAGTCTGAAAGCCAAGACTGGTCCTAGTAGGGGCGGCTTCAACTTCAGTCAGAGGATTCGTGGTCCCTGGAGTATGCAGGGGAGGGGGCTTCCTCTAGAAATCCGCTGGGCTATTGTTGCACTTTCCCAAACCATGGAAGATTTCCAGGAGGCAGTGACAAGCCCAAATAATAATAATAACGCCCCTCCCCCAGCAGCAGGAATTCTGGAAAAAAACAGCTGCTGCCGTTATCGCCCCAGGAAAAAACAAGGTCAGGACTGCAAAGATTTAATTTAAGGTGCGCCCCCGCGGCCTGCGGGCCACGCACCAGCACGCACGCGTCCTTCGAGCGCGGGGGTCGAAGCCTGTGGGAACCCGGGGGCACCCGGCTGTCTCTGCAGCCACCGAGAGTAGGGCACACCAGACCAAGCTCCAGACGTCTCAGCAGGGAGTCTGGGGCCGGCCCACAGTCGCCTGGGGCCGTGAGCGGACCTCACTCCGGCTGCTTGTTGCCCCGAGCTTCTGGGGGGCTAAATCAGTCGCCAACAAAGCACACTGAAATGAGGGGCTCTGTCAGGAGAACACAGCCCGACCTTAATCAGAAGTGACGGCGGAGTGGGCCGCGGGCGCTGGCAGGCCATGTCGGCTGGAGCCCAAAGACCCTTGTCCTTGTCGGCTGCGGCTGGCAGGGCTGGCTCCGGGCGCACAGAGGAGGGGGCTGGAGAGAGCTCAGGTGGGGGTACACAGAACGGCTGGGGCCAGCTCTGAGCAGGCAGCCTGCAGAGAGAGCCTTGGCAGTGGCCTTGGGTGTGGAGGACAGACGTTCCACACCCCGCAACAGTCGATAGGAGACTCCCTACGACGAGCGTGGTGCGGCTAAAGAGCGTGCTTCTTCGGCGCTCTGCGCCAGCCTGGGGAAGCCGTGAAGTCACCAAGGTGGGCAGAGGCTTCAGGTCCTGAGTACCCGGAGATTCCCCGGCCTGCGTCCATATTCTCAACTACACCGCGTGTGCCTGACTCTCCAGGCCGCCCAGGCACCGCCGGGGTCGCCTATCTCCTAGGCAGAAATCAACCAACACCAATGATTCCCTATTTCCCAAACTGTGGAATAAAAGCAGGGGTTAGGAGGAAGACGGAGGGGGAGGGGACAGGGTCGAACCCGTTGGTTTTTTACTTTAAAATTATATATTTTATGTCACAATCACTTTTCGTTAAGACCACAAACATCCAATTTGGCTCGGCGTAATAAAATCAGCCGGAGCTCCCTTAAACGGAGCCATTGCGGAGAATTAAGTTGTGAAATCTAATCTATTATATCCATAAAGGAGAATGCTTTCATTGTAAATTCAGGTTATAAAGAAACTATACCTGGGCCGCCAGCCTCCCTTTCGGATTTGCTACTTGAAGGCTTATCAAATTACTTCGAAATGTTGGGCTCCCCCTCTCTATCTCATGGCAACCAAAATTAAATGTGGCAACATTTCTTTAATACCTAAGGTCGGAAACAACCGCTCCAACAAGGAGATATAATTTTTAAGACACCTCTATTCGCGTTGGGAGGCACCCTACTTCCCCAATTATCTCAAGTTTTTAAAAACTCTAAACGCACGAAGACTCCTTAAATTCTCTCCTGCTCCGGTGGAGGGCTCTGGGGTGCAATCCCGGGTGGACCGCACAGCATCGGCAGCGCGGGGAGCTGCTGGCACTGCACACCTGCGGGACTGGGACCGGTGCCTCGGAGCCCGGCTTCCGCGCCCCAACCCCAGCCCAGGCACCCCGCTGGTTCCAGGAACGGCCGGACCAAACAAAGGAGTCGCCAACGAGGGGTTAAGCCGCCCCTCACCCTTCTCAGAATACACTTCCAGAAGCTGGAGCAAGGAAACGTAGCACCCTAAAATTCCTTTTACAAACCGGGTGTGGGGGGGTATTTGTTGCCCTTCCCGGGAGGGGGTTAGGCCCAGGCTGCCCCCTCCCCACGACATCTTCCATTTCTGAAAATTAATTAACTCCGGGATTGGGCTGGGGCGTCCTAGGCTGGCCAGAAGTGGGGGGAGGATCACCAAGGACTCTCCGTCCTCGATCTCAAAGAGGGATGTTTGGGGGACGTCGAAGAGATCGATAAGTTTCTGGATTCCCAGGGAACTGGCGGACGTGGCTTTTGTCAGGCCTGCGAAAAAGATTTATGAGGCGCCGGCGGAGTGTTGGGCCGGCTTCGCCCCGGCGGCAGCGCACCCCGTCTAATCTTTGATTTCCATCTAATTATTTTTTTTCCCTGCCACCTTCAACTCAGTGTCCGGAGAGGCGAACAAAGGGATGAGGATGGGGGATGGGAAGGCAGGCAGCGGTGGTTGGGGGATCCCTCCCATCAGGTTGGAACCCCCAGAACGCCCAAGGTTCGTGCTTCTGCGAGCGTTTCGGGAGGCGGAGGAAGGAAGGGTGACCGGGCAGGAGCTGGGACAGTGGGAGACTCGTCGCAGGGCCTGGGCGGGCGCTGCAGTCCTCGGAAGGGGCAGGGAGCCCGAGTCCCGCCGCGTTTCTAGGGAAGGATCCGCAGAAATGCCCTAGTTGCGCGAGAAGCGGTGGGGGCAGCTTTCCCCTAAATTGCAATTAATCGGGGAGTTGGGGGCGGGGAATGTCAGCCCTTGGTGGAGGCCGCACAGGGAGGAAGGATTTTTTTTATTTCCCCCCGCCCCCTCCCAGAAAAAAGATCCGCACAGGCGGATGAAGGAAGGGCGAAACTTGAATTTTTCATGTTGGTGAGGAAAAAAAAAATCCGAAATGGAAAATGATTTTATTGGTCACTACCCATAAGTCAACTAAAAACAGGGATAATTAGAGAGTGGGGAATTCGGGGGGCCATAAATCCGAGGCGCCTTCTCCATCGGCGTCGGGAGGCTTTATGGCTTGTTGAGTTTTATTTTGAGAGAAACGAAGCCAGAGTTTTGGTGGAAGCGGGACTACCCGCCGAGCGCCGCGCCTGCGCGCGCAGTGAAAACACCCGGGTCTTTGGAAAGTGGCCACAGTTAGGGCTCACTTTATCCCAGAAAGAGGGGCCTTTCCCAACGCCGGGACCCTTCTCTCCACGGCGGAATCGGTGCCCAACCCGCCTCTGGGCAGGGGAGTCACCCAAACCGCGACGAGGGCAGACACTACGTGTGCCTGGGGTCCCGGAGATTTTATAACGAGATTCATTCCACTCGCGGCTTCCAAACGTCCATTCGGGCCTGCACGCTTGACCTTTTGTTCTAATTTACAGGGAGGAGGGGGACAGAACAAAAAAACAAAACAAATAACACACAACACAAAGACAAAAACCCACCTTACTTTGCAATCTTTTGCAAAGCGGCTGGGAGTCGGCTGGACGTCCTTTTCATTCCATAGGGGTTTCTACCCCACCGGCCTGAGGCCCATTTCCTCCTCTAGAAAGGTCTGCTCCTGAAGCCACCCTTAGCAGACCGTGTAAAATTCCATTATCAGGTAAGACACTGGGGACACTTCTGACTCAGCGGAGGCTAATTTGGGGAGAAAAGAAAGTGAATTCTTCAGGAACTCCGGAATAAAAGCGCCCCTTTCCCCGCTACGCGCGCCCTTTGTTTTAAACACACATTACAAAACCCTTGTCCTTCCAAGGAGCGGGGGCGGGGAGAAACGCGCGTCCACAGCGAGCAGCACTCGCCCCCTAAAAAACTATTCTCCGAGGAGCTCTTTTGTTTGAAGTGGGTATGGGGGAGGGGGAGGGGTCGCTCCAGGCCCGCTACCAGGCTCTTCTGACCCGGGGTGGGGGAAGAAAAACAAAACCAAAACCCCCAACCTCCAAAAACAAACAAACAAACAAAAACAGTTCACGCGGGTGTCTCCTAACCGCGCAAATTTGAGGTTCCCGGGTCCAAGGAGGGGTTAGTTTCTGGACATCCACCCGCTCAGCAGCAGCCAAAGCCGGGTCTTCCTACTGCGAGTTCCCTCCAAGTGAGGCCCCTAAACCTCCAAAGTAAAACACCCCGGATCTGAAAACGAAAATCCCGGCCGGGTGCGGAGGGGGATAACCGTAAGACGACCAGGAAACAGCCATCGTGCTGGGGTACCCACCGTGTCCTAGGTGAATTCCGTGGGACTCGGAGGAAAGCGACGCGCGTTTTCACCGGGGCTGCCTCCAAGCCCGGCGGTGCGGACGGTGGAGAGCCCGGTGGAGGTTCCAGAACACCGCGCAGGGGCTACCCCAGGTTTCCGATGCCGTCCCATGACCCCCTCAGAAAGACACGTTTGCGGCGAAAATCTAGTCCACAGCAGCTAGGTTTTTATTCGCCCCTCCCCAGAGAAGGCTCTGGGCGCGCGGGAAAGAAGGAAAATGCACGTACCTGGCGGCGCTTCGGGGGCGACCTCGTGGGCCCCTCCGTGGGCGAGGGAGCCCCCCAGAAGCCACTCCCCGCCCGGATGGTCGCCCCAAGGCCTGTCCCTCCCTCCCCGGCCACGCATAGCGCCGAGCTAATTCTCCAGGAAGAAAGAGCTAAACACTCGGCCAGTCTTTCCGGGAGCAGGATCCATTTTCTAGCGCCAAAGCCCGCGCCAACTCTCGGGACGCCGTCCGCGCGCAGGGTTCCCCGTGGTCCTTCCTCCGGATCAGGAGAGAGTGGCGCGGCCTAGACGCAGGGCTGCGGTTCGTGCTGCAGCTCCAGGCTCCCGCGCCCTTCTGCATGCAGGCTCCTGCGTGTCCACGTTCCCAACCGCGAGACCGGGACGAACTCCAAGGCCTCCGGGAAGAGGAGGCTGCGGCCGCGGTCCAGGCAGAAGCCCCGGGGCGGGAGGGGTACCAGCGCCCCGCGGCCACGGCCCTCGGGGGGGCGCCCAGCCCCACCCACGTGGAGGCCCCCGCCCCGCCTCCGCGAGGGCAGGATCCCCGCCCGCCCCTGCGCTCCCGCCTAGCTCCGCCCAATCGCCTCCCGCAGCGGCCGCTCCCTTTGTCTGGGCAGCCGGTGCAAACCAATGGCATCGCGTGGGCGGTGCGCAGCTTGGCCAATAGGTGATCTAGGAGGCTTGGCCGAAGGAGAGGCTCTACCGGGAGAAGAAGCTGCAAACCCACAAGCTGCAGGACCGGGGCTCTGGGGCCCGCATGTGTCTGCAGATTTGAGCTGGGTCAGCCATGGAATTTGAGTTTAGAATCGCTTTTCGCTATGCGGAAAGATGCCCCAAAGTCGGGAAGGAAGTGTGAGGGGATGATGATGTCCGACCTGTGGAGAGCAGGAAGGTGGTTTAGACGGATTCAGTCCCGAAGCCCCAGGGTACTTGATTTAAAACAACCCTTTGCACCCTGGTCATGCCTCGCCTTGCATTTTGAAATTGAGATGGTGCAGCATCTCCGGAAGTCAGGAATGGTCCATAATGTGTGTTCTGATTCAAAGGCATGCCAGAGTTGGGGCAGAGGTACATAGGCCCTCCCCGGGAGGACTAGAGGATTGGGGCCACTGCCCCAGGCTCACCTTAATGGGCAGAGCTTGCCTTCAGAGTTGGGAAATATCGGGTCACGAAGGAGACTCAGACCAAAGTGACCACAGCCAGAGCTATGTTGCTGGCTTGCCTCCAGACAGAGACAGCGATCTCAGGCGTCCTCTTCACCAAGCCCTGTGGGGCAGCAGGTGCAGAAAAAATGCAGCGCCAAACCGATATCTCCTCAACAAGCAAGTACATGTCTTCTCCGGAAGGCTTTGAGTAATAAACAGGAGCCGCTGCTTAGTCCTGATCTCAGACCTGGAGGTGTTTCCCAACCTTTTCTCATTTCCTACACCTTGGCTCAAAGTGAAGTCACAAACCAAGCAGAAAAGGAAACAGCCCTCTCGCGTGGGGGCTGCAATCTGCTGCCGCCCATGGAAAGCTGAACTCTGGAGGTAAATGAGGTGCATTGCATCCCTGGACCCGCAGGGCTCTGCCTGAGAACTATCAATCCCCACATCTCCCACGCTGTTGTCACCGAAGCCAACATCTAATTCCTCGTTGCTAAAGGCAGTACTCAGCCACCTTTACGGCTCTGTTTTGAAAGTCCTCATCTCAGAAGTCCAGGGATCCTGAGATGGCCTGTGGCTAACTAAAGGGCAGGTCGTAGCACTCAGGAGCTGGGTCTCCTCCAGCTAGCAATGCAAGCCACGGACCTGATCAATATGGCCTCCAATCTCCCAGGGCTTAAACATCGCAGGCTGGACACAAACTGGATTTTGAGGCCAAGAGGGATTGAATCAAGATAGTGATCTAGATAATTCCTAACAGCCTCCCTTCCCACCCTAGAAATGATAGAAAAAATTTAAAATCCATTACAACCAGAGAATAAGAACGGTGCCCGGGGAGACAGGCAAGGGCAGTGCTCCCACCACCAGCGGAAGCCGTGGGGCGCAGAGGGGAAACTGCTGGCCAGTAAGAGGGCTCGATGGAGAGTCAGGTTCATGGAGTTGTGGGATCCTGGGATAGCAGTCAGGGTGGTGGGTGGGAAGCCTGTGGGGGCGTTTTCTCCCTGGCTGTGCTCAGCGCAGTGGACTGAAAGTAAACAGACGCCAGGGGCTCTCAGCAGCACACAAGGCCCAGTGCACAGTCTAGACACTGACCGCCTGCAGATGGGCACCCCTAACCTGACACACAAAGAGGTTAGAACCACTAACACAGGCTGGAGAGTCGGCTCAGGGGTTAAGATCATTTGCTGCACTTGCCGAGGACCCAGGTTCGTTTCTCAACGGCTACATTGTGGTTCATAGCTGTCTGTACCCCCAGTCCCAGGGGAATCTGGTGGCCTTGTCTGTTTCTGCAGAAACCAAGCACACGCATTGCATATAAAATAAATAGATCAAAAAAATTAAAAAAGAGCTGGGCGGTGGTGGCACACGCCTTTAATCCCAGCACTCGGGAGGCAGAGGCAGGCGGATCTCTGTGAGTTTGAGGCAGGCCTGGTCTACAAGAGCTAGTTCCAGGACAGGAACCAAAAAAGCTACGGAGAAACCCTGTCTGGAAAATCCAAAAAAAAAAAAATTTTTAAAAAGAATCACTAGCCGGGCAGTAGTGGTGCAGGCCTTTAATCTCAGCACTCTGGAGGCCGAGGCAGGTGGATCTCTGTGAGTTCAAAGCCAGCCTGGTCTACAAGAGCTAGTTCCAGGACAGGCTCCAAAGCTACAAAGAAACCCTGTCTCGAAAGACGAAAGAAAGAAAGAAAGAAAGAAAGAAAGAAAGAAAGAAAGAAAGAAAGAAAGAAAGAAAGAGTCACTAACCTAAAAGAAGTGCCAGGCAGTTCAACCTGAGACACTAACACCCCAGACATGCTGAGCCTGAAGCCTCAACCCACCATCCTGTCTCCTTCCTCCTGCAGGGGTGGGGGGCTGGACTACACTTCCCAAGTTCCCTTACAAAGAGTGTGGTCATGCGAGCACCGCCCCCAGGCAAGGAATAGAGAGTGCCTCTTGCTCTGCTATACCCAGGGGCCATTGCCAGAGTGACCCAAGAAGTTTCAGGTGGGAGGGAAGACCAGTCTGGGAGCACCAGTGACCTTAGGGGTTGAAGCTAAAGAGAGGGCCCTGGCCGCACGTCTTAAAGGAATCTTGGCATTTGCTTGAGCTGTTTGCCCCCACAGTCTGTGCACTGAGACAACTGAACTCACCCAGTTTAGATTGACCTTAGGTTAACTATCTGAGCCTAGTTCTTGATTCTATGTCTTCTTTAACACCACGACGAGGAACACTGCCCCTCCTCCCGACTTTGGGTTTGGCAATATGGCTCCGTCTGATTCTTTTTTTTTTTTTTTTTTTTTTTTTGGTTTTTCGAGACAGGGTTTCTCTGTGGTTTTGGAGCCTGTCCTGGAACTAGCTCTTGTAGACCAGGCTGGTCTCGAACTCACAGAGATCCGCCTGCCTCTGCCTCCCGAGTGCTGGGATTAAAGGCGTGCGCCACCACCGCCCGGCAATATGGCTCCGTCTGGCACGTGGGATTGTTACCAGATGTGAAGCGGGTAAAGTTTGAGATGTGCCAGCAAGGTCAGCCTTGTTCTGTTGAATGCCAGGAAGCCACTGTGAGAAGAGAGTCTCGTGGAGGACGGTACAGGGTGGACCTGGTCTCAGGAGGAGACGGCAGACCTCAGCACCTGGGCCTGGGAGTGTGAATTTGTCCCTGTGAGTCATTTTCTGTGGCTGTCCAAGCAGCACTTTTGAGGTAACCAGTGACCAGAATCCCCGTCCTGACTCAGGCACATGGGGCACTGGGGGAGGGTTCTAGGGCATGTAGTTTCAGCTTAGAGGTTGGGTTGTGGACGGCAGGCAGTGAGGAGGCGGAAATAGTGACACCTTGTCCTTGTTACCCTGCTTGCAAACCCGTAAGATGGAGAGAGGGGATGTTGCAAGCTGTGGACCCCCAGACCCTGAATTTCCTGTAAACAACTTGTTATGCTTGCAACTGCTCTGAGCAAAACACTTTGTTTTCCTGTGCTTGTAGCTGCTCTGAGCATGAGACAGGGGAATGGTTTCTGGTGGGCTTACAGCTGAAAAACCCCGAGAGTTGGGGTGTGGCCATTTAGTCAAGGAGACTCTATATAAGCTGCCCTGGAACACAATAAAGTGGGCATTCTTGATTCAAGGAGACCGTGCCTGTCTGTCTGTGTGTCTGTGTGTGTATGTGTTTCAATCTCTAGCCCCTTGCCCAGCTCACGAACCGTGCCTTAGTGCATGACGCATAGGGTAGGTATTGCACTACAGAGGGCAGCAAGGGTCAGGATGTTAACCTGTCACCCACCCCTTGAAGAAAGTGAGGTCAGATGCAACCTCAGTACTGTAGAGTCACAGGTGGAAAGGGCCACCATTTAACCTCCAATCCTGTAGGAGCAGACGTTATTGTTCTGAGGCCAATGATGAAGACAGCTTGGTCTAGTGGAAACACATAGGCTTGCCTGGGCAAGGTGGTTACACGGGCAAATTCCTGCTGCTGGGCTTGATGACCTGGATTTGACAGACTCTGTGTACTTTAGTGAAACCAGGCTACAGGCTCAGTCATCTCCCTAGGGCAGGAGAGGAAGGAGGCACTCAGAGATATCTGGAGGCCAGAGGGAAGACTACTAAATGTCTATCTTCCCACTCAAAGGTGTACTTCTCATGGATCCTCTGGCTGGGCTCAGTTTCTGGTTTTGTTGTAACAGCTGTGGGCACCACACAGTGTGGCAGATACACAGGTTCTGTGTCAGACACACGTTAACTTCTCTGATGTCCCTTTCCTACACTAGAGTGCAGAAGCCACTTCCAGAAACCACATGGCCAATGACAGGACGGCCATCAGTTCTCAAACTCCAGTGGGCGACTTGGAATACCAGCTCCCCCCACCAGAGCCCTTGCTTTGGGTAGGCCAGAAAGAGCAAACTGTTGCCAACGTGATGGGTGGCCAAGTTTGGGGTCTACTGGATACAAAGGTTTAATCTGCACTAACACCAGAAAAAATGAGTTTCCAAAACACACAGGATACTTTATTTTTAGAGATGTATTTATTATCTATACAGCATTCTGTCTGCATGTATCCCTGCAGGCCAGAAGTGGGCGCCAGATCTCATTACAGATGGTTGTGAGCCACCATGTGGTTGCTGGGAATTGAACTCAGGTCCTCTGGAAGAGACGCCAGCGCTATTAACTCCTGAGCCATCTCTCCAGCCCACATAGGATATTTTAAGACAGGACTGGTAATATTTTCAGAGAGAAAAATTGTAACAAGAATGTGGCCGCATAAAGAGGCACATACTTATGAACCCAGCACCCAAGAGGCTGAGACTGTAGTGTCATGGATTCAAGGGCAGCCTGGGCTACTGTTGTAATATGGGCGGCAGGGCTGCATCCCCGGCACCCAGCCGCCCGCATGGCTAGCTTATGCCCCGAAATAATTACACGGAAACTGTATTCTTTTGAACACTGCCTGGCCCATTAGTTCCAGCCCCTTATTGGCTAGCTCTTACATATTGATCTAACCCATTTCTAATATTCTGTGTAGTACCATGAGCTGGCTTACCAGGAAAGATCTTAACCTGCGTCTGTCTGGAGTGGGAGAATTATGGCGACTCACTGACTCGGCTTCTTTCTCCCAGCATTCTGTTCTGTTTACTCCACCCACCTAAGGGTTGGCCTATCAAATGGGCCTAGGCAGTTTCTTTATTAATTAACCAATGGAAACAACAGATTAATACAAGATCCACCTCCATCAGGCTACTCAGTGAATGTCAGGCTAGCCTGGGCTATGTCGTGTGACTATATGAGAAGGAGCAATCATCAAGCTAGGGTTTTGGGATGAAACTCCATGACAGAGTGTGGCCAACACAGGGGAGGCCCCACCCTGGATTCAAAAAGAATCTGAAAATAAGAAAAAAAAAAAAACAAAAAACAAAATAATAAAATAATCTGGGGAATTGAATATTCTGGTGGTATTTTGCTTTCTTCTTTACGATTTTATGTATTATTCAGAAATTTATGAGAATATATTATTTATGTATTCAGGAGAAAACAAAATCATGTTTATGTGAAAAATAAAAATAAACCTAAAAAGATACTTTCCAAAAGTCAGCTAGATGTCTTGGGAAATAAAATATGTCCCTATTGAAATAAAAAAATGTTCTTAGCCAGCCAAAGAGAGGATGGGCCAGTCCATGGGTCATCAGTGAGGCGGGGAGGTCAAGCTGAAGAATTTTCTAGAACATGTGATAAAGGACCAACCCCCCCCCACACACACACACACACAAAACGTGTGAAGAAAAGGCTTAGCAACACGGGGAACAGGCTGTTTAAATGAGATTCTGGGGATGAAAGAAGGAGAGGGGATAGTTAGGGAAATGGTAAAACCGTCCAGGGCCAGTGGAGACACTAGGAAAATAACTCAGAACACAGGGAAGAGAGGCAGGTTCCCGTGGGAAAGCATTGCTACCTCCAGAAAAGAGAAAGGAGCTGACATCTGATGTTGGGAACTCAAAATCCAAAGACATGCAGGGCACCTTCACTGTCCGTAGGGAAAATTAGCTGAGCCTAAAGTTCCATGCCTGGCCTGAGAGCCATTCAGTGCCAGGGGAAAACAAACACCAGTTTTGGTTGTGCCGAGTGTTCAGAGAACTTATTTCCAGCAAATACTATCCGAAATAATTGCTAGATGGTGTACTCAATCTAAATATGCAAGTAACAAATCCAAGAGATAGGCAAGCAGGGACACAGGAGCTGAGTCCCCTTTCATCAGGGACTGTGCTGGCTTGAGGGGAGGATCTCAGAGAACTCAGAATGGACAGTGCCCTGGAACAGAAGGGAACTGACTCCGGAAGAAGCTGGTTACACTGGGTGGTGGCGCACGCCTTTAATCCCATCACGGGGGGGGGGGGAGTGGGGCGGGGGGGGGGCAGAGGCAGGTGGATATCTGTGAGTTCGAGGCCAAGGTGGCCTACAGAGTGAGTTCTAGGACAGAAGCTACAGACAAATCCTTTTTCAAAAGAAAAAGGAGGAGGAGGAGGAAGAGGAGGAGGAGGAGAAGAAGAAAGAAGAAGAAGAAGAAGAAGAAGAAGAAGAAGAAGAAGAAGAAGAAGAAGAAGAAGAAGAAGAAGAAGAAGAAGAAGTAGTTAGGGAAGATAGCATAGTGGTCGTGTGCATGCTTCCTAAGCGACAGATATGAGTTTGCTTCTAAGCACCTGTGAAAACCAGACATGTTTGTTCTCAGGGGTGTGCATCTGAGACCTCAGTGCTGGGGACGTGGAGATGGAAAGATCCCTGGGCTCTCATGAGCAGTCAGTTGAAATCCAGGTTCAGTGACATGCTGCATCGGAAACAAACAAATGGACACACACCTTTAAACCCAGCGCTCGAGAGGCAGGTGGATATCTGTGAGTAGAGGCCAGCCTGGTGTCTACATAGCAAGTTCTAGGACAGCCAGGGCTACACAACAGAGAGATAGAGAGACCCTGTTTTAAAAGAGAGAGAGAGATCAGGAGAGAGAGAGAGAGAGCCCATGAGGCACCTTAACAGGTAAGAGTATTTGCTGTATGAACCTGGCAACCCAAAGCCGATACCTGGAATTCAGATGAAGGTAGAAAGACAGAACTGATTCCCAAGAGTGGCTCTGACCTCCACATGTACTACTCCTAAAAATAAACAAATAAAATTTTAAAAAAGAAAAAAGGAGAGTGAGAACTTAAAAATATTTAAGGTAAAGAAAGATTGAGAAAGACACCTGATGTCAACCTCTGGGTAGTCATGTGTATCTGCCTGAGTGCTTACACATGAACACAACACACACACATACACGTGCACACACATACACACACATACACGCGCACACACACAGACATACACACACGTGCGCGCACACACACAGACATATACATACACACACACACACATACAGACATACACATACACACATAGATACACACACACGCACGCACACACACACAGAACGACTAGGGTTGGCTGGTGCAGCATGGAGCACTTGCTTATCACATACCGTGCCTGAGTTCCATCCTCAGCACCGTAAAAATGGTCAATTAGTTTAGAAGAATTAACTAGTAGGTGAATAGAATTTGATGTAAATCTTCTAAATAAATGGAGCAGAAACTTGACATATCTAACAGAAACAGGAAATAGAAGACAAGCTGGGTCACAGAGACAACAAGATACCATGGCAAATGCAACCTAAAGCCAATCAGGTGTGGTAGAGCATGCGCACAATCCCAGTACTCAGGAGGTGGAGGCAGGAGGAACGGAGTTCAATGCCAGCAGGGGATTGCTCAGTGGGTTAAGGTTCTTGCTGCCAAGACTGACGTTGTGAGCGCGATACCCAGAATCCTCAGATGGGAATGGAGACCTGACCGCAGCAAGTTACCCTCTGACCTCCACATGTGCTCCCCTTAGTGTGTGTGTATATATGTGTGTGCACACACATGTGAGTGTGCATGCACTAGCTCACATACATGTGAACATGTATACACACAAAACAAAGAAAACTAAAAAATCTCAATAATAGTTATTTATGAATAAATAAACAAACAATAACGCACGTGCTGGAGTGGCGGCTTAGCGGTTCCATAGCAAGACTTGTGTTCTGTTCTCAGAACGTAATGGTGGTCCATTAGCATCTGTAATGACAGTTCCAAGGGACCAGACCACTTCTGGACTTCACAGGCACCAGGCACGCGCGTGGATGTACATGTAGACAACACACACATAAAATAAATGTCTTAAAAGAAAAAAAAAAGATGAAGTGTCATCAAGAATTCCAAATCTCAAAACCCGTGTTGGAGCCCGGAGGGGAAGTTAAAAATACGTTTCAGGTGCATTTTGGAAAGCAGACAAGGCAGAAAGGGACAAATCAAGCTGTAATTGCAGACACGGGGTCAAAAGCCAGAGTGAAGCCCAGCGTACTTTCGGAGATTGTGTATCTGTGTTCACAGGGAGCTAGAACACAGACTTTATCTATACAATTCTTTGTGCGTATCTGTGTGGGGGTGGGTGCAGCTGGGATAAAAGGTGTGTGCCAGCACGCCCGGCTGTCTCTCATTCTTCTATCTTAAAAACCATAAGTCTGAAGCACGGTGTAGCGGCACACGCTCTCAATCCCAGCTCTTGACAGAAAGATCTCTGTGCGTTTAAGGCTAGCCTCGTCTGCGTAGCGAGTCCAGGACAGCGAGAGCTGTGTGTTGGGACCGCGCGTCTTGAAACAAACAAACAACAATAACACCAGCAACAAATCATCTGTCTGAGTTTGGGGCTGTGTAGCTCACTACTGGTAGAACGCTTGCCTAACATGTACAAGGTACTGGGTTCAATCCCCAGCCCTGAAAAACAAAACAAACTCCCCCAAACCTTGTAAATCTGCCCTGTAGTTTTGATCTCCTGTTTTTATTCCTAGCGTAGACAGGGTGGACACGCAGGTATGCACGGGTGACTGCGCATGCGCATAGACATGTCTGAGCTTTTTGTTTGTTTGTTTGTTTTTGTTGTTTTTTTTGGTTTTTTTTTCTGTCCCCAGCTTAGGAGGTGATTTTATACCATCAGTTATGTCTTTCACTACTGCCTGTCCTCTTTTCCCCGACTATTTTTCTCTCATCCTATAAACATGTTTAAATTTCTCCATTCCTTAGGATAAATATCATCACCATAAGCAGCAGTAAGCCATTGCCCCTCCCTCCACACCAAACACCCCTCCGGTCAACGCCCCAGCCTTCTGGCTCCTCTCTCATGAAAGCATCTGGAAAGAATAGACTGCGCTTGGCTTCTGTTTTGTTTTGTTTTTTTTTCCCCCGGTCCATTGCAGACAAATACTCTTGTAAAATAAAATAAAAAGTATTGCTAGAAAAAACGGGGAAAAAAATCCCCAAAGACATCCAAAATGCAGGCCCTAATTTTTTATTATTAGGTCCAAAAGCATGGCGCGTCCTGTCAGACTGCTATAAAAATGCTAAATGCTGGCTTTCAGTTCCCGCACTTATCTTGACACGGACAAGGAAGCAGCGGCTTGGGTGGGCGTGTGTCTGAGGCCACGCAGGGCCACCAGAGCTGTTCTGTGCCACCCACGTGTGTGCCGGGGATGCAGCTTCAAGCTCAGCCCCACTCCACACGCCGACGTCCCCTTCTATCCCCTTCTATCCCTACGTACACTCGTACACTCTGAGAAAAGTCCCCAGAGCTGACCTATGGCTGCTCAGCTCCTCCCCTGCCTCAAGCAACTCCTTGTGGGTTTCTGAACCTTTTCGCTGACATTGTTTCCATCAGTCTGACTTCTGTTGCTGTAAGGAAACATCTCAGGCTGGGTAATTATAAAGTGTCCTTAGCACCTGGGACAGGAACTGGGAAGTCTGTGAGCACAGTCTGGCATCTTAGCGTGGCAAGTGCTTTTCGGCAAGACAGAACAGGAGTGCCGCCCTGGGTCTCTCTAATCTTATGCCACTGTGGGAACCCCACCTCCGTGACCTCTTCTAACCCCAATGACCTCCAGAATGTTATCTTCAGATGCCTTTGGGAATTAAATTTGCAACTTGAATTTTGGGTACATGTTCAACAGCACACGCTTGTTTCTCGCTGTCTCTGAGTTTGGTGACTTCCTTTCTCTGCAAACCCCTGAAATGGCTGTCTACTGCATTCTGTTCCTTCTCTGAACATCTTCCTGGATGGTTGTTCTTTGGGGGTTTGAATTCTCAGCCACACCTACAACGTGAGAACTTGCCGATTCCAACCACAGCCTCTTTCCTTTCTATCCTGTCCCTTTGGTTACTTCCACTGGATATCCACAGCGCCTTGTGGCCAAGTCCAGTGGTCAGGATTCCTGTGGTTCACAGAGAGGGAACTGGACTGGCTTGTAGGTCAGAGGAAAAGCAGCGAGTTCTCGAGATCAGGAGCGTAGGGCATCCTGTTTGGGTCGCCCCGTTCTTCTTATCTTCTGAATAACAGCCAATCCTGAGCTCACAGTATATGATCCAGCTACTGCAGGTGACTCATGGCTGGAGCCGTCTAGAACCCTTTTCCCTTGACACTAAATCGGTGTGGACCTGGGCATGGACTGCCTCACAGCAGGACGCCTTCACTGGGCTCTGGTTGAAGACCTCTGAATCCAGCAGTTGAGTCAAAGTTGCAGGACTTTTCTAGATCCGTTCTGCAAGCCGCCAAGGCCAGCTTCATTCAAGCTTGCACTGTAAGAGGCTGGAATGGGAAGTACCAAAAACCGGGTGACCAACGTTCATTTTCAAAGTGCTGCTGGCAGAAAATGGTTTTTCCATCCCTCTGCCTTGATCCCAGGGACAAAGATTCTGTGCGGCTACCTACAGGTGGGTTTAGCATTCAGATCCATGGTTAGGAAGGTTGGGTCTTGCCTTGGGTGGGACCCAGGGGGCTCAGAGTGTGTGCTATTCTGAGTGACCTGGATGTGGCTCCTGGGCACCTCATTTGAGAAACATCTATGTCTCTTTTCTTGTCTGTGAGTAGCACAAAGGCAGGGGCCTTACTTTGGTCCAGTGTCTGCCTTGGCCATTCCACTATGACAGAGAGAGAGAGACCACAGTAGCCCATGGCCTGGTTGGGGTCTTACTGGACCTCAGACTGGTGTGCACTTGCGAATCAACCTGGAAATGGGTGGACTTCAGAATCTTGGCCAGCGATTGAGAGGTTCTGGGGGACTTCAAAGTATTTTTTTGTTTGGCGGGGGCTTAGAGACAGGGTTTCTCTGTATAGCCCTGGCTATCCCAGAACTCACTTTGTAGATCACGCTAGCCTCGAACTCACAGAGATCCGCCTGCCTCTGCCTCCTGAGTGCTGGGATTAAAGGTGTGTACCACCACCGCCTGGCTTAATCTTGTCATTTTAAGGCTGTTGTATCAACAGCCTTATACAACATGGAACTTTTTCTGCCCCTTAAGTCAGGGTTTCTCTGTATAGCCCTGGTTGGCTTGGACCTTGTTATGTAGACCAGGCTGGCATCTAACTCACAGAGATCTGCCTGCCTCTGCCTTTCGAGTGCTGGGATTAAAGGCATAAAAAGGCACAACTTTGGAAAACGGTCTAACAGTTTCTTCAGAAATAGCTGTGAAATAAGATACAATTTCATTCCTGGGACTTTATCCTGGAGATATAGAGGCCCATGTTCACACACCATCTATGACGGTGACGGGCTCTTATCCTGGAACTGGAGGCCCAGATAAACCCTTCCTTCTATAAGTCTCCTTGGACATGTGTTTTCTCTTTCACAGGAGCAGCAAGTAGCTAAAGCAAGGAGCAGAACTGCTGTGTGCATTTTATTTTTTAAAGATTTATTTATTTACATTGAATTATTTGAGACATAGCCCTCGTTTGCCCAGATCTAGCTATATAATGCATCAACAGGCTGGCCTCAAATTCATAAAGATCCTCCTGCCTCTACTTCCAAAGTGCTGGCATTAAAGGTGTGAACCACTGCTCCTGGTAAAGATACTGTTTCCAAAATGATCAGCACGGCATGGTGGTGGCGCATGTCTTTAATCCCGGCACTCAGGAGGCAAAATCAGGCTGAGCTCTGTGAGTCTGAGCCAGCCTGGTCTACATAGAGAGCTTCAGGACACAGAGATATCCTTTCTCAGAAACACAAAACCAAATGGTAAAATTGTTGTTGCATATGTGTGCGTATGGTGAAGTAGATGCCGGGCCCAGGAGTGCACCTGGAGCTGGCAGTTGTGAGCAGCCTGGTGTGTGTGCTGGGACTCTGTCCTCTGGACGCGTGTGAGGGCTCTTGATCACTGAGACGTCGCTCCATCTCCTGCTGTGTGAATCTCCCTTCAGGATGCTGTGTGAACTTTAATCTTTATTTCTCTGGGATAAATTCCCATGAATGCAGTTGTGTGGTTATTCCCTAGTATGTTTGTTTCCAAGGAAACTGCTACACTGTTTTCCAAAGCTGTGTCACTTCATGTCCCCACAGCCATGAGTGACTAACTGTCTCTCCACATTTTTGCCAGCATATGCTTTTGTGACCATTTCTTTCATTTTAGCCATTCTGATGGGAATATACTGATATCTTCTGGTGGCTTTAATTTGCATTTCCCTGACAAGGGGAGAAGTGAAGCCTCTGTGTGTACGTATCTGCCATCTGGGTGCCCCAAACGAGATAGTCATTTGTATCCTTGGGCTCACCTCTGTACTGTTTTCTTTTTATAGCCATTGTTTCTGTGATTTATTTTTTTTTTCTTTTTATTTTTTTGGTTTTTTGAGACAGGGTTTCTCTGTGGTTTTGGAGCCTGTCCTGGAACTAGCTCTGTAGACCAGGCTGGTCTCGAACTCACAGAGATCCGCCTGCCTCTGCCTCCCGAGTGCTGGGATTAAAGGCGTGCACCACCACCGCCCAGCTTCTGTGATTTATTTTTATCTGACTTCTGTGTATCTGTGCATGTCTGTGTGCCACACGCGTGCAGTGCCCACGGAGGCCAGGAGAGTACAACAGATCTCCCCGGAACTGTAGTTAGAGCCAGTCCTGAGCCACCAGACAAGGATGCTGGGGACTGAACCCACATCTTCATGAAGAGCAGCAAGTGCTCCTAACTGCTGAGCCATCTTCCCAGTCCCATCCTTTAAATAAATAAATAAATAAAATATTTATTTATATTTTATAAGTATAAATCATAAATAAATACATTGTTTATTTATTATTTATAAGTAAACAATAAATATATAATTCTTGTTCTGGATACTGAACCCAGGGCTTCGCATTCCGTCACTGTATTATATCCCCACTCATCTTACTTGTTCACTAACAGAGAAACTTAAGCGGAACGAGCTGATTTTGGCTTACAGTTTAGGGACACAGTCCACCATGGTGGGGAAGGACCTGCAGTAAGGAAGTAGCCCAATGCACAAGCCCAGGGAACGGCGCTGCCTCCTTACGGTGTATGCTACTGCTTTGCCTCTGCTAACCTAGTCACGACTGTAGTGATATTTCATTTGTGTCTTAATAAATAAAGCTTGCCTGAAGATCAGAATGCAAAACAGCCACACTCGTCAGTCATACAGACCAGGCAGTGGTGGCACACACCTTTAATCCTGGCAGCCACACTAGTTAGCCGTACGGCGGTGGCGGTGCACACCTTTAATCCCAGCACTAGAGAGAAATATAAGGCGGGATGAGACAGGAACTCCCTTCGCGTTCAGTCTGAAGATTGAGAGGTGAGAGCTCTCTCTCTCTCTCTTTTTTTTTTTAAAAAAGAGCCGGGCGGTGGTGGCGCACGCCTTTAATCCCAGCACTCGGGAGGCAGAGGCAGGCGGATCTCTGTGAGTTCGAGACCAGCCTGGTCTACAGAGCTAGTTCCAGGACAGGCTCCAAAGCCACAGAGAAACCCTGTCTCGAAAAACCAAAAAAAAAAAAAAAAAAAAAAAGATTTATTTATTAAGTATACAACATTCTGCCTCCATGTATGCCCAAACATCAGAAGAGGGTGCCAGATCTCATTACAGATGGTTGTGAGCCATCATGTGGTTGCTGGGAATTGAACTCAGGACCTCTGGAAGAGCAGCCAGTGCTCTTAACCACTGAGCCATCTCTCCAGAGCTCTCTAGTGACTTGGCTGCTTTGCTTTTCTGATCTTCAGGTTGAACCCCAATATCCATTTTTGGGTTTTTATTTTTCAGGCTACACAAGACAGCCCTCTTGGGTGTGGCTGGTGGTTCTCTTCCCATTGACTCTAGAACCTGTGACAATGATGGCTCTGGCCATCACACCACCACACAAGGCCTCTGTAGAGGGAGGTTTCTCTTCCACCTGCCAGTTCCCAAATAAACACTCAGAGGCTTAATATTAATTACAAACTGTTTGACCTATTGCTCAGGCTTATTATTAACTAGCTCTTACAGCTTAAATTAACCCATAATTATTATCTATGTTTAACTGCATAACTTGGTACCTTTTCTCAGTAAGGCATTCTCATCTTGCTTTCTCTGCGTCTGGCTTGCAGTTACATCTCTACCTTTCCTCTTCCCAGAATTCTCCTAGTCTGGTCGCCACACCTATACTTTCTGCCTGACTTACTGGCCAATTATTAAACCAATACAAGTGACAAATCTTTTTTTTTTTTTTTTTTTTTTTTTTTTTTTTTTTTTTTTTGGTTTTTCGAGACAGGGTTTCTCTGTGGCTTTGGAGCCTGTCCTGGAACTAGCTCTTGTAGACCAGGCTGGTCGCAAACTCACAGAGATCCGCCTACCTCTGCTTCCCAAGTGCTGGGATTAAAGGCGTGCGCCACCACCGCCCGGCAAGTGACAAATCTTTATAGTGTACAAGAGCATTCTCCCACAGCAGGCCTCTTTCTCTACTTTGGGTCTTGAGACAGGGCCTCACTAAGAGGCCCACAAGGCCTGAAACTGATAAAGCTCCTGCCTCAGCCTCCTGGAGTAGCTGGGATTACAGGCCATGTCCTCAGATTCAACACTTTTTTTTTAAAAAAGCGTTTACTTCTGAATAATTTCCAACTTATAGAAAAGTTGTTAGACTAGTGCAAAAAAGCACCTATATCCCATCCACCTGACTCCCGAAGTGTCAGCCGCTCCCCACACTTTCTTATTCTATTTTTGAACCGTTTGATAGTTTGTTGCACACAGTTGCCCTCTCCTGGCCAGCCCCCCCACCGAGGCAGCGGCAGCTGGGAATGACAGCGAAGCTCCTGCTCCACCAGCCACCCCTCTAAACTCTCCTCTAAGTCAGGAGCACACCCTAGTCTCCCAGGGCTTTTGCTGCATTTCTGCAGTGCCCTTCAACTTAGAACCCAGGCTTCCTCTGAGGCGTGGGCCTGTGAAGATGTTGTTCCAGGGTTTGGTCTGAGAGATGGGTCAGTTGCCTGGAATTCAGGGAGGAAGGCCCCCTGGCGCCTTGGCGAAGGTGTCTAGCGGATGTGTACGTGAAGGTCGGAAGCCAGGGAGCTTAGTCCAGGTCTCACAGCTGCTCACAGTGGGGTTCCTGTGGCCTAGAGCTGGACCTCTGGAGGTGGCTGTCCTTTCATAAGGCAGCCGAGGGTCACTGCCTTTTCGAGACAGGGTTTCTCTGTGTAACAGTCCTAGATGTCCTGGAACTAGCTCTTGTCGACCAGACTGGTCTCAAACGCACAGAGATCTGCTTGCCTTTGCCTCCTGAGTGCTGGGATTAAAGGCACGTGCCACCACGGCCCGGCCAGAGGGTCACTTCTAAACATCTCAAGTGAAATGTGGTTAAGTTAGTTTTAAGCTATGGTTGTAGCTCAGTGGGTGAGCATTTCGCAAGAATACCTAAACCCCCATAGGAGCTTGCTCCATGGCCCTGGATAACACCCAGGGCAACCCCTTCCTTTTTTTTTTTTTTTTTGGTTTTTCGAGACAGGGTTTCTCTGTAGCTTTGGCGCCCGTCCCGGAACTAGCTCTTGTAGACCAGGCTGGCCTCGAACTCCCAGAGATCCGCCTGCCTTTGCCTCCCGAGTGCTGGGATTAAAGGCGTGCGCCACCACCGCCCGGCCAACCCCTTCCTTCTTGAAGATGGGTTTCAGTAGCCTGGCCTGGTCTCAGCCTCACTATGTGGCTGAGACTAAACTTGATCTTCTGGACTCTGAGGGCTGGTATGGCAGGGCTATGCCACCACGCGCAGCTTGGTAAATTTACTTCCGTGTTTTTCTTCTCTGTGCTTCATTTCTGAGGAGCACAGGCGGATGATGTAAAATACCCCCGCGTTCAGACTGTCTGTCTCTTTGTCGTATCTGGTCCCTTCTCTCTCTCAGAAGTGATGTTGCATGCCTCTGCCACAGCATGTGGGGAGGCCCAGGGTGTCTGTTCAACCCTCTCTGGTGATACTGATGTTTGCCACTTGGCTGAAGGTGATGTCTGCCAGGTTCCTCCATGGTGCGGTTAATTAATTAGTATTTTGAACTTACTAATTACTAAATAATAATTAGCAAGTGCTCTGAGAGCAGATAGGCAAGGCTAAGTAAATAGCCCGCTTCCTTTGACCTTTCACCAGGAGTTGGAGCATCCGCTGCTGATTCCTCCCCGAATCAATTATTAATAAGCCGACTGCCAAATGGAGCCTCTCTAGTCCCATTATTCCTCCTACGTTTGGGAGTCAGCTTTCTCCCCCATTCACGTATTCAATCATTTATTTTTATCATGAATTATTTACATGGTAAATAAAGATAGCAGTCCATTACTATATCGTGCTGTTCAGTTTGTCCAGGTCCAGTCAAAGGGAAGCCCTTCTGGCCGGTTCCTGCCTTTCCCTGTGGTTCCATTGTCCCTTGAGCACTTCCTGGCTTTCTGGCACGTGGAGGCATCTGGGTTCATCTTGCAGCTTTTGTGTCCAGCCCTGGGCCTGGCTCCTCCCAGAGCCCCTGACTTCTGTTAGCTCCGGATCGAGGAGGCGGCTATGAGCTGGGTTTGTTCACTGCTGCCTGCCGGGACTTGCGGCCTTCGGGCCAGACCTAGACACACACTCTGCCCTGTCTACTTGTAGATCCGTCTATAATAAGAAAGCCAGGTTCACACCAGCGCCACAGCTGCACCTGGCACTGCCCTCCTTTCAGGGTCCCCACTCCCTCCCCAAGGGGCTCCGGGCACCGTTAGCCAAAGTTAGCCTAAGTCACTTACCGGTGCTCAGGGGCCCAGGCGAGCACCTCTCCACGGCCTCCTGTCTCCTCACGTCACCAAGCACCCATTCCCTGGTTTTTGGGTCCCATGAAAGGGAATAGAAGAGAAGGAGCAGGGATGATGTGACCTTCTTGGAGCACCCAATGACCACAAACTGGAAGTTAAACCACAGACGTTGGTTTTCACTGGGATCTTGAAGTTGAGAATGAGGTGTCTAAGGGCAGGCTTCTAAGGAAAGGCTGAGAGAGGACTCACCCTGTGCTCTGTCCAGCTTCCGGGGTGCTAGTGATGCATCTTGGTGCCCTTGGCGTGCAGGTATGCAACTCCATCTGTTTTCCTGAGGTAACTCATCTCTGTAGGCAAATTGCTGTCAGCTTCTCAGGGAGTCAGTCACTGAGTCTGGACCCCAGTTCTAACATCAATCACGCTGCCCAGTTCAGTTGCCAACAGTCTTAACAACAATCTTTACCTTGGGTAAAGATTATATACAAGGACCCTGTTTCCACAGTCACAGGTTTTGGGGGTCTCTATGTCTCTCTCTCTGATTCTGTCTCTGCCTCTCTGTCTGTTTCTGTCTCTGTCTCTCTGCCTCTGTCTCTATGTCTCTGTCTCTTTGGTTTTGGTGAGACCTCTCACTAAATTTCTTGATCTAGAACTTGCTACATAGCCCAGGGAGATGTAAACCAAAGTGGCCAAGACCCCTCGTCTGTGATGAGCCCCCCCAGGGCTTGCAACTGTGATCTTCTAGAACATTTTGGTTTAGATCCAAGATCCATCCGATGACAGAGGCCATTACCTAAAGGGCCATGGTAACAGCTGTGGACAGGGGCCTTCCAAAGGGTAGGACTACTGCCCACTCCAGCCGCAGAGGGGGAGTGCTCCACTCCAGCCGCAGAGGGGGAGTGCTCCACTCCAGCCGCAGAGGGGGAGTGCTCCACTCCAGCTGCAGAGTGCTCCACTCCAGCCGCAGAGGGGGAGTGCTCCACTCCAGCCGCAGAGGGGAAGTGCTCCACTCCAGCCGCAGAGGGGGGAGTGGTCCTTGAGACAGCAGCATGCTCTATGCATTGCTTTCTTTTCTGGGCCTTTTGGAGAACTACTCAGTCCTGGAGGGACAACTTCAGTTGGCTGACAGCACCAGAGTTAGAACAACTTCTCATGCTCATGTATGTCCCTGAGGGGTTCACTGAATGCCTCCTCCAAGGCTGTGCTAGACCATGAGAGGTCAGTGGCTCAAGCAAGAGCAGGACTTTTTGTGCGTCTGTGTGTAGCCCTGGCTGTCCCGGAACTACCTCTGTAGACCAGGCTGGCCTCAAACTCACAGAGATCCACCTTCCTCTGCTTCCTGGGTGCTGGGTTTAAAGGTGTGTGCCACCATAGCCCAACCAAGAGCAGGATTTTTTTTTTTTTTTTTTTTTTTTTTTTTTTTTTTTTTTGGTTTTTTCGAGACAGGGTTTCTCTGTGGTTTTGGAGCCTGTCCTGGAACTAGCTCTTGTAGACCAGGCTGGTCTCGAACTCACAGAGATCCGCCTGCCTCTGCCTCCCAAGTGCTGGGATTAAAGGCGTGCGCCACCACCGCCCGGCAAGAGCAGGATTTTTTATACTCAGATTCCTACCCATGAGATCAAAGTCTGACGAGAGGCTCTACCTTAGTCAAACTCCTGTACTGATCACACACTGGGAGGTTGTGGTTCCAACTTTATCAGACATCAACCCATCTTGTTATTTATTGACTTTGAGATAGGGCCTCATTGAGTAGCCCAGACTGTACTTAAACTTGGGATCCTGCTGCTGACATCCTGTCTGGCTCTCAGACCATATTAAAACCTGTCCCTGCCGGGCAATGGTAGTGCACGGTTTTAATCTCAGCACTCAGGAGGCAGACAGTGGTACATCTCTGAGTTTGAGGCCAGCTTGGTCTACAGAGTCGGTTCTAGGACAGCTAGAGCTACACTGAGAAACCCTGTCTGGAAAAACAAACAAGCAAACAAACAAAGCAAGACCTGTCCTTCCCACGAAACTCGAGACACCCCAGGCACAGTGAGCACAGGTCCTCCCTGGCCGTATCAGGCTCACTTCCCCCTCGTAGGTGGGAGGCTAGGGATCCGTGCTCCTGGAAAGCGTGAATTCCTGAACTTGCTCTCTGATCAGGCTCCTGATTGGGTTTCAGCCACTTCAATCCTATTTTGGCATCTGGGAATCCAAGAACACCAGACAATATTAAGTTGGTCTCAGAGGTGGCTCAGAGAAAGACGCCGACACCGGAAGACACACTAGACAGGTCAGCACTAGGCCAGAACGCCCTCCGCAGGAAATTGGTCAGCTTGGGTCCTGGCCTCAGAGAAAAGGCTAGAAAGGGCTTTGTCCCCTGGGCTGAAGCAGACACCGCTCCCAATGGTAGCCATGGCAGTCTCCCTGCTCCAGAGTTCACGTGTTTTGATGAATTTGTCATAACTTGAAAGGCCCCTGCTTCCACACTAACTTTCCGTTCCAGTTCAGTTGCCCACATAACCACAGGCGAGTTAATTGCATGTCCATCAGCAAGCTCAGGGGGTACACGGAGCTCTCCCACCACCGTAGGCAAGAATTCCTGAAGCCTAGGCACCCTGTTCCATTGCTTCTCCATGGGCAAGCAAGGCCGGGCTTGGATTTCTGCGAGAAACCCACAGGCAGAAACCAAGGCTGCATTCGTGTGCAGACAGACTGGTATCCCGGAAGCCGTGACCAGCGGCCTGCCCTTCCTTGTCAGCTCCTTCTTAGTTCTCTCCTGTACGCAGGGGACACACTGACAAGACTTCTCAGGGTCCTCTCTCCGGTAACATTCACCCCAGACATGGAGTGTCTCCATCCAGCGGCTCCACCACTAAGGATCTCTCTTCCAGTCTCATTCCGCCATACGAGAAGCTGAGAAGGAAGGCTCACGGAGACCGTTCACCACAGCTAGCCTGGACTCCAGCACAGAGCCTAGAGTGAGGTGGGATGAAAGAGGTGACATCAAGGATGGACCGCTAGGGAATCGTGTAGAACACAAGAATCAGAAACCGGGGAAAGATCTTCAAAACACTGAGCCGTGGGGCTGGAGAGTTGGCTCAGTGGTTAAGAGCATTGCCTGCTCTTCCAAAGGTCCTGAGTTCAATTCCCAGCAACCACATGGTGGCTCACAGCCATCTGTAATAAGGTCTGGTGCCCTCTTCTGGCCTTCGGCATACACACAGATAGACCATTGTATACATAATAAATAATAAATAAATATTAAAAAAAAACAAACAAACACTGAGTCGTGTGTGTTCTCACTGCCAAAACCAAGTGTGCTGCTGCATTTGTATAGTGACACACATTTCAGAGGTAGTTGTGCACACCTGTGGAGAGATGGCTCAGCAGTTAAGAGCACAGCCTGCTCTTCCAAATGTCCTGAGTTCCATTCCCAGCAACCACACAGTGGCTCACAACCATTTGTAATGAGATCTGGTGCCCTCTTTTTTTTTTTTGGTTTTTCGAGACAGGGTTTCTCTGTGGTTTTGGAGCCTGTCCTGGAACTAGCTCTTGTAGACCAGGCTGGTCTCGAACTCAGAGAGATCCGCCTGCCTCTGCCTCCCGAGTGCTGGGATTAAAGGCGTGCGCCACCACCGCCCGGCTTTCTGGTGCCCTCTTGAGGAAGAGACCTGGTCAGTCGTCCTCATCAACTTAGACCATGAAACCCAATATGGACAAATTCAATAGAACCGCCATGTAAGGGCTGCCCATGCATGCTTCAGCACTGCCAGGACATAAATTTTATTTTCAATTTTTTTTGTGCACACCTGCATGATTCTTGTGCTTTAGAGTCTTTCATGTTCTTCAATTTTTTGAGAAAAAAAAATTCTGAAGATCTGGGATGTAGCTCAGGGGTAGAGAGTTTACAGGAGTGAATTCACACCCCAGATTCCATTCCATCCCCAGCACTGAGATGGGGAGGGGCAAAATAAATAAAAAAAAAAGAAAGGAAGGAATAAAAGATTAAAAAGGGGACCTGGTCAGATGGCTCACCAGGTAAAAGTGCTTGTTTTGTAAACCCTTTGTCCTATCAACAGGGCTGTGACTGACTCAGGTTACTGCCTGGATCCTTGGGTACCTGGAGGTCTGAACCCTTGGTGAGCTGGGGGAGGGGCACAGAGAATATGAAATGAGGGCGTGGTAAGAAGGACAGCAGAAGCCACACCGAAAGCGCCTCAGCGCATTGGAAGCGGCCGGAACGGTGGTGCATGCCTGTTGTCCCGGCACTTGGGAGGTGGAGACAGGAGAATCCTAGATTCTAAGTTCCCCTTCATTGGGGCTGAAGATACGGCTCAGCGATTAAACCGCTTGCTGCTCCTGCAGAGAAAGGATCGAAGTTTGATTCCCAGCACCCACATGGTGGCTCACAGCCACGTGTTAACTCCAGTTCCAGGAGATCCAAAATACTTTTCTGGCCCCCAGGTATCAGGTGCCAACTGGTGCACAGCCATATGTACACTTAAAAAAATATATATGGAAAGAAAGGGCTGGGTGTGGTGGTGCCCGGCTTTAATCCCAGCACACAGGAAGCAGAGGCAGACAGATCTCTGTGAGTTCGAGGCCAGCCTGGTCTACAAAGTGAGTTCTAGGACAGCCAGGACCACACAGAAGAATCTAGTCTTGACAGACAAAAACCACAGCGGCTAGGGGGAAAGTGTTTGCCGTCAGGTTTCTAATAGCTCTGTCAGAGCCTTGAACCACAGACAAAGGCTTCGTACCCATAGATACAGAGCAGAGGGGGTGACAGAAGCCACCTCCACACTGACAAGAGGGAGCAGGTGGGTGAGCCACGGGCCCACATTTCAACAGACAAACCTGGTGGCTTCCAAGATATCTGGACTGATTCTGCTTTGCCCTGAACTGGGGAAGAACAGGTAGGCTATCTGTCCTGCCATTGTGTGGCTACGCCAGAGGTTTCTGGGCTCATGCTGGTCCCTACACACGTAGATTGGAGACTGCAGCAGCTTCTGGAAGGAACGGTCCAGGGTCCCATGCAGAGCATGGCTGCTGGTGTTCTACCATAGTGAAGACAGGGTCTCGCCCACAGCGCTGTGAGGAGCTCAGACATGGTGGGGTGGTTTAGAAGCCACTGAAGAGTCTCACCTCTACCAGACTAGCCTAAGGCAAGCTTAGGTAGAGCGTGGTATCCTGAGGCTCCTGGCATCAGGCCCCAGGACTGCTGGCCGCTGGGCTCCTTCTGTTTGCCATGTCTCCACTGGGAGGGGTGTAGGGTCACGAGGGAGGGGTGTAGGGTCACAAGGCTTGGTTACTGCAAACGGCTAGCCTTGTCTACATCAGATGGGCGCTGGAGTCCTGGGGGCTGTGATCTACTGTGTGGGGACATAGGGAATGGAATGGCCCTGGGCCAGCTAGCTCATGGGCAGCTCTTGTCTCTACGAGAGATCCCTCAGCAAGGATGAGCAGACAATGAGATAACCCTGAGCTTGACCAGCTGTGGTGGGCAGTGCTTCCACTCTCAGGGTACCACCATGACAATGGGGTGCCTGGGGAAGCCGCCTCTTGGTCCTTACTGCAGACACCTGAAGAAGGGGACCCTCAGCTCAGGTGCTGGCCATAAAGAAGAATAGGGTCTGGGGAGATGACTCAGTGGTCAAGAGCACTTGTTGCTCTTGCGGAGGACCCAGGTTCGGTGTCCAGCACCTATATGGCACGCACAACCATCTGTAACTCCAATTCCAGGAGATCTGGCGCCCTCTTCTGTCCTATTCAGGCACTGCATGCACGGGGTGTACACACATACATATAGGAAAAACAGCTATACACATAAAATAAAAACAAAAATACATATCTATTGTTTTTGTGGGGGTATTTTGTGCGCATGTATGGCCGTGCCCCACATGCATGCGGTGCCTGGGAGGCCAGAAGAGGGTGTGGAATCCCCTGGAACTGGAGTTATAGGTTGTTGTGAGCCACCATGTGGGTGCTGGGAAGAGAACCTGGATTATCTACAAGAACAAGTGTTCTTTTTTTTTTTTTTTTTGGTTTTTCGAGACAGGGTTTCTCTGTGGCTTTGGAGCCTGTCCTGGAACTAGCTCTGTAGACCAGGAGACCAGGCTGGTCTCGAACTCACAGAGAGATCCGCCTGCCTCTGCCTCCCAAGTGCTGGGATTAAAGGCGTGCGCCACCATCGCCCGGCAAGAACAAGTGTTCTTAACTGCTGAGCCAACTCGCTAGCCATGACCCACCCCAAATAATTATAAAACAATGCTAGAGTGTATATTTATTTACATATATACACAGAGTCACAGTTTTTATTTCATTTATTTATTTATTCATTGACAGGGGGCATGTACAATGGAGCGAGTAGAAGTCAGGTAACCACCTGCTGGGGTCAGTTCTCTCCTTCCACCCTGTGGGCCCTGGGTCTCCAATTTAGATCATCAGCCAGGTGTGGTGGCGCACACCTTTAACCCCAGCTCTCAGGAGGCAGAGGCAGGTGGATCTCTGTGAGTTCAAGGCCAGCCTGGTCTACAGAGTGAGTGAGTTCCATTTCCCGGCAGACACAGCTACACAGTGAAACCCTGTAGAAAAAACATCAGGTCATCTGACTTCATAGTGTGTAACGTGCACTCTGTCTTCTGAGCTGTTGCCTGGTCTACACCGTTTATAAGTGTGAGTAAAAGAGTCAGACATGGTGGCACACACTTGTAGTCTCGATACTTAGGAGCCCTGAGGCAGGAGGACAACCATAAATTTAAGGCCAGTTTGGTCTATATAATGAATGTCAGGTCAGGCAGAGTTACATGGCGAGACACTGTCTGAAGAAATACAATATTGGGTCCTGAGGAGCCACGCTTGGTGTTGACCTCTGACCACATATGTACCCCACACATATGCACCCCACACATATGCACCCACACATATGCACCCCACACATATGTGCATACATGCTTATACATACAACTAACACCAACCGGGACATAGCTATCTTAGGTTATCACCGCTGTGATAAACACCGTGACCAGAGCAACTTCAGGAGGAGTGGGTTTATTTCATGTATACCTCCAGGTTAACTGAGGAAGCAGGGCAGAAACTCAGACAGGCAGGAACCAGGAGGCAGAAACTGATGCGGAAGCCATGAAGGGGTGCTGCTCACTGACTTGCCCTCCGTGGCTGGCTGAGTCTACTTTCTTAGCCAGCTCAGGGATGGCGCTGCCCACAATGGGCTTGGCCTTCCTGTCAATCACTCATTAAGAAAAAGCTCTTCAGCTCGATCTTCTGGAGGCATTTTCTCAGTTGAGGTTCCTTCCTTCCAAATGACGCTGGATTGTGTCAAGTTGACACACACACATACACAAAATCCTTCCCTTGGGTTGTATGACACCCCAACAGCTCTCAGAGTACTTACACACAAAATTGAAGAAAAGTTTTGTGCTGGCTTAGAGGCCAGTGCGGTTAGCAGTGTCTAAGTACACAGTCAGACTGATTGGAATCCAGCACGGGCCTTTGCAACCAGGACAGTTACTTCATTACTTGATTTTGTCTTATCTTACAACATAAATTTATAGGAAGAATATGGGAAAATGGGACCGAAGAGGTGGCCCAGCAGGTGAGTACTGGCTGCTTTTTCAGAGGTCCCAGGTTTGATACCCAAAACCCATATGGTGGCTCACAGAATCCTGTAACTCCAGGTCCAGGGGATCTGACAGCCTCTTCTGGCTTCTACAGGCACCAAGGACGTATGTGGTGTACAGACAGACAGACACCCATACACATAAACTAATAAAAATTTTGAAATATATATGGGAGGGCCAGGCACTGTTGGCACATGCCTTTAATCCCAGTAGCTGGGAGGCAGAGGCAGGCAGATCTCCGTGAGTTTGAGACCAGCCTGGTCTACAGAGTAAGGTCCAGGACAGCCAGGGCTACATGAAGAAACCCTGTCTCAAACAAACAAATGAACAAACAAAAAACAATATATGTATTTATATATATATTCCCATATATATCTTCCATAATTATATTCCCCCTATATATGCCATGTTTATATATTTCCATATATGTATATATACATACATACATGCGTGCATACATACACACACACACACATATATATATGGGAGAACCTGGGTGAGGCAGAGCAGCATCTGAGACCAAGAAGCCGCATGGATATGGAGCAGGGACAGCGGGGCCACCTGACTTGCATGCTGGCCAGGAAAAGTTGGAGCTCAGCAGGGCACAGACCCAGCCCTCAGCACTAGAGGTACTACCCTCCCCACCTTGGTTTCAGGTTTGCAGCCTTGGCAACTGGGAGGACATTATCTCTTGTCGGCTACTCTGCAGAGCCCGTGGTCACTGAAAAGTATTCATTTATTGCTTGTTTGTTTAACGTGTATGAGTGTTTTGCCCGTACGTATGTATTCACGTGTCAGGAAGTTGAGGCCAGAAAATCTGGCAGGGAAGGAAGGGCAGAGTTTCACCTGGTGCTCAGGGGCCACACAGCTGTCGGCTCCCCATGATGGGATTTAGTTTGAGGCATGGATACAAGGAGCGTCAGTGAGGGTCAGGGCCACCACTAAGCCCTCTTCGGGGGTCCCAGGGTGACCCTTTCCTAGAGAAGTCTCCCTCTCCAGGCTTTCTGACGCCTCCTGACCTGCCCTGGTGTCCTCTCGCTGACCTCCTTCTGCCTGAGGCTCCATCCTGTCCCTTTCTGCCCTTGCCATGACCCTATCTGCACTGCTGTTTTCCAGTCCCCGTTATGCCCGAAAGTTCATGTGCCCAGCAGGGAGGACATGCTTCATACACCCCAGCTCCCGACTGTCAGTCTGGTGGACGGCCACGGGAGAGGGCCCAGGTTTCTTAGGGGCTCTCCAACCTTGACCCACAGCTTAGAGAAGCAGCCCTCAGAGGTCAGGCCCAGGGCTGCAGACCCTTCCAACCCCTGCACCCGTGGGGCCCCTAGACATCATGAATTCAGTTCGAGCCCTGTCCTTCCCAGGCCCAGTGCCTCTTCTTTCCCTGACTGTCAGAAGTCCTCTTTGCTGCCCTGACCCTTCCTGTCTAGTTCCAGGGCGGCCATTGTTGTCCTCTCGTGCCAAGGCCCTGATCTGGTTCCTTATGTTTCAGTCCCAAAGGTGGAGGTGGCCCATAAGCACCTCTGGAACCCAGCCGCTCTGTCCTCCATCCTTCCTCCCTCTCCCCTTCCTATCCCACAGGAAGGCTCCTGGCCTCCTCACTCTTCTGGAAGCCTCACGGCCTTTGCACCCCATATCTCCAGGACCTGCGCCTCTCCTCTCACAGCTGCCCTCAGACGGCAGCACTTTGTGGCCGGCAGACCCCAGGCAGCCCCGACATGTGTGCTCCCTCCTCAGTCTGGTCCTCACTTCCCCAGAAGCCCCAGCGTCTGGCCCCATGTGGGTCCCTCCTTCCTGTGCACGTGCCAGGCCTACAAGGCCCGTAGAGCTCGCTGTGCAGAGGGGACAGGAAGGCCACTGCTGTCCCCTCTAATGCCTCATCTCTTCAGGACAGACTTCAGGTAGCCCTAATTGGGACAGTTCTGAGTAGGGTGGACGGGGTCAGGCCAGGAGGGTGTCCAGCTTGGGTCAGGCCTGAGAAGGCCCTACCTGGCAACTGCAGCAGGATCTTGGTCAGGCCTCTAGCAGGCAGTCGGGCAGTCCAGTTCACGTCCTGAGGGTCACATAGAGGAGGGAACACAGCCTTTCTGCAGGGAGAGGGACCTGAGGAGACTCACAGGGCCAGGCGGCTGGTAAGCTTTGTGGCCTGCCCATAGCCTCATCCTGAGGCCCTTCTGCCTAAGTCTGTGGGTGGGCTCTGAGTAGCCAGTAAAGGCCCAGATGATTGGCACTAGCACAGTCAAATAGGCCAGTGGACAGGAGGGCGGGTCCAGGAAGCCACCCCTCCCCCACCTGCTGGTTTCCAACAAAGACCACTGCAGGGCCGCAGGCAGGGCAGCTCTTCATCCTGGGGTGCCACGTCAGCTGGACAGTGACAGGACAAACTGCCCTCAGTGCAGCACCACATCATATATATATAAAAAAATAATTAAAAGTGGATCATGGACCAGAGGGCGAGAAATAGACCCCAAATCTTCTAGAATAAAATACGGGAGCTTTTCCGGGCACTGTGTTCAGCAGAGATTGCTGCGGTGGCAGCAGCCATGAAAACCACGAGACAAGAATGTGAAAATGGGGCTGACTGCGCCGGTTCTGTGGTCAAAGTGCCTGCCGCCAGTCCCCAGGACCTGCATGGTGGGAGAGGAGAACCAACTCCTGCCAGCTGCCCCCGTCCTCTGGCCTCCATGCATGCACCTTGGGCATGCATGCACATACAGGCACACGAGTAAAGGAATGTGATGAAATTTTTAATGATTTATTTTGTGTGCATTGGTGCTTTGCCTCCGTGAGGGAGTCAGATCCTCTGGAATGGGAGTTACAGACAGTTGTGAGCCGCCCTGTGGGTGCTGGAGTTGAACCCGGGTCTTCTGGAAGAGCAGCCAGTGCTTTTTTTTTTTTTTTTTTTTTGGTTTTTCGAGACAGGGTTTCTCTGGTTTTGGAGCCTGTCCTGGCAGCCGGTGCTCTTAATTGCTGCTCCACCATCAGTAATAATTCTCTTTTTGTTGTTTATTTGTTTGTTTTGTGTGGCAGCTGAGTAGTAGAATGATCACCCAATAATGCACAAGGCCCTAGGCTTGATACCTGGCACCACAGAGCAGGGAAAACATAAAGAACTTGGAGGAGGCCGGGTGGTGATGGTGCACGCTTTTAATCCCAGCACTCGGAAGGGGAGTTTGAGGCCAGCCTGATCTACAGAGTGAGTTCTAGGACAGGCTTCAAATCCGTCTCAAAAAACTAAAACCAACCAAACAAAAAGAAGTAACTTGAACTTGGCGGAGCCATTAGGAGAGTGGAAACGTGAGTCACACATCCCTTCCCACCTCTGTGTGTCTCAATAGGTGGACAGAAAGATGTTTGGTCAAGGTTGTGCATCCTGTTGGGGGAGACCGCAACACACACACAGAAGGACTTCCCACACCAGCATCCATGCTATACCAAGAACTCCCACAAACCAGCAAGAAAACAAACAGTTTGTAAAACAATCAGACGGTCACTGTGTAGACCCAAAAGGCATCAGAATGGTTCGTCGCAGGGAAACAAATGGCCAGCCTTATCGGTCACTAGGGAAAGGGAGACTTAAGCCCGGAGGAGGTGACTTCACAGTCCCTACAACAGCAGCTAAGACAAGAGAGACAATGCTGAGTCCTAAGGCTGAGAAGCAGCTCGGTGCTCCCTCAGGTCCAGAGAGAGAGTGCACAGCAGGGTGACAGCTTCCAAGAATCATTTGGTCACCGTGGTGATATTTTGTTTGTGTTTTAACAAATAAAGCTTGCCTGAAGATCAGAGTGTGGAACTAGCCACACTTGTTAGCCATAGAAGCCAGGCAGTGATGGCACACACCTTTAATCCCAGCACTCGGAAGACAGAGGCAAACAGATCTCTGTGAGTTCAAGGTTTCCCTGGGCTACACAAGATTGAATCAGTCTAAAAGAGAAACATAGCTCACACCTTTAATCCTAGCACTAGAGAGGTGGAGACAGAAGTGATATGGCTGGGTGGAGAGAGAAATAAAGAAAGGGCTGGAGGAGACAGGAGCTCAGGATTCAGTCTGAGGTTTCGTAGAGACAGGATGGTGCCCACTTTGGTCTGAGCATTTGGAGAGGTAAGAACTAGTGACTGGCTGCTCTGCTTCTCTGATCTTTCAGCTTTCACCCCCTAATATCTGACTCCGGGTTTTTGTTATTAAGACCAGCTAGAATTTGTGTGATAGGTCACTTTTACACATTCTGATGCCTGATGGTGTCCCACTCCTAGCTGTAGTGAACAGGCAATTGCTCATTTTCTGTGTCAACTTGAGTGGGCCGGGAGATGCCCAGACATGGACTCTGGGTGTGTCCTTGAGGGTACATCCAAACAAGGTCACCCTTTGATGGGGTGCATGGAGACTGGGCACAGAGGTCGGCCCTTCCTGATGGGGGTGGGCCTCATCCAATCAGCTGAAGGAAGAACCAAATGGAACAAAAATGCTGATCCTTCCTAGAGCAAGAAGGGCTTCCTTCCAGTCTGAGTGAGCAGAGAACAAACGAGGCCATCTGTTGCCCTGCACCGCTGGACTTATCAGCGCCATGCTCGCACGCTAAGGGCTAAGAGGCCTCTTTACGTGGACATCAACATAGGTGTCAGCAGATCTCATGTAGTCCATGTCTGTCCGGAGAACCCAAGATAATCCTTAAGACAAACAGGCGTGAGTGTGCTTACCAGCCTCGTCCCACAGAACACATTCACCGCCTCAGGGTTCTGGAGGCTGCGAGCCTCAAGTCCATCTGTGGTGAGGGCTGGGTCCTCCTGGAAGCCCTGCGGGAGATTCTTTCACGTTGCCTCCTGTCTGTGGTGTTAGGAGGCTACTCCCACCCCTGCCCCACATCGAGGGGCTTTTCTTCCTCCCTTCAGTCTTCTCCCTCCGAGCTGGGCTGCCTCTTGCTCACATGTTTGCTTTGCCAGGCCTCTGGGCCCTATTTCTCTGTCCACAGCACTCCCCCTTCCTCTATCAGAGGCTGACAACCCCTCAAACTCCCTCCAGAGACCAGGGGAAGTGTAGCGGGGAGCCACGCTCCTGCCAGATCCTGGCCACAAAGACACATCATATAGTGCTAGTAACTGGATACGGTAGATCACACCAGCAATCTCAGCACGAGGGAGACAGAGGCAGGAGGATCACAGCTAATTCTACACCAGCCTGGGCTCTATGGTGAATTTCAGGTCAGCCTAAACCATGTAGAGAGACCCAAAGTATAAAAAGTAAAAAATGCCAAGTGGTGGTGGTGATGGCTCACACCTTTAACCCTAGCACTCAGGAGGCAGAGGCAGACAGACCTCTGTAAGTTCAAGGCCAGCCTGGTCTACAGAGTGAGTTCCTGGACAACCAGGGCTACACAGAGAAACCCTGTCTTAAAAACAAAACAAAACAAAACAAAAAAGTAAGTAGATTGTTTTTAATTATTTTTTGCTTTTATTTATTTATTTATTAAAAAATTCCACCTCCTCCCATTTCCCTACCACTTCCCCCCCCACTCTCCAGTCCTAAGAGAAGTCGGGGTGCCTTGCCCTGTGTGAAGTCCAAGGCTCCCCCCTCCATCCAGGTCTAGGTAATTGTGCATCCAAACAGACTAGGCTCCCAAAAAGCCAGTACATGCAGTAGAATCAAAATCCAGTGTCATTATCATTGCCTTCTCAGTCCGCCCTCATTGTCAGCCACATTCAGAGAGTTCAGTTTGATCACATGCTCATTCAGACCCAGTCCTGCAGACCTTGGTGAGCTCCCATTAGATCAGTCCCATCGTCTCCGTGGGTAGACGCACCCCTCGTGGTCCTGACTTCCTTGCTCATGTTCTCCCTGTTTTTAATTATTTAAGGGAACTGATGAAATGGCAAGAGTGATGGCCTACGCGCACCTGAATCCCTAGGTTTAGCCCTGAGCACCACAGAAACAATGTCTGTGCACAGGCTTGTAAGCTTGGCGTGAGGGATGAGGATGCAGGAGGATCAGAAGTTCAAGGCCATTCTCAGTTATGTAGTGAGTTTGAGGCCAGTCTGTAGTACATGAAAACCTTCTTCAAAAATGAAATAGGAGCCGGGCAGTGGTGGCGCACGCCTTTAATCCCAGCACTCGGGAGGCAGAGGCAGGCGGATCTCTGTGAGTTCGAGACCAGCCTGGTCTATAAGAGTTAGTTCCAAGCCGGGCGGTGGTGGCGCACGCCTTTAATCCCAGCACTCGGGAGGCAGAGACAGGCGGATCTCTGTGAGTTCGAGACCAGCCTGGTCTACAAGAGCTAGTTCCAGGACAGGCTCCAAAACCACAGAGAAACCCTGTCTCGAAAAAACCAAAAAAAAAAACCAAAAAAAAAAAAAAAAAAAAAAAGAGTTAGTTCCAGGACAGGCTCCAAAACCACAGAGAAACCCTGTCTCGAAAAACCAAAAAAAAAAAAAAAAAAAAAAAAAAAAATGAGATAGGGCCGGGGTAGTGGTGGTGCATGCATTTAATACCAGCACTTGGGAGGCAGAGGTAGAGGCAGATCTCTGTGAGTTCAAAGCCAGCCTAGTTTCCGAGCTAGTTCCAGGACAGCTAGGATTGTTACACAGAGAAACCCTGTTGTGAAAAACAAACAGAAAAAATTAAATAGAGCAGGTTTGGTGGTACATACCTTTAACCTCAGCATCCCAAAGGCAGAGGGGGAGACAGGGGGGATCTCTGTAAGTTTAAGGTCAGACTGCCCTATATCATGAAACCCTATTTCCAAAAAATAAGTTACTTAACTAAACAGAAAACAAAACCAAAAGTCATTACTCTGGGTTGGCAGGGATGAGGGAAGGATAGATAGGTATATAAAAGAGGGATAGTGTATCAGAATATACACATTTGTATATATTATATATGCATAATAATATACATATATATAATTGTCAAAGCACAAAATCAATATAAATGAGTAAATATCAATTAATTAAATAAATGCAGTGTTAGCCTTATCCCAGAGTCATCCAGGTTTTCAAGGCTTGAGGCCAGACAGTACACCACTTGGCTGGGCCTCCAGCCCAAGGAACAGCTCTGACTAGATGGGAGAGACAAGACCAAAGCCTGGCTGTCCCCCACAGGCTGTGTGACTTGGAGCAAGCCGCTCTTCCTTTCTGCACCCCATTGTCTTCCACATGTTCACAGAAGACAGTTTCTCTACACCCTGAGACTATGCCAGGTGACAGATCTGAGTGAAACCTTTCGTTGTCTCTGGGGTCTGGCGTACAGTCAGGACATTGCGAGGACTTTTCTCCTGCTGAAGGAAGGGGCTCAGGCCTTCCCAGCCAGGACCTTAAAAGGTTGTCCCGATCACCAGCCACCGGAAGCGCTCCAGGCCTCTAGACGTCTCTCCAGAAGGAAAAGCAAAGTTGCCCGCTCGGTCTTACCCCAGAAGCAGCCAGGCAAGAGAAAGGTGGGCGGGGGTGGGGGGTGGGCTTCATTTTGTTGGAGGCAATCTCACACTGTAGCCCAGGCTGGCCTTGAATCTCGGTGGTCCTCCTGTCTCAGCCTCCCAAGTGCTGGGATCATGCCTGTCTGAAAGGTGGGGTAACTCAAGAGCAGGGACCACACAGGCCCAGGCCGAGTCAAATATGGCCAGTCCCCTCTGCCTTCTATAGCTGAGCCTCAGCTGCCTTCTTTGCACCCTAGAAAAAACAATCCCCTGCCTAACAGGTGCCTCGAGATAGGGGGTACCTGGGGAAGCCACTGAACACCGAAGCTTCCCCAAGTATCTTCAGGACGGTTTTCCATGGAACAGGCAGCGGTCACCCAAGGAACCAAAGGCTGATTTGTAGGAATGTGTGGAAGGAGGCAGCTCCCTGTACCCAGGGGCCCCTTCTGCTACCCTCTCTAGGGAGAGAGACCAGTTTGAACTGCTCACGTTCCAATTTAGAAACCTACACATTCAGACCTTGCCCGACTGAATCCCACCCTCCCTACCTGGTGGAGGTCTGGAGACCTCTATCAATTCCTAACCAGTTGCTCACCAGGCCCTGCACAGGGTGACTCCCCGCACCCTGGTCACAGGCCCGTCTCTCTGGATCTTTTCATGGAAACACATCCACACCTTTTGTGCAAGGACAGACAAAATGCCTCATGGTTTATAACAAAGATCTACAAGCCAGGCATCTTAACCCAAAGTTTATGCTCTCGCAGTCCTGGGGGGCCACAACCCTAAGCAGATGAGAAAACATGAACAATCCCCTACACCACCTCCTCCAGGAAGACCCTGCTGCCTCCAGCTGCTGGTGGCTCAGACTCCTTAACCTGAAGCCATATCTCTTCTCTCTCTGTCTCTCCCAGCCCCCACAGCAGGCCTTCAAGACATCAAATCTCCCTCTGTTTCGCTCTAACATCTTCCCAAGTCCACAACGACCTCATCACCAGATCCTTATTAATTTCAGTATGTACGCAAAGACCATCTTAGCAGTTAGAATCAGGCACAGGTCCAAGTGAACTTTGCCTTCCTTTCCAGGGAGGAGCAGCACCACCTAACTCCGTACAACGGGACTCCCAAGGCATTGCCTGTGATTCCAGCACGTGGGTACACGCCCAGCTGGTCAGTTTGTGTATCAGTTCTTGCCCCAACCTCCAGGGTTTCCCAACCTACCTGAAATCCTCCCAACTTGAGATGGCCAGTCAATCTTGATATCATATATATACATATGTAGCATGGAATTAGCTTCCTAAGCATTTGGCAGAGGCAGGAGAGTTGCCTAGATTCAAGGCTGGTCTGGGTTATGGTGTGAGAGTCTGCCTCAAATTAGCTATCCTCATCACCACCTTTCTCTTGTCTCTGGGCAGGGGTCACTGACATGTGTATCCCCACCACCACATACCTACCAGAAAGAAAAGCAGACCCAAGTGTTTCTACTACGGCAAGGTTACCACCAAGAGGTAACCAAGTCACCAGCAGTCAGAGGGACAAGCCTGAGCAAGGACTGAGAATCAGGACAGAAGGCGAGGACCTGACCATGTGGGAGGTGTGCCCCAGACAGAAAGAGGATTTTTTGTTTTGTTTTTTGAGACAGGTTCTCTTTGTGTCTTTATGTAGCCCTGGCTGTCCTGGAACTTGCTACATAGACCAGGATGGCCTTGAACTCAGAGATCTGCCTACCTCTGCTTCTTGAGTGCTGGGATTAAAAGTGTGCACCACCATCGCCCGGCAGGACAGTTGTTTTTACCAAGAGAAAAAAAAATGGCAAGAGAGAGCATCTGATCTGGTCAGGCAGCAGAGATTCCCACTGCTCCTGAAGGCTGCCCATCTACCGAGTTCCTTTAATCCCTATGGAGTTCTTCCCTGTACTGACCTGGACAGGGAGGGCGAGGGAGAGACCCTGTTCTCCTAGGCAATTCTTTGCAGACTTGGGTTTTTCAACTCTGCCTGTTGAGTGCACATGCAAGCCACAGCCTAGTCACTCTGTGTGATGGGAGACAGCAAAGGACCTCTTCCAGGACAGCCAGATCAACCGTGGGGTTTGAGAAGTGGGAAAGAGTGTCATGTGGATTAGGGAAGAGGGGGGGTGTCCTCTGTAGAACCCTTGCTTCTGGGACAAGGTGGCCCATAAGTCTACGATCTCTGCTGTGGCCTGATCTGAGGAGGGATAAAGTCACAGGTGAGGGTGGTGGTCATGGTCGTTCAAGACATGGCGGGGCAGAACTGCTCTCCACTATACTCGGGTCCCTCTGTCCCCAACCCTCCGTGTAGGGCAAGGCTACCTCCTTTACTACAAGACATTCACTTTTCTGCTTCCAATTTCCCACCCCAACCTTTGAACTTTGGACCTGTGATTTATTAATAATGTGAATTTCCTGATAGGAGGAAAATGCCCGAATCACCAGGGCAAGACACTTATCTTCCTCCTCCTCCTCTGGGGGATAGCCCCACCCAACTCTGACAATTTCTCCTAGACTCCTAGGCCTTGACTCCTTCCCAGCACCCCATTTAGCCCAACAGGGAGGTGGTTAACAGCGGGTGGCATGAAGAACCCTTGCAGGCCCTTCCTTGCATTTTGGGGTCTGCTTTGGGGTGTGAAGGAGCATAGGAAGGAATCCCAGTGCTCTCCTCTGGGCTACTTGGGGCTCCCTGAGTCTGTATTAGTATCCTGAGCCAGTAGTCACTAGGTCCTTCTGGACCTCACAGCTACAGCCTGAACCTCATGCACAGGGTTCTTAGGGCTTGGCTTGTATGACCTGGTTTCATGTCCATCCAGGTCCTCCCTAGGATGTGTGGGAATGAGCACTGACTCCCTCCTTCTTATGCGCTAGACCTCCCGTGGTCCATTAGAAGCAGTTACTAGGAGGGGTGGGACCTTGCCATGTCTGGCACTTCCTGTTCGCCAGTGGAGAGTGGCAGTGGGCCCTGTTGTAATATCTTACCCCCTTCCCTTGCTGGCTCCTTAGATTCCAAACTTCCCAACCCTTCCTGGACTATACTGCTTACATGTCAAGCCACATCTAGGTCCTGTGCATAGTCGGTGATCGCTGGAGCTCACCGTCCACCACTTCCTGACAAATTTCCTACAGGACCCACACTGGGGAATGGTTGGAGCCAAACTATCACCAGTCACAGAGAGACAGACATGAGATGGGGGGAGGGCAGACCTGGGCATGACCATAATTAAGCAGGGGCCTGCGAAGGGCTGTGAAGGGACCCCAGCCTTGCCGAGTCCCACACCTAGCAGCTGCTCACCTCCATAGCTCCGAACATGGCATGGCTCACTAGTCCAAACTTCAAGGACAGGGCTCTGGATTGCCGGGACTGCTCCTCATCTCTGGAGTTCTAATGGAGGCCAGCCCTAGCCTGAAGACCAGGACCTACAAGACCCTGATGTAGCAGGGCGGTGGTGGTGCATGCCTTTAATCCCAGCACTCGGGAGGCAGAGGCAGGCGGATCTCTGTGAGTTCGAGGTCAGCCTGATCTACAAAGGGAGTTCCAGGACAGGCTCCAAAGCTACAGAGAAACCCTGCCTCGAAAAAGCAAAACAAAACAAAACAAAAAAACAACAACAAAAAAAAGACCCTGATGTAGTGGGTACCTGGGACCTCTTTGGTCTCAACATGCACATTTGTATGTTATTGGTTTTCCTCCCCAGGGCCATGGGGCTTCTCATGGTCAGGAACCTCAATCTAACTTGACTGAGGTGCCTCTCTATGTGTGTTCCCAAAACAACTCTGACATTAGCTATACCATGGGGGAGGGTGGAAGGGGGTGCTTTGTAATTTCCCTGCAAACCTTCTATATATTCTGGGAGCTTTTCGGGCAGAGATGAGGATGGGGGCACAGGGTCCTACAGCTCAGGCACAGGGTCCACCTTGAGCAAGCCACTTTCACTGCATATTTTCTGGGGCAGTGTTGAGTGGTTGCTTCTGATTGCAAACTAAATCCATTTCAAGAGAAATTTGAGAAATAGGGAAAATTATAAATAGACTAAAACTCCCCTATCTTTCCACTGCCCTGGTTCTAGGGTCCTTGGGTTGTTGACCCAGGAGGGGCCACTCTCTGCGGTCCAAGTTCCCAGGGTCCGTGTCATCACTGCCCTACCCCTTCACAGGCAATCCGGGGAGGACCCCACATTCATCACCAGGCCTCTGGAAAGCCTCTCCCCACTCACCCTCCAAGAAGCCCTCGGGGACTGATCCACAACCCACCTGCTCGGGAGTCACCGTGAGGCCCTCTGCCCTTTCTCAGGATATCCAAGAATTCTCAGGAGGTGTGCTCCACACCAAGGCCAGGCCAGCCTGGGACTTGTCAGTAGGCTTCTGCTGCCAGCCGCCCTTGAACTCTGAAGGGAGGCCGAGTAAGTCAGATGACTTCTCCTGGTTACCTTTTACCTCCGCCTTTGGCGACAGTCATTTTAACAGAAAACTTGACTTTTGACAAAGTTGTTTCAGACTTTGGACTTCGAACTGAATTTTCATCTCTCCTGCCTGCTCCCAGGCACATGGCTGGGGAGACTGTGCAGCCATTATCTGTTTAAGAGTTAACCAAGGCCAAAAAGCCAAAAAGCAGGCAGTTCTTGTTCTGAGGCCCACTGATCTCTGGTCCCGTGGTCACCACGGGGTGTGGGTTCGGACAAAGCCGTGTTCATCGAAGCCCTGGGCCCGATGACAGAGGCACAAGGACCCCATTCTCTGCTGTCCCCAGCTGCGTCCCCTCCCCCAGAGGGCCTGACATCAGAAGTTCTGGGTCAGACATCCTGGGAGCCCCCACCCTTAGCTGCAGGCACTCGCGGAGATTCACCAAGGGGGCTGGCTGGGAATGGGCGTGCATGAGTGTGTGTGTGTCGTCCCCAGTCTGAATGGCACAGCAGCTGCGGTTGGCTCCTCCTGTCCACAGCAGGAAACTGCCTGCATTTTTACAACCCATTTTTGAACCTAAGAGTAGAGGTTCACTTCCAGCCTGTTAAATGTAACCTTGCTGGTTTCAGGCCAACCTGACCCTTTGGAGACTGGCTTCCAGATTCCCACTGAACATTAGCTATTCTTCCAGGCTCTGAGAGGGAGACCTGCCCTGCTGGGCTTTATCCCAGGTTCTCAGATAGGGTGCTGAGTGTAACCTTCAGAAGGGGTGACCTGGGAAAATGGTCTTCTGGAATATTCTTCTTGGGTATGGTGGTCCAAAAACACCCAATGCTGGTCTCTAGATCTACGTATTTCTGTTCCTGGCTTTCACCGCGCGAGCGTCAGGACCCAGGGTCTACATATTCAGATACTGGGTGAGGACAAGTTACTTGTCAAACTGCCTTAATTTAGCGACTGTAAAAATGGGAATCATCCCCTCCCTGGGTGGTTCCTGAGAAGTATCGAGGTGTTCAGAGAGGTGGAATCTGGCAGAGACAGAGGCAAGCAAGGCCTCATCCCATGGAGCCCAGGGGCACTCTCACTAAAAGCTCAAACCTCAGCCAGATGTGCCAGCACAACCCAGGTGCAACACAAGCCTGGACCGGCGAGGTAATGTGTGCCCCGGGGCAGCTGGGCCCACGTTTCCCCGCTGAGCCCCAAGGGCATTGTCCTGGCATCCACTAGGAGTGACCTTCCCCTAGACGCTCTGACAAAGGCTGATTGAAGAGCGGCTCCTTTAAGGACTCAGCGCAGCAGCTCAGTGCCAGGAGGCACCCGGTGCGCCCCGGGAACAGTGCCGGCAGTCAGTGGAGGGGAGTGGGCGCTAGTGGCCAAGGTGGGGGCAGGGTGCTCTGCTCTGGATGGGGTGTTCCTGGGAGCCGGGGCTTGGGAGAGCATCGGAGATGTTCCACGGGCCCGGGACCTCCGAGGGCATCCCACTCGAAATGCAACTGCGAGTGGGCAAGCCGTGAAGTGTCGCGGCCCCCCAGCCTACCCGTGTTGAGAAACCAGATAGAAAGAAGCCTCTGGCCCAGAGCTGTAAACTCCAGGCAACCACTGTCTTCCTCCCGCCCCAACCCCCTCGCCGAAAAGCGCGAAGAGCCGACGTGGAAGAGAAAGATTAGATTTCGCTTCCTTCCCATCAATTTTCTGTTTAATGTCACCAGGCCCCATTGTGGGAGAGGGAAGCACGTCACCCAGGCCATAAATTTGTGGTTATGGTGCCTCTGGCCGCTTTCCTCCTCTCGGGGACAGGGCTGAGCGGTGAGCAGGTGGGGACACCCGCGCCTGCCCACTCCTTCTCCGGATGCGGGTCCCGGGCGGATGGCTCCACGAGATCCGAGATGAGCTCCATCTCCGCGGCGGCACTTTCAAAGAGCTTTTGTTTCGGTCTCGGATGTAGAGGCTTTGAATTTTTACCAACCACCTCAGGAGGCTTTTTGCTTGCTTGCAACAACCCTGCCACCTCCCACCCCCACAAATTTTGTCTGTGCTTCTAGTGTGCAGGGAAGCAGCAAGGGGCCTCATGTTGGATTCCCAGTACCAACCACACTGGGGGTGACACAGACCTCTGAACCCCGCATTTCAGCGTCTGCCCAAGTGGAATACGCTAGAAAGTGCATGGGGGAACCGGGGCGCTCAGCGATGGCCCCGAGGCGGGTTCCTCAGGTCAACCTGGACTCTGGTGAAGAGGTTATCCGGGTACTTTACTTTGTGGGCCACTTGTGGTAACGTCCCATGGTAGTCTCCTGCCTCCACTGGCATTAATGTCTCAGAATTAGGGTGGAGTGTGTTTTTGCACACGTTAGGAAAAAATGGATCTATTGACTGAGTTTTAATTTAATGGATCAACTGTCCTGTTAACAAAAGAGGCGGTGGCCATGCTACACTCCAGCCAGGAGCCAGCAGTTAGGGGGTCCAGCTGCCTCCAGGCTTGAGACAGGTCCTGATGCTCAGAGGTAACTTGGAGGGAAATTTTTATTTGGCTTATAAATATTTAGGTAACCAGGCCAAGGGCTCAAATCTCCCCAGAAATCAGGGAGAAGGTGCGCAGTGTGTATCTTATAGTACTGGCGTGGGGGGGGGGTCTTCTGGTCTTCTGCCAGGTGTCAAGTCGCAGGCCCAAAGGGGGAATTACCACCAGACAACCGGGGGTAGAGCGCTAGAACAACGGCAGAGCCTCATGGCTGTGGGTTCTCCCAACGGGTCCCCTCTGTGGGGCAGAAATGGCAGTGGGGAAGTCCCCGTTAAAGCTGGGCTTTTCACAGTATGGGAACTTGAAAGGAAGCGAGTAGATAGCCTGTTGAAGGGCCTGAGGTGGTAGGAGGGCCTGGGGGCCGAGACTCCGGCAAACCCTGGGTCCGCGGAGTCCCCGGCACTTGGCCTGCATGTGTTTCCTAGGGCCTAGAAGAGGCCAGAGCCTCCTCTGGTTTCCCTGCCACTGTGAGACCAGGCAGCGGAAATCTAGCTCCAGAGAGGTGCTCCAGACATACTCTGCCGTTTGACCTGCGTGAACACATCTGCACACAGCTGAAGCCTGTAATCCTGTAGCCACCGTACCTCCTTCAAAGCCAGGCCTGGCGCAGCCAGCAGAGGAAGCAGGTGTCGGTCTGAGAGCCTGAAGCCCGCTTCACTTTGGGGGATAGACCTGGAAGGAACACGGAGACTGAGTGATCAGGCACTTGGGTCAACCCAACAGGAAAATCAATCACTTCTTATTTACCAGACACCCAAAGATCTCCTCCCATGCCCCAAAGCCTGCCCTGTTCCTCCAGAACCTTCCCAGGCTTAGCAGGAGCCACAGCCGGCCTTAGATGAAGAGACGTATAACGGGAGGCCCAGGGTTCAGGCCTGGGGTGCGGGGCGTCCGCCCACCTTCCTCCGGTCCCTTCACTACAGATATTACACTATCACCAGTGAAAGGGACCAGAGAAGCAATAGATGCTTCTGCTCCTTATGAAAATCACTTTAATTTAACCCAGATGGGTCTCCTCACTGATAACCTCACGCAATGAGCCCTCTGAATTATGCTTTCCGTGTGAACACACTGGGTTATATTTAGCCACAAATTACGACTGTGTTTAACAAGCACCTTTCCTGCGCAGGGAGGGGGCTGGGCAGCCTCCTGACCCGGTTGGAGGAAATCAGCAACAACAGAATTTAAACCTCCCTGGGAGGAAGCTGCAGAGGCTGGAGAAGCTGTTTATCTGACTTCAGCGTGGTCTGGGGCTTCTCTCTCCGTGCTTTTTAAAACTTAGGAGCAGGTCTTAAGATCTATCTATGGCCTTGAAGGGAAAACCTGTGCCTCCCACAGGGGTCTTTCCGGCTTGAGCCAGCTTCAATTTAGCAAAGTTCCTGGCTGGGCTTGGAGCGGTGTCAGGGAAATGCCTCAGGGTTGATGTTATCTGGGGGCACAGCCAGGCTTCCAGAGGTGTGTGAGAACAGGGACACTCAGCGACAGGATCCTGCAATTCTTCCTTTTCGGCTTCTCTGTTTTGTTCCTTCTCCAGCTGGGAGGGGACAGGAGCTTGGGGGGCGGGGCTGGAATACCCCCCCCCCCCAGCCGGGCAACACCTTTTGCTCCCTCACCTCTGTGCCCAGCTAAATAAATGGGTTGTTTGAAGTATTCTTTGGGGAAGAACGTTCATCTTGGGATCGGGACACCCCAACTCACTTCTCTCCTTCCAGTTAAGTCTGTGCACAAACCGTATGCCTCAAAGACAGAAGACCTAGCAAACAAGAGACCACCCATCGTCCCAGGCAAAGAGCACCAGCGGGTACCTTTGGGTGACCCAGGTAGGATTCGAGGTTAGGAACGTACTTGGCCACACTCAGACCTTCCTCCGCCATATTCCTTCTAGTCAGACCCTGCCATGGTTAAGGATCTTCATGGATCCAGGACCACTTCATCCAACCAGGCCAGTACCTCAGGAAGCTATTGAATTTGACCCCCTTGAGAAGAGTGTAAAACCCCCATGTTCCCAGCTATCCTTTCTAGCCCTGATTCTAGATGGATGGAGTTTGACTGTCATCTCACTGAGGGAGAAACAGATGCTAGGAACACCCCCCCCCATCCCCCCCATCTTTCCATCCTTCTCCGGCCTGGTCCAACCTGCATGCTATTCCAAAACCCAGCTGCAGGTTCCCTCTCCCTCTGGGCCCCCTGACCCTCCAGACCAGGCCTCAGCCTTAGGCCTTGGGAACTGTCCCATCCACTTCTGTGGGAAGAATTAAGAGTCAATTTTTTTGTCGTCAAGAAATTGTTTCTAATTTGCCCTTTGACTAATGGCCCAGGGAACAATGGAGAGACACCCAACACACAATTACCCTGCATGCAGCTCTGCTGCTCTCCGGCCCAAGGACGCATTTATTTGGAGCAGCGACTAATTCGCAATTTTATGTAACTCGAGATAAACCCCCACCCCCTTGTATTAAAAAGTGATTATTTATTCAATGAGTTCACACAGTAGGTAGGCTCTGGGTCATTTGGGAGCTGGGAGGCCAAGCCTGCTTCCAGGCTCCAGCCTTGTGTGTGTGGGGGGGACCGACGACAACACACACGCTGGAGGAGGTACCAGGGTTTGTGGGTACCGGGTTGCACAGTCCGGTTGGTTGTAACACGGAGAGCATGCACACGTGTGATGCGTGTCAGTGTGCTATGAGAACCACACTGTCCTTTTACATTACATTACACTTATTTGTGTGTGTGTCTGCATGCTGCTGGCCTGCTTGCACCCACGGTGTGAGCATGAGGTCAGCAAAAACAAAAACAAAAACAAAACCAAAAAAAAACCCCTGCAGGAGTCAACTCTCTCTTTCTACCACGGGGTATTGGGCAACCCTCGGATCTAACTCAGGTGGTCAGACTTGGCTAGTGCCTTAGCTTGCTCAGCCACCCTGCCAGCTTGCTTTTCTGTGTGCACACAAATGTAGTTAGCGTGGTGCGAGACTCACATGGGTGCCAGGGCCCACTCTGTGGTACATCTAGACATGGATGGGAGCCCACAGAATGTGCATGTAGACTGAGCACACATTCAAAAGTGCACTATTGCTTGATGTGTGGTGTGTGAGTGGCTGTGCCCAGTACCAGGACACGGCTGGCTATGTAGGGTACCCTAGCCTTGAGGAAACCATGGCGGGTATCGGCCAGGCTCTGGAGGTGACCCAGGCATTCAGAGGCTATTGTGTCCTGGGCTGGTGACCGGGCATCTGTGGCTACAGCGTTAATAACCCACAATTTTTTAAAACTTCAGGTGATTGCACAGATTCGTAGCCCTCAGTGCAGAGATCTCTGGGTTGTAATCCCGCCTCTCTTTCTAACCCTCCCTATTCCTCTGCCTCTAGCACAGCGTCCTCAACCCGTGGGTCATGACCCCTTTGGCAAACCTCTAACTCCAAAAACATTTACATTACGAGTCATGAAAGTAGCAAAACTACAGTGACGAAGTAGATTTATCATTTTATCGTTATACATGAGTTGTGTATTATAGGACAGCAGCATTAGGAAGGTTGAGAACCACTGCTCTAGATGGACCCCGATCCTCACGCCATGTTCTTCTAAAATTAAAAATACTTGTTAGTTTCGGACAGCAGGAAGTCAAGTAGGAAAACCAGGATGGTTTGCTCTGAGCAGATAGCGAACCCAGCCAAACATGCCCGGGCCCGCCCGGGAGGCCGAGCCCTGCGAGAGGAACACGGGAGCTTATTTTGGTCTTGTGGAACTGCCGGGGGCTGTGCGCCCGCGCTGGGCAGCTGCCAGCTGCTGGCGGCATCCAGAGGCGCATCCGCAGCTATTCGCTGTAACAATTATTTTGAAACAGTGTTGAGAGGAGGAGGAAAAAGGGCCACTACACTTAAGTGAACGCTGGGGTTAGAAAGGACACAGAGGTGGGAGCGAGACAGCTAGGAGCCGAGGCCTTTCACACCCGGGGAGGCTCTCAAGGAAGCCACACAGAAGGGGGGGGGGGGCACGTGAGGGTGCTGGAGACAAATCCTCATGCCTGACTTTTAGGGATCCGTGGATTAGGGGTCCCCAAGATTCTAAAGCGGCTTGCGGAGGAAAAGAAGCCACACGTTTCCATGTCTAGCATTTCTGGAATACGGCTGGATTACCGGCGTGCCCATCTGCCAGTCTCCACCCGCCAAGGAAGGGGGGTAGATCCGAGGCTCAGGGATCTTTCCGGTCCGGCCTGGGCGACCCCGGCTGTGCGTAGTGGGAGGGTGGGGTGCGGAGCTAGCCGGGCGCGCCCCTCCCCCACGCCGGCCTTCCGGGTACCCGCTCCCCCCCCCCCCCCGAGCTGGCAGCGGCCCGGAGGCTCGCCACGCGGTTATCGCTACAGGATCCAACCACTTTTCTTAAGACTTTTCTTCTTTGGGGGAATGGGGTGAGGGAGACTACTTTCAATAGGGGGATAGAGTTAGATAGATATAAAGACTCCTGGATCAGAAAACAAGATGAGGTAAGGAAAATGAGGAACTCGGGATTCCAAACCTCGCAGATAATCTAAGGCTTGGGTAAAGGAGACCCGCACCGTCCGGTAGGGAACAGGGGTGGCCGCAACGGTTTCTCCCGAACCGGGAAGCTGCTCCGCCTGCGTGCGAAGCGGGAAACGGCTTCCCGCTTCGCTGGAGCAACGAAGCTCACCTCAAGCCCGGCCAAACCTGTGCTCGCCGTCGGGTCACCACCGCGCCACCGCGATCTGGCGTCCGCACCCATCCCATACAGGCCGGCCCGATTCAATCGCACCGTGCACAGCCGCGCACGAACCGGATCTCCAGGAGCTGCGCCTCCCCGCAGCTCGTGCTCCCCGGCGCGCCGCACGGCCACCGCGCTGGCCAATCCCGCAGCCAGCCTCGCGCGCTCCGTCCGGCGCCCCGGCGCAGCCCGCGGAGACCCGGGCTTACCTGGAGCGGGCGGGCGCCGGCCGAGCCCCCGTCCCGAACGGGCGGGAAATCCCGGAGTCCCCGCCCGCCGCCCCCACCCCAGGTCAGCGCGGCCCGCAGGGGGCCAGGCCGGCCCGGCGGTGCGCCCGCTTCCCCTTTCTCTTCTGCTGCCTTTGATCCCGGGGCTCTCCGTCGCACCTCGGCTCCGGAGCCGCCTGGGTCGGCCCGCGGGGATCCTGGAAACGGTCCTCGGTTTATCTCCTTTCATCAAGCGGCCTTGGGCAGCCTTGAAACCGCGGAGCCAGTAATTGCTTTTTTCAGGAGGCCCTGTGCGGACTGGATAACAGCCAATCAGCGCCTTGTTTACACTTGGTGATGGACAGCCCGCTGGCGCGGTGCCAACCAATCGTGGCGGTTCCACAGAAGCGAGGGAGGCGGGGAAAGAGTGGCGACCACAGCGCTCAGGTTTAACTCCTTTGTGCCCGCGCCGGAAAGAGACTGGAGAAATTAAAAGGAGTCTGGCTGTGTCGTTTGGCATCTACTTAAATACCCTCCCCCCCAACACACACGGAAAAAGAGGAGCAGAATTATGTATTCATCGCCACTTAAGACATCACCTCTGCTTCCTGAAAATAAATAACATTTGGGTAGGCAACCAAATTCTAACCGGAATATTTGCTTGCAGAATATTTAAAAAGGTGGTTTGGTTCAGATTATGATAAAGAGAATTGTTTGGAGGCTGTTTTCCTTTGTAGTGCGAAAATGCAAGGACAGGAGGTAAGAAATGCTAAGCACGGTTTTCACACCATGACAACCACCCCTAAAATTACCAAGTGAAGATATTTTTAAAATCTAGGAGCTGATGAAAAAAGTAAATCCTTATCTTAGCAACGGAGCCTCGATTTTCATTTCGATTGTTGCTGCGCTGCAGAGAGTGTGGCAGAGGGAGATAAAACCGAGAGCGGACAGATAGAAAGGTTCATCTCGCTGCCTCTCGGGGAGAGGGAGGAAGGACCAGGCGAGCATTTAAGGAGTCAGTGTGGCCACGCCTCAGACCCAAGTGCTTTCTCCGGCTCGGGTCCGAGTGAGTGGCGGCCTGCGGGTGGAGGGACAGCAAGACAATCCGGCCTCTGCGCTTGGAAGTTGGGCCTTCTTGAGCCCAGGTTCCGCCACCTGCCAGACGGACGCCAGGAGTGGACAGGGCATCTGGCCGGCGCGAGGCTGTTTCTTTTTATTCAGCGCGAAGACAAACAAACAAACAAACAAACCCCCACACTTTAGGCCTGACAAATTAAGGAAAAACAAACCCCCAGGTCTCCCCCGGACGTGGACACGCGCTCTCACACGCCGGTGCTCCTCTCCCGCCCTGCGCCACCGCATTCCCATTCAGCAGCAACGATCTGCGCAGAGGAGCTGCGCAGTCGCTGGGCTTGAATTAGGCGCCATCAGGCTCGGTAGTAGCCCTGCTGCTCCCTGATTGGCAGCTCCCTGGCCCGGCGCCAGCCTATTGGGAGGCCTGTTTACGCCGAATGAGTGGCACGAGCTCTGGGCCGTGGAGGGCCGCGCGGCCAATCAGCGCGCGGACTGCTCCGGGTTGAGTGGCACGAGCTTATTAGTATGCAGGGCCCGTGGCTCGCCGCGCCGGGCTGCAGGTTTGAGAGCCGCTCTGGATGGGCTCGCTAGAGTCGTTGTTGTGGAAGCCGTGCATTCACAGTGCAACAGTCAGCACATTGAAAATACCAATAGGAATACAAACCAAAGTCACATTTACTGATTTAATTGTATTGCATTCAATTGTATCCAGGAAACAGCCTCCAGTAAGTAACTGAAATTGCTTTCATTTTAAATTTTTTTTGTATTTTTGTTATTTTATTATTTTATTTTGGCTTTTGGGGATTTACATTTTTTTAAGCAAAAGAAATTCAGGATTGTGGCGTTAAGAAATAATAGATCTTCCCTTTTAAAATCCGTTATGATGTTGAAAGGCTTTTTTTTAAAAAAAAGATGTACTATATATGTGAGTACGATATTTTTTTTTCTCTGAAAAATTTTATCGATCGGCTTAAAATTCCCCCCGTAATGCGTCCTTGCTTTGCTCTGAGCGCTTGTTGTCTCGATCGACACCCTGCATTAAAAATAAATTATCGAGACAGGACAGAGACCGCCACGCTTCGTTCAGCAAAAGCCCCGCGGGTAGCCCCGAGTGGGCAGTCAGAGCCTAGCTCTGGAGAAACCATGAGCGAACCCCAATTATTTGCTCCCCCATCCTACTCCCCTCCCCCAGCAGTCTTGAATGGGCCCCGCCCGGTCGCTCCCCGGCGCGGGGAACGGTCGGTTCTGGCTGGCCACGGCCGCTTCTTCTGGGCCTCGTGAAGGGACAGGGGATTGGAGGGGGTACTAGCAGGTTTTCAGGTTTCGCTCCCCACAGACTTAATTCTTTTTTTATCTTTTTTTTTTTTTCTGGAGGAGTGGGGGTGGAGGAGGGGGGCCGGTAGTGGGGCGTTTTCATGCGGAGCGTCCTGGGCAGCACGCGGGCTCAAGGCCACGACCCGAGTGGCGTGGTCCGGGCACGGGTCCATCTCCCAGAGCCGGGGTCTCGCACCACCCAGTTCTCTTTCCTCTCCGGGATTGGGGGGGGGCTTTCGCAGGGAGCGGGTTGTGCAGCGACGCTGGAGCCACTCGCGTCCGGTGCGCTCCTGGCTGCGGGCTGGCCTCGCAGGCCCCTTTGAGCCCACCCGCGCGGGAGACTCGGCAGGAGGTAGCTCACGGATCCCAGAGCTTGGCCTCCACGGGAGGACAAAGGCGGCTCAGACCCGGCTTTTAGATGCAAAATTTGAAAACAAAGCAAACCTCGAGAAGCCGGGGGGTACCAGTGCTGGCCAAGCCTCTGGAGGAACCGCGGCTCTGGGGGGTCACGCCCAGCCACCCGGGGGAGGTTTTGCTGGGGTTCGGGTTCTTTAGACGTATTCTTCTCGGCGACTCTCCGACCGCGCGGGGCTCTCGGCCACTTTCTGTTTCCTCTTATCCAACCTTGCCCGGGGTCCATTGCCGTGTCCCGTCCTGAGACTGGGCGCGTGGAGGCCTCGGAGCCTCGGGACTCGCGGACTGCTCCATCGCAGCTCCGGTCCTCGGCCCTCGCACTGTGGCCCCGGTGGCTGCCCCTCCTCGTCCCGTTACCGAGCCGGCTTTCCCAGGCCCAGGGCGCGAGCAGCCAGGGCGGCGCGGCAGTTCTCGAGCAGGACAGAACACAAAGAAAAGTCCCCTCCAGTCCGGCCAGAAGCGCAGCGGCGGGTCCTGGCGACGTAATCCAGCCCTTGTTGGCGCAGGAAGTCTAGCGGGCTGGTGGGAAAGGCACAAACGAGCCAGCGATCGGCCCGCAGGGGGTGGAGAGTAAAGCCGCTCCGGCGTGAGCTCAAAGCCCGCGTCCCGAGAATCGCTTGCAGCCCCCACTTTTCGCTCCTACTTTGAAATGTCTTACTGGGGGTGGGGGCCCAGAACAAAAGCCCAGCACACACGACTCCCCGGAGGCCGTCGCGAAGCCTTGTACCGCGCGCGCAGCCTCCGACCCCACTCCGGCCCTCGGCGCCTTTGAAGCGGCAGGTTCCTGACCTCCCTCCCCTTCCTTCTTTCCCTTTGTCCTCCTCAGCGCCCTCCCGGGTTCGAGAGGCGCCGGCCTGGGTAGGGGCGCGCAAGTCCCTCACCGGCCCTGGGCAGCCCCTCCCCTGACCCCGGCGCCGGCTTAGAGCCTCGGCCTTGCCTGCGCCTTCCGCACTCTGGCGATCGCTGAGCAGGCCGGCGCGGTGGAGAGGCGAGTTTATTTGTTGGACCCGGGGAGAGTGAAACTCCCCAGAGGGAAGAGAGCCCCAAACCCCTTTGTATGCAGTTTGAGCACAAAGGGAAGTCTTTGTGTAGTCTCGTTTATTTACAATGCAAAATTCTCCGAATAAATATTAAAAAAAAAGCTTATCACCTGAGCAAATATGTATTCACTTAATACATTATGTTTTCGGTTATAGATTAAATCAGACACAAAATAGTGTGCAAATAAGAGAGTGTGGAACCCACAGCATAAAATATAGCAATTTAAATGGTATTTACGAAATACAAAACATCTTAATCGCTTTGTTGTCACGGTGGGATGGCTTAAAAAAAGATTTTGATTTTCTGTAAAGTTCACAATTACGAATACCTCCCTTCTGCTGGAGCTGAGGTCAAGCATTAAAACAATGCGTATTTCATAAATAAGGAAAGAAGTCTTCGAAATGGAGGAGGGCCGAGGGACTTTGGTCGCACGTGCATGGTGGTGTACAGTTTATACCGTTTGCTCGGTTGCTCCTCTCAAGAGTTTGAAATTGCCTGCGATTTCGCCCGGGAGTAGACATTTCACAATGGGAGGGGTAGAAGAAAAGGGAGAGGAGGATCATTTTAAGTCGGCCTTGCCAGAGGTGGGGAGGGAAGACAGAGGACCAGGGTCTGCTGGGACCCAGACCCAGGAGAAGGCTGCGCCTTGCTTGGTCTCTGCTCCTTCCACGCAGGGTCGACCAGGGTGCCGTGCGGAGACCAGCCTTGGTTAGGTGATCCAGGGCAGGCGCTGAATGGAGAAACGTCGTGGCCGATTTGGGAGGCCGAGAGAAAACAATTTCTGACTCTCTGAGCCCCCTCCCCCAAAAGCCCCAATCCGCAGAGGAAGATCCTGGGCGAATTTGATTGGGGGGCGGGGTGATTGTTCCAGCCTCACCAGGAAGCTCCAAGCTCGGGGACAGCAGGCCAGGCACTGCGGCGTAGCGGCCCAGGTGATGCCAGTGGCGGTCGAGGGGCGCCCGGGTCTCCGGGACGCCAGTCTGGGGTTGTGGCACAATGCTGAAGGGTGGGGGCCGGTCCCGCTGGGGCTGAGTGGGGGACGACAGTCAAAAGAATGGACTGAAAGACGCATGGGGGGGGATGGGAGAGAGGAGAAAAGGAAGGTTATTTAAAAAAAAACTCTTGAGTTACAATCAATAAAATTACTCGCTTAATTAGCATGGTTATTCGGTTAAGCGGAATGCAGTAAAAGCTGGACCTCAGAAAGACCGGGGTGTGGGGGGGAGCGTGGACCCCGGGCTTTTTCCTCCGAGACACCTTTGGGCAGCGGGGGAGGGGAGAGGGTGTGTGTGAATGTGTGTGTGTGCGCGCGCGTGCGAGTGTGCGTGATGGCTTCGCAGATTTGGGTTTTTATCACCCAGCGGAGCCAGCAGCCTCTTCGCAACGGCGCCTTCGCCGCAGGGACTCTCAGGGACCAGAAAGGGAAGCTGCGCGCAGCGCGGTCGGGTTGCCTCTGGCTCTTGCAGGCCAAGCGTGGCTCGGACGGTGCGTGTGTGCTCACGGACTCGCGTGCAGGGCGGCTCCAGTGACCCGGCGCGTTAGCGTGTGCAGTAGGGAGTCCTCCGAGCACTCCCGGCCCCGCTGTCCGGTCAGGATGCCTCTCCGGTTGGCGCGCAAGGAGGGGGCTGGTGGCGGGAGGGGCGGGGACCCCCGGAAGAGAGGAACCCCCGAGTCACCGATCTCTTCTGCTTGCCTCCGCAGACCATGGACCTGCACGGCGGTCGCCGGCTCGGAGCGCGGCCGCCCGCCGAGAAACCGAGTCCGCCGGTGTGCTGAACGGCTCCGCTGCCTGTGCCGCCGGTGACCCCAGACGCCGCCTCCTGCGCGCCACCCGCGCTCCGCCTGCACTCCGAGCCGCCCCCAGGCCCCGGCCGCGCTGCTTGCTGGAGGCGGCGGCGGGCCGGGGCCGGGGCCCGGCATGGATGGCCGAGACTTCGCGCCGCCGCCGCATCTGCTGTCGGAGCGCGGGAGCCTGGGCCACCGCAGCGCCGCCGCCGCCGCGCGCCTCGCCCCCGCCGGCCCCGCAGCGCAGCCGGCCGCGCATTTCCAGCCCGGAAAGTACTTCCCGTCGCCGCTGCCGATGGCTTCGCACACAGGTCAGTGCCCAGTCGGGGCGGGTGCGGTGCACAGGCCCCGCCGCAGCTGGCAACGGTGGCCAGTGCATGGAGCGCCGGCCCCTCCGCTCCTCGGAGCAGTTCTCGGAGCTTTGGTTTCATTTCCCTTCGCAGCGCCTGGCGGGCAATGCATCCTGCCAGCCCACGGGCTTGCGCTATTTCCAGCAGCCTTTCCCCGACTACTCTGGGTCTCGCAGGGCAGCCCGAGAGCAGGCAGTAAGCACAAGCCTTCTACTCCTAGCCACCCTCCCCCACCCCTTCCTGCAGAAGTAAATTCTTGCGGAAGCCTCTTTTCTGCATTCTGCATTCACCTCGTTAAGACGTTCTGCGTCTGAGACACCGTGGCGCTTTCTGCGGGGGACAGAACGACTGTGTGGCTGGGGGAGGGGGCCAGGGCGCGCCCGGCCCGCGGATTAGAGTGGTGTGCGCCCCGGGAGCGCTAATGGGAACTGCTAGTGTAAGACGAGAAAATCCTGTTTCTATATAAAGCCTTGAAGTGTCAGGGCGAGAATGGGTTTGCAGGGGATGCATGCGCTTTAACAAGTGCCTCTGGTATCCTGCTAACGCCGGACTAAGCTTGGCCTGAGTGCGGACCGCGCATCCCGCACCGCGGAACTCTGAGAGGCGCCTCGCTCTGGATTTCGGTGCAGGCGAGTCTGCGCGCTTTGGCTTCAAGAGGAGAGACCCTGAGTTGTCCCGACCAGCCCCGGCGCACCCGCGTTGCAGTCCCCTTGTGTTCCCCTCCCCAGGGTCTGTTTTTGGTAGCGCTGACCCAGTCTCTTGGAGCGAAGCCGTAGCTGGCGGGGTAGTCACTGACCAGCGTGGGTGGAGTTGGGGGAGCCCGAGGAACCGCTAGTGGACCTGTTTGGTCACCCTGGCAGATCGGCTTGCTTTTGTTAACAGTTTATTCTAAACATCAGAAATATTATTTGCTGCTTTTATTTTTCAGTTTGGCAGTAGCAGTTATTATTATTAGCTTGATGAACCATGAATACTAATAAAATTATATCTGCTTTAATGGGATTACAATTAGTGTGTGGATTAAAACGGATGGCAAGAACGGGGCTAGAAGGGAAAATGTTGGAAGGAAAGGCAGTCAAAAAGAAAAAAAATGCATTTCCTCAAAAAAAAAAAACTGAAACAAACTTGAAATTGCTTAATTACTAGAGGGCCTCCTGCTTTTACAGCACGCAGTTGTTCTGAGTGAGCAGCCCTGGGCTAGAGTGGCCAGCCTCCTGCGGCGTTAGCCGCACACCGCCTGCTCCCCTTTACTGCGGGAGCTCAGGGAGGCTGTGCTCCCTCTCTAGACCACTTTCTTTCTCCCCTCTCTCCGTTTTTTTTACTCTTCTAGATTTATAACTGGGAAGAGAAAGGAGAGTATTTGACTGAGCAATTGGTGATTTTAAAATATTTTTCGCCTTTTGCCGATAGCCCTGTGTTCATTGTGTGTTCCTGCCACTGCCCTGAGACGCTGCCCACTCTTCTCATGGCCACTGGGGAACGGAGGGAGGGCTTTGACGTGGTAGCTGCAGCGGGGACCAGTGCCCAGCTTCCCTTCCAGCCTCAGCTCCTGACTGGGCAGACCAGTCAGCAGGATTGGAGAAGAGAGGGGATGCCTCTGCCTTCTTCCCCAGTGTGCATTGCCCTCCAGGTTGGTAGGCCACAGTGCTGCAGAGAGCAGGTTTCCACAGTAGTGCCCAGGCTGGCTGGGACTGTGCCCCCTGGGGCAGCCAGGCCAAGCCCAGTTCCCCATCAGTTCAGGTCACTGCTGCCTCCTGACCCTGCTCGCCCAGCCAGCTCTTGGTCAGCGGCCATCTCCTTCTTCTTGCCCCTGTTTCCAGATCTAGGTAGTACCCAGTCAGGTGAGAATGTGGCGAAGTGGCCTGGACCTTTGTCTTGCTCATGCTAACTTGGACCACGTGGTTCTTGGACTGCAGGCCACTGAGCTGTGAGAAACTGCACCAGGTTCTAGTCTGTGACCCCACACCCTTCCTGCTTCCTCATACACTGGGGGCCCTAGAGGGCTCCCTCTTTTCGTGCTGGAGGGCCCAGTTTCCATCCCCTTGGGGACCAGAGGAACCTATTGTGTTTGGAGATCCTGGACTTGGTTGTGTGGGGCTGGAAGCCTTTTGCAATTGCTAAGATCCAGGATAGCAGGATTTCGTATTTGTTTTTAGAATCTCACTGCATGTATTTTTAAGACGGGAGTTATTCTTGAGATCCCTGTACTTTAGTTTATGGGTCCTCATTTAGAGAGAAAAAGATGGGGTGAAGAAGTTAAAGAATTTGTCTTTGGATCTTGTGTGTGGATCCTGTGTGCAGATTCCCAAATGGCCACCTTCTTGTAGTCTCCCCTCTCTGTGGATGGATGGCCTTGGCCCAGGGGCCAAGGCTGCAGTAGTCCAGCCTGCCCCTCCCTGCCCCAGCTGCCGAGCTGAAAGCAAAATTGCTGGGGAAGATCTTCCCCGTGTCTGCGTAGGATGCAGACATCCAGGCTGCAGCCCCCAGCTCCCCGGGAACAGCCTCCTTGTGTGGTGTGCTCGCCCCACCTGCCTGGTCAGACCACGGCTCAGACTGGGCTGAGGGTCCCTCCACTGCTGCCCTGCTTCATTCCCACCTGGTGCTTTCACGGTGTCCGCTTGCGGGACCCTAAAGGGGGGGTGCTGGGCTCCCAGGCCTCTCCCATTGTTTCCCAAAAATGAAAGTGCGGGTAGCTTTCTGTCCGAGCGGTAGGGTTTATGGTAAAGTGCTGTTCCCTTAACCTTGTCACGGAGAGGCACAATTAAAATGTTTGGAACCATTATTTTCAGTGTTAGATTTTAATACAGATGGTCCGGAGGCAAAACTGTGAAATCTCGGGATGGGGGAACACACAGAAAAGGAAAATCAACACGAACTAACCTAGGTTTTCTCCTCTGTCTTACTGCCTGGAGTTGCTTGGGGGATCTCTCCTCTCCCCAGGAACCGGTTTAATCAGGAGGTAGCTGCCCCAGGGAGAAACTTGGGAGCTGTGTGCTCGCCCGCCCCTCCCCCCCTTCCGGCTGGGTCTGCTCCTGTCCTGTGCTCCTAGAGTCCCCCCCCTAAGGTTGGGTCTCCACCAAGGGGCTGGTTCACTTGTTGGTGTGAATCTCCTTTTGGACTCTTCTCCACCCCTTTTGGCTTTGGGACGTGATTTAACTTGGCCTGTGCAGCCATGTGTCTTGGCTGCGGCTTGGGGGTGGCGGGGGATCGGGGCAGGCCGTTTCTGGAGTAAGATGCCAACCTACTTCCTGTTAAAGGCACTTTGGATGACCAGTCGTCTCTAATGTAAAATAATGAAATAATCACCCAAACTCCACCTACCCTATAGATTAAAAAAATATATACATATTCTGGTGAGAAAAGACCCCATCGAGAGTGTCCCTCCCATCACGTGGGTTTTTTTTTTTTGTGTGTGTGTGTGTGTAAGAAAAAAAATACATTTTCGTAAATACCTCATTAACTGCACCGTGCGACAGTGTCTCTGCAGCAGTTACCAACATTAAGTAGGTGTGAAAGAGTTACTTTCCGAGCTTCTACCCATCCCGCTCCGTAGTGACAGAGCTAGACATCAAAGCTGCCGCCGCGCCCAACGGAGCCACAGGGATCCGGGAATCTGGCGGCTGCGTAGACTGGGGTGGCTGTGGCAGCCGCGCCCGCTCCACCAAAGCTGTGTTTGGAAAGTGGGTTTTTCCTCGTGGGGCCCGTGCGGCCACCGAGTCTGATTATTCCTATGGGGGACGCTGAGTGCGCCTTTGGAATATCCAGGTCACGTGAGCAGTAAGGCGAATTGGTGGCCGAGGCAGGAGTGGCACAGAGAGCACATCTCCCCCGGAAAACACTGCACCCCCAAACACTCCCCAGTTATTCTTAGAAATCTCCCTCAGCTCCCTGTGAGACAGGGTTCAACAGCCTGCACAGACAGGACAAAAACGCATAGGAGGTTGTTAGAATAACATGGATGAAGCTAAAAATACCCCTCAGAAACACACATAAAAAAGCCAAATCCAACAACAGAACGAGCTAAAAATATTCCAGGCTTTGGCAAAGAGCACAGAGTTAAATAAATTATACAAGAGCCATTCATGGGAGCAAGTTGACTTTCTCTCTTACGGGAACTTGGTTCAAGCTAATAAAAATAATAATTTACTAGCCACTGAGCTTCGCGTGAGTTTAAATTTAATTGGTGGGGCTTCTGGCGTTTGTCACTTCTTGGCGATTAGTGGGCTTGCCCTGGCCTGGGGCAGGGGGAGGGTGTGCCGAGGCCAGGGTCCCAGGCACGGGGGCTCTGGAGAGCAGAACCCAGTGCTAATACAGTAGGCCCGAGGAGGCGGGAGGCTGCTTGGGGTTGTTTCTTCCAGGAAGGCAGAGAAGGAACAAGCAAAGCTTGGCTATTTTAATTTGATAAATGATTGTACACCTTTAAGAGTGTGTTTTAACAATCAAGATACACTCCAGCAAGTTGATAGGATGTTCGCTGTCAACTTACATATGTCATCAGGGCAGGCTGTGAACATAAATAACGTGGGAGCTTCAGGATGCTCATGGGCTCTGGGAGGCAGCAGGTCGCACCCCAACCCCTCAACCCCCCGACCCCCGCCCTGGGTCTGGAGGCCCTAGCCAGAGGAGGAAAGGGGTGTGGGAAATGAAGGCTTCTTCCTACTTGTGAGATTCAGTTGGGATCCTCCTCTTTGAGGAGGTCTCCCCTGCCAAAATAAAAGGACCAGGGTTTCTTGTTCAAGAAAAAGCATGTGGAGTTAGGCGTGAATTTTTAGGGAATCTGTTTCCCTGGCATTTCAAACTTCCACTCTGAAGTTAGGGTCAGGGTGGCAGCTTGGCTCTCTTTTCTTCCCTAACTCCCCATCTTGCTGACCCTCCTAGCTCCCCAAGGACTACATTTCCCAGAATGCTTTGGTTTTGCTTCCAACTCAGAGCTTGGGACCCTCAGGGTTCCTGTACTGGGAATTCCCAAGCACAGCCGATAAAGTTCAAGCAGCACCACTGGGAATCACAACTTTCTGGCAGGGCAGCGGAAGGGAGCAATGGTGGTCACCCCAGTGCCTCCTTGCCCTTCTTCCTCTGGGGCCCCTGGAATGCTGCTGTGCTCTGAATACAAGTCCCACAGTGGGTATGCTGCCCTATCCCCTGGATCCCGTGCAGCCACCTTGATTGTAGAGGTCAAAGTCCCAGGGATGTTCTTCCCTACCTCCTCACCCCTGCCCCAGCTCAGCCTGCATCCTCCTTCAGAGTTACATCGGAGGGGCCTGGTGGCCCTGACCAGGTCCTGGCATGGCTGGGAGGTCTCTGCCTAGGCACTCCTTGAGGAAATGCCTTTCTGCATTATGGACCAGAATGATTCTGGAGCTTTCCCAAAAGAAACCCAGGACACAGCTGCCTCGGGCGCTTTGGCAGGTTGGCCCCTGGAGCTCTGTCCAGAGGTTCTCAAGTCCCTGCTCCTGCAGGGGAGGTGGCTTGCCCAGGAGGCAGGAGGCCGCCAGGGCCAGGTTGGGTGTGTGTATCTCCTTAGTCTGCAGAGAGCGAGCCGTGAATCAGCTTCAGAAGTCAGAGCATGCGCTCTGCCTCTTTGGCAAATTAGGGAACTCGCTCTGTCCCATGCCCAACCCCTTTGCCTGCCAGGGAACGTCTCCCCTGGGGTTCCTGGTCCCCATTAACCTCTGGGACCTCATTCCCCTCCCCAACAGACATGGTGTAACAAGCAAGAAACAGAGTCTCAAGCATTGTGCAGCGCCTAGAAAATCACCTCGCAGCCCTGCTGTGCTGGGCAGGAGCAAGGCCTCGAAGGGCCTCCGGCACGGACGACGCTCCTCCTTGGCTCCAACGCCCTGCCCGCTGACGTTTTTATGGGATAATATACCGTTTAGATCACGCAGGCCTATTTGTCAGTGGGCTGCCCCTGTTTGTCGTAATATATAATATCACTGCCTCCTGTGGCCCTGTGAGCAGCTGCCACCACAGGCGTGGGGTGTGGGCTCAGGGGAGGGGTGGATGGGTGCCGAATGAGGGGGCGCCTGGGCCCTGGTTACGAGATCAGCTCTGGGCTCACAGCAGACCTCAGGCTGGTGGAGGGGTGTCTAATGTCCACGCTTCTAGTCATCAAGCTGGTGTTTGTAGGTGGCGGCTGCAGCTGTCTTCATGGTTAGGTTCCAGATTCCGTGGGCCAGAAAGCATCTCTTTGATTCTGACCTGGGGGAGCGAACAGGTGGGTCAGCTCCTGCCCTCCCCCCGCCACCGCCAAGCCAACAAAGAGTCCAGTGTCTGGTCGGGAAGGCTTTTCGGCTGGCTTGGGGCACTGCTCCTTCTGGGTTATCAGTAGGCTGACTGCTATGTGCCTGGAACTGGAAAGGAGAAGCAAGCGAGCAGTCCACTCCTACCCTGGGGTAGGGACTGGAGGGCTGGAGAGGAGGATGGGTTTGCCTCCCATCAAGGCGTCTGAACAACAGGTGGGGGTCTGCAAGGCAAAGTGTAGCCTCAGGGGGGCTGTGCTTTCTGGGGTGCCCTGCCCAAGGAGAAGAATCAACTCTACTGAGTGAGAAATGAACCAGCTTGGCTAGGTTGTCATGTAAGAACGGAGCTCTGTTGGGCTTTACCCCACGCCTGTTGGTCCTGTGGTAGAATGGGGGGCTCCCACTTTCCCTGTCTTCTGCAAGTAGCTCCAGAGGAGGAGCCATGGACACGCATTCCTAGAGCCAGACTGGGTCCCTCTGGAAGCAGAGCAGGGCAGGGTGAGGAGGACTGCCCTGTGCGGGAGAGGGGTGGGCTGAGGGGAACACACGCGGCTACCAGGGTAGGAAACCTAAAGAGTCTAAACTAGGGGGAAGGGACACCATGGTGAAGGAACTGCTCTTTAGGGTAGGTGCCCCTTGAGACCTGGCAGGTATGTCCTCTCCCTGAAGCAAAAGCCCGAACTACACACCTGGGCACAGCTTTCTAGCTGCCATTGCCCTTGGCCCAGCCAGCAGCCAGTGGGTGAAGCACACGTGACCCACCATGTGTACGTGTGCCGGTTCACACCTGCTCACCGTTCTCACACTTGGGGGCAGGTCTCCCAGCCTGGATCCATGCTCACTTTTGTGCTGGTCCTCTTCCTCCAGGACGTCCTGTATCTCCTGCTCCATCCTTTGAACCCTGCCACTTACTGAGGGAGCGGAGCTCTGAACACCATGACCCTCTGTGGCACCACCCAAGACCTCGTCTAAGCGAGCGAGTGCTGTGGGACCCTTGTACCCTGTGCCATGGAACCCTCTCTGGGTTCTCCCTGGACCTGGCCTTTCCCTCTTCACTCCTCTCAGAGAGGTGTTCCCGTGTTGAGTGAGCCTGTTTCCCTGCGTCAGACCCCTGGCCCATTCCCCCAGCATAGTCGTCTACCTACCCCATGTTTGAAGCCCCCCCCCCCCCCCCCGGCTTAGCTCTGCTGTCCCTCTCTCAGGTGATGCCTCTACCCAAACAGTCTCAGCAAAGTCCTTGTCAACAAGGTCTTCCCTGCTCCGTGCCCCTCCAGGCCCCGGTTTCTCTCCTCTTCCCTGTTAGCCCTCATTGTCTCTGTGCTTGGCTGTACCTGGTACAGGAAGGACTCACACTCAGTCCGCCCTCTCCATGCAAACTGCTCTGTCCCTATGGTGAGCTGGCCCCTAGAGGATCCGTCCTTCTTGTCCTGTGCCACTGCCCCCCAGGCCCAGCCAGTTCTGTGCAGGGACTAGCTACTCTGACCAACCAGTGCTACTATGCACTGTATCACCCTAGGCCATCAGGTCCCTTGTGGGAAACTTGCCTGGAAATCAGTCCCCTTTTTGAGACTTTTTACAACCCTTCAGGTATCCTAAAAATAAACTTTTTATTTCTTTAAAGTAACCCTAAAATTAAAACTAAATTAAATTACAATATATCTTAGGCTAACCCGGAAAAAGCCTTTATCATTTCTGAATATAAAGTAAACAGAAAAAAAACTGTACACAGTATGGTTTGACCTTTATAACACATTTCAGATTTGTGGTAAAAAGTAAAAACCCAGCATGGCCAAGTCCAGGGGGCCCTTCAATAGAAGATGGTCAGGGAATGCGGCTTCAGATACAGAGTGGGAAGTCTTATGATCTAGCCAAGCCATTGCCATGCAAGATTTAGACTCCTTAGGATAGAATGTTTATTAAGTCATTTAGCATGTGTTCCTTGCTTAATATTGTTTATGCAGGTTGCAATCCTAATTTTATACTTGATATCTGTTCCTAGTGTATATAGTTTGTATTGGGTTTGGAACTCCCTTATTTAGACAAAAGGGGGAGGTGATGAGGAACCTCTGTCAGCCAGTGATCTTTAAGAGGTCAGACCAGGTTAGGTGTGACCTTTTGGGTACCCGGAGAAAACCGCTGGCCCGCCCAGGGTTCCTTCATGCTCTCTCTGTGCTTGAGTTTGCTCCTTATAATAAAAAATATGTGTAATTGGTATATATTGGAGTTAGCCTGGGATTCTTTGACCCGCGCCCTTCACCAGAAAGGCAGGGGCTGCAAGGATGGTGGGGGCCCGCGGGCCCCTCCCTGGCCAGAGTCTGTCTTCTGCAGAGCGGGTCTGACCCCTGTCCTGGCCCACCCTGCAGTGCCTCCTCCCTCTGCCTTCTTGGAGATTCCCTGTGCACTCCCGCCTTGCCGTGAACGCCCCCTATATATCCATTAGTTCTTGCAGGATAGTTAACAAACACATCAAATTATCCTCAGCGTCCGCCGCTTCAGACAGCCAATGTTTATTATTTTGGGTTCCGCGGGTCAGGAATCTGGGGCATGGGGTGGACTGAACTGCAGGCACCTCACCAGTTCTTGTCCCTGGGGCCAGCAGGCATCCTTTAGCCTGGCAGCAGCTTTACTCAGAGCAAAGGAGAGGAAAGGGCAAGTGGGGTGGAGCCCACAGTCTCTGCATGCTCCCTCGGAGGTGATGGCCTCTAGCTTCTATGGCGTTCTAGGCCTACTCCAAAGGGTACGTGTCAGAGCGCTGGAGGCTATCCTGGTAACCCCCACAGCTGTAACAGGCCCCCTGCACCCAGCCCTCCCTGGTCTCTGGATACTGACTAGGGCTTGATTCCTTCAGATCCAAGCCTCATCCCCACTGGAGTCTTTCTGCCTCTCAGTCTTGTTCTTGTCTGTGTCTAGCTCAGCCCCTTGGTATCCAAAAGCTGACTCCACCATGCCTTGCCCCGCTTCTCTGTCCCGGCTTCTCTTTCAGATGCCCCCATCATGGCTGTAGACTCTACTGTGAGCTGTACCCGCTCTGCAGAGCCCCCTGGAATGTGTAAACCATCCCCTTTCCCAGTCAGAACGTTGCTGTCTACCACAGACCCAGCAGCCTGAGCCCTGAGGGAAGCCTGCTCCTTCCCTAGGGGTTCCTGTGGGTTTGTGTAAGAGAGGGCCAGAGCTGTGGGTCAGGGCGCGGGGGCTGTTCATGGCTTCCTCAGATTGCAGGCTGGGCTAAGGTGAGGGGAGATGACCCTGGAGCCACACAGGCTCCCCTGAATGAGCATGAGAGCTCTAATGAATGAGCCGGGGTAGAATTTCTTTCTCTGCACAGGCCTCCTTCTGTGGCCTGGATAGCAGCAGTTTGTGTCCTCTGACCTGGACAGTGTTTGCCCCAGCCTTCTGTTTGCCGGCTGGCACCAGGTGGGGTCAGTGTGCTGGGACCACCTTGGTGCTTACCCATCCAGGCTCCAGCGAAGGCCCTAACCAGACCCTACCTTAGTCCAGGCCCTCACCTCCCTATAGTAGGCAGCTGATCCTGTGTCTGGTGCTAGAACAAGCTAATCTGAGCATCACTGTGCATCTGCGTGTCAATCATGGTCAAGCTCGTCCTCCAAGGCTGTTGGGGAACACCTTCAAGAACCATGCCAAAGGCGTCTGTGCCTTCAAACTCTAAGCAGACAGGGTAAAAATCAGTTGGTGCCTTACTACCGCCCAGCATAGTGGGGACTTCAGTGAGGTCATTCCCTTTCCCGCCACATATGCACCAAGGAGGGAGTTCCTCCTGCTGTGACCTCTGACCCCATGACTTGTGTGACCTGTGGCCCAGTCTGCTTTAGTGAGTAAAGGGTGAGACCTGGCGTCCAATGATGAAAGTGTACGTAAACGACCAACCTTTCTACTGGATCTTCTAAAATGGGGTCCGTAGAGTCCCCCTTAGGCTGGCCCCCACGGGTAACAGGTTCCATTCTGAGCCACTCTGTGCAGTGGGTATGACTTTTTCTGTCCCAGAAACTCCTTCACTCGTCTCACCAGAATCCTAAGAGGTCACCCTATTTCTGCCTTGGGGTTGAAGTTTGCTTTTTGCTCACAATGAGTGTCCTTAGGACTAAAGCTGCGTCTCCGTTCCATGCTGAAGGGAGCGGGCATGGCCTGCCGCAGCCGCACTGCTGGGGAAACACGCAGCAGAGAGGGAGAACGGGTGAGGATATGCCCTTCTCCTGCGGCGGGAAAGGTGGAAACAGGGCACAGCCTGAGTCCTGCGGTCCTTAGCATCACCGTGTGGCCTTGGGCATCCTGATCTCTGTGTTTCCACATAGAAGCCATTACTGGATACCTCTGTGCCTCTTAAAGGGGTATGGACTTGCAGAGGAGACTCAGTGTCCTGGGGGCTGAGGAGTCCCCACCTCCGCTCAGCAGCTGGCACAGTGAAGCAGTCTTGCTGAAAAAGTGGCCCTCATTGCGCTCTGATTGGGTTTCCAGACCCCTCTGTGGCACTCTGAACCTGTCGAGACCCAGAAGCCTTCAGGGCTTTCGGTTGCTCAGCCCGGTCTCTCTCCTGCCACTCAATGCTTTCTGGGCTCTCCGTCCTTCCCTCTCCCACCCTGTAAGGTGTGGAAGTACCTGAGGCTGGGAGGTCTTCCCTGCAGCCAGGACCTACCTCTAGGAGAGAGCACCAAGGTTGAGTCGGGCAGTTACTTCCCTGTTTTCCCTGCCCAGAATTCCTGCTCTCCAGAGTGTAAGGCAGCTAGCGTGTTGTGTGCGTCTTTCCCAGACCTTTTCTTTTCTCTTTTTTGTTTGTTTGTTTTGTTTCGAGACAGGGTTTCTCTGTGTAGTTTTGGAGCCTGTCCTGGAACTTGCTCTATAAACCAGACTGACCTCGAACTCACAGAGATCCGCCTGCCTCTGCTTCCTGAATGCTAGGAATAAAGGTGCGTGCCACCACCGCCCAGCTTCCTCTTCCTTTCTTAGTCTAAGACTGGAGATCTCTGCCCCAGGTTAGCCCAGGTGTGATGCCTGGCACGGGATCAAGTGTCACAAGAGACAGGTGCCAACTCAGCCCCTTGGACCTGCAGCAGAGGGTCCCCTGCCGGGCTGAGGAATTCCAGGGAGGAACCTTCTCTGGGAAGTGGTCCCTGGGGATCTTCAGCCCTGAGAATTTGAGTTTGGGAGGGCCACCATTAGTTCCCTCTGAAAGAGAACACGGGGTGAGTCTCAGAGTGGCTGGAGTCTGTCATACCTGAGACGGTTGTCTGGGAAACGACAATCTTCTGTCTCTGGTATCAGGGACCAAGGATGCCCATGCCCCCATAGATAGCATCCTTGCAGAGAATACAGTGTCCCTTGGGCCGCCAGGTTACTACGGCTATGCCAAGCCATGCTGGGATCCATGCCCTGGGTGCCGTCCTTCCCAAATATCAGGGCAGCTGGTTCCTGTGGCCAGCTGGAATTCTCCTAGCCCAGTGTGGCAGCTGACCCAGGGCCAGAGGCAATGGCCACCATGTATATGTCTGCTGTCCTGCCTACTTAAGCCCTTTGATACAGTACAGGCCAGTGTCTGCCCTGCCTACGTGTGAGGTACCCAGAGGTGTCCTCCCCATGCGCCTGAGTCTTGCTAGGTGTTACAGCAGAGGTCCTCGGGTCCTCTAGGAAGTACAAGCTAGCCCAGGCTCTCAACCTTATAGCTCGCCTCGGGGCACCATGGGAAGCTGCCTGAGGGACATGACTGGCCCTTTCTCCCCTCTAGCAGATGTGGTACTTCCCAATTCCCAGACCACCAGTGTCGGCCAGGCAAGGAATCCTGCAAATCATTTCTGTGTGAAGGAGGCGTGGGAGTTTGAGCTCAAGCAAGAAGTCAGTCTGTCCAATTCTGAGCGCCCTGTGCAGCAAAGAGGCCCAGGCTGAGAGAGCCTCAGCATGGATGTCTGCTGCTCAGGGCCAGGCCTGGGTAGATGTCTAATGGGGTAGCCTCTGGGCGCGTGAGACGGTCGGTGCGGGAGAAATACAGAGCACTGGCCCCGGGAACTTCCAGTGGCCCTTTGTCCCTGCAGTGCGGTGCATCTGGGGTTGTGGCTATCCACAGAGTGCTAGGCCCCGACCACAAGGATTGAGGGCTCGCACCTCCAGGCAACCAGATGATATGGGTGAGGATGGATGGAGCCACGAGAGTGGGGTCACATGGAAGGATAGGAAGCTGTCTCTAGCAGCTGTAATCTCCACCTTCCCCCACATCCTTAGCCTCTCAGGCTGTCCTGTCCCTGGAATATCAGCTCCATGCAGTCCACGTCATCCCTGTGGGTGTTGGATGGGACAGAGGGGTCACATACAGGGGTCCACTCGTCAGGAGGGGAAGCCCAGCCAGCCCGGTGAAGTCAGTCACCTAGAAAACGTGAGCATTCTCTTCATGGAAGTTCATCCTGCCGGTCGCATGACTGGGGAGAGTCCTTTGTCCTCTGCCTGACGACGGTTGAAACAGGCTATGTTCAACAACGTCTTCATCCTCCAGGGTTATGGACGTGGGTGAGAGCCTAGGTACTGGAGAACAGGGTGGGTGCCCATAGCTGGATCGGAGCTTCCGGTCTTGGTGGGACCACTGCTTCGCCGAGAAGAGACCCAAGCGTGCGTATGTATTTGTAGGTCCTTAAGAGTCTCTGTGTGAATGTGTTTGTGTGAATGTACGCTGTGAACATGGCTGCGTGTGTATGTATAGCTTTATATGTGAGCATGCATGGGTGTGAGGTTCTGTAAACTACACTGGGGTGGCCTTCCTTTATGTGGCTAGCCTATTTCAAGGCAGTGGGAAGGGAAGTGCCCGCTTTGGTGGCTGAAGCTGTCCAAGCTGGGGTGTGTGGCTCGCCGGAGTGGTGCTGAGCAGTCCTGGTCACCTCCTCACACCCATACGGCTCATCTCTGCACCCTGAGGAGAGTCCTGGGCATCTGGGAGAGGTCCTGGATCCCTAGCTACCCAGGGAGGGAGGGGAGACAAGGGAAGGTGTGCCCCTTCCCCCTCCTGCAGCCCCACCCCTGCCTGCCTGTCCTGGGACACTGAATCACTCTGGGAAGAAGTCCAGCCCCCTCCCCCCAGTGGGGAGCCTTGGCCACCCCGCCTCCTGTCCTAGCCAAAGGGCTAAATTTACTCTTTTAATAAGAACCAGACTTATATCCGATTTTCCTTTTCTTTTATTAGTTCTGGGCTGTCGGCTGGGCCTGTCCTTGTCATCATTGCCTCCCGGCCTTTTCCATGGTTGCCCAGTTGAGTGGCTCAGCAACCACAGCGCTTTCCTATTATGGCCTGAGAGTGGCTTCCTTTGGGACTTCCGGAAGGTTCTCTCTGACTGACTGAGGGGCTTCCCGGGTGAGGTGATTATTCCCAGGCCATCCCATGTCCCCAGGATGGGCCAAGCCCAACGCCCACTGCTCAGCATTCTTGGCCTCCCTGTTAGCCCCCGCCCAGGGCTGTGGTTCCAGGACCTTCCACCAGGCCTCCTTCCTCCTCTTTTCTTTGTTCTCCTCTCTGGGGCCTGTCTTAGCCTCTCCTCTGCTAGCCACCTTCATGGAGCTGGCTTTTGTGGGCTCTGTGGAGACCAGGTGTCCTCAGCCCCTACCAGGGCTTTGGGGGCAGAAGGAGAGGATGCTGAGTCACGGGCCGACACCTGCTATCAGCAGCCCTAGAGATTTAGGAAACTTTTGCCCGAGCTTACGATGGTGCCTGCTAGCAAGGGGGTCTGAGAAAAAGCTGGATCTTGCTCCCCGAGTTGCTGTGGGGATAGCCTGCCAAAGTACTCCTAATTCCCGAGCCACTTTCAGGTCTGGGATTTTCCTGCCTGAAGAGACACATCTGGAAGGCTGCATTCCTATGTCAGAGGTCTTAGAGTGGTCATCTGGGGCTGACTTCCTCCTACAGCCAGCTTGGCTGTGGCTCCACACCAGGGGAGGCAGTGGGCAGACTCAGCAGGGTCCACCCAGGCCAGTCAGCATGAGTCTGGTAAAGACCCGACACTTGGGAAATAGCTTTTTGGAGAATGTGCATAGTCTGTGTGCCCTAAAGGCTCCTATGCAGCCACAGGTGCATGCTCACAGCCCCACACTGTAGATGTGCATGCACAGCCGGTGCTTGTCACACACCAGGAGACATGAGACACGCCCTGCGAGAGCTTGCATAAGGTCCCATCCCACCTTCGTCATGTATGTGGCTCCCCACATCTTCAGGTGCTGGAGCGGATGGAAATGCCACGGGTCTCCGTACCCACAGACCAGTGCACACCGAGGACGCCTCTACACCTTGCCTTGGGGAGGAGTCTCAGAATTCCTTCTCTACCAGAGCTTGGCATCCCCACTCTTAGCCCCTCCCCCTCCACGGGGCCGTGGACGGATAGATAGATGATAGATAGATATCATTCAGCTTCCAGGCAGGCTAGACTGGAGCCCTTTCTTCTGATCCTCTGTCTATGCGGAAAACCCTGTGTGGAAGGTCTGTTCTTCCTAGGGTTTCTGGAATGAGAGGAATGTGGGGTGGGGCCGGAGGGCTGTCTCTTCCTCCGCAGCTCCCTCTGGGGCAGGCTCAGTGTGAGAGGAGAGCCTCACTTCCCATCAGCTGCCCCAGGATGCTCATCTTTCCAGTCTCTGCCACTTTTGGTGTCTCCCAGGGAGACCAAAGACTAGTTGGTGGACCCGATGTCTTCATTGCCTGGTTAGCTCTACAGGGGACCCAGGGAGGCAGAACAAGAAGCTGAGGGTAGAGGGGAGTCTGAATGGGTGTGAGCAGGAGGGTGGGATCTTGGCACAGGCTGTGGGTGCAGCCGCCAGACACAGAGCCAGGGAGGCCCATGCCAGCAGCCAGTCAGCTGGGCTTCCGGAAGCAACAGGAGTGCCGAGAGCCTGGGAAGGGACTTGCTTCTCTGGAGCTGCCGCGCCGTCTCAGTGAGCTGTGGTTTTGTTTTTTACAACCCATTTCACAGTTTCCAGAAGTAGGGGACTCTGTCTCAGTGGTATGCTTAACTCAAAACAAACGCTCGTTCCCCAAAGCTCTGCTCCGCCTGTCCCCCTGGCTCAGGATGGGATGGCTTGGCCAGAGAGCCGGGTGCACAAGCAATGGCTAGCTAGCACCTGGCCCTCCAGCCACCCAGGACTGGGCTCTGGTGGGCCACACCCTCGGGGATCTTTGGCACAGAGTCAGGCAGCCAGTCAGACCCACAAGGGTTTGTTCTCCAGGCCTCTTAGCTGACACCTTTTCCAGGCTGTATTCAGGCTGTCCGCACTCCTGGGTTGTCCGATGACATCACGTCTGTGGACTGTCTTGGCCACATTGCATACATAGGTGTGCACTTCATCTGCCATGAGTTGTGTCCAGTCATGTAGGTCACATTCGCCTCCCAGGCAGTGCAGCTTGTTGCTACCCCCTGTGGACCACATAGTGGCCTCAGTGGTCACAGAGATCTCCAGGTACTCTGGTTTTATTCTGTTGCTGTAATTAAGCAATCTGGCCCAAAACAACCTTACCGTTTGGCTTATTTGTCTTATCCTTCCAGATCATGGTCCATATTTGAGGAGAGTTAGACTAGGAACTCAGGCAACAGCTTGGTGAAGATACCACGGAAGGAAGCTGTTTACTAGTTCATTCTCTGACTCTCTTAGTGGCTCATGGTTAGCAGCACCACACACACACACACACACACACGACCATGTGCCCAATAAATGATGCTACCCAGACTGCTGGCCCCTCCTACATCAACTGATAAGCTAAATCTCCATAGACATACCCACAGGCCAACCTGATCTAGACAGTTCCACACTGAGGGCTTCTCTCAGATAGTTGACAGCTGAGGCTGACCAGGGTGTCCCTGGACTGCAGCTTCTGCAGCCCCAAGTGCCAGGTTAAAGGGGCTTTGCTGCTTCCAGTGGTCAGCCCTCCAAGGAGCCCCGCCAAGCCCAGCCATTCCCACTCTCTTTTGCTCATCACAGAGAGTAGAGCGTCTTCCCAGAAAGGTCCCGGCAGACCATTTTCTCTATGCTCTGCCTAGCCGCTTCCCCAGCCTTCCTGCCGCTAGCCCCAGAGTAGCCACCGTCCAGGTGTGGCCCATGCTTCCATGGCAGATCACCAGCTTTGGCACAGGGACAGACTAGCCTCCCACGGACGGGGCCAGGCCTTCTGTGTTCATTGCCTGAGGTGTGTCAAGTCAGCCCTCTGACACGCTGGCTTCCAGAATGTTTTTCTCAGCCAGTCAGCCAGGCATTCAGGCCAGGCCTTCGTGGTGTCCTGGGCAGAGCTGAGGTGTCCCTGGAGCTGAGACCACGACCTGCCTCACGTCCAGAGCTGCAGGCCAGTAGAGCAGCTGGTAGGGTCTGGAGCACACAGCGCGGAAGAGCCACTGCCACCTCACACATCCCCATCTTTTCTGGGAACATGCTCAGCAGCAGGCTTGTCTTGTATCTCAGATGGGAGAAGTGGACGGTCGGTGGCATTGTTCTGCAGACCTGTTCGGGCTGTGGTCCTTGGGGCTGTGATCTGGGACTGACAATGTGGGGTAGAGCGTGTTCTGTTTTGTAAGACCTGGGACCAGTGTGATTGGTGTGAAGACCTAAGCCTCGTTAAAGAAGCCCCACAGTGGCTGTCAGGAGCCCCTCTGGGTCTCCCCACTGTACCAGGCTCTCCCCCATGTCCTCCCTAGGCTGGTAACCACAGCACCCATAGACAAGGAACTTTGCCAAGAGGAAAGGGCCTTCAGCCTAGTTCCCGGCTGGACTTGGCCTGAGGCAGCGGCCCTGGCCAGGGCCCAAGCTGAACTGGGCTCCCAGGCAGCCACTGCACCAGCCCTGTCTGGGATTGGCTTCTGGTCAGCAGGCAGAGCTTAGAAGGTGATTGCCAGGTCTGCCCAGGGCTCTGCTTGCCTGGCTCAGTGCCACCACCCCGGTTCTCAAAGGTATAGGGGACAATAGGGACACAGATCCCTGGTGCTGAGGGGTCTTTTTCGGATCCCCTAGAAGCCTGGTAGGCTGAGAAAAACCTCAAGGAGCAGCGATGCCTCTCTACCTGCCAACAGTTGCTGCCCACTGTGAGGCTGTCCACCTGGCAAGGCCTACTGGATCTCTTGCAGGCTCCCCACCAGGGCCAGCATGGCGAGAGAAACCCACTCTTTCAAAGTCAGAGTCACCGTCACTATCATGCGTGGCCCATGTTGGGTCTGCCTGAACCATCCCGAACTATGGAAGGGAATAAAGTCCCCGAGCCCGTCAGTGTTCCAGGAAGTTGGCTACTCCATAGAAACACTCATGGCTGTGACCTCAGGGCCAGGAATCTCTGCTGCCTTTACTGTTTGGACAGGAGATGTGGCCCGGGTGGTGAGGACGCTGTCTGTACTCGGCCCTTTACTTCTCAACATGGGAGGGAGGGAACCCCCCCTTGAAACAGCTTGAAACCCACCGGAGGTGACCTGTCAGAGGGTCCAGAGGGGAAGGGCCATGACCTGCCCCAACCCCCCAATCTCACAGGCCCTGCAGGCAGCAGCCCCTGCTCTAACGGGCTTAGCAGAAGAAGCTATAAAGGAGCACCCCCTAAAAGGCCCCCACGTCAGAAAACAGGCCAGTGTGGGGTGACGAGGGCCCCAGTCTGGAAGAACTTGGCATAGGACTGCCAGCCTCTCACCGGGGCAGCCCCTGCCCTTATGTAGCTAGGGTAGGGGACTGTCCACTGTCCGTCAGGCCTCCAGTCAGAAGGACCCTCTTCTGGGACAGTATTGGAGCCGAGTGTCAACTGTAGACCCTCTCAGAGTCAGAATCGATCTCCTAGGTTGAAGCATGATGACCTGACTTGGGGGCCCAGTGCTCAGACACCCCGCTAGGCTGTGAGCCATTTACCTAGGTGTCTAGACTCAGGACTGGTCTCTCTCTGCCTGCCAGGAGACCGAGGGAGCTGTTGCCATGGGCCCTGAGGGACACTGAACTGAGGGTCAGTACCACCTTGTCCACTGTGGTGGGAGAGAACTCAAGGTGCACCATTCCCAAGATCCCGGAGAAATTGCTTTTGCAGACCCAGCTTTTGGAGGCCATCGCTTCCCATGTCCTAGGAAGGAAAGGGTGGGCGGTGCTTCCCCAGGAGGATGGGATGGGAGGAGTAGAAAGGCCTGGGGGACTTGGGGCCAGGCTAGGCGGGGCAGAGAGTTGCAGCTGGAACAGCCACACTCAGCCCACAAGCATGGCCCCCCACAGTCCCTGGAGCAGGGCAAGGAGGCCAGCACTTCCCTTCCCAGCCTGGAGTCCCCTCCCCTGGCGTGGACACGTCTGTGGTCTGGACTGGGTCCCCTGGCAATCCCAGCCATGTGGTCTTGTCCGGGAAGTCCCTGGCTCTTGGGCACTTTTGACATGTTTTTCGTGGGCTTGGCTAAAGCCGAGGACCCCTTTTAGATCACAGACCCTTCCTCTGGTCACGTCCCCGCCACCGTGCATGGTCTCTTCCCACCAGGAAGCGAAGAAGAAGCCGCTTTCCAACCACTAGGGCCGGAAGCTAGTAGAACTCGGTATTGATGCCAGGGTCCCACAGGGGCAGTCCCCTCCTCTAGCCTGACTGCTTCTCTGCTGAGTCACCCTGTGTTTGGGAAGTTCCCAGGGCCAAGCCAGGCGAGATGAGGTATCACCAATTCACCAAAATTCCCTTGCCTCCTGGGCGGGAAGCTACTTCTGTGACTAACCTTGGGCCGGCCAGGCTCCACCTAACCGCTCTCCTCTCCACCCTGGTATGACCATGGCCTAGGCTTCCTGCCCAGAGACAGAGGTGGCAAGGTACCAGGGCACCATGCTGGGGTAAAGGGCCAGCAGTGCATCCCAGATCACCCACTGAGCAGCCCTGTGTGCAGACTTTCTGTGCACGTATGTTGTGTGCAGACAAGAGCTGGTAGCCATGACAACCAGGGAGACTTACTTGGCCTGGCCCTGACTGCTGGACTCTGGCAGAGAGGGTTCAGAGACCGTGACAGCCACCAGTGGAGGGTGTCACAGGCTGGTGGGCAGGAGAAGAGGGTACACAGGCCACGGAGGCTGGCTGGGGCCAGAGGCAGCTCAACATCTACTGTAGTCCCAGGCCACGGAACCTGGGACTCTCAGTGTCTGAGCCTCGAATGATTGACTGTCTTCTGCTCAATGGCAGCTACATCAGGGCCTGATCCCCAGCAACCCAGAGGACCTAAAGAGCTGCTTCGCGTAGTTCTGTGTCTCTTTCTTGTCTGACATGTCTGTCTTCCTTCCTCATCTGGCCCTGTCCCCCCACCCCCGTCCTGGCCCATTTCTCCCACACCGCCCAGAGAGGCCAGGACCTCTGCCCCTACAGCAGCAGCCCACAGTCTCTGGCTGGGGCCGTGTTGGTTATAGGTGCATCACCTGGGTGCCCCCTCCTGTGAGGCATGGGCACAGCTTGCTGACAGGTCCATTGGCATCAGAGAGCCCCCAGGTGGCACTGCCATTGCCTGGAGCTGTGCTAATGAGAAGGCCCGTGGGGAACTTGTCCACTGTGGGTCCTAAATGTGCTTTTGGCATTATACTGAGGACCTAGTGTTTGTAGAGGGTGAGATGGTTGTCACGGTGGCAGTGACAGTAATGTAATTAACTGGTGGTGATATGGTTGTCACGGTGGCGGTGACTAGGTGATAAAGCTGTTGGTGGCAATGGTGGAGATAATGCAGCTGTTACTAGTTGGTGATACGGTTGTCACGGTGACGGTGACTAGGTGATACAGCTGTTGGTGGCAATGGTGGTGGTAATGCAGGTGTTCCTAGTTGGTGATGTGGTTGTCACGGAGGCCATGACTAGGTGATACAGCTGTTGGTAGCAATGATGGTGGTAATGCAGGTGTTCCTAGTTGGTGATACAGTTGTTAGTGGTGATAGGGAAGGTGATGATGGTCGTGATCTGTTTAGGTGATGCAGGTGGTGCTGGTGCTAAGGACATGATGGTCACCAAATTATGTGGACAGTAATGATGGTGAGGATAGGGATGGCGGTAGTGGTGTAGGGGGTGATGCGGGTGGTGGTTGTTGATGGCGGTGTGGATTTTGGTGTTGTTAATGAGGGATAATATGAATGGTGGTGATGGTGTGGATGGTAGGAGTGGTGTGGTGGTGGTGATGGTGTGGGTGGTGGTGGTGTGCTTAGTGGTTGTGTGGTTAGTGGTGGTGTGCTTAGTGGTGGTGTGGATGGTGGTGGGGTTGATGGTGGGGTTGTTGTTGTTAGTGTGGTCAGTGGTGATGGTGTGGATGATGGTGGTGTGGTCAGTGGTGGTGGTGTGGTCAGTGGTGGTGGTGTGGTCAGTGGTGATGGTGTGGTCAGTGATGGTAGTGTGGGTGGTGATGGTGTGGATGATGGTGGTGGGGTTGATGGTGTGGATGATGGTGGTGTGGATGATGGTGGTGGGGTTGATGGCGGTGGTGATGTGGTCAGTGGTGTTGGTGATGGTGTGGTTGATGGTGGTGATGTGGTCAGTGGTGGTGGTGTGATTGGTGATGGTGTGATTGATGGTGGGGTTGATGGTGTGGATGGTAGTGGTGCAGATGGGGTGGTAATGAGGTTTGGAAGTAGGAGGTTTTATTCCTAAGACACCGGAGGCTCCAGACACTGGGTGTGATTTCAAGTACTTGTGGGCAGCTCCACCTGCCGTGGGGCTCTATGGGAGCTAGGTACCTGCGAGGCACCCTGGAGGAGGGCTTTGGGGCGTGGGCACTGCTTATGCGGAGCCATGGAGGTACTGCAGACTCACCCTTGTCCTGTGTCCACAGCCAGCAGCCGTCTGATGGGAAATCCCCCAGCCTCCTCTTTCATGGGCAGCTTCCTCACCAGCAGCCTGGGATCCGCAGCTTCTGCACACCCCAGTGGCCCTGCATCCTCTCCCTCTGAGCCAGCCTACCGAGGATCCCACCCCGCCACCTCCCAGATCTGGTTCTCCCACTCCCACGAAGGTAAGTCAGGTCCCGGGTTGCTGACTATACTCCAGGGGTGGTGGACCAACTGGCGAAAGTCTTGCTGGCAGGCTCTGCCTTGAGTGCTAGGGGCAGGAGGGCTGCCTCCCTACTGAGGAAGTCTCTCAAGGGAGGTGGTAATTGGTTGGAAATCGGGTGGCCCCAGTAGGCACTGGTTCTGGCCAGATGTGTGCTCCAGATGTTGGGCAGGGAGGATTCCGGGGAACTAAGGAAATATGGAATACAGCTGGGCCAGCCGGACGGGGCTGTGCCCTCCACCGTGGGCTGCCCCCCACCTCCCCAGACTCAAGCAGGCATGGGTTCCAGATGTGTCAGCCAGGAGGGGGAGACAGGGAGTGCTGTCAGCAGGCAGAGACCATCGTTGCTCCCACCCCCATGCCAGTCCTGCCCATGGCAGAGCTCCTCCCAGGCCACCACCCTTGCGCTTGGCACACTTTGGTGCCGCACAAGTACCTGTTACTCTTAAGCATCATGGAACAGGATGGCTTCTAGAATCTCTCCTGGCCTCTCTCAGTCTAGGCTGTACCTTGTCCAGGTGTCTGAGGTTTGCCTTGCACTTTGGTTTTGTAACTTGAAAGGTGGCCCTGGGTCCCCAGCATCCCTGGCCTGGCCATTGCTCGCGCTCACTTTGATTGTACGTCCCTCGTGGCACAGGAAGGGTTAACTCCCCCTCCCTGGCTGGCACGCGGGAGGTAATTGCAGTTGGCAGCGGGCACACAGAGCTCTCGCTCCTGGCACCAGGCACTGCCGTAACTCAATGACTGCTGTGCTCAGGCGTCCTGTTTACAGAGCGCAGTGGACCCACACACGGCGCACAGCCTGCCCGCCCGTCGTCGTTCTAGGCGGAGAGATTAGCGCCCGGCACTGCTGGAAGCCTGAGAAACCTCTCTTTGTGCAACAAGAAGGGGCTGTTTTCCAAACAGGACAGGTGACAAGGGAGGGACAGTTGTCAGAGTAATCTGGGCTTTGGGCTCTGCCCAGAGTACACATGGATGGCCAGGCGATAAGAAGCCGTGATCTCCTGGGTGGACCAGGTCCTGAGGACCAAATAGGCAGAGTGGGTTCTTCAGCTCAGACCTACCCCTGCCCTCCCATCAGAGTCCTGGGTGGAGGACAGAGCTGGACCCTGGTAAGAGACTCCCTGGCCAGCTGTGGGTGGCCCCGGGCCCTGCAGGAAACACTCGCTCCCTGTTCTCCAACTCTGTCTTTGTGTCTGCTGGCATCTCCCAGCTGGCCACAGCATCTGGCTCCCAGGATGTTTGCAGGAAGGATGGGGGTGGCCGAGCAGGAGGAGCAAGCAATGGAGGCCACTCAAGACAGGGCTGTAGCCCTGGACTGACCACAGGTGTGCCCCTCGACCTGGGCCACCTGCCTCGATTTCTGTCCTTGTGGCCAACATTGTCCCATCAGCACCCAGGAATTTCGGCCCACTCAGTAGAGACACATGTGCCTGCTTCCTCTCCATCCCTCGCCAGGAGATACCACCAGCAAGAAGGGTGGTTTGTGGGTGGTACCACCTGCCCTAGAGTCCAATCCTGCTCCTTATTGGGCCACTCACCCAAGAGGGTGGGTGGAGGCTGCTGAGGGCACCCACAGCCATGTAGACCAATGGTTGTCTGGTAGAGTTGCTTATGACCCTCCCTAGGAACCCCCAAACCTCAGAGCCCCAAGGATGCCCCCTTGTCTGGTGAAAGCCGGTGCTCAGGCAGTGCGCTGCGGAGATAGAGCCTAGCTCTTGGCTTCCTTCTGGGCTGCGACCCTACCACTCGCTCATACTCTGCCCCACATCCTGCATTCAGGGCAGGAATAGGGGCCTGGCTGTGTCCCAAGGAGAAAGCTTTTGTCTCTGAGACCAGCTCCAAGGACAACGGGAGTCTTTGCCCACTGCGGGGCACACACTGTGGCAGGTGTGAGTTGAAGTTCCCAGAGTCAGGTAGGGGAGGGCGAGCACAGGCGCATGCGGTACAAGAAGTGGGATGTTCAGGGCTCCACACAGCAGAGCCCAGGGCCCACTGGGGGCTGGAGACAGGTGTGTGGGGAGGCAGCTGTCCTGGAGTGGACTGTGCACGCTTGCAACCTTCCGAGTTCCCCGAGTGGCAGCAAGTCCGCATCTGTTTGGGAGTCCTGTGACAACCCGTCCTTCTCACGCCCGTGCCTCAGGTTACCCCCTCCCCTCCCCCCCTCCCCCCACGGGGGATCCCCTGTCTTCTACGTCTCTAGCCTCGCTCCCTGACAGACAGGTCACATGGTGCAGCCTGCTCTGTGCGGTAGAGGCCAGGGCGGGCGGGGTGGGAGCGAGTGGCAGGCTGGCTGGATGCCCTGGCAGTGTGCCTGGCTGCTAGTCTGACGGGGTGCCAGCTGGCTCCACGTGCTAGGGCCTGTTTCTCGGCCATGTGTGTACAGGAGGGCGGGGGGCAAGGCAGGCAGGGGCCACGCGACACGGCCAAAGAATGGGGGCCATCCACAGTGGGGGCTTCCTGGGCAGTAGGCCAGGAGGCCCAGCTTACCCTTGTCCTGCTTCCTTCAACCACCCCTGAATGTGGAAATCCAGGGACTCTGCCTGGCCTGCTCCCTGCCCCCTCCATGCCCTGCGCCTTCTTATGTCTAGGGCAGGTAGGCCAGGATAGGGCTGACAAGTAGCTCTTCCCGTGAGTTAGCCATAGGTGCCCTCCTACTCTTGACGGGGACTCTCAGACAGCTAGAACACCACCCCCCTCGCCATCTGCAAGGCAGCTGCTAGAGTGGAGGCCCAGGCTTCCTGTGTCCCTGGAACAGCTGGGGGTTCAAGGGATGCACCCTGGTGTTGAAGGAGCCGCCTAGGAACATCTGGCGTGGAGCAGGGCTTTCTTGCTGCGCCCCGGGCCTTCTGGGCCCCTTGGCTCACACAAGATGATGGGCCTTCAGAGCCTTGGGGTAGGGTGGACAGTAGAACTAGCCTGGGGCAGAGGTGAGTGGCTAACTGCCAACCTGGCCTGGGTACATGGGGCTGGGGTGTGGTGCGGCACAGCTGGCCCTATTGTCAGTGAGCCCGCACCCCCCCCACCAGCTGCCTACTTAAGACCACCCACAGGGCAATGAAAGGGGATGCAGTTGCTAGGGGGTTGGCGAGGGGTGCAGGAGCTCCAAACTCACTCGGCCTGGCTAGTCGTGGTCTCTTATGCCACCTGGAGGGGGAGCCATGGGCACACGTGCCAGCCCTGGCTGGCTGGCTGCCTAGCCAACTTCTGTCAAAGCCACACCCACCCTGGTGGCCACTTCTCCATCCATGCCTGGCTGGATTCCACACACAGGAGCCACCACCAAGCGTGTCCTGCTGCCCAGACCACACACACCCACATTTCTCTGGCTGCCTCTGTCTCCCTCAAGACTTAGCACAGGGGTGAGCAGGGGCTGGAACATGTCCAGCAGGAAGACAGGTCCTATCCGGTCCCCACCCACATGGGTGGGCCAAAGGCTTCCATGGCCAGCAGACTCCATCCCCTGGAACTGCCCCCTGGTGGCTACCCTAACCCTTTCTCTTCAGACCCTGGGTGCTCTCTCTCCCTTTTTCGTTTTCATTTGGTTTTCTTGAACAGACTCACCGTGTAGCTCTGGCTGGCCTAGAACTTTCTGTGAACCTAGAACCATTTGTCTGGTCTAGTAACTGTAGTGATCCCTTTGTCATCTCCCTTCATTGCTGATCTGTAGGCATGAATCACTGCACCCTGCAACCTCCCCTTCCTCCCTTTGAAAAAGTTTTAAGATTATTTTGAATTTTTAATGGCATGTGTAAGCGTGTTTCTGTGTGTGGGCATGCACACACGTGAGTGTAGCTACTCGTGAGTCCAGAAGAGGGCACTGGGTCTCCTGGAGCTAGGCTGTGGGTCCTTGTGAACTGCCAGAGGTGGGTCCTGGAATCAGAACTTGGTTCCTCCCCAGGAGCCGTCCACACGCTTAGCCGCTGCCAACTATAAACCCTCCCTACACCTGCTGCCTCTATACGTGAAATACCCCCGCACCTCGGCCCTTCCTCTCTGGTCCTCTGCCTCACCCTCGGTCCCCCAAATCTCATAGTCCATGTCCACACGAGTTGCTGAGCTAGTTGGGAAAATCTGGCCACCCTAAGATTTGAGGGACATCGTGGACTCTGCCGTGGGGATCAGAGTGTCCCACGGGTTAGGCTACCTCCAGCCGCCTCATTGCTGTCAGGGTCTCAGGGGTTCACCTCGGGATGTCACAGCCTCAAGAGCTGCATCAGCCTTAGGTTTAGACACTCGGTTTAGAGGCTCCGAGCCTGTTTCTTCATCTGTAAACCACGCTGGGTAACACAGCTGCTTGGACACAGAACGACTCAGGATCAGTACCTCAGAGAGCAGCTTCTGCACCCTTTCTCAGAGACACTGGGGGCAGCGGGGTGGGCAGGGGCTGTGGTCTTTGGGTCTGACCTAGGCAAAAACCATTGCCATCCAAGTGCACCTGCTCACTGGAGTCCCAGACACAGTGGACCCCTGGGAGTGCTTCAGAAGGTGTGAGGGACAGAACTATCATCCTACATGCCAGAAAGGTGTTGGGGCCACATCCAGGAAACTCCGGCTTCAGGCTTTTCCCATCATCGGTTGACTTCCGGAACCGGCCCTGTAATTCTGCCCGCTGGCCAGTGCCAAGCTCCTCCTTGGGATGTGGAGGACTGTCCTTGGGTCCAGGGCAGACTGCCCATGGGAGCCTGGCTCCTTGGGCTCATAATTATTCCTCTCAGCCCGGCGACATGGAGACTGCAGGGCCTTGTTCCCTGCAGTTATGGGTCAGCACTCTGCAGGCCGTAGGGAGGAGGCTTTGCTGAAGGCTGCCGTTCTAACCTCCAGCCACTTGGGTGGTCAGTCCTGGGAGCTGCACTCTGAAATCCTGGCCTCGGTGACTAGGAGTCCGACCAGCTAGCGTGAAGAGACCCTGAAGCGGGGGCATTTGGCAGGGAGAACCTGGCTTGTTGCTAGGCTACTCCCTTCAGCAGAGATGGCAAGCATCCTGTGAACTGGCTGCCACATCCTGCCTGTTCCCAGGGCAGACATTACTAGTCAATTAAGCGGCATGAGAATCTAGCTGTAGAGCCCAGCACTCTGCGCTATATGAATAGACAGCAGTGGAAATCGCTGGCTGTCAGTAGACAGGAAAGGGCTAGCTCCAGGATCCTGTTGAGTATGACAGCATCCTAAGGAACAGCAAACACCGCCAGGTCCCATGTCTCCTACTGGGAAGGTGGAGGCTTGCAGCCAGTCTGAGGACCTTCTAGGTGCCTGTATCTCTGGATGGGCAGGAAGAGCCCCCACCTCATAGCTGCCCCTTTACCTGCCCGTCCTGCCGTCTTTTGTGTCTTTTGAATGCCGGTTCTGGATGACCTTACTGGCAGCCACCTTTTCTTCTTCTGCCTGTTGATCAGTTATCCTCCCCACCTTCACCTTCACCAGGGCCTTTGGTAGCTGTGGTCATGGCATCCAGGGTTCCTTCCCCAAGTCAGCTAGGAGTTCCGAGGAAGCAGGTGGTCTCAGATGTGCCATGTGATCAGGTCACATGATCACTGGAGCAATCACAGCTGTTCCACTTTCATGGGCAGAGGCCGTGGGAAAAGGGAGGCCCTGGGTCTGGACCTTTTGGCAGAAGACTGGGCCGAGCAGACCTAGTGGTCAGAAGTGTGAGTTCTCTCCGCCCCAGGGTCTTCTTCTCCCCGATGCTGCAGGCCACCCCTACCAGGGTACCCCCTAGATCTTCCCATCCCAGGCCTGGTCTCCTTGGTCCTTTTAGGATGCCTGTCTCCCAGCCTTGGCTTCCGGTCCCAGTAGCTCTGATTCGGAAGTCGTTTTCTCTTTTCCTCTTTAGGGAGTACCGTGCTAGGGAGAATAAAGAGGCCTTTAGATTGCTGCCTAAGAGGACCCCCCTTTGCCCCTCTCTTGCCCCCCACTATTCTTTCTCTCCTCAGTTCCCCATTTGAGGCCTGGGAGACGAAGAACCTCTGTGTGTTGGAATGGCTGGTAGATTTCAGCCCCGCTCCCTGGACTGGCCACCCTTTTTGCAGCGCCCAAAGTGCCGTGGGTGGGAAGGGAGTCCTCTTACTCAGCCAAGTGTCCATTGCCCCCAGAGAGCAGGAAGAGGCCCAGGCCTCCTCAGGGAGTGCGGGGTGGAGGAGGGGGGTAGGGGGGTGTGTCTGAGCTTGGAAACATTGTCTGGGAAGGAGGAATTTTACAGACTTCTGTTTACCAAAAAAAAAAAAAAAAAAAAAAAAAAACCCAAGGCCCGTAAAACATTTAACAGCAGCCAATTACAGGGGACAGCTGCAGTGGTTCCCCCCTTCCCCCCAGGCCCCAGCCCCCCTGCCCAGCTGCTCCCACCGAGGCCTCTTAGCTTTTGTCAAGTCTTCCAGGAGCTGGGTGTAATCTGGCTAACATCTGCTGCAGATGTGTCCACACACACCAGGCCAGCGGGGCAGGTCTTGCAGTCCCAGCCTGCTCTTCAGCAAGAGGGGAGCAGGCCTGGCCGTGGGCACCGTCTCAGAGTCCTTCCGTGTGGTCTGAGGGGACGCTCTCATCGGAGAGATGGCGCTACACCTGCAGGCAGGTTTCCGCGTCACAGAAATCTGAGTCTTCACACGTCCCCGCTGCCTTGTGACTCAGATGGAAGTCTGCACGGTCAGACGGACCAGATAGATCTCTTCCTACATGGAGCACCCAAGAGCTACCACCCGACTAGAGATTGTCCCACAGTGTCATTGGTCAGGCTTCTGAGTGGTGACCCCACGGGAGTAGGGTGTAATGTGTGGTCTCTGCCCGGGACTTGTGTGTGTGCTGTTTACCAGCTCTGAGTCCTTGGCCTGAGCAGAGATGCCTGGCCCCATGCCACAGAGACCCTACTTCAGTATCCAGGCAGATCAGCTTTCGGAGACGTGGGACAGGACAGACGTGTCCAGGTAGCACTCATGTAGATGTGGCTCTGCTTCTAAAGGGTTTCACCTCATTCTCCCAACCCCGCAGCCCTGGCGGGTTTGGCCTCCACAGCCTGGGATTTCTGTGGTGAGAGAGTCAGGGTGTCCAACTGTAGCAAGGCTGAGTGAAGTTGGGCTGCGGCACTTGTCTGTGACCTCGCGTGAGTCTGAGAGAGTCCTGGTGCCTGGCCACGCACATCTCCAGAGCAGCACACACCTGGCTGCTTCTGTTGCAGTTTGTTCTGCAGTGTGGGGAAATGCCTGCCTGCCCGGCAAAGCATCTCTGAGTTGATCCTCCAGGTCTCCCAGTTCAGCCTGGGTGGCCTCTGCCTAATGCTCACAACAGACCCCAGGGCGCCCCAACGCCTTTAGATTCATCCTGAGTCGACCGGCCTTGGCGCTGAGTTCCTGCAGTCCCTTGTAGGGATAGCTTCAGTCTGATCCAGTCACCCCGCTTAACAGAGAAAGCCAGCTGCCTGAGCCAGCAGCCAGGCTGGGGGAGACGGTAAGTTCCCCTCCCCACATCTTAGCAGCTGTCTTGGTGACAGCAGTGGGCAGGGTCTGTAGCTGCTAGCAGCCAAGACTCCTTTTGGTGGGTTTGATGGAGGGCCAGGTCCCCAGGCTCCTGCCAGGCTTGATGGGAGGGGACCAGGCAAGAAGCTGTGATCCTCGGGGCTTGGTGACACTGAGTCTCAGCTATGAACCTCCTAAGAGGAGCCTGTGCAGTGCTGCAGCTTTTTCCTTTTTAAAAATGTTTCAGATGTGCTGGTTTATTTTATTTTACGTGTGTATTTTGCTTGCATGTATGTCTGTATGCTTGCATGTATTTTGCTTGCATATGTGTGATTGGTACCCACTGAGATCAGATGTCGGGTTCCCTGATAATGGAGTTATGGGAGGTTGTGAACTGCTCTGTGGGTACTGGGACTTGAACTCCGGTCCTCTGCAAGAACAACCAGTGTCCTTAAGCACTGAGGCGTCTTTCCAGGTCCCCTTGATATAGCTTTTGTGCTCCTTCCCAAGGCTTGCTCTCAGGGCCTAGACATCTTTCTTGCAAGCTAGGACCTCGTGGGTCAGGGGAAAGGAACATTGTTCCAGGTGCCAAGGGCCACTGTAGGCCCAAGGTCAACAGGGTGGGATTGTCTCTAGGCTGTGGTTAGCATTACTGTGCCAGGTACGTACAGCCCTTCAGAACTTGGGCTGCCTCTGAGGTACAGACAAGGGGCCTACTTAGTACTGCTTGGTTGCCAGGTAGGAGTTGGGGCTAAGGCCTTGCACACTGTGTAGCATGCCAGGGACCTTGCCGACAGGAGCCTAAGATGCTGGGTTCCCATAGAGAGGCCAGTTGAGGGGAGAAATTCTTGGCTTCCCACAAGTGGGAACTAGCCACATCCTAGTCAGCTACCTAACAGTGTGAGTCACCCAGACCAGCTGTGGCACAGCACAGCTCTTCCAAGACCATCTGCTTCCCTGGGTGCCTGCAGAGGGTGCAGGCTGGAGACCCTGTCTGGTTTGGCCTCTCCCTTGACTGAGAACTCACGGAGAGTCCATATTGCCCCTTTGTTGCCTGGCCTGGAAGCTCCTGCCACACCAAGTACTACTGGGACGGAATCAGAGGCAGCCTCCCCTCTCTCTAGCCCCTAGCCCATCAGCAATTCAATTTGTGCTGCACCGGAGGGATGGTATTAGTCGAGTCAGAGTTAATATGATGTATTGATGGGTTGATTTCCCACCGGCGGGCTGTGAGCAGACTCCATGGGGTGTTGCTCCTGGGCTGCCTGCCTGCCTCTTGCCTCTTTAGGGTCAGGGTGGTGAGGGCCAGGGAGCTGAGAGTCTTCTCTGCAACCAGTGCTTTGCTTCCCTAGCTCCTGCGTACCCCAGATTTTCAGGGAGTCTGGCATCTACCTTCCTACCCGTGAGCCACTTGGATCACCATGGAAACAGCAATGTTCTCTATGGGCAACATCGTTTCTATGGAACCCAAAAAGGCAAGTGCTGTGGGGTGCAGTGCATGCTGAGGGTGAGCTTAAGGGGTACCAGCGAAAGCAGCAAACTGGGTGAGCTCTCCTCCCCGGGCTCGGTGGGGCCCAGAGGAGGATGGCCTGGCACCACGGCCGGGTATGGCACTCAAGGAGGGGACTCTGGACCATGCTGACCTACATGCTCTCATCGCTTGTCCTTAGGACCGAGGATCAGGACAGGAAGCGTTCTGGAGAGGGTCCTGACTTACTCTCAGTTCTAGACTGCCAGGAGCCCCTACCCTAGCCCTGTCCCATGAGACAGCTCCTCAGGCAGACATCGTTGGAGCAGTGATTTAGCTCCCACCTGGCTAGAGGTGCTGTGTGTGTGTGGGGGGGGGAAGCCAGAGATTTCAGTCCCTGTCACTAAATGGAGGTCTTTTGTTTTTGAGGGGATGTTTGTATTTTGGGGACATTTTTCTTTTTTTTTTTTTTTTTTTTTTTTAAGTTTTTCGAAACAGGGTTTCTCTGTGGTTTTGGAGCCTGTCCTGGAACTAGCTCTTGTAGACCAGGCTGGTCTCGAACTCACAGGGATCCACCTGCCTCTGCCTCCCAAGTGCTGGGATTAAAGGCGTGCGCCACCACCGCCCGGCTTGGGGACATTTTTCTATGATGTGGCTAAACCCGGGGCTGTCATTGGGTTAGTGGCCACACTTCTGTTTCAGGTGGCCTCATGGTGAGATAAGACACAAACCCAGACATAGAGTCCTGTAAGGGTAGAGTTAGTGATGTCAGGAGACGAGAAGTGTATTCCTATTGACCTTAGTTTGCAGCCCAGGCTGAGGGAGGGGCCCTTTAAGTAAGTACTGTTTGGGTAGGTAAGCCCAGCTTGGAGATGGGGGCTAGGGTCCTTCCAGGGGTGCTGGACATAGGAAGTCCCCATGTAACAAGGCGCTGGAGCGCAGAAGGTGGAGAGAGAGTGAGGCTGGGCAGTTTCCACACATCCCTAGGGAACCCCACTTGGGGTGGAGGACAATGCCCTCTCTTTGCCGGTAGCCAGTAGGAACTGAGATACGGACAGAGTGCACAGTGCCTTTAGGCGGCCCTCCTGGGCCAGGAAAGTGAACCAATGACCTCAGAGTGTCTGGCGTATCTGGATCCTTGGAGTGGCTTTGCACATTTGAACATGGAAGAGTCTTAAGAGTCTCTGAAGCTCAGAATAGCCTTGGCCTTGCAGAGACTGGGCTTAGCAGTGAACGGCGCAGGCTGCCCTGCCTGGAGTGTGGCCAGGAAGCGTACCCCAGCCCCACTGGGGGTCTGATTTCATCCTAGACAGCCCTGCCACATGCTCCCGGGAACCAGGCTTGAGTGCTTGTGGGCTGGATGCACCGAGCCCTTAGTCACACACACCACCCCCATGCCTGCAGCTGTTTTGACAGCGTCTGTCAGGGGTGGGCAGGTGGCTAGGCTAAGCCCTAGAAACCAGACTGGTGAACCTGGGCCCAGGGACTCCCTCTGGGCAGTGGGGCCGACTGGTGTCTTGGCGGCTGCTGGCCAGGCCTCTCCGCTTTCACAATATTGTGGTGGAGCTTCATCCAAGAACATTATTTGGTTTTGGAAATTGAGCTAATTAGGTTTCTCCTGGGCTACCCCTTCCCTTCTCCCCTTCCCCTTGTTTCTAATTAGAGGAAATTGACAAGGAATTTACATGACTGAAGACAGTTTTACAAGTTGCAAACGTTTTTTCTTTTGTTTCCCCGGCTTCATGCTCTCCCTTAGCAGGGCCTGGCCCTGCTGCCCACCCTGCTGCCCACCCTCCCGACTAGGGGAAGGCAGGGCTGCCCCTAGGGTCTTCCAAAGACTTGATGTGGCTCTAGCTTGGCGGGCCAAGAGTGGGTATCCCCGGGGCTTACTGATCACAATCTGGCGCTGACCCTACCTGGGCAGGAAGGGTTTGACCCAATCATGACTGGACTTCAAGGGGAGGAGCTACCATCCACAAGCTGGGTGACCCAGAGCAGCCGGGGTTGAGATGCAAGGTCACCAGAGACCGCTTCTCCTCCTCCTCCGTACTTTGGGTCCCCCCCACTTGCCCAATTTTGTTAATCAGAGATAGTTAGAAATGATGTTTGGGTGGGGGGCTCCTCAGAGTGTCCCAGAGGTAGGTCTCCCGCACTGTCCCATCTTCAGACACCCTGGACTCACTGTTACCATGGCAGCCACAGCGCTTGGTGTAGGAGAGGGGTAGGAGCTGCAGGCATCCCTGCCCCCTGCACTGCTAGGCACTTGGCTGCCCACAGCACCCAGTCTAGGCTCCACAATGCCAGAGTTTTGTAGAGCTGTCTCTCCCCACCTCCACACTGAAAATCTGAGACGCCGAGCTGGCTATAGGAAAAGACCGGGTCAAGGCTCTGCCAGTGTTTAGAAAGGGAAGCTTGTTTAGAAAGTTGATCAAATCCTGGCGGTGGATGTCGGTGATGCTCAAACCACACTGTTGATCTGCTCGGTGCCCCGAACTGAACAGCAGAATGTGGTTGTTTTATATGGCGTTATACGTGCCCATGATTTCAAAAATATTTTTTAGAATTTTTTTTTAAATTTTTATGTTGCGTGCCTGAGTGTTTTGCCTGCATGTATGTACATGCACAGGGTGTGTGCCTGGTGCCCACACAGGTCACTGAAGCTGGAGGGATGACTGTGAGTTGTCTTGTGGGTGCTGGGAGCCGAACCTGGGTCCTCTGCAAGAACAGCAAGTGCTGCTAACCACTTAACCACGGAGTGCTCTTAACTGCTGAGCCATCTCGCTGGCCCCCTCTTTCATTTGAAAACAAACAAGAATGCAAACAAGACAAAAGCCTTGCTAGAGTTGGGGACACTAGTCCAGGCTCAAGCTGGCTGATCTCCACTTCCTGCTGACCTTGGCTTTTTTTTTTTTTTTTTTTTGGCTCACAGATAATTTCTACCTGCGAAACCTGCCCCCGCAGCCCACAATCCTACCTGCCAACCACAATTTCCCCGGGGTGCCCCGAACCACTCCTGCTCATCCCATTGGATCCTGCAGCCGGGACCGCATTGAGGCTGCCCCACTGCAGAAGGGTCCTAAGGAGTTTGACCGCTTCTTGATGGGTAAAGAACTGGGCAAAGAGAAAGCCAGCAAGGTAGCAGAGGGCAGAGAACGCCCAGTGGCCGAGGAAGACAGCAGCAAAGACCGGCAAAAGCTGGTGCCGCCCATGCCCACCGAGGGGCCCTGCAAGGAGGGGGGTCCGGCACCCCGAGGATCCTGTGAGGGCCGCCCCAAACATCTCACCTCCTGCCTACTCAACACCAAGGTACTCAACGGTGACATGGGCAAGGCTGCGCTGGCCAGTTGTGCAGGGGGCATGCTAGGCCGGCCTGGCACTGGCGTCGCGGCGCCTGAACGCTGTACCAAGGAGGTGGTGGGCCCTGTGGAGCCTGGGCCAGCCTTCAGCGAGTGCCTGGAGCGGAGGCAGATGCTGCACCATGCTGTGTCCTACACCGTGCCCTCTGGCCTGCCTTCCGGGCCGCCCCCTCCCCTCAGCACAGGCCCTGCAGGCTCTTTCCCCTGTCTGCAACTGCATGCAGGTCCAGATGGGCTCTGCCCCCTGCAGGACAAAGTCTCCCGGGACCTAAAGGCCAGTGGGCCCACCTTTGTGCCTTCTGTGGGACACCTGGCTGATAAGAGCCGCCCTTTCCAAGTAGCAGAGGCCTGTGCCGTGGCCGGCGATGGCAAGGACCGGCACCTGGAGGGGACCGTGGCCCCCGACCATGGTGCATCCTATGGAGTCTCCTATGCCCACCTGAAGGCCGAGGGCAAGGGCGAACGGCGAGCTGGGGGCTTTGAGGCAGCCCTCCACCCCCGGCTAAAGGGCCTGGAGTATCTCAGTGCAGGCCCTGAGGCCCCTTTCCCTGGACTTCCCAAAGGTGGTCTGGACAAAAGTGGCTACTTCGAGTTGCCCGCTCCTTCACAGGACTGTGCCCGGCCCAATCACCAAGACTCGCTGAGTGGGAAGGCCGCCCAGGCCTGCTGCACTTTAGACAAAATGGCCAGCAAAGAGGTCCCCACTGGCCCTTCGGCGACCCAGAAGGTGGCCCGGATACGGCATCAGCAACACTTGGTGGCTCCTGAGGTAGAATCAGGAGGCAGTGGAGCTGAGGCTAAACGCAAGTCCATGGAGCTGGCATCTCTGGGTTATGGTGGGCCCCATATGCCTCCGTGGGGGGTTCAGGCAGGCCACAGCACCTCCATGGCTGTCAGCGAGGAGCGAAAGGGCACTGCCTACCTTGACCCCTTTGGCAGTGGCCTGCAACAGGCAGCCCTCCTTTCCCAGGAACTCCCCACTCCACCAGACGAGGTCTCAGCCATGAAGAATCTGCTCAAGTACAGCAACCAAGCCTTGGTTGTGGGCCAGAAGGCTCCCTTTGTGGGTCTGGGTGGCCTCAAAGCCAGCTGTGTCCAGCAGGAAGCCAAGTTCCCAGCCACTAAGGGCCCAGGCCCAGTGGAGAGACCCGACTGTGCCCGCAGCCGGGAACACGAGGCTCCGCATGGAGATGGGGAAGTGCGGCAGCCACCTGTGGGCATTGCGGTGGCCTTGGCCCGGCAGAAGGACACAGTCAGCAGACCCGATTCAGCCTACAGTAGCAACAGTGGGCGGCAGGGCAGGGCCGCCCCCACCTTCAAAGGTAGGATGTTCTTGGTCAGGGAAGCAAGGCGGATAGCATCCACAGTGTTCCTTTCCTGCCTGTGAACCCCATGGACCCCATAGTCTGCCCCTAGGAGATCTTCAAAGCCCCCGGGGTCAGGGACCCCGCCTCAGTGCATGAGCCCCCAACTCTAGGCATGCTTCCGATTCTCTGGGTTCCCAGCCTGATCTTTCTTCTGTCTTCACCCTGTCAAGCTGCTGCAGGATCCCGTGCTAACCACGCGCTAGACCTAGAGGGTGAGGAGGAAAGGACCAGGATGTGTGACGAGCGCCTGGGGCTGCCTGGCCGTGAACTGCTCTTACAGTAAGAGCCGAGTGGAGGCCCTTGGTGGGTTCGCCCTCTCGGAGTCCTCGGAGTCCTCGTGGGAGGAAGGGAAGTGTCACAAGCACGACACCAGGCACTCTCCTGTCATGTGCCCGGCATACACTGCATTCCAGCATTCCCGGAGGGCTCTGCTCACTTACCCTCTGCCAGCCGCAACACTGCTGGGAACCAAGGCCCAGAATTGGGGTCTCCTAGGAGCCTCCGCCTCCATTTCCCCTTGGCAGATTGACAGTCTGTTGAGGGGTTGGGGTTGGATGGGGTGGGGGGGGGGCAAGCTGACTCTAATGATCTTACAGAGACAACAAAGACCTCGTGGAATTTGCCCGGATCCACCCGTCAAGCAGCTGCCCTGGAGACCTGCCCCCCCACCTCATGATGCAAGGCGGCCAGCTGGGCGGGGACCCAGCCCCCCACCCCCACCCCGCCCACCCGCACTGGCTGCCCCGCACCCGAAGTCCCTCCTTGTGGATGGGGGGACATTCTTATGGTCAGTGTTCCCAGAGCACTGGGAGGCTGTCTTGGGGTTCCAGGTCATCTTCTCCTGGCCACTGGGGAATGGGAAGCCTGAGCGTCCCTTCCCTATGGACTCTCTGGCCTGAACACTGCTACACTGTTGCTCCTCAGGCCTCGGACACCCTGCCCTGCACCAGAACCTACCCCCTGGCTTCCCAGCTTCTGTGCCCGGATCCATGCCCTCAGTGTTCCCTCTTCCCCAAGATGCACCCACGCAGCTGGTCATCTTGCCCTCAGAACCCACAGCCCACACTACCCCTCACACACTTGGTAAGGACCCTGACTGTCTGCATGGGGGCTGTGGGCAGTGGATCTGAGGACAGCAGTGTTGGGGGGGGGTGCCTAGACGGGACTCAGGAGAGAACTAGGAAGCACCTGGGCCCTTCACCTCTGGCTGGAGCTTACTGATAGTCCTCTCTCTGGTCCTGTGCCACAGCGGAAGTTATGGATCAGGCTTCACTGTGGCCCCCCATGTATGGGGCCCGGGGCCCTGCCTCACACATGCAACACCCTGGCCAGCTCCCAGTGTACTCTCGGTCCCAGCTGCTTCGGCAGCAAGAGCTGTATGCACTGCAGCAGCAACAGCAGCAGCAGCAGCAGCAACAACAACAACAACAGCAGCAACAACAGCAGCAGCAGCAGCAGCAGCAGCAGCAGAGGGCCACCCAGGCTCTGGAGCTACAGCGAGCTGCCCAGTTCCAGGTACCATGCTCCCAACAGCCACCCAACCTGAGACCCAAGACAGTTCTACCCGTCCAGGCCCCATGCAGATGGCCCCAGGACAGACACTCTTGCATGCTTGCATGTTTCCCACCAAGCAGTAGGCCACGGGGGTACTGAGGGTGTGGCCGTCTGAGCCTTTTCCCCCCTCCCCCAACAGCGCAAGCCTGAGGATCGCCACATGGAACTGGAGGAACCTGCCCAGGAGAAGGCCCCAAAGTCCACCCACAAGCCAGTTGCCTTAACCCCCATGGCCAAGGGCACCCCCTCATCTGCCACTACAGGCCCGGTCAAGCTCTCGCCCTGCTGCCACTCACCCACTCTGAAGACCCCCACTGGCTGCGCCACCTCACCACCACCTCGGCCCAGCGCCCCCTGCACTTTATCCGTCTGCCCTACTGGCAGCCCAGGGCCTGGCTCCAAGATGCTTGGCACCAAGGACAAGAGTGGGGAGGGCCAGCGGGCTGGAACCGACCTCACCACACTGGAACCAGGTGAGGGCAGGACAAGTCCTACCCCTGCTGGGTGGGTGGGTTAGGTATCACTGTACTGAGGCCACGAAGTCCTTCATCTCCTTTCTCTTGCCTCTTGACGGTCCGCCTATAAGCTGTGGGTTAGTCTCATGGCCCAGATCTAGGTCCCCTTACTCTGAGAAGAGGGGGGGCAAAATAAGAACAAGATCCACTCCTTCTTCTGGCCAATGTCGGGAGCCTGTGAGTGGTGACGTGCCTGGCTTGCCAAAGGTGGTGGCATCAGACTCAGGACCTGTCCCCCAGCCGGTGAACCGAGATTCTTTTTTAAACAAAGCTGAGCAAAGGGACAGTGTCACCATCTGGGGCCAGAAATACAACCTGCCCTGCTGGAGGCATGGAGAAGTGACTATATAGGGTCTCTTGTGCCTGCCACCCCCCAGCTTCCTAGTAGCCTGTGATTTTCTCTGAATCAGGCTGAGCACTGAGAACTCCATCTGATGAACATAAAGCCTGTCCCGATTCCACAGTAAGGAGACCAAACTAGCAGAGGTTTTCCGTTTGAGTATTTTGTTGTTTTGCATTAAATTAATAGGGCATAATGCCTCTCACATACCGCCAGCTTGATCTAGTTCAGAGAAAACCCCAATTCAGATACCATGGCTTAAAAATCCTCTTTTCCAAGCCGGGCAGTGGTGGCGCACGCCTTTAATCCCAGCACTCGGGAGGCAGAGGTAGGTGGATCTCTGTGAGTTCAAGGCCAGCCTGCTCTACCAGAGCGAGTTCCAGGACAGGCTCCAAAGCCACAGAGAAACCCTGTCTCGAAAAAAAAGAAAAAAAGAAAAAAAAATCCTCTTTTCCAGCTGGGCAGTGGTGGCGCATGCCTCTAAGCCTAGTACTCGGGAGGCAGAGGCAAGCGGATCTCTGAATTTAAGGCCAGCCTGGTCTAGCCCTCTTTTCCGGACAGCCACACCAGAGATGCTCCTGAGGGTCCATCCCTGTGGGTCCCTGGTTGGTGTTGGTGCTGAAGTCTCACTTCTTGTTGCTCTCTCAGAATAGCACGGCCCCGCTTGTGGGTCTTCCATCCTTCAGGCCAGGAAGCCTTTCTGCCCCTCTTGGAATGGGACCATGCTGCTCCTGCTGTTCCCACGGGCCCCTCATGTGCGCCTTCTCTTACAGACCTGCCTCCGGGACTGAACCCCACAGCTGCTGTGGACTTCTCCCTCCCTGCAGAAATGCACTCCTCTGACCTCCCAGACCCCAAAACTATGCAAACCACTACCCCAGGAACTCGCCCCGAGCCCACAAGGACGTTCCTGCCTGGGGAGCCACCCCCCTGCAGTCCCAGGAGCCTGGAGGAGCCTGGGCTGCTCTCAAGGGCCAGGGAAGCCACCCAGGACCTTGCCATCATACCCCACCCTGTCGAGCAGGGACTCCCACCAGGAAAGACAGAGGACCCCAGTCCTCTTGAGGGGTTGCAAGCACTGAGATTTGGAGACCTCCTTGAGGGAGGGGGCACTGAGGCTACTGGCCAGAATAATTCTTCTCAGGGAGGGTTGCAAAATGAGAGGACTGTGGATCAGGGGGTACCACGGCCCCCTTTGGGGGCTTCCCCTCAAGCACTGGAACAGATAACAGGGAGCCCAGTTGCCCTGGACAAAGAAGAAGGTTCACAGACGGTCCCTGATGCGACCCAGCTGCAGGAGGAGGAAGCCCAGCTGGAGGAGAATGAGGGGGACTCAGAGGTGGACTGGGGGACTCCCAGCCACGGCCAACCACCCAAAGCGCTACCGGGCTTGGATGCCTTGGTGGCTGCCACTGTGGACTTAGGGGACCTGCTTGACATCAGCCTGCCAGATCCTCAGACCCCAGCAGCCTCGGTGCCCCTCAGCACGGCCCCTCTGCCCCACACCTCAGGGATTCATGGGATTGCCCTGCTCAGTGAGCTGGCTGACCTGGAGATCCAGCGGCAGAAGAGTGAGCTGGCCCTACAAGGTGAGCCCCAGCTGCAGCATCTTTCCCTGACAACCTGGGAGCTCGGCCCTCAGGGTCAGACAGATAGATAGTAGCCTTTGGCCTGGTGCAGTCGTCCCTGGAGAAAGGAAGACCCCAGGGAGGGGATCTTCCTGCGCCCATGGGTCCTCCTGCATGGAAGTCAGATGTAGGTGTGCTAGCCGCCACAGGATCCGTTCTAGCCTGGAGGAGCCAACTGGCTCTGGGCGGGACCTTTGGAATCAGGACCACCCCTTTGGCAGGCTCAAGCAAAAGATGTTGAGACCTAAGGCAGAGTTTTAGATGCAGGCCTGGGAGCAGGAGAGGGACCAGGATGCTCAGTCTGCTGCTTTGTCAGGGCAGGTGGCCCCAGACTGGGATTGCTGAATTTCTAAATCTCAGTACATCCCAGGACTGAGGCTGCAGGGTTTCCTGCTTCAGGCTGGGACGAGGGGCTCCTATGCTTATCCAGCCAATCACTTAAAGATCCTCAAATAAGTACAATAGGATGAGACCTGGAGCCTGCACGGCCTCTCCTCAGCAGAGAGCCATCACACAAGCCCCAGCCGCCCCTGTACTTGAAGCCCCCTCCTCAGGGCCAGAGAAACAGCACCTTGCCTTGGGGCTGCAAGGGAAGCCCCTCACTAAGGGGCACCCTACCAGCCATCATGCAACATGGTATTTACAGCAGAATGTAGAGTCTTCGGGTTCAGCCTCGGCTCCCTGATACATAAATCCCCTCCCAAGGCCCCTGTGCCTTTGCGCTCTGAGGAGGCAGACTGGATGTTCTTGTAAAACCGATTTCCCTGAAGGCCCTGCTCTCACTGGGGTGCCTGCGTGCGTGTGTGTGTGTGTGTGTGTGTGTGTGTGTGTGTGTGTGTGCGTGTGTGCATGTGTGCGTCCGCGCGCGCTACAGGGCAGCCTAAACTCAGACCTACCCTAGCAAGAGTGGGGATGGGCAGTTCCAGGAAGTATAGGCCCTGGAGAAACTCCTACTGGACGGTGTAGCGGGAACCCTGACGGGACCCCTGCTGAGGCCCTGTGTCAAGGCCAGGCTGCCAGGGCCTCCCATATGAAGGTTGTACCATAGTGTGAGGGGGACCTTGTCACACGGCCTGTGAATGCTGACGAGACTGGAGTCTGCCCATTGAGTAAATAAATACCTTTAGAGCTCATTGGCGTGTGTGTGTGTGTGTGTGTGTGTGTGTGTGTGTGTGTGTGTGTGTGTGTACATCTAGTGTTGTAGCTGCCAAAGTATGCTGGTAGTCCCCGGATGTGATCCCAAGAAACAGAGTCCTAGAAACTGCCCAGCTATGCCATGCAGGGTCTGATCCCATGCCCACCTGGTCCTCCTAGACCGCCGTACCCTCCCTTTCTCCCGGCCCTGTAATGGCCAGATCCTAAGCCATTGCTGCAACAGGAGCCTTACAGAGTATGGTAGCTGCTGTGGTGGGAATCAATCAGATCAGCTTCCTCCATCAAACAGTCTGAGAAGAGACAAATGAGGAATGCAGGTGCTGAGCCAGGCTGCCATCACTAGGATAAAAGGGAGTGCCAAGCCCTGGCCTCAAGGGCACCCAGAGGAAAGGAAGGAGTGTAGGGTTCATATCTGACCTAGGCCGTGCAGGTGGTGATGGAATCTGCCCTCTTCCTAAAGAGAAAGCCAGCCCTGCTTCTTCCCTCTTGTTGCTAGGGACCTACAGCCTATCTGTAGGCTGGGAGGAAACCCTGTGGTAGAGATGTGGGCCAGAAAGAAAATTATGCCCAAAGATTTGAGCATTTGCCAGTTGCCCCTCCGGGTCCCCCCTGGCATCACAGAAACACACCCTTTTTGTTTGTGTAGTCCTGGCTGTCCTTGAACTCACAGAGATCCGCCTGCCTCTTCCTCCTGAGTGCTGGGCGTAAAGATATGCGCCACCACCGCCCAGCCAGAGGCAGCCTTTCAGGGAGGCTATTCCTTGGTCTTCTGGTCCTGCCCTGTGTGGTGCATGTACCTGATGCACCCACCCATCACTCTCTGGGGCACCTCGGCTAGGCTTTACTGATTTTTCTGCCGACTAGATCCCAGCAGGGTGTTTTTGATAGGGCGCCTCACCAAGCTGTGTGTTGTCATTGGTCATCTGTGTTCCCCTTGGTGTAAATGGTTCACAGCCCTCTCTCCTGCCCCTCAGTTGTTCCGAACCTTGGTACAGAAGCCCCATGAAGCTTCCTCTCTGCACACCTCCACCCTGCACTGATATTCTGACCTCAGTACCCTTCCCTGGTGTAAAGTCTCTCCAGCTACAGTGGCCCATTGCAGTCACTATTCTGGTGGCCAGATTGCTTTGATTTGGATGGTGGAGCCATTGGGCCAGCCCTGTGTGTATCTGACATTCCCCTGTCACTCTTGAAACACTTCCCGTCGGGCGGTGGTGGCACACGCCTTTAATCCCAGCACTCGGGAGGCAGAGGCAGGCGGATCTCTGTGAGTTCGAGGCCAGCCTGGTCTACAAGAGCTAGTTCCAGGACAGGAACCAAAAGCTACGAAGACATCCTGTCTCGAAAATCCAAAAAAAAAAAAAAAAAAAGAAAGAAAGAAAACCACTTCCCTACTTTCAGAGTCAACCTGAAGTCATCCAGCCTCAGTTGTCACCATAGTAACAGGATGCTGCTACCACGGGGCTGGTGGCTGGGGTGTTGCTCTTCCGGGTGTCTAGGTTTCCATGTCTTCCACTCAGGCCCCACTGGGCTCCTTCTGGATTGTTTCTCCGACCCTTCATAGATGTCCTTGTAGAATCGGCTCAGTCATCCCCAGTCCTTCATGGCATCTGTGTCTCAAGTGTCTTCCCTGAATCCATGCTACCCTCTGCTGGCTTAGCCCTTGACCGACCCAGTACCGAGCCAACCCTCCTGTGGTTAGCCACCACTGCTGCCCAGTGTACATGCTGGTAGGAGGTGGATGGACCGTAGGATGAACCTGTAGTAGTGGGTAGCTACTTGTGACTGCCATGCGGGCTCTAGAACACAGCTCAGCTGCATGGGATTCAAGAACCTTTGGTCTGCCTGATTTTGTGCTTGGTTTATGGTAGAACCCTCTGCATCCTCGGTTTGCTCAGTTCCTAGTGTCCAAAAGAGTAGGGGCACACTTGCAGGCTCGTAGACACTTGCAGGCCTGTGTGAACCTGCTTGCCCTGCGCCGTGGCCTAGGGTGGATCTCCCCAGCTGTAGCCTGGCAGGCTGACCATTCCCTGTGGTTTGACTCCTGAGGAACAGTGTGTGACCCGCCCCTCTCCCTTCAGATGAGGATGTACTGGCCTTCAACCTGCAGTACCTCGCCACCCTGGCCACAGTGTGGTCCCTAGTGGAGGCTGCTAGTCTGGACAGCTCGGTCACTTCACTGCAGGCCCCAGCTGCTGACCAAGACAGAGGCCCCAGGCTCACCCCTAGAATGCAGATCCTACAACGCAAGGACACCTGGACCCCTAAAACCAAGCCCGTAAGTGAGAACGCTGACACGCACTGCCCAGTGCTGCGACAGGTGGGAATTCCTCTGCATGCCTAGGCTGCCTCCCACCCCACACTGAGGTTCGTGAACGCTTGCACACAGGTATGTCCCCTGAAGGCTGCCATCGACCGGCTGGATACACAGGAAGTAGAGGTGCGCATGCAACTGGCAGAGCTGCAGAGGCGCTACAAGGAGAAGCAGCGGGAGCTGGCGCGCCTGCAGCGCAGGCATGACCAGGAGTAAGACGCTCAGGCAGGGATGGGACCCTTGATCCCTAGCGCAGCATGTGGGGAGTCCCTGCAGGCCAGTTCTGGCCTTGTTGACCACCTTGTGGGCAGTGGCCCAGCTGAGACATCCTGGAGACTGCAGTCTGCATGGTGCCCCTGAGACCTAAGCAGCCTGGCAGAGGGGGGAAGAACCAGTTGTTCAGCGGAGGGCAGCATAGAGAGGCTTAACCACAAGATGGCAGCGCAAGGGCCATGGTGGCTAAAGTGACTGGGTGTGAGGGAAGACTAGGAAGGGGGGGGTAGCTGGGGCCGACTCCAGAGCTGGAGTAGGTCATGCTCAGCTGCATGAGGGGCAGTGAGAACCTCCTGACCAACGTGCACAAGGCAGTTAGATCCCAGAGTCGAGCAGGAGAGCGTGCTGTCTACTTACGCAGGTTCTGAGCAGCAGGGACCCTGTTGAGCCTTGCCTTAAACCCACACGGAGAGTACTGTCGCCCCCAACATTCCTCTGCGGGGCAGTGCCCTCCAATAGGCCTGGGGGTGGAGTGTTTGGAAGTCTCTAACATTACCCTCTGTGACCCCCCCAGGAGAGAGGAGAGCTCCCGGAGCCCTGCACGACGGGGGCCTGGCCGGCCAAGGAAACGCAAACATTCAAGCTCACTGCCCACTCTGCGTCCTGGGGGTCAGCTTGCCAGGAGCGAAGGCAAGAAAGCCAAGTGAGTATGGAGGATGGGCCGGGAGTACGTGGGGCAAGCCTGGGCACCATGGAGGGTCACGATGCAGGAATTGCTGGCTCCCTGTACTCAATGTCTGAAGGCCTAGTATGCCCCACCCCCCAAAACCTGAGGCCCTGACAAATGTCCAAGAGATAGAGAACTCTGCTGGGCACTGGCACCGTCCAGCACAGACATCCTCTTTCCGGCATGGCCGTAGGCATCAGCGCCCCCTCCTGGGAAGCCACAGCCTAGACTTGGCTGCACCAACTTTGGGGACCTGGCCGTGGCTAAGGCTGTGGCATCACCCCACCAAAGCCACCAGCCAGCCCTGGCCCCTTGCGTGCGAGGCGGCGTTGCGTAAAAGGCTCTTTATCTGCACTGTATAAAGTCGTTGGTCACGCTGCGCTGCTGCTCACGGCTGCCGCGCGATGTTATTATCCATTACCCGCCCGGTGCAGTCGTTGGCGCACTCCCGGGCCGGGTATAATTGTCCTTCTCGGCTACAAATTGCCTCTCCCGGCAGGCCCATTTGCATAAATCCTCCAAGCTCCTCCAAACACGATTGGCGGGCGCGCGTGTGCTCTGCATCAATCCTGATGATTTGGTAATAATAGTTAAATCGGCACTAAATGGTTCCTTCAATTAAGACAGAGGCAAAAAATTAATCTCAGGGCTTTATGTCACAAAACATTAGCAAATGCGGAGAAGGTTATGGGGCGGGGGAGTTTGTGTGGGCTGCAGGCGTGGGAGAGGATTCACCATATGGCTGGGGGCCTCGCTGAGATTTCCCGTTGGCCTACCCAGGTGTCACCCGGCAGGGACCTGGAGGGCCTTCCTTTGAGAATCAGTCTACCGCCTGGGGGCTGCTGGTCAGGATAGGGCCACTGGAGGTTGAGGTTCAGTGGATGACATTGTCCACTGCTGAAGGACAGTGATGTACCCCCAAACTTGTCCTCTCTGGCCCTAACCCACTCTGGCTACATTGCCCATGCTGGACTCTGTCCTAAGATCCAGCAAGTGGGTTTAACCTGTGACCACCTTGCAACCAAGTTCTCCTATGACCCAGAGACTCCAGAAGCCTTAGGCTGAGAAGGCTCCGTAGCCAGGTCCCTCTCTTTCCAAAGAGTGGGTTTCCTGGCGGTCTCTCCACCTCCAGCTCCTGTCTGGACTCTAAAGCCGTGTCCCAGAATCCAGTTGGGTAGCAGGCCTTGGGCCCCAGGGTAGGCCTCGTCCATGCAGGAAGTGTGAGGCCAAGCAAGGTGGCAGGAAGCTGGGGGTCAAGGAGGCTCCCAGAGCTGCAGGGGCTTCCTGCCTGGCCTCCCCTGCCTTCAGAAGTCCAACCTCCTTGCCGGACAGGAAGGTGGAGAGCAGCGTCTGGCCATGCGAGGTCAGGGCCGGGCCGCGCCCCTAGTCCCCATCTGCCACCGGTTTCCCTCTGTGCTGTGAGGGCTGAGGGGCTGACAGGTGGGGGAGGCCGAGCCCCAGCCCCTGCCCAGCCACGGGCAGACAAGCTGGTTTCCTCATAGGAAGGGGGTACTAGGAAGGGAATGAAATCACACGCTGAGCACACTGGGAAGTGGGGGAAACAGAAGCCTGCCCACGTGACTGAGGATAGAAGGGTGTGGAGAGAGCAGGCCAGATCGACCTCTCTTGCTGTTTTCCTCAGTAGCTGGGTGACCATAGTGGCCCCTGAGCGACCTACCAGCCTAGAGGAGATAGCTCACCATGGGACGTGGGAAGATTAAAGCTAGATAAGTTGGGAGGGGCACCAAGGACCACCAGGAACTTCCGCACACGGAAGGGACTGACTCAGCAGCTTAGCACTAACTGACACCCCCCAAAAGTCGAGCCAATTCCCCTGGTCCCATCTGGAAAATGAGATGACAAGCTTCCTTCATAGGGTCCTGAATCAGGGACCTGGCTCCCCAGCAAAGGCCGCTGAGGGTCAGGAGTAGGAAGCCCACCTTTCTCTGCCTCTTGTCCTTACCCTGCCCCTGATGGGAGTGGACCCTGTTTGTGTCCCCACATCCTTTTCTCCCTCCCCCACCTCTTTTCAAAGACAAGTTCTGCCTAAGGTATTCCTGGCTGGCCTCTAACAATCTCGCTTCGGCCTCCTAAGTGCCAGGATTATCGGTGTGTACCAGCAGTTAGCCGTATCCCGAGGGCCCGACCCAGACTTGAGCCATCCCCTGCCCCAGCTCCACAGACCTGAAACACCAAGGTTAGATAGTGACACAGCCCTGGCTCACAAGAACTGGGGCAGATCCCAGGAACCCAGTGACTTTGCCAGTCCCCAGATTCCTCTGCCTGGGCCTTGGGTCACCAGCTTATGATTGCCACTGCAAGGGCATCCCAACCCAGCAGGGAGATGAGTGGGGGACGGGAAAGATGCCCTATTCCCACCTCCAGGAGTTGGTGGTCAGCAGGCAGAAGGGACTGGCCAGGGGGATCAGGACACACCACAGGGACTGCATGGAGGTGCTGATGCCCAGGTCCTGCTGCTGGACTCACCCTGTGCCCACCACTGCTGTCCCCTAGAGCCGTCCGCGCTAGCCTGAGTCTGCTGTGTGCTGAGCTACGAGGCGACGAGCCAACAAGGAAGCGAAGCAAACTAGAAAAGAGGGCCTACACAGGCCTGCAGACGGCCTCCTCCGTGAGTCTCCCGGCTCCACCCTCACCCCGGGTGGGCACCGTGCGTGAGAAGTTGGGTGATGAGCCCTGGTGAACCAGCCGGGGCTCGGCGAGTTTCGGAATCCTTGATTAAAGGGATACGCAGATGTCGTAACCGGGGGCTATTGCCCCCACCACACTGGTGACAACTTTGCCACTGTGGCTTGTCACTGGTTCCCTGAACCACCACTGCCACCACCCCCAACTCCAGTAGAGGAAAAGTATATAGGAGTGTAGTGAGGATGGAAATCCACAGCAAGAGTGTCTACCGTGGCGGGTGGAATCCTGGGTCCTTCTACTTTTCTCTCCCTCCAAGGTCCTAGGCCCAGTGTTACCTCGTCTGTCACTTCCCACATCGGAAGGCTGTTTTCATTTTTGTTTGCTTGCTTGGTTTGGTGGTGGCGATGGCGGTTTTAGTCTCCGTACTTGATTATATAGAACTTGCTCTGTAGATCAGGCTGTCCTCACTTGTAACTATATTCCGGTCTCGGCCTCCTAAGTGCTGTAGGCATGGGCAGGATGCTGCCTGGCCATTCTGCCTAAGGAATTCTTCTATCCTTCCTTTTCACGAAAGCAAACAGCGTATACCATGACAGACAGGAATTTTCTGGCTCTCAGCCTCCCCTGTTCTACCACTCAAAGTAGAATGGGAGGAGGGTTGGTAGATGGGTATGGTGTTTGCTCCGGTAAGCAGCCCTACTTCCCAGGCCAGATGTCCAGATGACAGAGGAAGCCGCAGGCCAGGGGCTGTGGCTGGGACCCTGCCTGAGCGTACAGCCTTCTCCTCCCCTCCACAGGAGAAGGTGCAGTGCAAGAGGAGCGGTGGCCAGGCCCAGCTGTCGTCCTCCGTGGCCCACAGGGTGGCCCAGCTGAAGCCACGGGTCAAGAGCAAGGGGCTGCCCGCGGGCCTCGGTGCTTTCCAGCGCAAAGAGGCTGCCCCAGGTGGGCGCATCCGGAAGAAGCTCTCTAGAGCCAAGAGTGTCCAAGGGTCAGGGACAGCGCAGCATCCACACCCCGGTGGGGACAGTGGCAGGGGGATGCCCAAGTTCCCAGCCCAGCCAGCAGTGGCTGTGGCACAGGAGACAGGCAAGTTGACTTGTGAGTGACAGAAGCCTGGGCCACGGTCACCCGGGGGCTGAAGGCGGGGTGCCCAGGGGTCATGGCTACCACAGGGACCACTTCTTGTTGGAAAAGGCTGGGGAAGGAAGGAGGCTTTGTCTCCAGGCCAAGACGTAAATTCTCTGCTCAGGGCAGCAAGAAACTCTGGACACGCCCTGGAAACACGTTAAAAATAGCCTTACCACCTCTGCCCTCAGCATCCGGCGAGTGGTGGGGTATCTCTTCCTTCCCCGGCAGACAAGTCCAGAAACAGCCTGGAAAAATAGACACTTCCTCCCTCCCAGCTCCTCCTCCAGGGTCGGAGACTGAGGGAGGGCAAAGGGAAATATACTACCGCTTTGGGGGCAGGAAGCGAGGGGCCAGCTGGGCCAGCAGATACAAAAAGAGGGGGACTCCCCAGAGGGGAGTCCAGTTCTGCAAGGTGGGGCTGCAAGAAAGAAAATCCTGTTCCCTTGCCCTGCTAGACACTCCCAGGGTGGGGTCAGTACCCCAGGTTCCTGTCCCCACCCCTGAGCAGCCCAGAGGATGATAGTGTCTTCGTTTGCCATACTCCCTAGGTCCACCCCAAATAGCCAAATTCCACACCCAGTCACCAAGACCTCTCTGCTGTCCCCCAGGCAGCGGCTATGACAGTGAGGACTGCCAGGCACTCCTGGGGACAGAGGCGGCTCCCAGGGAGCCCGGGTTGGTGCTGCACCCAGGGGCCAGTGTGGCAGTGCTGGGGCCCTCACCTTCCTCCGTGGTCAAGATGGAAGCCAACCAAAAGGCCAAGAAGAAAAAGGAGAGGCAGGGTTTGCTAGGTAACCAAGAAACCAGAGCAGAATGGGAAATGGGGTCCTATATTCTAGGGTTCCAATGACCACTTCCCTCCCTCCCGCAGGGGCCTGCCGCCTATCCAGCCCCGAGAGTGAGGTCAAGATCAAGAGACGGACAGTGAAAAGCAAGGTGGGCCCCAAGCTGGAGCGGGCACCAGGTCGGCAGCCCCCAGGTGCACCTGGCAAGAAGAAAGCCAAGGGCAAGGCAAAAGGTGGCCTTTGTGCCGAGCCTGGGGCGGCCACCAGCAGGGATGCCCTCTTCAGCCCCACGCGGACCTTTGCTTGCCGAGAGGAAGGCAGCAAACTTGCCAGTGAGCGTCTCAAGAGAGCTACACGCAAGAGCGCCATGTTGCAGCCAGTACTGAGGGTAGGCCTGTGGGGCCAAGTAGACATCAGGGCGGTCAGTGGGCATCCAGAGGACGTGAATGCAGCCTCCCCGCTTCCCCACTCAACCCTGAACCCTGAGTCCCAGCCCATGCTGCCTGGAGAAGCTATTCCAAATCCTCACGGCTGTCCCTCTGCCCACCCTTCTTGAGCAGCGGAAGAATGGGGCCTTGTCCCTTGCCCTGTCAGCCCGCAATGCCAAGGCCATCCTGGGGAAGAGCAGGAAGCTGACCAAGGTGAAGAGAGAGACGGTCGGCAAGCAGGTAGCAGCCCTCCCAGGCCCGGGGGGGGGGCACAATGGGGGCTCAGCCCCTCCCAGCCTCCTCCCCTGACCCCTGTGGTCCCACCTAGGGCCAGGGCCGAGCGGTGAGCAGACTGCTGGAGAGCTTCGCTGTGGAGGATGATTTCGAGTTTGACGATGACAGCAGCTTCTCGGATGAGGAAGAGGAGGAGGAGGAGGAGGAGGCCGGGGTCCAGCTAAGTGCAGAGCAGAGTGCCGCCCTTGGTAAGCAGGCTAACGAGGTGCTGGGTGCCTGGGGAAGGGGTGGTGGGTGGCCCCACGCCCAGCACTGGTGTCCTCCCATGCAGCACGGTCTTGCACCATCCACAAGGAGGACCTGCAGGACGGACTCCCTGTACTGATCCCTAAGGAGGACAGTCTGCTGTACGCGGGCAGCGTCAGGACTCTGCAGCCCCCCGATATGTGAGGCCGGGGCCTGGGTGGGAGGAATGCATGCTGGGTCTGACCTGTTAGGGCAGGGAGACTCCTGCAGGGTCTCACATGCCCCTGCTGTGCCCGCAGCTACAGCATCGTCATCGAGGGTGAGAGAGGCAACCGGCAGCGTATCTACTCACTGGAGCAGCTGCTGCAGGAGGCGGTAAGGACGGCCCCTGCCAGGGAATCAAGCCCGGTGGCTTTTCCTGCCACCAGGAGGACCTTGGACTGGCCTTAGAGTGAGCCCTATGCAAGAGCCCACTGTTCACAGACTACTGTTCCTCGGCTCCCTGCAGGTCCTCGATGTCCGGCCACAGTCCAGTCGGTACCTTCCGCCTGGTACCCGGGTCTGTGCCTACTGGAGTCAGAAGTCTCGGTGCCTGTATCCGGGCAACGTGGTTAGAGGTAAGCACAGCTGAGGCCAGGACTAGGGCCAGGGCCCCTCTGAGAACTTTAGAGCCCCCCCCCCACACACACACACACAGTCCGGCTTCTCCTGGGGGTTGGAGCAAGGCAGACGTGGGTCTGTTCTAAGTGCACACCGACACCAGTTTACCGGTAGCCTTGAGAACGTGAGAAGGTGAGGGCTGGGGGAGGACTCCCACGTCCAGCTAAGCAGAGCAGGCCCAGCAGGCCCAGGATTCCAGGACCTGGGTCACCAAATCTCCCATCACACCTGGGCAAACAGGGCATGTAGGGCACTCAGGGCAGGAAGACTCATGGTCTAAAGGGGAATTTGCAAATGGGCAAGAGTCCACTGGATGCTCCTGGGAGGATTTACAGAGAGATGTCTGTGTGTCAGCAGGCTGTGTGTGCCTGGGGTGGGATCAGTGGCTCTGATGCCAGGTGGCCAGCGGGATGGTGCTGGTTTATCAGATGGCCGGGGTAGTCGGGTTGCAGAGGCATCCCGACATCTTTGTTGGCCCCTGCCTTCTGGCTAGACAGGCTGGCCACATGCTTAGGGCGTGCGCTATTGCAGGTGCTTCTAGTGACGAAGAGGAGGATCTGGACTCGGTAGTGGTAGAGTTTGACGACGGAGACAGAGGCCACATAGCTGTCTCTAACATCAGGTTGTTGCCGCCAGACTTCAAGATCCAGTGTGAGCATCTACCCAAGAGCGGGGCTCTCCCTGCCTGCCTCAGGAACAGTTCCCGATGTTCCACACAGGGTGGCAGTCACCCACAGCAGGCCTGTGATAAGCCCCTCTGTCCTCTCCACAGGTACAGAACCCTCTCCAGCCCTGCTGGTGTCCAGCAGCTGCCGGAGGACCAAAAAAGCATCAAGTGAGGCCCCCCAACCCAGCGAAGCTCCTTCTCCCAGCCTGTCCCCCAAAGTGCAGGATGGCCCCGAAACTTCCAAGACCCCAGGGAAGAAATCCATCAGCAAAGACAAAGCCGGTATTTGCAGAGCTGGGAAGGGAGGGACCCTGGGGGTGTGGTCACTGGGAGGCAGTCAGGGAGGGCTGAGTGGAGACAGCGGGGTGGGCCCAGGAGGTACCTCTGACTCTACCTGGCATTTCCCTTCCCACCCAGGCAAAGTTGACCTCCTAACCTCAGGTGCCAAGTCCCCCACGGGGGCCTCAGATCACTTCCTGGGCCGCAGGGGCAGCCCCCTGCTGAGCTGGTCAGCAGTGGCCCAGACCAAGCGGAAAGCAGTGGCCGCAGCAGCCGCAGGTGGCAAAGGGCCGGGGGTGCTGCAGAACCTCTTCCAGCTCAACGGAAGCACCAAGAAGCTGCGCGCCCGGGAGACGCTGTTTCCCGTGCACAGTATGGCAACACCCGTGTTTGGTAACAGCTTCCGCGCCGACTCCTTCAGCAGCCTGGCCAATTCCTACACACCCTTTGTCGGGGGGGCTGCGGCAGGCCTGCCAGGGGGAGCCCACAAGCTCCTTCGGGCTAAGAAGACTGAGCGGGCAGAAGCAGATAAGACAGGGAGACGGCGGACAGGCAGTGAGTTCCTGGTTAAGCTGGACCATGAGGGTGTGACCTCTCCCAAGAACAAAAACTGCAAGGCTCTGCTCATGGGCGACAAGGACTTTGGCCCCAAGCTGGGGAGGCCGCTAGCCAGCCCCAGTTACGCACACCCAGCCCTCATGGGCAAGGACAAGAAGGGGCGGGCGCCTGTGCACCCGCTGCCCATGGGACTAGCTCTGCGCAAGTACCCGCTGCCCTGTGACAGTGACTGCCCCAGCTCCTACTCGGATGAGGATGAGGATGGGCCGGGGCTGGCCACCGGTGTGCCCTCCCGCTTCCTCACCCGCCTCTCCATGTCCTCCTCGTCGTCGGGATCATCCACATCCTCCTCCTCAGGCTCCATGTCCACCTCTAGCCTCTGCTCCTCGGATAACGAGGACTCCTCCTACAGCTCAGACGATGAGGACCCTGCCCTGCTGCTACAGACCTGTCTCACCCGCCCTGTCCCTGCCCTGCTGGCCCCACCTGAAGCCCTGCGTTCCAAGGGTAGCAGCCCCCACGCCCATGCCCAGCGCTGCTTCCTGTCCAGGGCCGGCGTGACTGGTGCAGGCGCTGGCGCTGGCCCCAGTGGTGTCAAATCCAAGTTTAAGCGCAAGGAGGCCCTGAGCTTCTCCAAAGCCAAAGAGCTTTCTCGGAGGCAACGGCTGCCCTCCGTGGAAAACCGGCCAAAGATCTCGGCCTTCCTGCCTGCCCGGCAGCTCTGGAAGTGGTCAGGGAACCCCACACAGGTAGGTGGCCTTTCTCCCTGAGGCAGAGAGTATGATGTCAACAGAGAAGTGGGCTCCTCTTGCTCCCTCAGACCCCAAATGCTTCTTCTATAGGTATTTTTCCCTTTCAGATAAACCATTCAGGGGCCAGGCGTGACTCAGTGGCCAAGAGCACAAACTGCTCTTGCTGAGGACCTGGGTTCAGTTCCCAGCATCCTCGTGGGGCATCTCACAACTGCCCATAACTCCAGTCACAGAGGGATCCATACATAAACATACTTTTTTAAATCTCAAACCATTTGGAAACCCCCAGGCAACAACAAAAACCCACCGGTAGCCCAATGAACCCGCTAGCCAGTGCCGTGATTTGCATGGTAGAGCCATCGCCTTGCCCGTGTGGTGACGCAGATGCCGGAGCGTACCGCATGCTTGCTCTCTGCGCTCTCTGCCACTTGGCAGCGCTGCCTGAGGAGCCTTTGCTGCTGCTCAGACAACCAGCTTTGAAAGGCTGCAACGCACCACCGCCCAGACACACAGACAGCTTTCTTTACCAGTGTCTGTCTGTGGAGCTGTGCTGGTTGTAGGCTTTCTGTTAGTGTTGTGTGTTTGTGGCAGAGTCTCTCGGGGTAGCCCCCTGGCTGGCCTGGAACTCTCAGAGATCCGCCTGCTTCCACCTCCTGAGTGCTGGAGTTAAAGGCACCGTGTATCAGCTTGCTCGGCTGTCTATGGGTCGTTGCTGCTGTTGTTTTACACTTGTAAACCAAACTACATTGAGCATCTCATATGTGTCTCTGCCCTCAGATCCCGTGTGTCTTTGGAGTCTGTTAGTCTTTCTGTCATGACCAATATGCAAAGAGAATCCAAGCATAGCCTCCTCATAAGGACTATATGGCAGTGTCCCTTTTCTACCCACTGTGTGGCTGTTTTCTGCCCTTGCCAGCACAGATAAAGACACACCATCTGTCCCTCCCGCTTGCTCTCAGTTTCCCTGGCCACCACCTTCCCTTGAGGGTCCCTCCTCACCACTGTGCATCTGCTGGTCTGCCCTGCAGAGGCGAGGCATGAAGGGGAAGGCCAGGAAACTCTTCTACAAGGCCATCGTCAGAGGCAAGGAGACGCTGCGCATCGGGGACTGTGCGGTCTTCCTGTCGGCTGGACGACCCAACCTGCCCTATATCGGCCGCATCGAGAGCTTGTGGGAGTCGTGGGGCAGCAACATGGTGGTGAAGGTCAAATGGTTCTACCATCCCGAGGAGACCAAGCTGGGGAAGCGGCAGTGCGATGGGAAGGTGAGGTGCGGGCAGGCGCACTGGGGCCCAGCCCCTGTACAGGACCTCTGGGAGAGAGGGGGGTTAGCGGTGAGATCAGCAGCCAGCATCGCCTCGTCCTGGTGACCGCCCCACGCTCACAGTCTTTCCCAGGTGTGGGGATGTGTCCTCTAGGACCGTCCCTAACCCTGTGCCCTTGCCCGGCAGAACGCCCTGTACCAGTCCTGTCATGAGGATGAGAACGATGTACAGACCATCTCCCACAAGTGCCAGGTGGTCGGGCGGGAGCAGTATGAGCAGATGATGCGGGGCCGCAAGTACCAGGACCAGCAGGACCTCTATTACTTGGCGGGCACCTACGATCCTACCACTGGACGCCTGGTGACAGCCGACGGCGTGCCCATCCTGTGCTGAGCTGCCTCTGCCTCCGCCCACCCTCATCCATGGCTGCGGCCAAGAGGTCAGCTATCCAGGAGCTGGTCTGAGCAAATATGCAATCCTCCAAGGCGGGATCAGGCTTCTCCTCGCGGTTCTCTGGAGAAAGCTCCTAGGCTGGACCCCGGTCCCATCCTAGCTGCTCCAGAGGGAGGGCTGGCTGGTCCCACGGGGCTGGCTGCCCTTGCACCGCAGTTCTCGAGAGATTAGAATCCAAGCCATATTTCCCTAGTACCTCCGACTGTCTCCCACCAGGGAAAGCAGAAATCAGGTGTGTTGTCTATTTATTTCTCTATGTAAATATTGTATTTCTGTGGGGAAGTTTTATGGGGGAAAAATGGAAAAGGATTTTTTTCCCACCTTAGTGACAAGGGTGGGGAGCGTGACAAGGATGTGTGTGTGTGTGCACATGCACACGTGTGCGTGTGTGTGTGCGCAGGCGTGCAGGGTGTATGTGTGTGTGTGCACGTAGGGTGCATGCAGGGTGTGTACGTGTGTGTGTGCGCGTGCGTGTGTGTGTGTGTGTGTGTGTGTGTGTGTGTGTGTGTGTGTGTAGGGTTTTGTCCTGGGGTTTTCTTTGGAAATGCACTGTTCTCAGCCTAGTTGAATTCCAACAGGGGCATCTGTGACTGCAGAGGCTGCTGGAATGGGGCAAGGCCAAAGGCCATGGGATGGTCACACAAGACCCAGTCATACTCCCTTGTCTCTCGACATGGGGGCCAACTGTGTGAAGGAAATTACACTCCGGTTATTTCCTTCCAGTATATCCCATACATAGAAGTATTGGAGTGGGGTGGTGATAGTGGTCCCCAGGAAGGAAAGGGGTTTCAGCCACAGGATGGAAACAGTCAGGATCGGCCTGCCCCGCTCTGCGGCCCAGGAGTATGGCAGCAGCCATATATATCTTACCTCTGTTTGAAACAAAACAAAAGAACAAATATTTTGAAGTATCAATAAGAAAAATGGATGTTTAGGCTTCCTTTCCTGAATATTCCAAGTTATCTCTGGTTTCCGTTTCCACAGCCAGTATGTTGCAGGGAGAGAAGCCTGGCCTCACTCAAGCAGGGTGTAGTTGGCCCCTCGCCCCCCTCCACCCCTATCACTTTTCAGCCCCTTCCTTAGCCTTCAGGGCCCCAATTGCCTCCTCCTCCCAAGAGCAGCAGGGCTTCCACAATGGTGCAGCTGGACCAGGTCCCTTCTGGGCCCGAACTTGGGGCCCACCTGGGGCTGGTTCACAGTTTTTCTCGAGTACCTCTTCACCAATGGGACTCCCCTTTTCCCACCGAACTTTCCCTGCCCCCCCTCCCATTTCTGGCTAACCTCAAGTGTGGATGGTGGTGAGGCCGGGCCAGAGGTGATGGCGTAAAAAGGAACAGTATATCGGCAGGTGCTGCTCACCCAAGGGGAAGAGGTTCATCCGGTTCCCTTTCTCCTAACCCAGACCCTGGTCCTGGGGCCCCTCTGTCTACCCCCCTCCACCTTTTCTATAGTCACTCAGTAGGGCAGACGGCATAGCAGACACATGCATGGAGTATCTCTCAAGAGTCCCTTCTGGCCCCTTGTGCCCACACCCTGGCCCCAGCAGCCCTTCTTATCCCTTTATGGGAAGAGCAGGCTAGACCTATGGACCGAAGGCCTTTGTCCTCAGAAATGCCTTGTGGCACACCTGTTTCCCAATGCCCCGCCAGGCCAATGCTTCCTAGGAAGCAAGGAGTATTGAGGGGTGCCTGCCCTAACTGGGACCCTTCAGCCTCCCTTCCTTTGCTCAGGCCCCACCAGGTGTCTGTCCCAGTTCCAGGGACTTCATTTCTCTCAGTCGTCGCTCAAAGGGCCCTCTCGGGGGACCCTATTCCCAGCTGTCCCACCACCCTGAGGCTTTCTGTTCTCCACATGAGTGCAATATTTCATTCCTGGCGGTCGTCGGAAGAGATGGCCACTAAGGTCCTACTCACGGTTAGGGAATCAGAAAGACGGCGAGCGAAGAAACAGACACCAGGGCTGGCACTCGGAAGGCATTGCTCAGAACCCCATACCCGGGGCACAAGAGCACGCAGAAAGGCTGATCTGTGGGCCGCCTTCTGGATGTTTCTTTCTCCCTCTGCTGAGCTGTCTTCTCTGTCTTTATCCCCCCCTTCCTTTCTGCGTGTACACGCTAATGGCGTGACCCCCCCTCCTCCCCAACCGTGGCTAACCGTGACGGAAGCACGATTCTTGTAAATGTGTAAACTAAGAGACTGGTTGGATTTTTGTTTTCAATGTAAACACTAAATACAAAACAAACAAAAAACACAAAGGTTTTATGAACAGCAAACTCTATGTAAAGGCATTTTAGTATTAAATTTTTTATTGATAACTTGCTTAAGAATAAATATATGAACTATTGTACAGGTGCTCGATAGTCCAGATTGTGACTGTGCCTGCCTCCTGTATGTGCGTCACGTGGTCATTCCTGTCTGGGCTGGGAGAAGACTGAGGGACTAGAATGGGTTTAGGGAACCTTAGGCTTAGAGACACCACCCTACACCACCCCAAGTCATAGGCCCTTGATCCTGGGCCTGGACTTGTTAGTCGGGTGTGAATGAGTGACGGGTTGGTCACCTGTCCAACTTGAACCAGATCAGATAGCCATGGTGGAGCCCACAAACACAAGGCAACGGGGAAGGGTGGCTGCAAACACAGCTCCATACTGTGAACCCTGCCTTAGCGAGGGTCAGAATGGATTATGGATTTGTTCTGCCAAAGTATCTCTCCCAGACAGCTACGCAGAGAATAATAAATAAAGATCCTGATGGGCCTGACACTGTACACCGTTAAATCTCAGTGCTCGGGAGGCAGAGGCAGATGGGCCTCTGAGTGTGAAGGCTGCTCGGTCCTCCATAGCAAGTTCCAAGCCAGCCAGGATTATGTAGCAAGACCCTGTCTCTTGGCAGGGAGGGAGTAAAAGTTCTAGTTGTTAAGCAGAAGGTTGATTGAGTGGGAGGAGAGAGGACCAGGTACCCCCTAATCAGGGAGCTGCAGACCCAAAGAAAGCCCAACACTGGCAAGACGAGATGGCCCTGGTTGGTAACTCACTATGGACACCCTGAGATGGGACCTCAGGGCAAGGCAGATGAGAAACAGCAAGGTTGGTTCTGGAAGTGGGGCTGGGTCCTTAGCTTTGCACCTCTATGTATAAGAGCTTGGTTGTGCAAACATACACACACACAGCCCTGCCTGACCGATGAATCTCTCTCTCTGCTATCACCTTCCTGCCCACCACTGAACTACTTTGCTTAGAGGCCCTCCTCTCACGGAAGCCTGTGTGCGTCAGCAGGTACCTGCTGTGTGCCACCAGATTCCCCTTCAGCTCATTCCAAGTCCCACCCAGAGCTGGTAGGTAAAGGCCATAGAGCTAGGTGCCCGGGGCTGGCAGACCCGTCAGCTGTGTGTGGGGCTGTAGACTCAGCCCTGAGATTATCCGAGGTCATCACCTTTAGGACAGGTATCCTGTCATTCCCAGCTGCTCAGCCGGCACTGCCTAGTACCCACGGGGAATCTGAGACGAAGCGAAAGTTGGAATCTGGGGTGCAGGAGCACTGCACTGGGCTCCAGGCTCAGGAACCCTCTGTGGAGTTGAGATGTCCAGCTGCAGAAACTTGACTTCTTGCTGGGCACAGCGGGGCTGGACCTCGGCATGGCTCCCGGAGTCCCAGCAACAGAAATTTTAACAATGTCATCCTCTGCCCATTCGAGCCTATTTTACAGGGAATGTAGCTCGGTGGTAGGATGTTTGCATGGTATGTGCAAGGCCTTGGGTTTAATCCCAGTAACACACAGACCCCAGAGAAGCTGGGGGAGGGGCATAAAAAGCTTGCTTTGCTCAGAAGCCCTGATGCAGGAAAATAGGTGGGACCAGAACTTGGAGGGTGTCGGTGACATCTGCCATGAAGCCTTGCAAGAGCCCCCGCCAGCAGACCTTGGGCCTCTCTCCTCTGGCCAGCTCACTGCAGCCAGCAGTGCTAAGCAGTAAGTAAGCATGGCATGGAGCAGCTGAGCAGCCAGCCACCAAGACACCATGTCTCCAGAACCCCAGACAGGCAGGCGGGAGAGACTGGGGACAGCTGCCCAACAACTGCACTGGGGCCAGGTGGCCAAGCTAACTCGCTCACAGCACCACAGGGTGGGTTCTGTCCTTTCCAGCCCAGAACAGTGCCGGGGCTTGCACAAAGCTCTCGATGTGGATAGTCAAGGCCGGTGAAGCAAGACCCTCTGGTTGTCCCTGAGTTGATATAGGCAGCTTCCTGGAGAAGGGGGTCCCAAGTAGGGCTGAGCAAGTGGAAGAAAGACAGTGGCCAGAAAGTGGGGCCCTGGAGCAGGAGGATGGCAGGATGGAACTTGTAATGACCTGCTGGTAAGCAAGGCACCGGGAGTCCACAGACATGTCTCCGTTGGCGGCCTTGGGTCAGGGTTAAAGGGGCCAGGCTGGTCCAGGCTCCAAGAGCAATTCTGCACCAAGACAAAGGCCCTAGTGTGGGGGAGCTCAAGGCAGGACTAAGGCATGCTGCTCGCAAACCATGACAAGCGGGGTACGCTTCAGGCGGACTGCTACTGACCGCGTCATAACTGAGTCAGTGCCCAGTTTCAGGACCTCCCCGTAGGAGCTCCAAGAGGGACATGGGCGACACGATGGGACGTGGGCGCGCCAGAGCAGGCTCCCAGTGTGGCTTTACATCTCCGGGCTCTCTCTGCTCCCTTCTCCTCCCTCCTCCGACCTTGCCTCAAACATTGTGGTCCTGGCCTTCCAGAACCTGCTGCTCTCAGAACAGGGCCCAGTGCAAGGGCCCAGTGCCAGGGCCCAGTGCAAGGGCAGGATGGACAGGGGAAGGACACGGGCTGCGGCGCCCCGAGGGTTAAACATGCACGACCACACTTTGATCAAGACAAACGAGCCATTATGTGAGATGCTGAAGCAAGATAAATGATGGCACTGGGTGGGTGAGATCAATAAAAGTGATGTTTTATCAGGTAGAAATGACAACCTGGCCGATCGCAATTCGTTTTTAATACTACGAACCGATTGGAGACGAGGGGGCTTTAATTGCTGGGCCTCAGCCCTGGCAAGGTTGCCGGGGGCTGGTGGAGCATTGAAACCACTTAGGCCAGGCGAAGGGGAGCCCTCACCAGCGCTGAACTTTGAGAGGTGCTCGGAGTCCGTGGGGTCACAGCCCTGAGCTGTGTCTGAAGCATCAAGGGGCAAGTGACAGGTAAGGAGGGGCAGCCATGGCTCTCGTGTGGGCTAAGGAAGCTCCTGCAGTAACCAGCTTGTACCAGGACCCCATGGAGGATCTTAGCCTCTCCTCTTTGCTGTCCCCTCACCTCCCTGAGACCCAGCCTTGCACTTTCTGAGCCACTCCTGGACACACCCCTTGGGTCTCCACAGGCCACGTGCTCAAAATAGCATAAGCAGCGACGAACTTCCCTCAAGGCAGATACATCCAGTCCTCTGTCCCCCGAGCACCAGGCTATGGCTGACTGGACCAAGAGGCTGTAACCCAGCCCTCCAGCCTCCTCTGGGGAGCGGCAGACAAGGCAAAGGGCCAGCAAGTGAGATGGGAGCCCAGGACCTGCAGCATCTGTTGTCTGGTTTCACTCTTGTATCGCCTAAGAATCTTCACCGTTTCCACAGACTAGGGTGAGGGTCGCGGGAGCCACGTGGTGGTGGCACACACCTGTAATCCCAGCACTCAGGAGGCAGAGGCAGGTGGATCTCTGTGAGTTTGAGGCTATCCTGGTCTACAAGAGCTAGTTCCAGGACAGGCTTCAAAGCTAGAGAAACCCTGTCTTGTAAAACCAAAAAAGAAAAAAAGGGGGGGCTTGGAACCAGCATGTGGGCGGTTCCCCAAGAACTCAGCTCCAGTGTAGGAAAAACACACTCCCAGGTCCAGCTTCAACACCTCCTGGGACTCGGACACAGAGACTTAACAAGTCCTCAGACAACAACGCAGGCAAAATAGGTTTCCACCTGCTGTCAAGAGACGTGATCCCAGCCTTTCTCTCCCCAGCAGCTCCTTGGGGACCAGGGGGCAGTGGGTTATCTTGGGGTGTCACCCTGTGTTGCTCCTGCAGGGCACAAGGGCGCCATATCTAGTCATTTGCTCAGAGAGCAGTACTGAATGTAAAGGTGCCGTCCACCTGCCGTACCCACCCCGATAGATCTGAGCTGGGCCTCTCTCTGCACTTGTAGGGAATCCCATAGAAAAACTTGGCAGGAGCATGGAGGGCCGCACAGCCAGGCAGGCTGAGGCAGAGGCATGCAGGAGCTGTTGACAGCGGGGAGAGGCATCCAGGAGTGAGGAGGGTCCCAACCGGGTCATTCAACCTGCATCTCCTTAGCCCCACAAGCCTAGTGTCAGGAGAGTATCCAACAGATTTACCTGAGGGCCACACCCCTGAAGGGATGGAGGGGTGCTGTGTCCCCTTGGACAGCTCTGGAGAACCCACGCCCCCTTCACCAGGAGCCTGGACCAACTCCAATGACAACAGAAGCCAGATTGGTGACTCGCAGCTTGGGATTCAGATAGAGAAGTGGATCAAGCCGCTGGAAGCCTTCCTGCTACAGGCAGGGCTGTGGGGAGGGGCTTTGCCCTGGGTGTGAACAGTGCTTTCTGCAGATCCCAGTCCCTCTGCAGGGGCTCTGACCCCCATCCCCACCCAAAGGAATCCTAGGAGCACCCAGTCCGTGCAGACAGAGGAATGGGTCTTGCCTCCATCCTAGCGCTGTGTTTGGGGCAGTATTAAAGGATCATCCCCTGGACACTGTGTCGTTTCTGCATTCCAGACACGTTTGACCTCCATACAAGCCACTGGAGTCCTGAGGGCTTGGGGGAGGGCCTTCCTGAAGCTGGAGGAACTGCAGACCCCAGCCGCTGCCAAGTCCAAGGAGGGTTTGCAGGGTGCAGGAAGGGGAAAGCCGCCCTGTGGGTCCCGTGCCCTATTGTAAGTGGCCTCCTGTGAGTGAGCAGGGATCCTCCATGCATGCCATTCCGGCTGTAGTGTCCCCTGTCTGCTCGCTGGGGCACCCCAAGGCAGGCAGCACACATCCACAGATTGTAAACGTGAGAAATCACCTTACCACCGCCCTCCGACTCAGTCCCTTAGCGGATTCACAGCCCCAATGGCAACCAGAAGTGGTCTGCGCCTCCAGCCTGCTCCGACATTTCAGGACTAGCCATACTACCAAAAGAGTCCTGTGATGGTGTCCTGGGCCATCAGAGAGGGCTCCAAGCACAAGGCTCCTCCTCTACCTGTGGGCTGTGATCCAGACCTGTGTAACACAGCCTGTTTCCTTCTGAGCTGTCTGTCTTTCCAACCTCCCTAGGCTCATTTGGAGCCCACGTTTTCAAGCAGCCCTCCCGCCCCCCTCAGTTGTGACATGGCCTAGAGATCCTCCTCACAATTGGTTTGCTGCGGAGGGAAAGTTAAAACAGCCACTTTTATTTGGGAGCCTCCAAAGGAGTTTATGATCTTGCCCCTTGTCAGGAAATCTGTCTCCATTTAGGAGAAGCAGTCTTGGGGCTGAGGTGAACAGGGAAGTGAGGAGACTCCACATTGCTGGGTAATAACATTTCCCCTTCCAGGTCCCCAGCTGCCCTCTCTGACCCTAAGCACTTGGGCCTAAAGCACCCCAAAGGCCTGAAGTGTCTCCCATTTAGGGGTGCCTGCAAGACTAGAGCTGGACAACCCACGCAAAAGAGCCAATGCAGAGAACTGGAGGTGGGTGTGGAAGAGGCCCTGCCGGGCGAGGGGAGCCTACTCAATGTCTACAGACTCCAGGGAAGTCTTCCCTGTTCTCCGTTGGTTCTGCAGACTGCCATGTGCCTCTCTAGTCACATGACTCAGCATAGGCCAATTACAGCACTCCCACCTCCCCCAGTCGTGGTGATTGGCTTCAGGGTGAGCATCTGACCCAGGACAAGCCAATCAGGGCTTTCTCCTAGAGAACACGCTTAGCGCTTCTTGGGAATGGTCATGAAGGGACCTTATAAACCCTCTGTGGTCACTCTAGCAGAAACATGACTGTAAAATAAGTTGCTGAATAAATTTCAGAACTTTGGATTTAATTTGAATTTAGAGAAGGAGGAAATTTTTGTAGCATAAATTTTGCATGAAATATTTGGTATATGCTTATGCTAAAAATGACTCACTCTTTATCTGAAGTTTGAATTTATGCCGGGCAGTGGTGGCGCACGCCTTTAATCCCAGCACTTGGGAGGCGAGGCAGGCGGATCTCTGTGAGTTCAAGACTAGCCTGGTCTACAAGAGCTAGTTCCAAGACAGGCTCCAAAACCACAGAGAAACCCTGTCTCGAAAAGCAAAACAAAAAAACAAAAAACAAAAAAATGAATTTAACCTAATAATTTGTGTTTTGTTGGTTAAGTCTAGCAACTGTGAAATCCAGCTGTCCAATTCAAACTGGGTATTCCCCAACCCCCTTTGCCATAAACAGGTGCTCCCAGCTGTCCAGCACGGGGCAGAAAGGATGTAAACAAAAGAGGTTGTGCTGGGCCTCCCTCACCCCAAGTGAGAAGGGCCTGCTAGCCAAAAATGTGGCTGCCTAGCTTTGCAAACATTTGTAGGGTGGCAGCCCCGCCTCAAGCAGACAACTGAGCCCGCATAGCATTCTATGCAGGAAAACACACAAAAACAAAACAAAGCAAACCTCCAAGAGTTGACAAGAATCATGGGGCGATTGTCTCTGCATCTGAGGCTAAAGGATGTTCGTGGCATAGAAAGTGGAAGACTGTGCAAGTCACTGAAGGCACACGTGGAGAAATGAAGAGGGCACATGACCTTCCAACCAGCCCAAGACTGCTTGATGGGCTGTGGGCACAGACTACCTCATCATGAGTCTCTGTGATGTGCACAGTGGCCCTGGATTCTCACCGGCACGTGAAAAGAACACAGCTTGGTAGCTATATGCCTGTAATCCTAGGACTTGGGAGGTAGAGACAGGAGGATTGGGATTCAAGAGTAGTTTGGCCACAGAGAGAGTATGAGGGTAGCTTGGCCTACAAGAGAAAAAAAATAAAACAAAATCTTCACACTTCCGATCCAAATGCAATGCCACACTACTTGGCAGTGCCCGGCTTCTGTGGGCGCTTCCATCATGGCGCAGGCAGTAACCTGTTCTTGCCATAGTGGACACTGTCTGACCCGGACAGACCACGCTCTCTGTAGAGCTCCCCCATCCATCCCCACAGCAACAGAGTGTGAGAACAGTCCCACAAGGAACTGAGTCATGGCCTGTCCTCACCACTACCTGGGTACCCAGGGCCCTGGTGGCCTGGCGTGGGACCTACATCTTGTGAAAATGTGTCACTGTGATTGGCTTAATAAAGGACTGAATGACCAATAGCTAGGCAAGAAAAGATTAGGCAGGACTTCTGGGGACAGAGAAGTCGTGGGGGAAGAAGAAAGGCAGAGTCTCCAGTCAGACACAGAGGAAGCAGGACACGCAGAAGGAGAGGTAAAAACCACAAGCCACACGATAGCACAAAGATAAACAGAAATGGGTTAAGTTATAAGAACCAGTTGGAAACACGCTAGGCTAAGGCCAGGCATTCACAACTAATATTAAGCCTCCTGTTGTGATCTGGTGGTACAAAATCCTGTGACAAGTTGGGGTTTTTCTGGCCACACCAGTGTCCAGGGCTCAGCCTCCAATCTGTGTCAGAGCCTTGCCATCTACAGCAAAACACCAGCTGGCTCCTCAGCAAGACCCCTGAACCATGGCCCCAGGGAGATGGAGGATAGGATGCGGGCTAGCACACTGGCCTGCTTCTAAACAGGGAACCTCAAAACTGTTCCTCTGCGATGTCCCGATGTGATGAGGGACCTCTGCAACTCTGACAGAACAGGGTACAGGAGCTGACCCCAGGGGAAAGGATTGGTCCTTCCGCCAGGGCATGGCCCTCCCATCACACGTGGAAACTCAGAACGGGGGCGCCTCAAGAAAGGAGGTCACCTTGACTTGTAGTTTCTTGGCTGGGGCCACATGCATTTTCTTTCATATCCTGAAGCAGCTTCAGATTAAACAGAGAATCCTTGTGAGGCCCCAGTACCAAGAAAGAAGAACACTGCTTGCCTTGGACCATGGGGTGGCCATGGTAACTATCATAACTGTGGCCAGGATTAAGGCTCAGGCCGGCACGGAGGGATACAACATTAATAATGCCAGCACTTGAGAAGCAGAGGCACGTAGGTCCCTGTAAGTTACACCAGACTGATACAAAATAAATTCCAAACCAAGGTTACTATAAAACCCTGTCTCAAAAGAAAAAAAAAAAAAAGCATAGCCGGGCGGTGGTGGCGCACGCCTTTAATCCCACCACTCTGGAGGCAGAGGCAGGTGGATTTCTGTGAATTCAAAGCTAACCTGGTCTACAGAGAGAGTTCCAGCACAGCTAGGACTACATAAAGAAACCCTGTCTTAAAATTTTTTTAACTAACTAATAAATAAAGAAGGAGGAGGAGGGGTGTGGGGCAGGGAAGAGAGAGAGGAGGGAGACAAGGAAAGAAAGGAAAAGGAGGAGGAATAAGATGCCTGTGTGCAACTTCCTAGCTGCTCACCTAAAAAGAGGACAACACAGGCAGTGGGGGCGCACACCTTTAATCCCAGCACTCAGGAAGCAGAGGCAGGAGGATCTCTGTGAGTGTGAGCCAGCCTGGTCTACCGAGTGAGTTCCAGGACAGCCAGGGCTATATAGCGGAACCTTGTCTCAAATCCAACAAACAACAACAAAGTCTCACCGACTTCTCAAGGACACCAAAGAGAAGGAGAATGTGAGGAAGGAGACTGGTCCTGTGCCCACTTCGGTGGCACAGACACTAAAACTGGAGTGATACAGAGATGAGCAGGTCCCTTGCACACAGATGACGTACACATTCACAAAGCATTCCACAGTTAGACAGAGAGAGGGAGGGAGCCCCTCGTGGTCCATAGTTCTGGAGCCTTCTTAGCAGGACTCGCTTCAGGCTGTCCCCAGCTGGATTGGGCAGGCTAATCAGTTCCCTGGGAGCTAATTTTGTTGTCTGTGATAGGGCTGGTACTGGCCAGACGGCCTCAACGCAGACATGGCTGTGTCCTGCCTATGGCTATAGAGAGTCAGCGGCAGCTGTCCATCTCCTGCTTTCAAACGTCAGCATTCTCAACCAGGAAGAGCCCCAACATCACCCTCCCCTTTTCCTCCGGAGTAAAAACTACATCTCCCATCTTTTTCTACAGCTATATGTAGCTGTTGAACTGAGTGGGGTTTTTTGCTTTGTTTTGTTTTTCTTAGACAGGGTTTCTCCGTAACAGAGTCCTGGTTGTTCTGGAACTCGCTTTGCCTTGAACTCACAGATCTGCCTGCCTCTGCCTCCCGAGTGCTGGGATTAAAGGTGTGCACCACCATGCCCTGTGTGAAGCTGAGTTTTGACCAAGATGGCTAACATGTAGTGACGAGCATCTTAAACATGGAGCTGTGCCTTTTCTCTCTTCCTGCTGGTTGGACTGTAGATGGAAGGCTGGCGTGTTAGCATCCTTTTTATTATGAGAAGGAAGCCATATTTGAGAGCAGCAGACACACACCGCATCTCAGGGTTTTCCAATCACAAAACCCCTACCCCCTTCCTCATCCATGACTCCACTCTTCAATTCTCTGGGACAAGACCCCCAACCCCGTTCTGCCGGGATGCCCTTTAAGGGTCCCTGCAGCCCTGAGGGACCCTTAGACTCCCTGAGCCACAATCTCCTACAGTTTGATGTCCTTGCTGGGTCAGGCCTTCTAACAGCATGGAACACTCACCCCAGTCTGCAATTATGTAATTATTGCGGGTTTATTTGGCTGCTGCCTTCCCGGGACTGTCATCCAGATGATGGCAGAGCTCCTGCCTGGGTGTCCAGTACAGTGTCCCCAGCATCCACAGGTCTGGGCACAAGAAGGCATCGCCATTTGTCCTCAGCTCCCAGGCCACAGACCCAGAGCCCTGCCCACCTCCCCTTGCAGCCTCCCGCGCTGCCCTGTTCATGTTGATACCAAAGCCTTCCTGCAGCAGCCCCAGCCCCAGCCCGGCATGGGCATCTGACTCTGGTTTCAGATATGGGGAAAGAGTGGAATATTGACCCCCACACACACTTCCCAGTTCTCTTCAGGGAGACTGTTTGGCAGGGGTGAGAGACTCCTGGAGAGCTACCGCCCTGCCCTGAGTGACACGGGATCCACTTAGAAGTCAGCGAACACACTGTCGTCCCGGTACATGTAGGACAGACGACCAGCCCTACAGAGAAAGCCCCAGGGGCCACAGCAACAACCACAGACCCAGACTAGACACTTTCTTTCTTTTTTTTTTTTAATTTTATTTATTTATTATGTATACAATATACTGTCTACATGTATGCTTGCAGGCCAGAAGAGGGCGCCAGACCTCTTTTACAGATGGTTGTGAGCCACCATGTGGTTGCTGGGAATTGAACTCAGGACCTTTGGAAGAGCAGGCAATGCTCTTAACCACTGAGCCATCCTCCAGCCCTCATTTTTTTGTTTTTCAAGACAGGTTTTTGGAGCCTGTCCTGGAACTAACTCTTGTAGACCAGGCTGGCCTCAGACTCACAGAGCTCCGCCTGCCACTGCGTCCCGAGTGCTGGGATTAAAGGCGTGCGCCACCACCGCTCCATTATTCCTAAATTTACTATGAGGCAGATCTTTTGATCTGGTGCCCACAACCTCAGCGTTCCAGGAAGAGCAGACATCACCTCCTGATGAGACCGTAGGGAAGACGGTCCGGGGATGCCTGGAGAACAGTAGCCCAACCTGGGCATAGCGGTATAGAGCCCAGAGTCTCCAGCGGAAGCCAAATGCTCTAAACACGGAAGGAGACAGCACACACAAAGGCTGGTCTGATGGTGCACCTGCACCCCAGCACCATTGCCAGGGGACTGCCCATGTCACCCCCAAAGTTTCATTCTCTGGCTGCCCTAGGGCTCGGAGCAGCTGGATCTGAACCAAACACTGTTGGTTCCAGACCCACAAGCAGCAGTTTTTAGCAGCAGAATTGGGGCTGGCAAACAGAGCAGTCCTGTATCTGCTGCCCCTGCTCACGGGAAGGCTGCCTGGGGGAGGGGAGACAGGCTGAGGACTCTGAGGGCCGGCCTGTTGCACTATAGGCCTATAGGACAGCAACTGGGGACAGGTGAGGCCAGCAGCATGTGGAAGAAAAAGAAAGCTATCTTAGCTCAGTTCACACGCCACGAAGACCTCCCGACTGCAGCCCGTGCCTCTACCGACAGCTTATGCATGCACACTGCGCCTGTAATTGCCGATTGCAACACTGGACTGCACACAGCACATCCTCCTTGCAGCCACCCAGTAATCCTGTTAGTACCACCATATGGAAGGGGATTACTGCCCGTGTCCCCTGACTTCCGTGTGTCAGAGGCCCACGGCACACAACCACATCTACCAGATACCACGTTCTTGGGACACCTGGGGTCATCCCTTCTCCACTATCCAACACCGAATTGTCTTTCAAAGCTCTCTCAAGCACCAAATCCGTCCTTCCCTTGTCCTCATTCTGCGAGAGGGCTTTCTGGACCTCCCGGGGCTGCATCCCTTCATCTGAACTTGACTATGGCCATGCAGTGAACCATAAACTTCTCCAAGCCTGGACTGTGCCCTTTTTCCTTCCCCAGGACTGAGTCTATCGTGTATAGAAGACTTCTCCTGAAAGCTTTGGCGAATTAATAAATGCTCCAGGCCTCAGAGTCATCTAGGTGAAGTGCAGTGTGTACTGATTGGCAAGGCAGGCCTTGAAAAGAACCCCATAAGCAGAATCCAAGTCCCTGAGACTTAAGGGCCCTCTGTTGCCCTGAGCCCACTACAGAGATATGAAAGTGCCTAACAAAACAGGCACCTCTAGGAGGGCAGGTGTCTACCTAAACACCATCCTCCATCCTCTTATTTATGTATTTTTATTTTTTTCCAGACAGGGTTTCCTGTAGCTTTGGAGGCTGTCCTGGATCTTGCTCTGTAGACCAGGCTGGCTCGAACTTGCAGAGATCCGCCTGCCTCTGCCTCCCGAGTGCTGGGATTAAAGGCGTGCGCCACCACCGCCCGGCTGCATCCTCCGTCTGGTTTCTCACTTTGTGACTTAGAAGATGTCTCTTATAGGGAAGAAAGTTCAGCCCAGTCCCGCCCATCCATCACAAGGCTGCCTGAGGACACAGAGGTCCACCCACGCTGCATCTACCTACCGCTCACAGAACGAAACACATCTCGTGTAGCACATTTTATTTACTCCTGAGAGCGGCTGCGGGACACATTCTTGCGGCTGGCCCCAGCGCCCTGACACACCACCATCACCCACCCTCCTCTCCACAGCAGAAACTGGTTGTAGACAATTTCAGTCCAGCTTCCTTAGCTCCAACTTGGGCCTGGATTCAGCCAGTGGGAAGCACTAGAGAGCACAAGGAACTATATATCACCCAGCACCTCCCTGCCAGGTCACAGCGTCCCCTTCCCAAGGTCACAGTTTCTGAAAGGGGTCTATTTCTCCCATTGAAGCTGCCCTTCAGGTCTGAGGTGGTGGACTCTCCTCTTTGTTGCTAGCCTGGGTACTACAGATCTTTCCTTTAATTCATGTATTTTCGATTTATTCAACTCTCCTCAAATGTCCCGTCTGAGGGTGCCATAAAAATGTAAGACCGTATCAATTGCCCGTATCAAAAAACATTCTTGTATGTTCCACTTGGAGTAGTTTGGAAGGGAGGCTAATGGAAACGGCCAGGGGGAGGCTAGCCCCCAAGCCCGAACAGGGGCCACCTCTCTTTGTGTCCCCAGGGCAAGAGAGGTGTCAAAGCCGGACTCCGTCCAAGAATGAATTGATGCCTCCGCCACTAAACAGCAGGACCGTGTCTTCCTTCCCTCCTCCCCACCAGCTTCAGCCTCCGAGCCAAACCCAGGTGGCGCTCTCCTGCCTCCCCCATCACCTCCCGTGGGAGCAGGGGACAGCCCCGTGCTGGCCCCACTACCGCCCGACCGGGAGGCTCTGCACTCCCAAGGCGCTGAAGGAGCCTGACGACGCCCCACGGGGACCGGAGGCTACAAGGCCCACCGGGGACCGCAGGGGATCCCCGGGGCAGCGCGGGTCGCCGTCAGGTCCCCCGAGGCGCGCGTGGCGCGTCCTAACTCCCTGCCCCGCCCTTCCCTAGCCGAGAGCATCACCCCACGTGGGGCCGCCGGGGCGCTCGGCCTTGGCTCGCGATTGGTCGCTGAGCAGCCAATTAGAGGGCCTCTGCTGCTCGGACCGCGCCGATTGGCCCAGCGAGGGCGGGCGGGGCGGGAGCGGGGCTCCCTTTTGTTCTTTGCGCCCGCGCCGCGCGCCCGCTCCGGCCCCGCCACCTGCGCGCCCACTCCGGCCCCGCGCGCCTCCCGGAACCCCCGCTTGTTCGCACACGCGAGCCAGGAGCCGCCGCCTGCAACGCAGACCTCTCAGGGTCTGACCTTGGACGGGCCCTTTCATTCTCCGTTCCCGGGTTTCTTATCCTCATTTTCTCCTTGTCTCCTAGGGATTGTGGCGAAGAACAGGACCTGGCAGCAAGCGTGGGATGTTTCTTAAAACCTAGCGTTCAGTGATATAAGGGCTCTGGTCTTTCCTAAGAGAGAGGCCACGTGGGGAACTGCCTAGAGAGGTCTTCACTATCCTGAGCCTGTTTGCAAAATGAGACTCTCTTGGACTGGGTGGGAAACGGACAGAACTCCCGCCCTGACTGCCCGTCTGTGCTGATCCTCTCCTAAATCACCCTTTTTATTTCTTTTTTCTCTTTTAAATTTTCTACTCCCCCCCCCTTCTTTCCTTTTTCGGTTTTTCGAGATAGGCCCTCTCTGTGTAACAGCCCTAACTGTCCTGGAACTCCCAGGCTGGCCTCAAACTCAGAGATCTGCCTGCCTCTGCTGGGCTTAAAGGCATAAGCCCATCTCACCCTTTCTTGCTTGCTTTTTCTTTTTGGTTTTTCGAGACGGAGTTTCTCTGTAGCTTTGGAGCCTATCCTGGAACTAGCTCTTGTAGACCAGGCTGGCCTCGAACTCACAGAGATCCACCTGCCTCTGCCTCCCAAGTGCTGGGACTAGAGGCGTGCGCCACCACCCTCTTTCTTCAATCACTCAGTGGTAGTGGACTCTGTCTGGAGTGGAAAGTAGTGGCCTCAGAAGCAGTGAGCCAGCAACAGAAGAGTGGGGAGTTCTAGGCTGAGCTGGGGAGGGGGCGGGTGTCAGGGGATCAGGTCTGGGTCTCCTGACCTCTGGTCCCAACACCTTCTTCCTAGAAACTGCTTCAGGACATTCCCCAGCGAAGCCAGGGCTGCAGGCATCCATTGCAGAGAGGCCACACTGCTGTAGGCTGTGGACACAGACCCCCACTCTCCACACAGTCTGGGGAGGAGCATTCAGGCCCTGGGAACCCTCAGAATCCTCACAACATAGGTTTGAAAAGGCTCCTGGGTTGGTGGAGAAGAAAGCAGGTTGGCCAAAATGGGGGCATTTCCAAGGTCACCCTCCTAGAACTGGGAGTCTGCATTCAGAATGCTTCCCTGGCAAGCAGTGCAGGCTCCTGGATCAGCCTGACGCTGGTGGTCCTGGAAGGTCTCTCAGCTCCAGGTCTATGGCAGGTGTTCTAAGTATGGGGTGCTAGAGACTAGGTCTGTGGAGTGTTTTTCCCTGGGTGGCAGGGAGCAGGTGAATGGCAAGGGTGAGAGGCAACCCAACCCCATGAAGTTTAAACCCACCCCTTCCCTGTTGGTCTGAGACCAGACAGCCTGTGCTGGTAAGGCGTGAGAAGAAACTCCAGTGAGGACCCGTGGTGGTCGTGTGCCCCCGAGCTGCCAGGCATTTGGGCTTTGCAGCCTCCAGCATCTTAACCTTTCTTTGGGGGCTCCACAAAAGCTGGGAGCCGGATGTGTAGAGGAGATGGCAGGGGAAGAAAGGAAGCCATTGTAGAGGTTCTAGGAAGTGCCCGGGTCACCCACCAGGAGCAGAACCCTCTTCTTCATGTGAGACAAGACAATAAAAATTAGGGGGTAACACTCTGTGACCAGCGGACTAGGACAGACCTCTCCTGGAGGCCTAACTAAGCTGCTACCAAGTCCCTCCTGTTCTGGAAGCTGGAAGCTCTCAGCCTCAAAGGCCTTTTTCTCCAGCGATCAGGACTAGTGTGGGGAGGGGTGCGTTCTATAAGTCAGGCAGAGCTCCCTGCCCACAGCCATGCAGTCACAGCCGGCCACTGGTTTTCTTCCGTGGTTGCATGCTAGGGTGTTTCACTGTTAGTCTGAGAGTCCAACCATCCTTGTTCTTTGAAGTCAGGCAACCCTCGGTGGGCTACCTGAGGGCACATGAACATGCCTTCGGTAAGTCGCCAAGGAGGGCAGAGTACTTAGCAAGGATCTGAAGTAACCAGGAGCCCCGGGCCAGAAGGCTTTGGGACTGCGTTGGCCAACACGGAATGGCAGGGTGGGGAGGTGGGTGGGTGGGGAGGCTCACGAGCACAGGAAATAACTGGAGATAGGGATAGAAGGCAAAGCAGCCAATAGGAGGAGGCCTATGCAGGTGTCTGGTGCACAGCCGTGAGCTCCATGGGTGGGCTGATTCCTGGCCACCTGACCGAGCGGTTATAGGAGGGGCGGATAAAAGGAAAGTAAATGCGTAGAGGCTGGAACGCAGGAGAGAGAGGACAATGAAAGTGGCCGACACTGCGGACCCCACCTCTGCCTTTGTGTTCCATGTTGAAGGCCTGGCGACAGACCACATGGGATTCAAGAAAGCGCCTTGACTGGTCTGCACATGTGCGGCCTGTAAGCATCTGGCAGCGTTATTTCATCTGTACTGGACATGGCTCCAGTCGTACAAAGAAACTGGGCTCCCAAGCGGTCCGCAGGTAGGCGGACCGAGACGCGAACAGTGCTTTGGTACGCTTTTGTACACAAAGTCGTTTCCCTAATTTTGCCTCCATGACCTAGTGAATGTCCTAGCCACCAAGTGGGTCGGGGAACTTTTAAAGTCCCTTTTGCAGCCTCCCAAGCTCTGGCTCTCAGTTTACAATTTGAGTATGAGAATCTGGAAATCAATCTTCAGCGCTCACGCACAGGGGCCCTCCCATAGGAGCCGGTTGGCCAGTAGGAGCGATGCGGGAGCGCCCTCCAGCGGTCATATTCGATATGGCAGGTGGCGGGAGAGGGGAAAGGAAGCAATGGGGGAGGGGGATCTGGACTGGGACTGCTTCCAGGATCCAAATGCTCCTGCTTTGGATCATGGGCAACTTAGGAACTAAAAAAAACGAACGGTTTAGTGGGTAGGGAAGTAAGATGCCTCATGCTGTGTGATGGAGCACGCTTGCGACCCTAACTCAGGTGGTTGAGGTAGGACGATCAGAGTTTGGGAGCGGTTTAGGCTACACAGTGGGACCCGCTTTCTTTCATTTTATATTTTATCTTTCTTATTTATTTATTTGTTTGTTTATTTGTTTATTGTTCTGGTTTTTCTGTATCGGGCTTCTCTGTAGCTTTAGAGCCTGTCCTGGAACTCGCTCTGTAGACTTGGCTGGCCTCGAACTCACAGAGATCTCCTTGCCCCTGCCTCCTGAATGCTGGAATTAAAGGCATGCGCACCACCGCCTGATGGAACCTGCTTTTAGAAAACAAGTCAGAGGGGTTGGAGAGATGACTCAACACTTAAGAGTGCTTGCTGCGGGCTAGAGAGATGGCTCAGTGATTAAGAGCACTGACTGCTCTTCCAAAGGTCTTGAGTTCAATTCACAGCAACCATGTGGTGGCTCACAACCATCTGTAATAATATCTGGTGCCCTCTTCTGGCCTGCAGGCGTACACTCAGGAAGAACACTGTATAGATAATAAATAAACCTTTAAAAAAAGTGCTTGCTGCTCTCCAGAGCTCCCATGTCAGGTGTAACTCCAAGAGATCTGATGCCCTCTTTTGGCTTCTCCAGGCACCCACACATGTGGTACACACACACACACACACAAACACACACACGGCAACCTAAAGGCTGGGGAGATGGCTCGGTGGCTAAGTGCACTGGCCTATACAAAACCTGAGTTTGAATCCCCAGCACCCAAGCTGTGCTTGGCTGCAATTGCTTATCGCCCCAGCAGCACCGGAGGATGAAGACAGGCGAAGCCTGAGAGCCCAGGGTTCAACCAGCTTAATGTGACCAACGAGCTTCTGAATCCACAAGAGGTTCTGTCTCAAGGCAGGGAATAGGGAAAACTCCAGGCATTCTGACCTCCACACACACCTACACCACACACACACACACACACACACACACACACACACGACATTTCCTGGGTGACTCCACTAGGATCCTGAAGGGGTGGAGCCAGAGGTCCCCTGACCAGTCAGGAGCTAGAGCTGTCTACATTAGGGTATGGTGGGAATGCGCAGATAGGTGCTGGAGCACTCCTGAGGAGCTGGGGAGCAGCACTTCAGAAGCCCTGCCGGATTTATCAGCATTGCCTGAGGCTGTGTCACAAGAAAAATAAAGACGTTGTCAAGAAACTGACTTTCCGCTGGGCGGTGGTGGAGCACGCCTTTAATCCCAGCACTCGGGAGGCAGAGGCAGGTGGATCTCTGTGAGTTCGAGACCAGCCTGGTCTACAAGAGCTAGTTCCAGGACAGGCACCAAAAACTTCAGAGAAACCCTGTCTCAAAAAATCCAAAAAAAAAAAAAAAGAAAAGAAAAGAAACTGACTTTCCAGGGACTGGAGAGATGCCCCACTGCTTGCCTGAGCTATGGAGCACATGCCCAGTGAGCGCTGGTGATTTTCCTCTTGGAGAGAGGCACACCCTGGCTCACCCACGGATAATCATCATTGCTTCCTGGAACCAAATCCTGGAACCAAATCCTGCCACACCTAGGTGGAAGGCAGGGACTGCTGCTTCCAACACAAGCAGTAAGTTTTTAATAGTTTTATTGAAACACAGTCTACACATGACATAAAATCCACAGGTTACAGGGTCTACAGATATGCTACAGTATTAGCTTTAAAAAACAGCATTAGGGGGCTGGAGAGTTGGCTCAGAGGTTAAGAGCAGTGACTGCCCTTCCAGAGGTCCTGAGTTCAATTCCCAGTGACCCCATGGTGGCTCACAATCATCTGTAATGAGATCTGGCGCCCTCTTCTGGCCTGCAGGCATACATGTAGACATAATAAATAAATATTAAAAAATGACAATGTTTAAAAATAAATAAGTAGCCTTGAGAACACTTGCAATGCTGTGCAGCCACCCACCGCCATCTATGGCAGACGTCACCTCTCTGCTGTCATAGGTTTGGAGAGATGGCTCAATGGCTAAGGGGGCCCACTGCTCTTGCAGAGGATCAAGATTTGTTTCCCAGCACCCATGTGTTGCTTCACAAGCATCTGTAACCCTAGCTCCAGGGGGATCTCATAGTCTCTTCTGGTCTTCATGGGCACTATCTATGAGGACAAAATACACAGGGATTAAAAATAAGTAACTCTTAAAACAACAACAACAACTTTATGCCAGGCATGGGTGGTGCACGCCTTTAATTCTACCACTCAGGAGGCAGAAGCAGGTGGATTTCAGTGAGTTCGAGGCCACCCTGACCTAAAAAGCAAACTGTATCTCAAAAGCACAAACAACAACAAAAAACTTTTATTATCCTTCTGTAGGTGCTTCATGTTTTGTCCTAGGTGATTGCCTTAGTAGCATGTTTTCAATAGCCAGCCTATTACAGGCCCCTTACTAAGGTCCTTATACTATACTCCTTACTAGGGTCTCTATAATGTTAAGGTATGTATAGTCTGCCCTTGCTTACCCATTTGTCCCGGGTGGACAAGTCGATTTCCATCTTTTGTCTATTATGAATAACACTGACAAGAACTGTTGGAGCCTAGTATCCAGGGGGCACCTTTCAATTTAAAGCAGTAACTTTTTAATGATTATTCTAATTTTATGTGCATTGATGTTTTGTCTACATGTATGTCTGTGTGAGGGCGCCAGATCCCCTGGAACTGGAGTGACAGTTGTGAGCGCCATGTGGGTGCTGGGAACTGAATTCAGGTCCTCTGAAAAATCAGCCAGTGCTCTTAACCGCCGAGCCATCTCTCCAGCAACTAAGGTGGTAATTTTTATCGTGAACCAAATATCTAAGTACTGTACATTGGGAAAATATATCAGCTATGATCACATCTAATTTTTATAGAGACTTATGAGGTTTGTTGCTTTTTTCTTTGAGGCAGGGTCTCAGGTAGCTCAAGCTAACCTTGAACTCACTACACAGCCAATAACAGCCTTGAATTTCTAACCTCCTGCCTCCACCTCTCAGGTGCTGGGACTGCAGGCGTGCGCCACCATACCAGGTTTCACGAGGCTTTGTACCATCTCGGCTACAACCTCAGCCTCCCTCCTTTTCAGTCAGTCCTGACATGCAGCCCGGGATCGTCGCTGCCTCCCTCGTGCTGGGATTAAAGGTATCCATCAAGCTGGACGGCGACAGTGGGGTCGGGGGAGCAACAGCATCCCCGAGCCTCCCTTCCTCCCGCTTCGTCTCCGTCTGCAGGGGGAGACGCGCACGCCCCGCTAGACGCCAGCCCCGCAGCCGCGCGCCCATTGGCGGAGAGTACAGCAGCCCGAGCCAATCAACGGGCGGCGAGCCGGCAGCCGCGCGCGTGCGCACCGGGCTCTGCGCGCCGGGAGGTCCGAGACTCGGAGCCGGCCGCTGGGTCCCCACGTGACTCGGCGGCGGGGGCGCGCCCCTCACCCTAGGACAAAGCGCCGGGGCCGCGCTCCCGGGTTCGGGGAAGATCCTCGGCGAGGGCCCCGGCTCGGGGCGCACAGGGGCTGTGGCCCCCCCCCGCGTTGCCTTGGATGCCTTGCGCCCTGATGAAGGAGACGACGTGGGGCGCAGTGGCAGCGGGCTGCACTTGAGGCCAGGGGACCACAGGAAGCTGGATTCCTCCAACGCTAGGCAGAACCGCGCCACCCGGCCGTCCTTCCTTCCTTGTGTAGTGTGGCCCTTCAAGGGGTCAGTTTCACCCTCCCTGGCCTGGGCCATGCTTTGCAAGGCCAGCTGGTTGGATCCGGAACCCCAAACCATAGAGGGAGGGAACAAAGGTGGCCCGGCCATGGGGTGGGTGGGGCCTGGGGCCCCTTGGCTGCTCCGCAGGTAAAGCTTTGTCAGCCCTCAGCTTGGAGCTGGCCCCCCTCCATGGGGGAACCCCACCTCCAGAATTGGCTCCTCCCTACTTTGTGGCCCAGTACACAGTGACTTCTTCTTTTTTTTTTTTTTTTTTCTTTTTTTTTTTGGTTTTTTCGAGACAGGGTTTCTCTGTGGTTTTGGAGCCTGTCCTGGAACTAGCTCTTGTAGACCAGGCTTGTCTCGAACTCACAGAGATCCGCCTGCCTCTGCCTCCCAAGTGCTGGGATTAAAGGCGTGTGCCACCACCGCCCGGCTACAGTGACTTCTTATAACCTGTGCCCTTAGCTAGAATCTGAGTCAGGCCTACCTGGCTGGGTGGAAGGGGAGTCTGTGTTAACTGTCAGCCGTAATGGGAGAAAAAGACCTCTTCCCGTTGGTGCCTGTAGCAGTCTGAGGCACCCTTTCAAACAGGTGAAGCCAGGATTCCGAGATGGAGTTTGGTTGGTTGCTTGGTTGGTTTTTCGAGACACGATTTCTCTGTAGCTTTGGAGCCTGTCCTGGAACTAGCTCTTGTAGACCAGGCTGGCCTCGAACTCACAGAGATCCGCCTGCCTCTGACTCCCAAGTGCTGGGACTAAAGGCATGCGCCACCACCACAGCCTGGTGAGATGGAGTTCATTAAGATGAGATTTTTTTTTTTTTTTTTTTTTTTTTTTTTTTTTTTGGTTTTTCGAGACAGGGTTTCTCTGTGGTTTTGGAGCCTGTCCTGGAACTAGCTCTTGTAGACCAGGCTTGTCTCGAACTCACAGAGATCCGCCTGCCTCTGCCTCCCGAGTGCTGGGATTAAAGGCGTGTGCCACCACCGCCCGGGGAGATTTTCTTTTTTAATGGATTTAAGCATTAAAGATGCTCCAGAAAAGGACAGTACACATACAGGCGTGGGTGTGTTCTGATTTGAGTGACTAGCAGTAACCATACATACAATTTTGGTGGCTCCTGAGCTATTGCTCAAAGCATATTGAAGTGGCCCCCTTCCCCTCTTCAGCAAGGGAGACCATAGAGTCAGCAGTTCCTGAGTCTGATCTGGTAAAACCATGGGTTGCTAAGGTTGCACATAGGGTAAGCCATATCCATTACCAAAATGGGGTTTATAATCTTGCCTGTGAGGTTCCTAGAAAATTGCAGGTTTATATCTGGGGAGAGAATGAGGCCAGACTCAGAGGTCATGTACGGTTAGGTCTCACGCCTGGTTTATTGCTGGTTTATTATTTGAGATATCTCTGTGTAAAAGGGATATTGTCTCTGCCAAGACAACATTCACAGCAAATTTTTTTTAATATTTATTTATTATGTATACAATATTCTGTCTGTGTGTATGCCTGCAGGCCAGAAGAGGGCACCAGACCTCATTACAAATGGTGTGAGCCACCATGTGGTTGCTGGGAATTGAACTCAGGACCTTTGGAAGAGCAGGCGGTGCTCTTAACCACTGAGCCATCTCTCCAGCCCCATTCACAGCAAATTTTATGAATCACGCTGGAATTCCTCATCCAAAGACTTGCACAGACCAGTGGGGAAGGGCTCTGGTCCTTCCCGCAACCCCGGTCTTCTGTCCTCCTCGCCCACCTCAAGCAGAGAACAAAGCTATGGAAAGACATTCACCATAAATTTAATTCTAAACTCACTGGGGTGGCACATGCCTATAATCCCAGCACTCAAGAAACTGAAAGGCTGAAGCCAGGAAATTGCCACAAGTTTGACGGCAGCCTGGCTTATGTGTTAATGCTTAAATCTGTTGTTTCTGCTTTTTTAAAAAATCTCATTTTAGCCTGGTGGTGGTGGTGCACACCTTTAATCTCAGCACTCAGGGGGCAGAGAGGCAGGCTCATCTCTGAGTTCGAGGCCAGCCTGGTGTACAAAGTGAGTTCCAGGACAGCCAGAGCTACACAGAGAAATGTGTCACAGTACACAAATTCTGATCTTGATAAACTACGTATCTGAATCGGTCCAAGCCGGTCTGGACTACAGTGTGGAAAAAAATGAACACACCAGCCTGCAGCTGGGAATTCTGGGTAAATCACTTGCTGTGCGGCACGAGGACCTGAGCTTAGATCCCCAGCACTACGCAGAGGCCAAGTGTGGAAACAGGCAGATCCTGACCAATCGGTGAGCTCCGGGTTCAATGACCAATCACCGGTGAGCTCCAGGTTCAATGATCAATCGGTGAGCTCCGGGTTCAATGACCAATCGGTGAGCTCCAGGTTCAATGCCCAATCGGTGAGCTCCGGGTTCAATGCCCATTCGGTGAGCTCCAGGTTCAATGAGAGACTGTTTCAAAAAAGCAAGATGGGGCTGGAGAGATGGCTCAGAGGTTAAGAGCATTGCCTGCTCTTCCAAAGGTCCTGAGTTCAATTCCCAGCAACCACATGGTGGCTGACAACCATCTGTAATGAGGTCTGGTGCCCTCTTCTGGCCAGCAGGCATACACACAGAATATTGTATACATAATAAATAAATAAATAAATAAATAAAAAAGCAAGATGGAGAGCTGGTGAGATACCTCAATGGGTAGTGTCTCCCTCTGCTAAACCTGATGCCTGAGTTCAGGCCCAAGAAACTAATATACTGGAAGGAAAAACTCATTCCTGCAAGTTACCCTTTAACCTAAACACACACGCAAATAAGTGAAGAGAAAAACATTAAAGTTGAGAAGCAGCTTAAAAAGCTAGCCCACATCGACCTCTGAGCTCTGTGTGTGTGCAGACGCACCTGCACACCTTCGCATACATGCTCTAACACACGAAACTCGACCTGAACGTGTAGCCTCTTCTCAAGCCACAGCTAGCTGGCTCCTTTCCAACTGCACACCGGAGCCATTTAAGAAACAAATATTGCAGGGAGGTGGCCCATGCCTTTAATTCCAGCGTACAGGAGGCAGAGGCAGCCATAGCTTGTGAGTTTCAGGTCAGCCAAGGCTACATACAGACCTTGTCTCAAAGTTAAGTAAATAGAAACGAATATTCTAAAGGATCCTTTAGGAAGAAAAACAAGAACACTTAATAGGAAATAAGGAAATAAGCAAAGATTATCAAAGATATTCCATAATGGCCCCACAAGAATGATATAACAAATTCAGGTCGTCACGAGCGGTCAGTTATCATCAGTCAAATTGGCACACATTCTCAGATGCAAAGGCCAGTCTGTGTGGGAAGCTGGCAGGGCACCCTATGGGAGAAAACAGGCCCAGGTGGTGGGACCTGATACTCCAGCTCCTGAAGTTTCCCACGAAGGGAAGAGTGAAGAGGGCAAGCCAGACCTCCATGCAGGATCGCTGTGTGCAGAAAGGAAGGACCAAGTGGCCAGAGTTTAGACCCTCACAGGATAATGGCCCTACAGAGCTGACCAGGTGATCCCACAGATGCTCCCTAGACAGGCCAACCTCCCGCTGCCTGCCCCCACCTCTCTCTCATTCTCGGCTCATCTACTGTTGGGAGAAGGAGCCTGGTCTGCGGCTGGTCCGGGCACTTAGCTGGTGTGGGGCTCATTCTCTGAGGAAGGGCCTGCTGGTCAGTGGGATGAAGCTAGGGCAGCCCCATCTGTCTCTCTACCCCTCCCCTCTGCATTGCTGCCTGAAGGCTGTAGCATGGGCACATTTCATTTAATTTTTTAAATGGTGCAGACCGAATATTTGATCTCCTCAGAGACTTTATGGGACAGAAAGCTGAAAAACTAACTCCAGACCTTCAGGGTCTGACCCATAGGCCCCTGCAGTTAAAAGCCATTTCCTGAATTCTGATGATCATTTGAGGACGCCCCCTGCTGTGGCCTTCTCTTGTACAATCTTTGCTAGTGGGCTCATTTTCCTGAAACCTGTGGCTGAAATCTCACTTTCCTGTCATTGGGAGAACTGGGTAGGGGTGCAGCCCTGATCCCTCCTTGGCTCTGACGAAGTTGTGCTTGTGACTCTCGGGGAGATTTTGGACTCTACCCCATCCTTAATCTATCACAGCAAAGCTGGGTGGTGATGTGGCACACGCCTTTAATCCCAGCACTTGGGGGGGGCAGAGGCAGGCGGATCTCAGTGAGTTTGAGGCCAGCCTGGTCTACAAAGCAAGTTCCAGGACAGCCAGGGCTACATAGGGAAACTCTGTCTCGAAAAACAAAACAAACAAAAGCAGACAAAATCAGAGTGTCAAGGCAAAGGTTTTATTTGCAGCCAGTGTGGGTATTGTCAGCAAAAAGAAACAGTAAAAGTTTCCCAGTCTTGGGTGGGCCAGAGTGGAGTGAGCTGCAGGATCTTTCCCAGAGCGCTAGGAACGAGCCAAATTCCACTTCTGGAGAGGGTCTCTCAAACTGCAGCAAAACCTGGAGCTTCCTTACAAAACTGTACGGCAAGAGAGTAAGAGGAGCACAGGTGGACACGCAGCCACCGAACAGCCTCCTCCTAGTGCTCATGTCTTGCCTGCGTCTACCCTCTGTCCGCGTCTGTGGCCACAGAAGTGTTAATGCCTGTGGAATCAGGCTGTGGAAGTTGCTATGGTTTCTGTTTCCCCTCTTCCGTGGGGACTGCACCTGGCAGTAGGTGTAGCGCTAGCCCCAGCCTGGCCACACCCCCATGGGAGACCCTGAGCCAAAACCACCCCAGTCTGCGCACTCTCGAACACCGTGTGCGGTAACAGATGTCTGTTTCAAGCTTCAGGGTTGTAAGGTCGTTTGTTGCCTGGCAATAAAGAGCTGACACTCCATCCGCATTGGAGTGCCATGCGCGTTGGAGTATTTTTTTTTAACTGTAATGGAATATGGGAGACGGGCTCACTTTATAAAGATAAAAGCATTGTACAGAGTTTTGGAGACCGGAGGGCATGACATTAGCATCTACTCTTCTCTGGTTAGGGCTCAGTGACTGGGCGTGTGTTCCCGTGTGTGTGTGTGTGTGTGTGTGTGTGTGTGTGTGTGTGTGCATGCGCGCACGCGCGTGTTCCCGTGTGTGTGTTCCGCGCGTGTGTGTGTAGCACTCACTCATTTACACACGTTACTACAGAGCTCTCTAAGCTCCCAGGATTGTGAACCACACCACACAGGCAAAGACACTGAGGCATCAAGGCTGCGGAACTTAATTCTGTAAGTGGTACCAAGTGAGCGAGCCGAAATGAACTGACGTAGGCAACTGGCTCTAGATCCACGCTCGGGCTTGCCTGGGGCAAAACCACCTGCTTTGCTGCGGTTTCTCAGCTCCCAAAACGTCCTGCGAACTAGACGTCAGCTGCTGGGCATTGCTGGCGTCCATCCTGCCCAGCACCGCACGAGCCAATCATAGCACAGCTGCCTGCCCTGCATTGTGATTGGCTCAGGCCGTCCAAGCCTCTTCCAATCACAATGAAGTTCTCTGTGACCGCAGGGCTGCTAGGAGCCCCAGGCTTTTGTTCCTCCTAAGCTGCGCGGTCTGGGTTTGCTGTGCTTGCTGCTGAGGCGCGGGTGTAGGAAGCAGGGAGTGGGGAGTGTGCAGGGCAGAGCTGAGGAAACTGAAGATTAGCTCGCTCTAGCAGGAGAGGTAGCCTAAAGTTGAACACCTGAGCCCGAGGCCCTGGGTTGGAGCCACGCACAAACAAAAAAGTGGGCCCCTAACCCAGCTATGCCTGAAGATTGTGGGTGCTTGATGCTAGCTGCATACAGTCTTGTTTTAGTTTTCTTTTGTTTAAAACGGGGTCTCCCTATGTAGTTCACGTTGCCTTAGAACTCACTCTGTAGCCCCAGTTTTGGAGCAGTTCCTCATCAAGCGTCCCCTGTGCTGACGAATACCCCACGCCCACTTTCAGGGCTTGCTTTATAGACGAAAAGGCCACACCACTGGCGAGGGCTCCATGGCTTGGGGTAAGCAGGAATTGTCCCTGAGCCTTAGGCCCCCGCAGGAGAGGAAAATGCCGGGATAACATGGTGATGGGGTCTGGTCCTCCACAGATGCATGCTTCTGGTTGCCCCCCGGGTTTCACTGGGCACCCCGATCTTGTCCTCTTGTCCCCCAACTGTCGCTACCCAGAGCTGGGAACTGTCACCTACAGGCAAGAATCCTGCTTGCTTTCTCTTGGCGTGGCTTCTGCTAGCCCCAGGCTCTCAGCAGAGCTGGTGCTTACCACAGGGGCGTCCCCAGGAAAGAGGAAACAGCAGTGCTGGTCCCCGGGAACGAATGTGGCTGCAGAGAACAGAGTGTCAATTAGCAGGAGATTCAGTTCACGGAGAGAATTATTTTTCTCACATAATTATCGATGGGGGTGGGGGGACTGGAGGTTGGGGCAGTTAGGAGCGGATGCGGCTGTCCGTTCCGGGTCTCAGATTCTTCTGCTCTTTCCCCCCAAAACATCCGTGGCAGTGGGGCTTCCCTCCTTTCCTGGTTGCGAGGAGGTGGCTGCTGGGACTAAGAACATTACAAGCCTCTCCAGAGTCACTTCCTGTCTCTCCACATGCCAACCCCTGTGCTGCCCGGGGACTCGGGCGCACACTGCTTCCCAGCCTTGACCCAGAATTATGAACCAAATCAATCTGGGGAAGGAAGAAGAGAAACATGAAGTCTTGTCTGTGCTTTACTGTGAGAGATGGAAAGAGAAGACAATGGGAGGTGAGTATCACGACCAGAACACATTGTCCATAGGTGTAAGAGGGTCAAAAATACAGCTAGATGGGCAGTAGGCGTGAACTCACCAGGGACCCCAGACTGTGGGGTTCTCATGGCTTTACTGAGCCCGTGGTGGGCCAGGCCCTTTAGAAGGTGGGTGAAGCCAGTCTGAATGAGTCAGACCAGCGTGTAAAGCTGGTTTTGTAAAGTGCTAGAGGGGGAAAAACAAAGGAAAAGCACACAGTGGTGTCTGTCCTGGCCACTCGGAGGCAAACGGCGAGATCCGTGTGAAGCACAGAGAGCTGAATGTGCTGGTGAGCTTCTCGACTTCAGCGTCTCAGCGGAGTTCACAGGACACGCCAGTGGTACAACAGTGAAGGGAACTGGTTAAACCTGCTCCAGCAGTGGGCAGTCACGCCTCCCAAACCTCCCAGACCTCCCAAACCGGAGTGCTTTCCTCCCCTGCAAGAAAGAACACCATCCCCAGGTGGTGGTGGTGGTGCACGCCTTTAAGCCTTTAATTCCAGCACTTGGGGAAGGGCAGAGGCAGGTGGATCTCTGTGAGTTCGAAGCCAGCCTGGTCTACAGAGCGAGTTCCAGGACAGGCTCCAAAGCTACACAGTGAAACCCTGTCTCGAAAAAATCTGGAAATAAAAAAAACAAAACAAAACATACCAGAACCCTGCACTTGTTGGGTAGAAGCATGAGGGTCAAGAATTCTAGGTTATCCTCAACTGCATAGCAGACTTGAGGCAGCCTTGGCTACGTGATCCCTTATCTCAAAATACTAATACAGTAAAATTAATTAGGAGACAATACATGTTCAATCTAAGCAAAGACAAAAATCACAACTGATTTACAAAGAGAAACAGTAAAGGACAAAAGAAGAAAGCAGAATGACCTATTAAAACTGCTAAAGCCAACATCTTCAACCTAGGATCCTATCCAGAGAAAATATTCATCAGACATAAGGAACCTGGTGGTGGTGCAGGTGATCTCAACACCCGTGAGGTGGAGGGGTCATAAGGCCTGCCTGGGCCACAGAGCAAGATCCTATCCCAAAAAACAAACAAAAAGAGAAAGGAAAACGGCAAGAAAAAAGTGCTTTAGAAATTTAGAGGCTGAGCTGGGCTCACACCTTCCTTCCTTCCTTCCTTTCTTTCTTTCTAAGATTTACTTATTTATTTTGTATACACACACCAGAAGAGGGCACCAGATCTTTTTATAGATGCTTGTGAGCCACCATGTGGTTACTGGGAATTGATCTCACAGCCTCTGGAAGAGCAGCTACTGCTCTGACCTCTGAGCCTTCTTTCCAGCTGCACCTTATGCCTTTAATCCCAGCACTCGGGAGGCAGAGACAGGCAGCTCTCTGTGAGTTCAAGGCCAGCCTGGTCTTCAGAATGAGTTCCAGGATAGGTTCCAAAGCTACAGAGAAACCTTGTCTCTAAAAACCAAAAAACAAAACAAAAAACATTTAGCGGTTGGAGAGACAGCTCAGTGCGTGCTGCATGTGAAGGGGACTTGGGCTTGGGTTCCAGGACCTATGTCAGGGTCCTCATGGCCTCCTATAATTCCCTCTCAAGGTGTCCAATGCCCTCTCCCTTTGTCTCTGTCTCTTCCTGGTTTGGTTTTTCAGGACAGGGTTTCTCTGTATAGCCCTGGCTGTCCTGGACCAGGCTGGCCTTGAACTCACAGAGATCTGTCTGCCTCTACTTCCTGAGTCCTGAGATCTAAGGCATGCACCACCACCGCCCAGCTCCAGTGTCCTCTCCTGTCCTGCACGCATGTGCACATGCCCACCCAAAGACACATACCCATAATTAAAGGGAAAGTAAATCCTTAGAATAAGCCAATACATTAAGAATAAAAGGAGGGGCTGGAGAGATGGCTCAGCGGTTAAGAGCACTGCCTGCTCTTCCAGAGGTCCTGAGTTCAATTCCCAGCAACCACATGGTGGCTCACAACCATCTGTAAAGAGGTCTGGTGCCCTCTTCTGGCCTGCAGACATACACACAGACAGAATATTGTATACATAATAAATAAATAAATATTAAAAAAAAAGAATAAAAGGATATTCAGTAATCATAAGGAAAATGCAGACAGGGGGCTGGAGAGATGGCTCAGTGGTTAAGAGCACTGCCTGCTCTTCCAAAGGTCCTGAGTTCAATTCCCAGCAACCACATGGGGGCTCACAGCCATCTGTAATGAGATCTGGTTCCCTCTTCTGGTCTGCAGGCAGACACAATACTGTAAACATAATAAATAAATAAATCTTTTTTTAAAAAAAAAAGGAAAACGCAGACAATGATCACATTGAAATAACACCCGTATCTGTGGGGATGGCTTAAACTGACCAGCAGCATCATTTGAGGAAAAGGAATGGGGCTACTGGAACTTTCCAGACAGGCCTGGTTTGAGTATCACTAAGGCAAACCCAGGGAGAGACCATCTGAGAACTTGTACAAAGTTAAATATCCACTTCCATGTGACCCAGCAATCCTGCTCTGCTTACCCGGGAGAATCGGCAGTACTGGTGTGGCGGGGCACCCAAGCTGTGCACGGAGGTGCACCCGTGCTGTGTGCGGAGGGGCACCCGTGCTGTGTGTGACGGGGCACCCGTGCTGTGTGTGACGGGGCACCCGAGCTGTGCATGGAGGGGCACCCGTGCTGTGTGCGGAGGGGCACCCGAGCTGTGTGTGACGGGGCACCCGTGCTGTGTGTGACGGGGCACCCGAGCTGTGCACGGAGGGGCACCCGAGCTGTGTGTGACGGGGCACCCTGCTGTGTGCGGAGGGGCACCCTGCTGTGTGCGGAGGTGGCAATGGCCAGCAGCTTCATTTGTAGAAATAGCTCAGTGGTCCATCAGTGGAGAGTGATTGGGCAGAGACCACTGGTGTGTGCGCACAGTTATCCCACTGGTGTGTGCACACAGTTATCACCACTGGTGTGTGCGCACAGTTATCAGTGGTGTGTGCACAGTTATAACCTCTCACTTTTTGATTCCTGAGACAGTCTTACAATCCAACCCCAGTTGTCCTGGAAGTCTCTGTGTAGACCAGGCTGTCCCACCTGCCTCCCAAGTGCTAGCATTAGAGGTGTGGGTCACACACCTCCTCCTCCTCCTTCTTGAGGGGGTGATATCGGAGGCGGGGGCTCCTGTAGTCTGTACTAGCCTCAAACTCACTTTGTAGCCAGAGACGCCCTTGAGCTTTGATCCTCCTGCTTCCACATCCTGATATCCACACTTGAGATCATCCCTAGTTTTCTGTATCTTTGGTGAGGGGTTCATTTAGACCCTTTGCCTGCATTTCCTGTGTGAAGAAATGCCCTGGTAGGAGCACACACCTCTCAGGCACATACATAAGGATAAAGATTAGCTGCCTAATGACGGTAAGCACACAAAGACGCCCTAACTTGTAGGAGGCAGCTTTCCTAGTTAACTCATGCTTTGTATCTAATTTCTTTTTGAGCCACTCAAAGTCTAAGATTGGTCTCATGGCTGGGTTGAGATATTTCTGCAGCCCTGGGGGGTTTCCATGGGCTTGTCAGGGCTTACAGACATGAGCAGGGCTTGGACTGTCTGCTAGGACCCCTTCTCCCAGCTCTGTGGCTCAAGTCTGTTCTCAGCCTCACAGGAGTGGAGCCTAAGGGCTATTATTAAATGTACCAGCCAGGCAGTTGTGACAAAGAGAAACATATCTTGCTGTATGACTCAGAAAACCCTCTTAGGTGTTTAACCCAAATGAGTGGAAAACATGTCCACGTAAAACCTCAGGACCGCTTCTTCACGACTGGAAACCGAAAGGAGTTCTCCCCGTCAGTAGGCAGACACACCCAGGTTTTCTGGTCCAGGGACTGCGATAACAAGGTGCCAATGTTGGCACAGAGCCTCAGGAATCTTTGATGCATACTTTCCAGGGCAATGAGCCAGTTGCAAAGGCCACCCACCATGTCATTCCATCTGTGGGACATTCTAGAAAAGGAGAAACTATGCAACCAGCACCACTAAGGCTTGAGATGGAGTGGACGCAGAAGATGGACAGGGAAGGTGTGTTAGGGTGGTGGACATGTTCTCCGTGGGGCTGTATGGTGAGGTCTCAGGTTCATCAAACTCTGCCAAGGACTGGGGATGTGGCTTGGTGACAGAGCTCTTGGGTAGCACGTGGCCAGGCCTTGGGTTGGTATGGTACCATTATGGCACCAGAGACCAAAACAAGAAAACTTCCTGCAGGAAAGGTGAGTCACAATGCTCACAGCTCAGGCATCATGGCACACACCTGTGTGTGGTACACGCTGGTAATCGCAGTACTCAGACTGGGACAGACAATCCCAAGGGTAGACCAATCTTGGCTACATAGCAAAACCCTATCTCAAACACACACACACACATGCACACACAGACAACATGCAAACTCAGACACACACAGACACATGCACACTCAGACACATACACACATGCACACACAGACACACAGAGACATGCATGCACACACATGCATACACAGACACAGAGACACGCATGTACACACATGCACACGTAACACACAGATACACATGCATACACAGACACACACAGGCCCACACGCATGCACACACACATGCACACAGACAAAGACAGCGCACTTTAGAAGAAACAGGATCTCAAGATGGAATTCAGTTACAGGAATCTGCATGAAGAATGTGCTGAACAGCCTTTTTGAAAGGGGGGGGTTGGCCTCACTGAGAGAGGAAGTGACCTCAGAAGCTGAAAATTAGTGCAAAGTGTAAGAACAAAGGCAACGGAAACTGTAGAGAATTGGACTCTGGCCAGTAAAGTCATCCTCATGGTGGCCACGCTGTGCCCACTGTACCTGCCCTCAGAACCCCCAGGCAGAGCCAGGGAATGGACTGGCAAGCAGGAAGGGAGGGCTTGCTTGAGTCTGCCCTCCGTGGGCACTGTTGTTCGGTAGATGCTGCAGGCTACACAGGGAAACACTGGTCTGTGTGCAGACAACCAAGGATGAGTACACACATGCTGCTCTACGCTAGATCTCCTGCGTCTGCCACCTGTGAGGGCCCAGCCGCCAGCACGCTCAAGACCTCTGGGATACTTGTCCAAACCATGGTGCCCATGAGCGAGGGAATCCTAAAACTGCCTGTCCTTCCACACCCTGTAAGTCCCAGGATCCTCCGTACCTCTCATCCTCTATGGGCATAGATGCCTGAGTTCTGAGGTGTTTCCTTGGCTGGATTTCTGGCTTCTGTAGAGCATTGTCAGGTAATTTTCCTGAGAGGCCTGGAGACAACCCACCCTTCAGTTTGTACCACACCTTCCAGGGTAGCCACTTCTGGAGTCGTGAGATGCCAGAGAGCTGGGCATGGGCCGTGGGCCCAGTCACATCATGGCATCCAGGAGGGAAGCACCCAGCGCCCGTCCACAGAATGACGGCCCGCAACACAGTGGACGACCTCGAATGTTAGGAGCACTTGCTGCTCTTGTAGAGGACATGGGTTTGATTCCAAGCACCTATATGGTGACTTCTGTAAGTCCCCTCTTCTGGCCTCTGTGGATACCCGCACACACGGGGCATACATAAAAGAAAACATACACATAATTTTAGGAATATATATTTATTGAATTGTGCATGCGCGTGTGTGTGTGTGCGCACGTGCATGCATGTGTATGTGCGCATATGTGGGGTGTGTGTGTGTGCGTGCATGTGTATGTGTGCATGCGTGTGGGGGTGTGTGCGTGCATGTGTGTGTGTGTGCGTGTGTACCGGAGTGTTGTACACACACCACCTACTGTGCAGGGGCCTCTGAAGTCAGGAGAGCGTCAGGCCCCTGGAATTGAGTTACAGTTACTGCCATGTGGGAGCTGGGAAATGAACTCTGGAAGATCAAATGCTCTTCAACCTTGTGCCATCCCTCCAGCCCACATGAAATTTTCAAAAATTTAACAATGAAGAAAAGCGTGCAAGCAGCGCCCTAACGTAACTGTATACTTTTTTGTTATTGGAAAATAAAAATAAGATTTATTTATTACGGAGCTGGGCATGGTGGATAATACCTTGAATCTTTTGTTGTTGGTGGTGGTTTATTTGTTTCTGGTTTTTTGAAACAGGGTTTTCTAGTAGCTCTAGAGCCAGTCAGTCTTGGAACTCTCTCTGTAGACCAGGCTGGCCTTGAACTCACAGAGATCCATCTACTTCTGCCTCATGAGTGTTGAGATTAAAGGTGTGCACCACCGTCTTCTGATTATCTTTAATCTTTTTTTAAAAATTTATTTATGTGTATGAGTCGATGACTGTGAGCCACCTTGTGGTTGCTGGGAACTGAACTCAGGTCCTCTGGAAGAGCAGCGAGCACTCTCATCTGCTGAGACCTCTCTCCAGTCTCTACTTTTAATCTGAGTTTGAGGCCACGTTAATCTACATGCAGAGTTCCAGGACAGCCAGGACTATGTCGAATAACCATGTCTCAAAAAAAATTTATTTTCATTTTATGGATATGAGTGTGGGCCTGCATGTATGTGTGAACTTTGTATGTCCCATGTGCCCTCAGTAGGTGTCAGGTAACCTGGAACTGGAGTTACTGAAGACCGTGAGCAGTTATGCGGGTTATGGGAACTGGACCCAGGTCCTCTGCAAGAGCAGCCCGTGCTCTTAACCACTGAGCTGTCTCTCCAACCCTGGTGTTTGGTTTGAGACAGGGTCTTGCTCTTCAGCCTTGAGCTCAAAGCAATTCTCTTGTCTTAGCTTCCACAGCACTGGTATTATAGCCGTGAGCCGCCACACCCACCTTTTAGAAGTGTACTTAAAAATGGTTGAGAGAGAGCGAGAGGGAGAGAGGGAGGCCAAGAGCACAGAGGAGAGCCTGGGCTGATGAGTCAGACCTGTAATTCTGGCTACTCAGGAGACTAAGCAGAAATATTCCAAGTCAAGACCAGCCTAGGCTCACCTGTGAAACCCTTCCTCAAAATAAAAGTCAAAGAACACAGTCTATAGTTCAGGGGAGAGCCCTTTCCCAGTACGCTCAAGGTCATGGCGGAGAGAACAGGAGCAAAAGGATACATTTTGTTATGGGTATTTACCACAATTTTATTTATTTATTTATTTAGGTTGTTTTTCAGGCAGGGATTCACTGTTTAGCTATGGCTATTCTGGAACTCGCTCTGTAGACCAGGCTGGCCTGAAACTCACGGAGATATCCGCCTGCCTCTGCCTCCCAAGTGCTGTATTAAGGGCATGCGCCACCACTGCCCAGCTTTTACCACAATTTTAAAAGCACTTACATAGTGGCTCCCAACCACCTGTAGCTACAGCTCTGGGGCACCCGATGCCCTCTTCTGTTCTGCACTCCTGCAGTGTGCACAACCTCAAGCAAGTGTACACACGCACTCATAACAATGAATAATCTTAAAACCTTGGCTGGGGAAACAATTCAGCAGATAAAGTATCTGCCGCACAAACCTGAAGACCTGAGTGTGAATTCCCAGAACCCACACACAGCCACACACAGCCATGCACAGCCACACACAGCCACACACAGCAGTGTGTCTGTGAGGGCTCTGAAGGCAGAAACCGGAGAAGCCCAGAAGCATATGGCCAACAGCAAAGATCCCGTCAAACAAGGAGAAGACAATAGCATGCCTGTGCATGGCACCGCTCCCTCCCTCTCTCTCTCTCTCTCTCTCCCTCTCTCTCTCTCTCTCTCTCTCTCTCTCTCTCTCTCTCTCTCTCTCTCTCTCTCTCTCTCTCTCACACACACACACACACACACACACACACACACACTATTGGGGATGCAGTTCAGTTGGGAGATACTTGTTTCACAAGCACAAAACCCTGAGATTCAAACCCCAGCCCCGTATGAGTTGGACTTGGCAGCAGCCTCGTGAAACGCAAGCAGGAGGAGCAGGAGCCCAGGCACAAGGGTGATGAGATGGAAATGCTCTGGCTATGCAGGATTCCAGCTACCCAGCTGGTGTGCCCAGAGCTGCGTGGCTTTGGGGTTAACCAGACTGGGGTGATGGGATCAGGTGGACCGTGCCTTCTGGAGGAGACACACCCAGCTATAGCCTGGAAAGTTGATGGGTTTATTTTACACAGCTGAATCCCGGAGGCAAGTTTATTGTACTCGGCTGAAAGAGGAGGAGGGTTGGCTAATCTTGGTAGGAGGTCTCTGTAGGGGAACGGGCTAGGGTTTCAGTCACCTGGGAAGCAGGGTACTACCCAACCCCTGAGGTTGCCATTGGCACAGGCTACATTTACTTACCAGGCAGGAGACTTTGCTGTGCTACATCATAATAATAAGTGACCCACACTCTCATTGGTTCACACCAGTTAGAACTTCTTGATTACTTTAAAAAATATTTATTGTTACCGGGCAGTGGTGGCACACACCTTTAATCCCAGCACACAGGAGGCAGAGGTAGGAGGATCTCTGAGTTTGAGGCTAGCCTGGTCTACAGGGCTAGTTCCGGAATAAGAAGAGCACACAAAATGTATTGACAATGGTTAAAGGTTAGAAGTCAGAGACACCCTATCCTGTCTGGGCTCCTGCCCTCCACCTCTTTAAATAGCACGTGACTGCCTCCTCTGAGCTAGTAGACTGCTCCTGTAAAATAAAACTAAGTGAAATAAAAAATGCCTTGATGTGGCCAGCTCCTGTCAAGGCTGGCTTTGTGCCAGGTGTGAGGGTGACACCAGGCCTAGATCTCTATGAACCCCAGAACACAGGCTTGCTTTTCCCCACACAGAGGGTAGGGGGAGGATCGACACAAGGCCTTATGCTAGTCTGGAGCCAGCAAGAAGACCTACACACCAGAAACCAGAGAGGGTTGGCTGTGGGCGGAGCAGGGGCCCCAGCAAGGCTAGTGTTCCAAGCCTAAAAAGGACAGGATGGATTGGAATTTCTGGATTTTGGAATGTAGAGTTCACGTCAAAGGTTCCAGTCCACCCAGCATGGCACTATCAATCAACCTATCAATCAATCATTTTATCTATCTATCTATCTATCTATCTATCTATCTATCTATCTATCTATCATCTGTTTTGGAATTTTAGACAGACTCTATGTAGCTCTAGCTGACCTGGAGCTAGCTCACTTGCAGACCAGGTTGCCAGGCGCTGCCTCCTGAGTACAACCACACCCAGCCCTTTTTAGGTTTTTAAATTATTTTGTTGATGTGTTCATGTGCACCAGTTCTTGCAGGAGCCGAGGCCAGAAAAGGGCATTGGACTCTCTGGAACTAGAGTTGCAGTTGTCAATCACCCAGGTCTTGCCCGCCAACCTGCCTTCCATCCAGTTCACCCCATAGCTCTTTTTTCATACAAGGTCTCTGGTAGTCCTGGCTGAACTCACTATGGACGTAAAGATGACTTCTAAACTCCTTATCCTCTCTGAAGGATCCAGGAAATTCAAGGTCTTGAACACTTTTAACACACTTCATGTATTAAAGTGTCGTATCCCTACCCCAACTCCACATCAACCCGAACCAGTCCTTCAGGATCCACCAGCACTGCAGCACGGGCCAGCGCTTCATTCCTCACGGCTGTGTTCCATTGCACTCTTTAATCTTTGCTCCAGTTGGAAAGCTATCTGGGTTAGTTCACTCCTGCCTTTTGGCTGTCAGGGTGAATGCTGCTATGAACATTGACCAACACAGTGGGAGCCCTAGACATGTTCACCGAGGACCTGACAGCCATGGGAAAGGGCTGGTTGTCTGCTCTTCACGCAGCAACTCTAGTGAGCAGGCCTTCATTGACACCCAGTCCAAGTCTCACCCTTCAATCACTGAGCAGTCAGGCTGTTCATTTCCAACAGCATTTCCTCCACCACCCACAGCCCTTAGCCCTCCACCCGCCACCCCACGGCCCCTTCCCCAACAGGAGGACAAGGATGGTTACTGCAGCACTTTTATTTTTCTTTACACAATGACATGTTGCTGGGGCCTAATGTTCTCACTGAACAGTAGAAAACCAAAATTTGTCATTTCTTAAATTGAGTACAAAAAACCTTACATAAATTAAAAGAATGAATACATTTACAGGTGTCAATGCAAACGTTCCCAACTCAAGGCAAGTAACAGCCCACGCGGTCAGGAGGGAAAACACCAGAACTGGGTCCTAAGGCTCGGACTTTCCCACCCTGTTAGACCGGCAAGACGGAAGTGGTAAGTAACTGGTTCAGGAACCCTTGCCAGCCTCGAGAAATCCTGGAAGTCAGCAGTCAGTAATACCCTGCACAGATCACTGCACCGTGCTCACACATCCACCAGGCTGGGGGTTCTCCTCCACAGCATGCTCTCGCTCTCCCCAGCCACCTAGTGACCGAGCCACATGACTAAGGACTAAATCAAGATACGCACAGGGCATTAAACAATACCAAGGGAGCAGTTAACTTGAATACAAGGTCAAAAATCAGCAACAAGTTCTACAATCCAGTGCTGATGTTGGATACAAGCTTCAAGGACAAATTTCTTTTCAAAGGCTTATTCCAGTTTCATGAGGCTAGCATGAGGTGTGTACATTTGCCAGGGCAAATTGATACTTCAGAATCAGCTCATGCAGCAGATGCCTGGCACCTGCTCAGTCCATCTAGAAGCATTTGCGGTGGACGATGGAGGGGCCCGACTCATCGTACTCCTGCTTGCTGATCCACATCTGCTGGAAGGTGGACAGTGAGGCCAGGATGGAGCCGCCGATCCAGACCGAGTACTTGCGCTCAGGGGGAGCGATGATCTGCAGAGGAAACAGTGGGTGAGGACCTGTCTCTGGGCTCCACCTCCACCCACAGGGGCTGGGCCAGCTCCAGGGGAGCAGCAGCTGCTTACCTTGATTTTCATCGTGCTGGGCGCTAGGGCTGTGATCTCCTTCTGCATCCTGTCGGCAATGCCTGGGTACATGGTGGTACCACCGGACAACACTGTGTTGGCATACAGATCCTTGCGGATGTCCACATCACACTTCATGATGGAGTTGAAGGTGGTCTCGTGGATGCCACAGGACTCCATGCCTAGAGGACAGAGCTCGTTTAGCGACTAACTTCTGTGTGGCCCATGCCCTTAGCTCCTGCACCATCCTCGGGACACCTACCCAGGAAGGAAGGCTGGAAGAGAGCCTCTGGACACCGGAACCGCTCATTGCCGATGGTGATCACCTGCCCATCAGGCAGCTCATAGCTCTTCTCCAAGGAAGAGGACGACGCAGCAGTGGCCATTTCCTGCTCAAAATCCAGGGCAACGTAGCACAGCTTCTCCTTAATGTCACGCACGATTTCCCGCTCAGCCGTGGTGGTGAAGCTGTAGCCCCGCTCGGTCAGAATCTTCATGAGGTAGTCTGTCAGGTCCCGGCCAGCCAGGTCCAGACGCAAGATGGCGTGGGGAAGGGCGTAGCCCTCATAGATGGGCACTGTGTGTGTGACCCCGTCACCAGAGTCCATGACAATGCCAGTGGTGCGCCCAGATGCATACAGGGACAGCACCGCCTGAATGGCCACGTACATGGCTGGGGTGTTGAAGGTTTCAAACATTATCTAGAGGAACAAAGAACACCTCAGTGAGTGGCAGTGGCAGAGACCCAAGGCTACCCACACCCACACTCTACATGCCGCATGCTACAAATGTGATGTGAAGGAAAAAAAAAAAAGGAACAGAACGCAGGCAGAAACGCAAACAGAAACCTGGAGGCCTCAGGGAGGAAATGCCAGGAGAGGAGGAACAGAGCCCTGGAAACACCAAAGAAACACTTGAATGTCAGGAAATGAGGCAGAACAGAAAATGGCTCGTCAGACGCAAGGACAGCACAGGCCTGGGTCGAGCCGTACCTGCGTCATCTTCTCTCTGTTCGCCTTGGGGTTCAGGGGGGCCTCGGTCAGAAGCACCGGGTGCTCCTCAGGGGCCACACGCAGCTCGTTGTAGAAGGTGTGATGCCAGATCTTCTCCATGTCGTCCCAGTTGGTGACGATGCCGTGCTCGATGGGGTACTTCAGGGTCAGGATTCCTCTCTTGCTCTGGGCCTCGTCACCCACGTACGAGTCCTTCTGGCCCATGCCCACCATGACGCCCTGCCAGAGAGAAGAACGGCGGTCACGCCTGCCCCACCCGCCGCGCACCTGGGGCCCAGGGCGGACTCCGGGGAGTCGCCTCGGCACTCACCTGGTGTCGGGGGCGCCCGACGATGGACGGGAACACGGCCCTGGGGGCGTCGTCGCCAGCAAAGCCAGCTTTGCACATGCCGGAGCCATTGTCAATGACGAGCGCGGCGATTTCTTCTTCCATGGCGATCTGCACGGAGACGCCACGGCGTCAGCGCAGCCCTCACCGCGCTCCGAGACGCAGCCCGGGAGGGGCGCCGCTCCCTCCCCACCACCCACCCAGCTCCCGGGGCCCGCGTAACCGTCGGCAACCGGCGGCCCCCCCGGTTCGGCCGCGGCGCGGAGGGGCTGCGCACTGCGGCGGGCCCCGCCCTGCCCCCAGCGGGAGCCGGAGCCGCGGATGCGGACCTCGGTCGGTCCACCGGCCGCCAGCGCCCTCCGCTCCGTGGAGGCGCGGGAGAGTATCCCGGGGGTTGAGCGGGTCACGGAGGAGCACTGAGCCCGGCTGCGAGCGCGAGGGGCGCGGGCCGCTTACCAGCGAATGCCGGGGAGACGGAGCAGCGAGAAGACACGAAGCGCAAACCGGCGGCGGAGTGTGAGACCGACCGCGGCCTCCCCCGCCGCTATTTAAGCGGGAGCGGGCCGCGCGCACCGGCGGAGGCGCGCGCGGCCCCAGAACATGTCCATATATGGCGATCTTTCCAAAAGCCGGGCGCCTATTGGCCCGCCCGCCAGGGACACGTGGGGCCCGGGGCCCGCCCGCCCCTAGCCCGCGCCTCCGCCAACCGCCCCGCCCGCGCCGCCCCCGCGTGCTCGAGACCCGGGCGCGGGCCTGGCCTGCGGGGGTCGCGGCCGAGTGGCGTGCGGGCGATCGGCTCTGCCCTGCCCCGGTACTGCAGCAGGGAGGGCCCGGGCTGCGCCCCGAAACTGCCAGGCCCCAGGGGGCCGCGCCCCGAGCTGGGGTGAGTCCCGTGGCCCCCGCCCGCCCGTCTGTGAATTCTGTACCCCGCACACCCCCGGGCGCTTTCCCTACAGGCTCGGGGCAGATTTGGGCCTCAGCAGCTGCTGCCTGGCTGGGGAGGGGCCATCAGGGTCCCCGGGGGTCCGGGGAACGGCCATCGCTTCGCGATCACGTGGGAGGGGGGTCCCCAGCTCTTGCATGCCGGCCACGTCCGCGTAGGCCCCTGCACCGGAGGAGGGTCGTCCCCCACGCAGGCCGGGGCCGGTTATCACCGGAAATCCCTGTCCACGGAGGGGGTGGGGGTGGGGGGCCTGTGTCATGCTGGTCTCTCGAGGACGTGGCAGGGAAACTGAGGCAAGGGAGGACTTCTGACTTTCAGAATGGTCCAGCCCCGCCCCCCCCTCGGGCAAGCTGGGCGAGACGTCTCTGCATCGATAATGAAGCCCGGGTCAAACTGGTTTTGGGGCACAGGATGCCCGGCCTTAGTCCGCCCCAGACAGGCGCGCGCGTGGGGGTCGGGGCGGGCATCGGTGGCCTTCGCCCAGGCTCTGGGAAACCTGTCACCCTTGGCGGGGTCGTGGACGCACCTTCCAGTGCTCGGCCTTGGCGACAGCCGGAGGGAAAAGCCCTATAGTTTCCCGGGTTTATCTGTAAGCTTCTGCAATTGTTCAGTGTGGAACTAGACCGAAGGGGCGCAGGGAGGTGACGGACCCCAAGGTCACAGGACAACCAGCTTGACCCTAGCGGCTGGGGGCGCTGCCCCACTCCCCACCAGCCCTCTCCCGAGCGCGCTCCGGGCGCCCTCAGTGCTGCAAGGTCAGCTCCGCCGTGGGAGGCGTGCACACGAGACTAAGAGGGCCAAGCAGCCCTGCCAGTTTACCTGCTGTGCACAAAACCCGTGCCAGCAGCCAGTCACCTTGTCGCCAGGCCGAGAAAGAAGGGCGCTAGGCCCGCGAGCAGCCTGGTTTTAGAGGTGGCCAAATGTGAGCATCACCAACGAAGGGGGATGCATGGCTGCATGGTTGCAGAAACGCCTCCGTGACCTAGGTGTAACCATGAGCCAGCGGGGGCTTCCACTCGTAGGTGGGGGTGGGTGGCCCCACGATGGGACAGCGCACCCCGAGAGATACAGGGAAAGTGGGAGGTTTCGGGAAACGCTCTCAGCCGGTGACCATCTCTCGCTCACACGCCCCTGGTACCCAAGTGCTGCCAAGGGCGGGGCGCAGTTAACCCCGGCTCTCTAGAGCGCCTTTGTCTGCGTGCGCGCAGGAGGCGCTGCGACTCGGGAACGGCTTTGTAAGGCCGGGCGCCTCGTCCCCCACCCCCGGCGGCGACGCGCGCGGCGGGGCCCAGGTGCGGCTCAGGTGTGCGGGTGGGGGCAGGGGCGGCGGGCGGCGCGCGGCCTTATTTGGCGATTTCGCCCCGCGCTCCGCCCGCCGCCTGGAGGCCCGCGGCCGCCCTGAGTCACGGGGGCGGACGTAACGGACGAGGCGCTCCTCGCCTTATTTAGTCAAGCAGGCTACCCATTGGCCCGCGGGACAAAGGGGCGGCGGTCCCGGCCGGTGCGCGCCGCAGACCCTCGGCTGTGTGTGCTCTGGGGCTCGGAGACGCGGCCCTCCCCGGGGACAGCGGGGGAGGGGCATGCCCCGGCGGAGCGGATCGGCGAGCGGCCAGGCCTCCTAACGCCGTGCATCCTGTGCGCGGGACGCAGGCGCTCTGTGCGCGCTGTGATTTTTCTGTAACCAGGCAGTGTGAAGCTTCACCCAAAGTCAGGTCGGGGCCGTTCTTGACTGCTGCGGAAGTTGGCGGCCCCACCCCTCTTGGAGCTGGAATGGAGGAGGCCTGCCAAGAGCTTGCAGGCCAGGGGCAGCGATCGCAGGTCTGCCAGGAGTGGGCGTGTCCTCCCGTGGTAAAGAGACTCAGTCTAGAGAAATGACAGGAATTTTTCCCCCTGTGCTGGCTTTGGTCAGTTATTGATGCATCTTATTTCCTATTCTGGTCGTTTAATGGCTGAGAAAACAGCAGTTCAAAGGGGAGTTGAGTTTTAGTACAGGCTGCCCCGACCCTGAAGCTCCCGCACGTGGTCTCTGCAACCGGTCAGTTCCTTCTCCCTGCAGCCTCTTTGGATGCTCCCTGGACTCCTGGCCACCTGTGTACTTTACCTCGGTCCTCCAGCACCTGCTCCATCACCTGGGCGCTTCATATTTCCTCCTAACAGGCTGCCTTGTTAGGCAAACAGAAGGAGGAAGGAGGAACTTAGTCCAGGGCCTCCACTCTTGGGCTCTGCTATTCCTGCCCTCAGGAATGTCAGCCTCACCCTGAAGCAGAAGGGACTGAAGAAGCTGTGACATTCAGGTCAGGTTTGGAACCTTTTGGTGAGGGAGGGCTGCCACACTGTAAGGTGCTAGCATTAGGGGGAATGGGTGAGCTCCTCCTCTGTCCTTGAAACGTTTCTGTGAGTCTAAAAACCCACTATAAAAAGTAAAATGTTGCCAGGCGGTGGTGGTGCACACCTTTAATCCCAGCATTCAGGAGGCAGAGGCAGGCTGATCTCTGTGAGTTCGAGGCCAGCCTGGTCTACAGAGCTAGTTCCAGGACAGGCTCCAAAGCCACAGAGAAACCCTGTCTCGAAAAACAAAAAAACAAAAAAACAAAAAAAAAATTCACTTTCCTGTCCTAGGCCTTTGCGGACACATTAAATGCAAGTGGGTACTTCCTGTCTGTCCAGTGCCAGGAGTCACAGGACTGGCCCTGGCCCTGCCCCTGAAGGTGAGGCCCAGGCAGTCTCCAGTGGCAGGGTAGTGAGCCAGGACTCGGCACATTACAACCATGAAGGTGAAAGTTCCGCAGGGCATAGTATGTTGGCCAACTGTGAGGCTGCCCTCCCCCTTTGGAGAGGACATCTGCCCAGCCCGAGCTGGTACCCAACTGCTCCAAGATCTTCCCAAGTATTCTGTTTTCATTTAGTGTCCTTATACGTCAGACCTGAGGCTAGACTAGGCAGGGCTGCCCGAAGGATACACTCACCCCCAGCCAGCTGAGACCCCAGAAAAAATTCTTCCCCAAGCCAGTGTGGTGGCCCCACCTTGATTCCATCACTCCAGCAGCGGAGGTAAGGTCAGCCTGGTCTACATAGTGAGTTTCTGGACAGCCAGGACTATACAGAGAAACCTGTCTCAAGGAAAAGAGAGACTGGTACTCCCCTGGGCCTTGCTCCCTGCTGGCTCCTGGAGCAGCTCCATAGGCCAGGTGTCTGCTCTTCACTGCTCTGTGTGGTGTGTGGTCCTGGGGGAGCCCTGCTGAGGACCCTCTGCCCCTCCTAAAGCCGATACTCCCCTGTGGTTCTTACTCCCAGTGCTCTCCTTCCGAACAACAGAAGACACAGCCAGCGGCCACCCCAGTCCTCTGAGCTGCCAGAGTGTCTGTCCCCCACAGTGAGTTCTGTGTACCCCATCTCTGTTGCCAGCACTGCCTCATGCTCTGAGCCCCATCCAAGGGCCCTGGGGCTCTTGTGTGAGGTTGAGGTTTCCAGTTCCACCCCTGCTGACTGCACCTTGGCTCCTGACTACTCTTCCACCTCTGCCCCAAGCCCTGGGCCCAGCAGTCTGAGGCTTCCAGTTATGTGCAGTTAGTCTGAGTAGCCACAGAAATCCTTGATGAAGCTGGACACCCGTACAGACGGGTAGGAAGTCAAATGGAGACGTAGGGTGTCCGACCCGTCTGTCCAGTGTGCTGTCCATCCCATGCCCCCCTCCCCCACTCTGGAGGAGGCAGAAGTGGGCAGGGCCTGGACAACCAAGAAAATGGGGCAGTTTCGGTTTCAACTCCCTGACCTCAAAATGCAGGGATTGGAGCACAGGGAGCGGAGAGCCCCATTCTCCATCCTTTCCCAGGGTCCCTTGCTATTCCCAGTTCATTGCCATCAGCTCTAGTGACCCCAGATAGGCTGAGGGCTGCAGGTGACAGGACAGGCTAACCTCCCCACCGTACCTCTGCTCCAGCTGGCTGCTGGCTGCAGGGAGTAGCCGCAGAGCTAGTCAGGAGGCTGGGAGCGGCCCTGACTAGGAGGAGGCCACGGCTGGACAATGGGCAGAAAGTGATTGCTCTGGCCATTCTGTGCCCCACAGCTGTTCCCCCTGCCATAGCTGGCGTGCACTAGAGGAGGTAGGCGGAGGGGAGGTGGTCCGGAGTTCTGCAGGCGCTCAGAAGGGGTACTCTGACTCTACCACTGCTCTCCCTAGGGAAGGAGGGAGGCGTGACCTGGGCGGGGCCCAGTGGGAGTGCGCTTTGCAGGGCGTGGGAACCTGTCCTCTGAGCCTGGCTTGCACTCAGAGGCCAAGTCCAGTGTCTGGCCCACGATGATGATGTACGGACCAATCCAGCTGCTAGCCACTCTCCACCGGCATCCTTGGAGCCAGTCCACTCTCCCCTTCCCTCTTTAGGGTCAGCGCTGGTATCCCGCGGAGAAACCTATCTTCAGAGGGGACAGTGGACCTCGGAAGGAAAACCAATGGGGTGGGTGGTCGGGAATGTGGAAAGGCTGCCTCAGACTTCAAGGCATGGGAAGCTTGCACCCCCTACACACACACACACTGCAGACAGGAGGAAAGCGAGGCACGCTCGGGCTTCACCTCCCCTTCCTGAGACCTCGGCCTGGGGCGGAGCGGAGCGGGTGAACGCAGGGCTTTCCTGGGTGGGCGCGGGCTGGGGGCAGGGACGCTTCCCGGGGGTTCGAGCTTGGAGTACAGAGCCCAGCAGATGGCGCCCCTGGCATGGGCCATGCGGAAGGCAGGTCAGTGGCTGGTCCGTGTCATTCCCGTGTGAACCGCCAGGTGGGTCCCGATACTGGGACTTAGTGAGGCTGAAAGGCGTAAAGCTCACTGGTTCCAAGTCATCCTCACTTCAAAGGCCGAGAAGGACCCTGAAGTTCCTAACCACGCAGGGCTAGGGCTGACCCGCCGCTGAGTCACCTCTGGCAGGGTAACCACGGCAGGATTGCCGCCAAGCAACGGATGACCTCAGCTGGCGCTTGATGCACGGGGAGGAGGTGGGGCAGGGGCAGCCAGCACCCAGAACAGCTGGGACTAACTGCCTGATAGGACCAGACCATCGGATATCCTGGAGCAGATGCACACATAGGGACCCCAGCGTACAGGCACACCCCGACCTGGTGTGTCTAATTACGAGTGTGAGAGATTGCGCCCAGCTGCCTCGCTTTGTACTTCCTGGGTGTCATGGGGTCATACCATCACTGAGCCACCTCACAGCCATCATTTCTCAGAAAAGGGAAAGGGTGGTTCAGGGAAGGCAGTGCCGGTCGCAGAGCCGGAAGTTACTATAGAGGAGGTGAAGACTCAGCCCCTCCACACACCCGCTGAGTCAAAGGGTTTATTTTTTTCTCTTCTACCTCCTTATCTTTCTTTTTTGATTTTTGAAACAAGGTCTTGTTATATAGCTGCTCTGTAGGCCAGGCTGGCTTCAAATTCATAAAAACGTTAGGATTGAAGGCCAGCACCACCTTGCCTCGTGGTTTTTGATTTGTTTCTTTTGGTTTGGTTTTTCGAGACAGGGTTTCTCATAGCTTTGGAGTCTGTCCTAGAACTCACTCTGTAGACCAGGCTGGTCTCGTACTGAACTCACAGAGATCCGCCTGCCTCTGCCTCCTAGTGCTGGGATTAAAGGTCAACACTACCTTGCCGTGTGGCCTTTTTGTTTTGGGTGGGGTGGCTTTAGCTTTTTCCAGACGGGTTTTTCTGTATAACAGTCCTTGCTGTCCTGGAACTCGATCTGTAGACCAGGCTCATTGTCTTTTTAATGGAGTGGGTACGTGACTGTTTCCTTGACTTCTAGCATTTGGTGGAATTTTTCATTTTTTTTTACAAAGAGTCATTTGTGTGTAGTTGTGTGTGTATGTGTGTCATGTGGATGCAGGTGCTCGTGGAGGCTGTGTGTGTGTGTGTGTATGTGTGTCATGTGGATGCAGGTGCTCTCAGATGCTGTGTGGATGTGGGTCATGCGGATGCAGGTGCTCATGGAGGCTCTGTGTGTGTGTGTGTGTGTGTGTGTCGTGCGGATGCAGGTGTTCTCGGAGGCTCTGTGTGTGTATGTGTGTCGTGTGGATGCAGGTGTTCTTGGAGGCTGTGTGTGTGTGGATGTATGTCATGTGAATGCAGGTGTTCTCGGAGGCTGTGTGTGCGTGTGTGGATGTGTGTGTGGATGTGTGTCATGTGAATGCAGGTGCTCATGGAGGCTCTGTGTGTGTGGGGGGGTGTCATGTGGATGCAGGTGTTCTCAGAGGCTGTGTGTGTGTAGATGTGTGGATGTGTGTGTGGATGTGTGTTGTGCGGATGCAGGTGTTCTTGGAGGCTCTGTGTGTGTGTATGGATGTGGGTGTCGTGTGGATGCAGGTGCTCTCGGAGGCTGTGTTTGTGTGTGGATGTGTGGATATGTGTGTGGATGTGTGTCGTGTGGATGCAGGTGCTCTCGGAGGCCGTGTGGATGTGAATGTGGATGTGTGTTGTGTGGATGCAGGTGCTCTCGGAGGCTGTCAAATACCCTGGAGCTGGAGTTACAAGCAATTGTGAGCTGCTAGTCATGGATGCTGGGAACTGGGTCTGCTGGAAGGTCAGCAAGTGCTCTCGACAACTGATACTTTCTCCAGCCCCCTCACCTTTTTTCTCTAATGTTTTTCCTGTGTTTTTTTGTTTTATTTTGAAATAGGGTCTCCCTATGTATCTCTGTCCTGGAACTTGCTCTGGAGACCAGGCTGTCCTCAAACTCAGAGCTCTGCCTGCCTCTGCCTCCTGAGTTCTGTGATTAAAGGTGTGTGCCACCATACCTGGCCTGAATTTTTTTTTCATTTTTAACATTTGTTCTGAAGTAATATCAAATATAACTGTTTATAAGCACCTTGCCTACTGTTCCCTGCCTCATTTCTGAGACATTTTACAAGGTGGTCCAGACTTGATGTCCTAGCATCCCATCCTCTTCACAGCACAGCCATCAGGAAACAATGCTACCATAATCTACGGTCTTAAGGTTCCTACTGCTGCGAAGAAACACCATGACCATGGCAACATTTATAAAGGAGAACATTGACGATTTCAGAGGTTTAGTCCATTATCATCATGGTGGGGAGCATGGCAGCGTGCAGGCTGACGTAGTGCTAGGGACAGAGCTGCTACACGGTGATATGCAGGACACAGGAAGTAGACTGAAACACATGATGTGGCTTGAGCATATGAGACCTCAAAGCCCGCCTCTACAGTGACACACTTCCTCCAACAAGGCCACACCTCCTTATAGTGCCGCTCCCTTTGGAGGCCATTTTCTTTCAAACCACCACATCTACAGTTTGTATATTAGTGTTAAGAACATTTTTTTTTTTATAGATCCAGCCCGGGACCATACATTTCATTTTTTTGTTATAAGCATTCATACTTTTAATTCCCAAGACCTCTCATTCTGTGACTATTCAAAAATTAACTATCACTGGAGAGAAGACTCAGCAGTTGGAATTCTTGCTGCTCTTCCAGAGGACCCAAGTTTGACCGCCATCGCCCTAAGAGGTGTGACAGCAGCTCCAAGATGTTCAGGTCTGGGTACTGCCACCACACACACGGGTCTTTTTTTCTTTTTTCTTTTCCAGACAGGGTTTCTCTGTGTAGCCTTGGCTGTCCTAGAACTCACTCTGTAGACCAGGCTGGCCTCAAACTCACAGAGATCCGCCTGCCTCTCCCTCCCAAGTGCTGGGACTAATGGTGTGAGCCACCCCTGCTCAGCTATGATTAGATCTTTTAATCCCAGTGCTTGGGAGGCGGAGGCAGGCAGATGGAGCTCGGTGAGTTCTTAAACAGTGACTGGTGGGGAGGACCCCACCCATTGTGGGTGGTCTGTGCTACCTGGTGATCTGAGCGTATGAGAAAATGGGCTGAGCATCAGCAATGGAGAACAAGCACACTGTGGCTTCTGCTTCATCTGTTGCCTCCAGGTTTCTGCCTTGATCCCTGAACTGACTTCTCTGGATGATGGCTAAAAGATGTCAGGTGAAGGGGCTGGAGAGATGGCTCAGCGGTTAAGAGCATTGCCTGCTCTTCCAAAGGTCCTGAGTTCAATTCCCGGCAACCACATGGTGGCTCACAACCATCTGTAATGATGTCTGGCGCCCTCTTCTGGCCTCCAGGGATACACACAGACAGAATATTGTATACATAATAAACAAACAAATAAATATTTAAAAAGATGTCAGGTGAAATAAACCCTTCCTCCCCAAGTTGCTGTTGGTCCCGGCGTTTACCACAGTGGTAGGAATCCTACCTGAAACAAGTAGGTTGCAGCAGTGCATGCCTGTGATCCTAGATCCCAGCACTTGGGAAGAGGCAGGGGGAGGGGGGATCCCTGGGACTTCCCGCTCAGGAGGGAAAGGCGTTTATGGTGGAATATGCTGACCTGAGGTCGCTCTGCAAGGTGGGGAAGAACTGAATCCAGAGTTGTCTTCTGATCCGCACACACACATAATAAATAAACAAGTAGGGAAGATGGAGTGGTGTGGGACAGATGTCTGTATTCTGTCAATTATATTTTTTTTTTTTTTTTTTTTTTTGGTTTTTCGAGACAGGGTTTCTCTGTAGCTTTGGTGCCTGTCCTGGAACTAGCTCTTGTAGACCAGGCTGGCCTCAAACTCACAGAGATCCGCCTGCCTCTGCCTCCCGAGTGCTGGGATTAAAGGCGTGCGCCACCACCGCCCGGCTGTCAATTATATTTTAAATAAACGCTGATTGGCCAGTAGCCAGGCAGGAAGTATAGTGGGAACAACCAGACAGAGAGCAATGGAAAGGTACCCAGCGTCAATTTTTTTTTTTTTTGAGACAGGGTTTCTCTGTGGTTTTGGAGCCTGTCCTGGAACTAGCTCTTGTAGACCAGGCTGGTCTCGCCAGCGTCAATTTTTGTTCAGACCTCCAGATGTTAGGAATATTTCCTAGCATGAGCTCTCGGCCGATGCAAAATCCCAATCAAGCCAAATCAAAACAAACCAAATTAAAAGATATCCAGGTTTAATTGGACTCCTGTGCTCTCAGGTGGCCCTGAGGTGAACCAGAAAGTCGCCAAAGTGACCACCACGGGGAAAAGGGAAAAACCATGTTATTTATTTTTGGGGGATCATAGCCTGGGGGAGTGGTCTTGACCTTTCCTGGGGAGGGGTCAAGGTATGGTGAGCTACCTTGACTCTCCTCGGGGAGGGGTCAAGATGCAAAGATGGAGGCCAGAGACCAGGGATTTACAATATTCACATACATCCATGTCTACACAAAGGACAAATACACACACATTAAAAGTGCATGTGACTTGCCAGACATGCCTTTAATCCCAGCACTCCAGAGGCAGAGGCAGGCAGATCTCTGTGAGTTCAAGGCCAGCCTGGTCTACAGAGCTAGTTCCAGGACAGCCAAGACTGTTTCACAGAGAAACCCTGTCGAGGGGTGGAGGGGGGGAGAAGCACCTGTGACTGACGTAAGGAGGGTCTAGTTTATGGAGAGCAAGCTGAGCTCGGCAGGCCAGTGTTGCTGTGTATCTGGGCATGATGGCAGAGGTGGCCCCTGGTGTTGAGGGCTCAAGTCATCCACACAGGTACCTGTCTCCTAGGAGCAGACCTAGTCCTCAGTGAGTCCCACACATTCAGGGACTCAGGAATGCTCTCCCTGCCCTGAGGTTTGAGGTTGGGGGATGACCTGTGGTCACATGCTTGCTGTGATACCCTCCATTCTGTCCTTATTCCTCGTGGAGACTCTTGACTCTTGGCCTTGTTGGAGCCTTGGATTCTCTGATGTGGCAGAGTCCTCTGGTCTCCCCTTTCTTGTCTTAGCTTGTGAGACATCACCGCTTTGTGGTTTTAAAACACTGAGAGCCAGGCCGGGCGGTGGTGGCGCACGCCTTTAATCCCAGCACTTGGGAGGCAGAGGCAGGCAGATCTCTGTGAGTTCGAGACCAGCCTGGTCTACAAGAGCTAGTCCAGGACAGGCTCCAAAACCACAGAGAAACCCTGTCTCGAAAAACCAAAAATAAATAAATAAATAAAACACTGAGAGCCAGTAGATCTCATGACTTCTGTTTGTGAAGGGGGCTGGTGTGGCACAGGAGTTGACACACGACAGATGTTTCCGTCACTGTTTTGTGCTCTGGTGGCACCTGGAGATAAACCCAAGGGCCTCGTGTCTAACAGGTAGGTAGGGAAAGAATCTGTCACTGAGCTATACAGCAGCAGTCGAAACTGTTCTTTTAGCCAGGCATGTATTTACATGCCTGTAATTTTTTTTTTTTTTGGCATAAAGCTAAAATATTTATTGCAGGAGAGAGGGGGAGAGAGAGAGAGAGAGAGAGAGAGAGAGAGAGAGAGAGAGAGAGAGAGATTGAGAGGAGAGGAGAGACAAAAAACCCGTCTGTAATTTCTTTTTTGTTATTTTATGTGCATTGGTGTTTTGCCTGCATGCATGTCTGTAAGGGTGTCAGATCTTGAAGTTACAGACAGTTGTAATCTTCCATGTGGGTGCTGGGAATTGAACCTGGGTCCTCAGGAGGAACAGCCGGTGCTCTTAACTGCCGAGCCATCTCTCCAGCCCACATGCCTGTAATTTCAACCCTGGCGAGGTAGAGGATACCCTATAAACACAGGGAAATTAAAACAACATCATCAGCCGGGCAGTGGTGGTGCACGCCTTTAATCCCAGCACTCAGGAGGCAGAGGCAGGTGGATCTCTGTGAGTTCAAGGCCAGTCTGGGCTACAAGAGCTAGTTCCAGGATAGACTCCAAAGCTACAGAGAAACCCTGTCTCAAAACAAAAACAACAACAACAACAAAAAAAAAAAACCAACAATCCAAAAAAAGGAGGAAAGGCCACGAATTTGAAAGAGTAAAAGGTGAAATCTGGGAGGTTGGAGGAAGGCGAAGGAAGAAGACATGCTCTAATTATATCATAACCACAAAAAAATAAAATAAAAAATGGAAAACAAGCCGGGCGGTGGTGGCGCACGCCTTTAATCCCAGCACTCGGGAGGCAGAGGCAGGTGAATCTCTGTGAGTTCGAGACCAGCCTGGTCTACCAGAGCTAGTGCCAGGACAGGCTCCAAACCACAGAGAAACCCTGTCTCGAAAAACCAAAAAAAAAAAAAAAAAAAAATGGAAAACAGCAACAGAAAGAATCCCGGTGCTTCATGAGCTGCCTTGCTCAGGCTGGGATCAGGGAAGGTTGTCAGGAAGGAGAGGGAGGAGGGGGAGGGGCGGGGGAGGGGAGGCGCTTGCTGCTGTGCAGGCAAGAGACTCCCTCCCTGTGCTCCTCTGTCTAGTATGACTCCCCTCCCTCGCTGAGCAGAGCCTGTCACCCTAAACCAGGCCTGCGGGCCTCAGTAAGTGAACCTAGAAAGAGTCAATGATGCGAGGCCCCTCCCACTTTGCCCTGTGTAAATGGAACTGCAGAAAGCCCAGCATGAAAAATTAATTCAAGAGCCCAGGGAGAGAGAGAACGGCAGGAGGCGGGGCCTGGGCCTCTGCCAAACTGGACCCTGAGCAGGAGCAGGCGCCCTGCACAAGGGTGAGACAGTCAAGGTGTGGGCAGTGTTGGGCAGCATGGTGCCAGTTGGGTAGCCTGCCATTTTTGCAGGGCCAGGGAGCCTGGGAGACCAGGAAGTGGCTGGCTACAGGGGTTGGCAGGACAGAGGATCTGAACCTTTGCCGTGGCTGAGAGGGGTGGGGCTGGAGAGCATCTCTGAAAGTGTGAAGTCCCAGGGTTTTCTGGTCTCCCTGAAGGGCTGTGAAAGGCCAGCCCTTGGCCACAGGTCTGTCCAGCTGTTTCCCAGTTCCCAGGGCTCTGGTCCATCAGCGGGGGAACACCCACCACTGACAAGCCTGTGCCAGCTCACACCACCAGCTTCAGCGCTGCTGGGCACCCAGCCTGGCCCATATGCTGGTTGCCATGGCAGTAGGCAGCACGCTGGCAGGAGACCCAGGTTGGGCTAATCTAGACAGGGGGTGGGGATTTATCTGGTTCTGGGGTACTATTAACACTTTCAGGACAGGTTTGGGGACTAGGGCAGAAAAGCCCTTTAGTGGTCAGGGAGACCCATCCCCCAGCACTCAGAGAGAGGTTTCCTAAGAGCTAGGTGTGTGGTGAGTACCTTGAGTCTGGGGGCCTCCAGGGTACTCTCCGCCCTGCCCCAAGCTGGACTGCCATGGAGAAGGGCATCAACTCAGACCCTAGCCTTGCCATAGCCAGGCTAACAGCCGAGATGACCCTTGCCTTTCAGACTCAGGTTAGAATGACCCCCTGCTGGGTCCCCTCACAGTGTGCTGTTCTCTGAAGTAGGGGTTGGGGCATTGCTCACCCCAGTGGCCTCTCAGAGTCCCCAAAGGTGCTCCTCCGCCAAGATGTACATCAGGCGGTCATCTGACATCGAGGCCCAGACCTGGTGCAGTAGCATCAGGCAGGCACACACTGGGCATACCGTCCTCCCCTCTGGTTCTAGCTGGCTCAGGGTGGATAGATGGACTCCTAGAGAGGACATTCTTCCCAGGGTGCAGCGTCAGACACATACACGGACCCAAGATAAGAGGTGTGCAAGCTGGGCAGTGGTGGCCCACGCTTTTAATCCCAGCACTGGGAGGTGGAGGCAGGTGGATCTCTGTGAGTTTGAGGTCATCGGGCCTATATGTAGAGCGAGTTCCAGGACAGCCAGCGCTGCTACACAGAAACCCTGTCTTGAAAAACCAAAAAATGAAAATAAAAATAAAGGGTGTGCATTGGGGCTGGAGAGATGGCTCAGTGGTTAAGAGCACTGGCTGCTCTTCCTAAGGACCCAGGTTCAATTCCCAGCACCCATATGGCAGCTCACAACTGTCTGCAACTCTAGTTCCAATGGCTCCAACTTTCTCACACAGGCCAAATACCAACATGCATAAAAATTAAATGAATAAGCCGGGCGGTGGTGGCGCACGCCTTTAATCCCAGCACTCGGGAGGCAGAGGCAGGCGGATCTCTGTGAGTTCGAGACCAGCCTGGTCTACAGAGCTGGTTCCAGGACAGGCTCCAAAGCCACAGAGAAACCCTGTCTCGAAAAACCAAAAAAAAAAAAAAAATTAAATGAATAAATAAATAAATAAAAAGAAGGAAAAAAGAAAGGTGTGTTTTTTATCATCTCAGTACCCTGAAAATGGACCAGAGGATCAAGCCTGCCGTAGACTTGTGTGTACCTGGAATCTGACCTACACCCTGAATAGGGGAGCCTTTAAGCGGGTTATGCCAACATCCACAAGAGGGTTCTGAGCTGGCATCTGGGGCAGCATCTTCAGAGGCTGGGCTGGCTCACCAGGTGACTACAGTGACTCAGCCCAGCTCCCTTTGAACCTTCACACACACCAACACAGACACGTTCGCTACCAATCCTGTCCACAGCAGTACAACTTCCCACAGAACCGCAGCTCATAACACAGGAACAAGACCCAACACCAGTCGGACACTTAGGCATCACCTACTCCGAGATAGAAGCCCTGATGGGATCTGGAACTGAAAGACTCCCTTTGGAGACCGCAGTGGAGGTCTGGATGGTGAGACCCAAGAGAGCTGCCTCCCTCCGAGGAGACCCTCCTCACACACCCTGGTGCCCAGCAGGCCCTCATCATCACACAAACGTCAATGCCAATAGCTCTGAGGCTGTCCGGGGAGTGTCCCCAAACCGAGCAGCCACCTACACTCCTGCTCTGTTATCAGGAGACTGTCCAGAGCCAGGCCGCTTAGTGTCTGGCGGCCAGACGTCCTCCCGCTAGGCACCTGATGCCGGTGAGCCCTGCCAGCACCAGTCAGGCTAATGAAGCCGTTATGCCAATCAGAGGGACTAGACACCCAGGGCTCCTCTGCAGCCTGGTTGGGCCACATTGCACAGCTGGCTCTCAGCAGTCCCCGTCACAGACCAGCAGAACTAGCCTCTGGGACCCGACTGAAGTGGGTCTCACTTCAGTCTCCGCATGGACACAGCCTGGACGTCACGTCACCTCGGACTGTCTCTAGGGCAGTACCGGCGCACGGCCTGACCACACTTTCAGTTGGTGCCTCGTCCACGGGTGTGGTCACAGGGGAGAGTGTGTACACGCTCTGTCGTGAGTCCGATCCTGAGCTCTCCGTTGAGGCCAGTTCCCTTCCTTCCTCAGTGTTTCCGTGTGCTGGATGGCTCTGCCTCACCCTCTGCACGCTCCGGCTGCCCCGTATGAGTCCCTGACCATGGCCACTTGAGGGTGAAGAGCCCAGGAGGATGAGAGGACTGGGGCCATGGCCGGAACCGCTCCACATCCTCCTGTGACTGACCCCCAGGAAGGCCTTCACATGCTGTCGTGGGCTTCCCAGTCCACAACAGTCATGCCCCGTTATGAGGAAGAAGACACCAGTTCTGGCTCAGGCCCAGGACAGGCAGCTCCAGTTCCCTGCTTGGCTCTGGTCCCCTGAGGCAGGTGCAGCACACAGGAACGTGGGGTAAAGCTGAGCAGGGCCACTGAAGCTCTCCAAGGTTCCTCAGACGCCGGATGGAGAGGGTGCAGCCAGGGGGTCCTCGGGGTGAAAAGGAGCCAGGGGTCATGGGTGGCCAGCTTCCAGAATCTGAACAAGTTCACGCCCCATCCCCCCTTTTGGATTCCATGCAGCACTTTTGGAAATATGGGGGAGACTGTGCCCCACACAGCCTCCTGTTGTCAAGTCTGTAAAGGCCACAAGTCAAGCCTGCATCCTGCTCTGATCTAAGCAGCAGTAATGGGGTCCCCAGATCTGCTGAAGGCCCTTGAAGCTAGATCACCCTGAGCCCCCTGCACAGAAGGGAAAAACATCACAGCCCAATAGTTGGCAGAGTACATAGGAACCCTGGTACACCTGGTTCTTTGCCTGCTACAGGGGTGTGTTCCCGCACAAGGCAGTCCCGAATGCGAGCATCACATGGTCTCCCTAGTGTACCATCTGAGGCTGCTCTTTCCAAACCTAGAGGACCAGGAACATCAGGGCACACTGTCTCCGCGCTGCCATCCCTGGTCAGTGTCAGGGTGTCCCAGCCTTACTGCTGGTCCTTCCACCCTTCCTGCTGCCTTCTAGCCCACGGACAGGGACAGCGTCAGACCCAGGGCTGCACACGAGGGTAGGAACCACGGGCCAGGATGCGGCTGCATGCTACAGGGGGCCTTCCTGCTCCTGGCAGCAGGAATCAGAGATGCAGTAATTGGATCCTGCAGAGGATCTGGCTGAGGGTGGAGGGCTGAGATCAGGTTGCCGCCCTGCTGTGAGTTTTCCACTGGCTGCTTTTTCTGCCTTGGGAAAGAGCTGGGCTGGACTGAGGGTCTGAGCTGGGGGGTGGAAGGCCCTGAAGCAAGAGGCAGTAAGAAGAGAAGCTAAGAGGAGTGCGACCCACAAGATAGGATATAGGACCTAGACGGCCGTGGGTGAGGACAAGGAGGTGGTCAGTCTTGCTCTTGTCCTCCTGGGCCTCAGGTTCTGGCCCTGGTGCTCTCCAGGAGCCTCTGAAATCCAAGCTGCGGGTAAAAGCAAGAGGCTACTTCTTCTACGCTGGTGTGTCTCTGATCCGCCCCCCTCACCCGCCCTCGGCTGCCCACTGGCCATGTAAGATCTGCCTGGGTGGCCAAGGCCACAAGACAGAGGCAGCGTTGGAGCAGGTAGTATCCATGTCACTGACTAGGCTTGGGGGCCAAGGGCCAGCTAAACAGAGCTGGGCCTCCGGGGGGGCCACAGGGCCCCTGAACACTTAGAGAGAGCATCCCAGGCCCCTGAAGCAACGTGACTTGCCTTGAAGATGCCAACCAACGGGCTGCACCAGGTGCTGAAGATCCAGTTTGGCCTCGTCAACGACGCCAACCGTTATCTGACAGCAGAGAGCTTTGGGTTCAAGGTCAACGCTTCAGCATCCAGCCTCAAGAGGAAGCAGACGTGGGTCCTGGAACCTGACCCAGGGCAGGGCACCGCTGTGCTGTTCCGCAGCAGCCACCTGGGCCGCTACCTGTCGGCAGAAGAAGATGGGCGTGTGGCCTGTGAGATGGATCGGCCAGGCCGTGACTGCCGCTTCCTGGTCTTGCCGCAGCCTGACGGGCGCTGGGTACTGCAGTCGGAGCCGCACGGTCGCTTCTTTGGTGGAACGGAGGACCAACTGTCCTGCTTTGCGACGGCGATCTCCCCGGCAGAGCTGTGGACTGTGCACCTGGCCATCCACCCACAGGCTCACTTGCTGAGCGTGAGCCGCCGGCGCTACGTGCACCTGTGTCTGCAGGAGGATGAGATGGCGGCCGACGGTGACATGCCGTGGGGTGTGGATGCGCTGCTCACCCTCATTTTCCAGAGCAGGCGGTACTGCCTCAAGTCCTATGACAGCCGCTACCTGCGCAGCGATGGCCACCTTGTCTGGGAGCCCGAAGCCCGTGCCTGCTACACGCTAGAGTTTAAGGCGGGCAAGCTGGCCTTCAAGGACTGCGATGGCCGCTACCTGGCACCCGTGGGACCTGCCGGCACACTCAAGGCTGGCCGCAACACGAGGCCCGGCAAGGATGAACTCTTCGACCTAGAGCAAAGTTATCCACAGGTGGTGCTGGTGGCTGCCAACCACCGCTACGTCTCTGTGAGGCAAGGTAGGGTGCATCCGTGTGCAGCTGACATTGTGTCGTGTGCCACACGTATGTGACACGTGTGCTGGGTTGTGTGTGTGTATCTGTGTGTATCTGACATTGTGTTGTGTGTGCCACATGTGTGCTGGGTTGTGTGTGTGTATCTGACATTGTGTCGTGTGTGCCACACGTGTGTGCCATGTGTGCTGGGGGTGTGTCTGTGTGCAGCTGACATTGTGCTGTGTGTCACACGTGATGGGTTGTGTGTATCTGTGTGCAGCTGACACTGTGTCGTGTGTCACATGTGCTGGGTTGTGTGCGTATATGTCTGTATGCAGCTGGCATTGTGTCGTGTGTGTATCACATGTGCTGTGGTGTGTGTGTGTCCACTGGAGATGGGTGTTTCCACAGACAGGGTAAGCGCACGAGCCCGCTGAGGGCTGCTGGCTCCAGGAGTGCTCATCTCTCTCTGGACGCCTGGCGAATGCCCGCTGCCCACTGGGCTGCCGCTGTCTCTAAGACTGGAGCGGTGCGTTGAGACATCGGCAGAGTCTGAGGGCAGTGGGAAGGTGGGGAGAGGCTGGGGAGGCCCCGCTCTTTCTTGCTCTTCTGCTGCCCTCCTTTCTGCTCTTTGGGGGAGATAAGGGAGGGGCCAGGGCAGGGCAAGGATGACTCTCATATGCCTGACCAATGGGGACCTTATGGTGCCCCAAGAGTGGGAGAGTTCACGGTTATCTTCAGTGTTAGTAGACACAAGCCAAGGCAACCTTGCCCGGGACCTGGGCTTTTAGAGCAAAGGCACCATCTCCACCTGCGGGGTGTGGCTTGGCCACTGGTCACTTGTGTGACACCTGAGTAGTTTGGGGTAAACACAGTGTTCCTGTTGCCCCAGGTGGAAGCCAGAGGTCTGAGAGGCCCCAGGCTACCGGCATAACCCTGGTCCAGGCCAGAAAGTAGAATTGTTTCCATCGTGGGTTCTGAGCTCATGCACCCCAAGTACTGAGACACACCCTGACCTGAAAGCTCTCTAAGCTCAAAGGAGGATGTGAGGCAGGGAATGCCCCTCCCTATTCGCTGAGACCCCTTTCATGACAGCACTTGCCAGAGAAAGGGCAGCGCCCATGAGCCGATCAATCATGCCACTGCTATAGTATGCAGATAACCAGTCTCTTCGGGCACCTTATGACCACCCATGTGAGAGGCCAGCCTGCTGAGGCCCTCTGGATGCAGTCATGGCTTTCAGGCCAGTCTGGAGCAATGGCAGACGTAGTCACCAGCATGTGGCCCTCTTCCCCAACACCAATCCCGCTGTCCAGCCACACTATCTGGCCCGGAGAAGGCTCAGATGTCCATGGTCCTTAGCTAAGCAAGCTAGCTGGGGCAGTGGTGGTGGAGTCCTTCCTGGGGAGGAGGAGGGGGCAGACATGGATGGATTGTAACAGAGACCCCGGAAGGAGGGTGCCAACGGTAGTGTCAACACTGATGGCCGAGCTATGGGGTTGGTGGTGCTGTTAATGGTGACGGAGGGTGAAAGTGGTAGAGATGGTGATGGAGATGGTGGTGGTGAAGACGGTGATGGAGATGGTGTTGGTAGTGATGGCGACCGTAATGATGGCATTAGGAGCTGTGATGGTGGTGGTTATTGTGGAGGCTTGGGAGGTGGTGGTGGAGGTGGTGGAGGTGGTGGTGATGGTGGTGGAGGTGGTGGTGGAGGTGGTGGAGGTGGTGATGGTGGTGGAGGTGGTGGAGGTGGTGGTGGAGGTGGTGGTGGAGGTGGTGGTGGAGGTGGTGGTGATGGTGGTGGAGGTGGTGGTGGAGGTGGTGGTGGTGGTAGAGGTGGAGGTGGAGGTGGTGGTGGTGGTGGAGGTGGTGGAGGTGGTGGTGGAGGTGGTGGTGGAGGTGGTGGTGGTGGTGGTGGAGGTGGTGGTGGAGGTGGTGGTGGAGGTGGAGGTGGAGGTGGTGGATATGGTGGTGGAGGTGGTGGAGGTGGTGGTGGAGGTGGTGGTGGAGGTGGTGGTGGTGGTGGTGGAGGTGGTGGTGGAGGTGGTGGTGGAGGTGGTGGTGGAGGTGGTGGTGGTGGTGGAGGTGGAGGTGGAGGTGGTGGTGGTGGTGGAGGTGGTGGTGGAGGTGGTGGTGGAGGTGGTGGTGGTGGTGGTGGAGGTGGTGGTGGAGGTGGTGGTGGAGGTGGAGGTGGAGGTGGTGGATATGGTGGTGGAGGTGGTGGAGGTGGTGGTGGTGGATATGGTGGTGGAGGTGGTGGTGGAGGTGGTGGTGGAGGTGGTGGTGGGATGCGGGCTGGAGAGATAACTCTGGGGAGCACTGGCCTTCTGTGTACAACACCCTGAGTTCCATCCCCAGCACTAAAGAAAAAAGTCAGGGCACTGGGTAGGATCGTGTCTGTGTGGATTACTTTTCAGCCTTTAAGATAAAAAAGTGTGTGTATATGTGCGCACGGGAGGGGTGTGCGCACGGGAGGGTTGTGCGCACAGGAGGGGTGCGTGCACAGGAGCACAGGTGCCTGCAGAAGCCAGAGTGGGTGTCGGGTCATCTAGAACTCTAGCTATAGGTGGCCATAGATGACTGGGTAAGGGTGCTGAGGACAGGACTCAGGTCCTCTGCAAGAATGTAATGTCCTTAAACCCTGAGCCGTTTCTCCAGCCTGCTTTTTAGTTTTTTAACTTTTATTATTAGCTGGGTGTGGTGGTGCACACCTTTAATCCCAGTACTTTCAAGGCAGAGGCGGGTGGATCTCTGTGAGTTTGGGACCAGCCTGGTCTACACAGTGAGTTCTAGAGTTACATATGAGATCCTCTCCTGAAAAAATAAATAAAATTGTGTGTGTGTGTGTGTGTGTGAGAGAGAGAGAGAGAGAGGCACACGCATGCCATGACACACTTGTAGAGGTCATTTTTCTCCACCCACCTTTACATGAATCCCTGGACCAATCCCAGATTGTCAGGCGTTGGCAGCGAGCACCTTGTCTTGCTAAGCCACCTCACTGACCTCTTTTCCGCATGTTGATGAACCTGTTGTGAGTCCCTCCCTTTCGTGGGTGATCTCCTAAGCTTCCCTGGGCTGGTGGTGCTGCCAGCTGTCCCAGCTTTGGGACGGATGTGTTCGGGTGGAAGTGATTCTGGGTGGTGGATTTGGGTCTATTTGTCCTGGCCCCAAACTTGTCTCCGAGTCAGGAGCTGCCTGTGAGTCACCAGTGTGCAGTTTCCCCCACTGGACTTTTTTTTTTAAATATTTATTTATTTATTATGTATACAATATCCTGTCTGTGTGTCTGCCTGCAGGTCAGAAGAGGGCACCAGACCCCATTACAGATGGTTGTGAGCCACCATGTGGTTGCTGGGAGTTGAACTCAGGACCTTTGGAAGAGCAGGCAGTGCTCCTAACCGCTGAGCCGTCTCCCAGCCCCCACTGGACTTCTTTTCTGCACCAAGCACAGCCTCCACCTGCCCCGCCCTCATGTCACTGCAGGGCTCACGCTCAGAGCAGCTGTGAACACTGCTTCTGCTGGCAACAGACAGACTCAGCCCCTCGTGAATCCTGTCAGACAAGCCCCACACCCACCATCCAGGCCGTCTGGACTCTGGGGTCGCCCACTGCCGGGTCAGCTCCCTAGAGGCAGGTGACCATGAGGAGGATGTTTGGTAGCATTGTCTGCAGAGGGTGATATGGGGACACAGCACCTTGGCCTGTGACACAGACATGTGGCAGTGGCTGAAGACAGTGAATGTGCTAGTTGGTATGCCCAGCTAAGTCCTTTGACCTGCTTCTGCCCTCTGTCCCTGCAAGAGGCTTTGTTGAAAGGCCACTTGTCCTGCGGCCTGTTGCATTCATCCATGAGACTCATTACCCAGACTTTCCCATTGACTTCTGTTCGCCATGTGGATTGGTTCATGAGGTTAGGGCTGGCCTTGGTTCCAGCTGTCCAGCTCAGCGATTGTTACTACAATGATGAAGCTGGCAGAGATGGGGACAGTTGGGCCAGGTCTGGAGAGACAGCTTAGGAGTTAAGAGCACTAGCTGCTCTTCCAGAAGACCCAGGTTTGATTCCCAGTACCAGGAGATCTGATTTTCTCTTCTGACCTCTGAGTTCACTACACAAGTGGTACAGACATACACACAGGCAAAACACTCATGCACATAAAAAATAAACCCTGTGAGTTCAAGGCCAGCCTGTTCTACAGAGCTAGTTCCAGGACAGGCTCCAAAGCTACAGAGAAACCCTGTCTTGAAAAACAAAAACTTAAAAAAACAAACTGCTGGGGGCTGGAGAGATGGCTCAGAGGTAAGAGCACTGACTGATCTCACATACGGACTCACATACAGAGGTCCTGAGTTCAATTCCTAGCAACTACAAGGTGGCTCAAAACCATCTGTAATGAGATCTGGTGCCCTCTTCTGGCCTCCAGGGGTACATGCAGTCAGGGCATTGTATACTTGGCAAACAAAAAAACAAACCAAAAGTAAACAAACTGTTGGGCCCTTTCCTGGGATAGGCTAGCTGCTTTTCTGCAAGGTAGCAGTGATTCAGGGTGAATATGCCTGGGCACAGTCTCCGGGAGTACAGAAAGGCGGTATCTCATAGATCTCAGGGTCTCCACTAGGAGCTGCTATGGCTGTTCCCCTCCTTCTCCGGCAGGGCAGGGCTGGCTCCGATGTGGCCCTACAGTCAGGCTTCGTCCCTCCCTCCTCACTTGTTACCCCTTGAGCCCTAGGGCTCCTGGAGGTTCTACATGCCACACTCTTCAGAGTATCCGGTTGCCAGGAACCTGATGGGTTGATCCTGAGGAGGCTTCGGTGCCTGCATGCTGAGCCAGGACATGGAACACTTGTTCCATTACACAAACCCTGGGCGGGCCCTGGGCAGCCTGCCTTCCCCTAGGGCTCCTGTGTGGGCCGTAGGTAGGCTCCTAGTCCCTGGCTCCGATCTAGGTCAGCTCAGGGGGAAGGTCAGACCCCCCCTGCCCCTAGCAGTTTAAGAGTGAATTATAAACAGGTTGCTGTGAATCCTGGGTCCAGAGGGCAGCAACGAGCAGATTGCTTGCTGATTAGCAGAATGGGGATTTGCCGGCATGAGATGCTATCCAGGGGAGGGAGGGAAGAGCTGGGTCAAGAGTCCACCCTTTAGAGGCCAAGTGTGGGGTGCACTGGTCCCTGGATGGTCCTGGGCAGGGCTTCTCTGACACACAAGAGCTCTAGCTGAGACTCCTTCTGGCTTCGTGGCTTCCCAAAAGTTTCCCCATCTCTTGCCTCCCAGGAGTTGTGAGGAGCTTCACTGTCTTCTCCTTCCAGGAGTCAATGTCTCAGCCAATCAGGATGAAGAACTGGACCACGAGACCTTCCTGATGCAAATTGACCAGGAGACAAAGAAGTGTACTTTCTATTCCAGCACTGGGGGCTACTGGACCCTGGTCACTCATGGGGGCCTTCAGGCCACAGCCACACAAGTGTGAGTGCACCTGTCTGTCCCTGCCGTCACCGCCGCCATCACCGTCACTCACAAACATGACCATCACTACCCCCCCCCCATTTTGTTGTTTTTGAGACAGGGCTCACTATGTAGCCTTGGAACTCACTATATAGACCAGGCTGGTCTCCAACCCAGAGGTGTGCCTCTGCCTCCCGAGTGCTGGGACTGGAGGCACGTGCGCCACTGCCCCCGGTGACCACGACCACTTCTGTCACCGCTCCACCACTGTCATCACCACTGGCACACTGAGCTATGAGGCTAGCAGCCTAGATAGCAAATGTTCACCGGGGTGGGGAGTAGCTCCCAGTGGCCATGGGTGTTTCTGCAGAGGGCGGGCTTCTGTCTCATTCCTGGAACCCATGGAGGAAAAGGGGACCAAACTCCACTCCTCTCTGAGATCTTGCCTGCCCTTCCCTCAGTTCTGCCAACACCATGTTTGAAATGGAATGGCATGGCCGGCGGGTGGCACTTAAAGCCAGCAACGGTCGTTATGTGTGCATGAAGAAAAACGGGCAGCTGGCCGCCATCAGTGACTTTGTGGGTGAGCACTCTCTGCGTTCTGTAAGTTGGGCAGCTTTCCACCCCGGGTCAGTGCATCTGAGGTCCCTCCCCCATTTCATTAATCAGGGAAGAAGTCAGATCCAGGGTGTCTTTTCCTTTACTGTCTTTGGGGAACCCTGGGTGCTTTCTCAACACCTGTACATTAGCAACACCTAGGGACACCTGGACCCCCAAGTCCGCAGCCTGCATATGGTAGCCAGGGGCAGGAGTGGTCCACTCCGTCCTCTCCCATAGGTGGAGACGAGCTGTTCATCCTCAAACTCATCAACCGACCCATCCTGGTGCTGCGTGGCCTGGACGGCTTCGTCTGCCACCGCCGGGGATCCAACCAGCTGGACACCAACCGCTCCACCTACGATGTCTTCCACTTGAGCTTCAGGGATGGCGCCTATCAGATCAGAGGTGCGGGAACGCGGGCTACGGGGAGGCAATGGGGGGCAGGGGATGCCCGGGCCCCCGCCGACCTCCAGCCTTGCCCCCAGGCCGCGGAGCTGGCTTCTGGTACGTTGGCAGCCACGGGAGCGTGTGCAGCGACGGCGACCTGGCAGAGGATTTCCTCTTCGAGTTCCGAGAGCGTGGCCGCCTTGCCATCCGCGCCCTCAGTGGCAAATACCTGTGTGGTGGCGCTTCAGGGCTGCTGCGTGCTGACGCGGACCTGCCTACGGGGGAAGCTCTTTGGGAATACTGAGGACTCACGGGGGGCCGACCCCACAGCCCCACCGACCCAGCATTAAACCTCTGTTGCGCAGCTGCGGTGGGCTTGCGCTGCCCAGCTTGGTAATGGGAAGGTTTCGTACCCTAGAGTCTCAGGGTTCCGTCTGCTCAGCCCTGGGACCCCACCCGTAGGAAAGCCTTTGCCCTTTCGAGCAAGGCTCTCCTCACCTTCTACCGACCTAAGAGGCAGGGCCATGGCTGGAAGCAGGGGCTGCCCGACCCCTTGCCTCACCTCGCTCCAGCAGTTGCTAGGCTTTGGGTCAGAGATTAAGGAAGGCCATCCTAACCTAGGCGGACCTGATCCTGCTTGGGACCCTAACGTCCTCTCCAAGTACCCAGGGCAAATGAGACCCACAGAGAGCTGCAAGTCTAAGACAAGAAGTCACCCAGCCAGAGCGCGTGTTGGGGTGGGGAGGCAATGTAGAGCTGGGGGAAAGGCAGGAGGCATGCTGGGAAGGAAGTTAGGGCCAGACCCCCACCCCCCCTTGGCTTACCCAAACCCACCAGTGTCAATATCAGGGCACACCCCTATTGACTCTTGGAGCTGACCTAAGCGGCTTGCCCGAGTGCGCGAGGTCTCAGAACCTGGTGGTCCAGGCCTGCGGTGTCGCGGACGTCAGGCATTGTCTGGCATGAATGGGGGACAGCACAAGGGTGTTGAACAAGACCGGGGGACCCAGGGGAAACATGGTGGCCCTGACTCCATGATGACACCCAGGTGAGATTCTCAGCTAAGCCTGGTGTTTCTTCAGCGCTGGCAGCTGTCTGAGCCTGGTGCCGGGCCCTACCAGTTCTCAGTGCCAAGAATAACAAGTCAAAGTCCAGATGTGGGCCTGTGTCCAGGGGCCCAGGGAGGCTGATGAGGTGACATCACCAGCAATCCCTGAGGACACGTGCCTCAGCTCCCAACCTGCTGGAGTTTAGGCTGGAGACAAACCTGGCAATTTCTGTGGACTGTAATGGCAAGTAGGGGACACCAGAAAAGTCAGCTGTGACAGACAGAAGCCAGCTCAGCCCGGGAGACCCTCTCTGCTCCCAGGCAGGCCGTCCATCCTGTGGGCTGACCCAGCCTAACTGGCTCAGAGCAGACACTCATGCACGCTATGACGCAGCTAGAGGCTCCCACGCGGGAGGTGGCAAGGGTAGACTGAGGGACCAGCTACGGACAGGGCTCTTAGCAGGCCAGCAGGTGAGGTAAGCCGGCAACCCTGGCGGTGAGCACCTTGTTACAAAAGACTTGTACGGACTCCGGGCGGTGTCAAGAGAGGCCATTTCATCTCCTAACTGCCTCTTCCATGGAGGACTCTGTCCTGGAGGATGGACAAACGCTCACGTAAATACCCTGTGTCGTGACGGTGGCAGCTCAGTATCCAGACCTTGGACCACAGGAGCCCCGGGGGAGGGTAGCTGGGAAGGACTGCCCACCACCGGCACAGAGCGCAGTGGACTCTGAAGAGGGTGAGAGGCGGGAAGGGAGCAGACGCCAGCTGACACGGGGGACATCAGGAAAGGGCAGTTTGCCGGCACACCACGGCACAGACAGCACTCACAGCAGCGCTGCAGACACGCTCTTCCCCCATAGTGAAAACAGCACCAGCAGCAGGGCATGGCCCAGCTGGGGGAGGAGGCAGCTCCGGCAGCGGGCAGTTTAGGGGAGCCCTCCCACGGTCTTTGTGCTTTGGTTGCAGTGAGCACTCTGCCCCCTGGTGGCTCCAGAGAGGCGGCCAGTGCTCCTGGGGTGTGGTGGGGTCAGCAACCGAACAGTCCCACACCCTCAAGTCTGAACTCCAGTAACCCTGTGTCTCCATGGCCCAAGTATTTGGGCACCGATCCTTCCCATCGGAAGTGCAGAGGTTCCAGTACAGGGGTGCAGCCCAACAAGCCCCAGAGCTCAGCCTGGAGCGTGTCCCGCAGAGAGGAGAAGCTGTCCGGCAGCTGTCTGGGAGGAGGCAGACATGAGAGGCGGCCAAGCCTTGTGGGTTCCGACACTGCCCAAATCTACCTCACACCCCACTTTTTCAGCCCTCCTGGCTGAGCCAGGGAACCAGGGCTTCCTTCCCCACCCAGGCAGAACCACAAAGGTCAGCACACGGAGGACGTGTGGACAGAGGACTAGGACATACCTGGTCACAACAGGACAAGGCTAGGGTTGCGGAGCTGCCTGTAAACCTGCAGCAGCTTCTGGGCTATGCTGTAGGAGCTGACCTCATCCTCCGTGCACAGCTGGTCACGCAGGGTCTGCACCTCGCGCAGCAGCTCCTGCGGACAAGCAGCGCAGCTCAGCCCGTGCCCCACCTAGGAATATCTTGTGCTTGGGAGGTGGGGATGGGTCACAGGGCCTTAAATATGTGACACACAGCCACATGGGTACGGCCAGGGAAGTGAGAAGCAGGAAGTGGACATGGCCCTATACATCTTGACCCCATCCAGAGAACCCAGCCCACACTGAAAACTGGGCAGCCCCACATGGCTGGTGCCCCCCCAGTCCTGTCTTCCCTACACGTCATCTGGGGGCACTCCTCATACCCAGGAACTGGGGCTCACCTGGTGGTTGGCGTGGATCTGGTGCAGATACTGCATTCGGAGGTCAGGTGGGCTGGAGCCTTGGGCAGCTTGTTCTGTGACCATAGTCTGGGGGACAGAAGGGAACTGGGGGCGGGAACTGGAGGGTGCTTCCCAGAGTGGATCCCTGGGTTCAGAGGCCAGGATCTTCACGCCCCTCAGGTCGCAGTGACACAGTGACCACTCCTTATCTGTCCCACCCTGTTCCCCAGGACTTTCCTCCTCAGAGCAGCAACAGCCCCCACCAACAGTCACTAAGAGAGACGTTTCTGGAGTTTAAGTCAGGGCCTTAAATAACTCAGAGGAGCCTCAAACTTGCTATGAAGCTTAGGCTGGCCTTGAATTCCTGACCCTCCTGCCACAAACAATGCCCACCTTGAAGAGCCCTTTTAAACCCTTGTCTCACTTCTGTGGCTCAGACAGACTTTGGGCTGGGCCTTAGGCAGAACCCATCTGATAAATTTGCTCATCCCCTCAGCAGGCTCACTCAGGGCTGGCGGTCATTCTCGCTTCCTGAAAGCAGTCTAGCAGACTGCCTCCTGAATGGCCTTTTCAGATATGAGCAAAGGCTCCCAGAGGTAGACCTGCCTAGGCTGGGTATCCACCTAGGGTCCTGGAGAATGCTGTCTACGGGGAAGCTAGCATCGGACAAGATCCTGGTGGTTGTGGGAGATTCCTGTCTACGGACCATGGCGGTGTTTGGCTGAAGCTGCCCTGCAGTCTGGGGGCAGCTGCGCCATGTGATTCCCTACCAAGGATTGACTGTGTCCCCTTGAAATCACAAACCAAGTCCTGACCCGAGTGAGGCAGCTTTTTTGCGATGGGGTCTTTGCAGAAGACCACGATAAAGTCACTAGGGTGGCCTTACTCCTACGTGACTGTGTCTTTATCATGGGAAATTTGGGCAAAAGGTGGCAGAAGCTCTTGGGGGCTGGCTGGTGGCGCCACTGCTTTGGAGTCTACAGCACGGGGCCTGAACTCCGACAACACGAAGCCTCAACCTTGCTACGTCACTTCACAACTGGCCCAGGACGAGGCGACTGATTGCTGGGTCATGTGCTAGGGCTGACCTTTCAGCTCTGAGAGCAGCTAGCACCTGAACCAGGCCCTCCATCCACAGAGCACCCGTCGGCTCAGGAAGCAACGCCAGGGCACACAGGGCCGGGTTCCAGGGTGAGGCTGGAGGAGATTACAGCCAAGAACTAACTGCAGAACTGCCGGTGGCCACTGCGGACCTTGCCTTGAGCCTGGGCCACACCAGCCGGGGGGGGGTGTGTGTGCTCTGGACAGAGCCATGTGGATGGGCACCAAGGGAGACTCTGCTCAAGCGGTTCTTTCTGCACCTAGGACCTCGCTGGGTAGTTCCTTGGCCTAGGATCCACGCACGAGTGGGGTTTAGCCCAGACATGACAGGTAATGACTAGAGACTGATCAGACACAGACTCAGCTGTTTCTGAACTTCCAGGGGACGCGGGTTGATGCCACCCCTGGAGGGCAGTGTCGTTTGCGCAGAGGTGGCAAGACACCATGTTGCTTGCAGCAGCCATGTGGGTGCACAGATGAAACCCAGATGGCTGCCTCCGCCTGCAGAGCCTGTTCCCCAGCCCCTGATCCCGCTGGCTGCGGTACCTGCATGCGTCTGATGATGGCGTGGTGTGCCCTGCACATGTTGGCCAGAGAGGAGCTCTCCACTTGGATCTCCACGGCCTGGATGGGCCCTGCGGGGCTCAAATCAGTCACAGCTACCTGAAACACATGAGGCCCTGAGCGGCTACGCATTTTAAAGGCGGGAAGGCTGGGGAACCAGAGTGAGAAGCCTATTTGCAAGGGGCAGCCATATGAGGGCGACTCAGAATCCAGTCCTATAGGAACCACCTCATTCTGAGCTGCACCCAGACCTAAGCTAAGCTTGGCTCTATGCCAGGAACAGAGTGAGGGCCAAAGTGCCTGTCTCTCAGCACCCTCCAGGGGGTCCTGATGGTGCTGACTCCACAGGCTGAGGCTGGGTAGCCCTGGCCTGCTCCTTACACAGTGGCGTAAGACCAGAGCCTGGGGGCTACAGAAAGGTCTTGGCTGTCAATGTAAGCATGGACTCTGTCCGCTGGCCAGGACCCCTGCCCATTCTTAGCCTTGGCTAGTGAGGTAAGGAGTCTGGAGGACACGGCCTGATAACTAACATTCCCTGAGTTCTGGGAGTAGGGCCCACGGCTCTTGGCAGACATGGCTTACTCTCCAAGAGTCTCCATTGCCAGGGATCCTGACTGCTAGGAGGACCCCAAAAAGAGGGTGTAAGAGAGGGAAGGGCCTGAGGGGATGGGCTGTCTCACTTGAGGGTCCTCAAAGAGGCCAGTTACCCTCTGGTGGTCCAACAGGTGGGCTGCTACTGGCTTGGGATGGTCAACCAACAATACTGTACTTATTGCCCACTGTGACCCTAGCAGGGCCTGTGATGAATTAGACAGGGCTGGTCCTCCCAGGGACCCACCCTTGGTGGGGCAGACGAGACTGAGAGGCGGGTGAGAGTAACTCTTCATGAGCCATGGGCCAGGGACCCACGGAGGACTGAGGGCCCTGAGGCCCATCCCAAGCACACGGAAGTGACCCCTGCTTGCCTCACGGACGATGAGGTTGACATCAGTACCATCTGGGGCTATGCCCTGGATGGAGGACAGGGTCTGGGCCCTCACGACAGTCGCGGCAGCGTTCTCGGCAAGGAGCCACTGCAGTGTAGCACTGCACAGGTGGAAACCTGGAAGAGAAAGGTGCCCGCTGGGGTGAAAAACGGCACCCGTGTGGCTTCCCTCAAATGTCCCCTTTCCAATCCACCTAAGTGTCCCAAGGGCCCACAGTCCCACCACAAGCAGGGAGCTAAGCCAGTTACCCGAGAGGCAGGGAGGCATAGGGGGCCATCAGGAACCATGGACCCAGACTTAGAAGCCCACTCGGGGAGGTCCTACAAGGCACAGGCTACAGTCCTAACTGCGCCCTGGTGCACAGACAGAAATGCTGTTCAAGATGGTTTCAGCTCCCCCAGGACAGATTGAAGCCAGACACACAATCCGGCATTCACTGGTGGCGGGACAGAGGTACCAGCAACCAGGACACTTCTGCCACAGACCCAGCACCAAACGATACAGACAGTTCAGCACACTGTGGGAACAAAAGCCCGGCCAAGTGTTCTCGCAGATCTCAGACAGACCAGCTTCTGGTGCTCCATGTGTGAGAGCTCACCGAGCTGTTCTTTGGTGGCATCTGCTACCGCTTAGGTTGTACCTCCGCACAGGTCTTAAAAAACACATAGGAACTGACACAAGACTCCTACAGCAATCAGGAGGTAGCAGAACTCATAGGAGCCACAGGGAGAGAGGAACATCCTGCTTCCACAGGCTGCAGGGCCCTGAGGCCAAAGTGAAGCCAGTAGTGCCACCAACCTGAGTGCCCGTCCTCCAGGGCAGTTCTGAGAAGCACCGCGGACACCCTGATGGACGCTGTAGACGGAGGCAGGTACTTGGCCCGGAGGGAGGCAGCCCCAGTTGGCTCACTGCCGGGGGCTTGGCAGGCCTTCAGGAAGGTTTCCACGGGCTCACAGGCAGAGCCAGGCATGCAGGGCACCTGTGCAGGTTGTGAGGCCACGCCAGGGAAGCGCAGACACTGCAGCATGTCCACCGTGCGCTTGCACAGGGGCAGGCAGACACCCTCTTGCTTAGGAAGGTTGAGAGGGAGCTTCTCCAGATAGGGGACCTCTAGAGGGTCAGAGGGGGCCAGGGCCCCACCCACCACCTCCTTGAGGCTATAGTAGAGCCAGCAGGACATGGTCACTGGCAGGTCGAGCATGCCATTCTCGCTAGGACCCAGGGGCAGCGTCACTTCCCGCCGACTGCCCGGGCCAAGTCTGTCCACTGGAATGGTGTAGGTAAAAGCCGAACCAGCCCCATCCAGGTCTAAGGCGGAGGAACTAGTAAGCACCTGGATACACAGGGTCCAGCCCTGGTCCAGGCTGAAGCTGCTGCTATTCTCCAGTGTGCAGGTGGCCATCAGCATGTCTCGCAGCTCCAGGCGGCTCCAGGAGGTAGCGATGGTGCACGAGATGGGCCGGGCGCCGTCCTGGCTGGACAGCAGGGCACAGCTCACATTCATGGCCTCGTTGAGACTTGTTATGGCCTTGTTGCGCTGGTCAACAGCCTTCTTCAGGAAGGACACTCTGCAAGGCACAGACACGACACCCAGGAGATTGAGACCACAGCAGAGGGAGCCACATCTGGGTAAAGCTCTCAGAGCATGGGAGTAGCTCCTCGGCCCAAGGAGCGGGTCTTTCCCTGTCTTGCCTGTGACCTGATCGGTATGCTTGGCTATAGGAGGCAAGATAGGATGGAGACACTGAACCAGTCTACACCTGTTAGAGATGAGTTTGCCCTACAAATCACCCTGTGTGCACCCGAATGGCTCCCTCTTCCCTTTGCAACACTCCATAGTGACAGTATGATAGACAGTAGCCGGTAGGCCTACGGGAATATCCTCATCAAAGCCTGCAGACCGCCAAGCCTGGGTCAGCGCCACCCAGGATGCTGCTTCCCAAGGACAAGACACAGGCTCGGCTTGAGCCAGAGCCCGCAGCTCACCTCTCGGAGACATCACCGATGTCCAAGAGCAGCTCCTTAATTTTCTGGCCTGCATTTGCCACAGCCATTTTGGCAGGCACAGGCACCTCAGAGTTCAAGTCCAGGACGCAGGAGATCAGGCGCCCTTTAGAAGACAGGGCCAGGAGCTCGGTGCTACCTGATGATGGACACATGCAGGGCCAGTCAGCAGGTCTGGGGCAGCTGCCACGGGCTCATCAGGCTTTGCTCTGGACTCCAGGAAAAGGGTTGGCAAAGGGCCAGAAATGAGGTTATGGGGGAAGACCAGGGAAGCCAACACCAAGGGGCTGGGCAGAGAAGGTGACCACTGGTCCCTATACACGTTTTGAACTGCTTACACGAGGTGACGTCAGCTCAGATGTGATGCCAAGGTAGTGACCCACACAGGCAGGACAAAAGGGGCCAAAGGATACTGCAAGGCATCTGACCACTCAAAAGTGCCTCAGTCTGCAACAGGCCACATAGAGCAAGGCCGGTGAGCTTTCCAAAGAGAAGCACCCTGGAGGCTGAGCTACGCTCACCTCATCCTCACTGGGTACATCTCAGGAAGCCTGGCTTTTCCGCCACATCCGCCTGCCTCCTTCTTGGCACTGAGGGAACAGAGGCTGCCCCTGTCAAAGGTCTGCTTGCTTCCCTACTCCCAACACAACTCTTAGCCTGAACCCTGAAGCAGGCAGTTTACAAGCTGAAAGTCAGTGCCCAGGTCTACGGCCACACCCACCCATGCCCTGACCCTGTGGCGGTTTGGCTCTTCCAAGCCTTTTCCTCCTGCAAAGCGTTCTCGGCAGACTTAACGTACTAGCAGCTGACCTTAATGGGAAAGCACAAAGCGCTGTGGGGTGGGGAGTATCTTCCTGTCTCCCTCTCACCCCAGAGTCAGGCAAACCCAGCTGAAGAGTTCTTAGAGAACTCCGAGACACCTCCGAATGGCTCATAAACAGGTCATCCAGCGGAGAAAGCAGGCTCATCCAGCTCTCAGAGGATGTAGGGAGGCTTGGCCTGACCTGATTTGAGGCCTGCTGTGGGGGACGCTCTGACACCAACCCCACAAGCCACATGTTGTGAGCGGTACTCGACTGAGGGAGCAGAGCACACTCAGGCAGGACATGCATGCAGAGGTACCTCGGCCCCGAGACAGGAGACTGGTCTGTGACAGGCCTGGTGAGGAAAGCCTGTATCTGCTGCCTTAGAAAAAGTCTCACCGAAGAACAAGGAAAGGAGCAAGGACAGCTGGGGGAGAGACTGCCCCAGGGCTGGGTGACGTCTAACGGCAGCTCGTACCTGTAGATACCCTTGTAGACACATAGAGGGTGACGGCACTGCAGATGTTCAAGCTGGCCGGGCACAGCATGGAGGGCAGACCTCCTGTGGCCCCATCTGGCTTCTCGAGGTTCCAAGGAGTGTCTCTCCGAGCCACGTCGACCACACAGAGGTTTGAGGGGGTGCTGTGGTACATGCGGCCATTCCTGCCACAGGCGGCACAGAGCACAGGCCCCGGGAGGCCGTACTCGCGAAGCTCTGGCACCAGATTCCCCGACTCGCTCCAGCTGGCCTTGATGGCCAGTGTCCGGCCTTGGTGGCCAAGGGCTACGAGGCAGTCAGAATGCACGTTCTCGTCGGACAGCAGCTCTCTCGTCTCTTCCTCAGCACGCGGCTCTGCCCTTAAAGCCCCGATGAAGACCACAGGCTCCTCCAGGTGATGGAGGATCTTGACCAGGACCTTAGGGTCACCGGGAGCTAACTCACAAGTAACCAAGGCCTTCAGGACCACACAGCAAAGCTGGCCATCAGGGAGACCGCAGAGGATCACGGGGGACTGCAAGAGGGTGGCGTCAGCTCCGAAGAGGAGACCAAAGAGAGCCTCCTCTAGCATGAAGCAGCCACAGCCCTCGGGGTGACCATGAGGCGCCCTGGAGTCTGGTGGGAACACGCAGCACAGAACTGGCAGGAAGCTGGGGGCTGCAGGCTTCTCGGGCACCCCACCTGGCGGGGTGCAGGTGGACAACTCCACCTCACCGAGCTGGCCTCCAGGCCGAGGCTCCTCCCCTGGGCAGGGACGCTCGAACAGCTGCATCTTCCACTGGGTGGGGCCCTGGACCAGGGTGACCAGCATGTCATCCAGCACACTGAAGGCACAGAGTGCGGCATCGGGGAGGACACAGGCATCCGGGTCCACACGGATCACAGGGAAAGGGCGAGCCTCATCCTCTTCGTCCTCACAGGCCTGGGTCACAGACCTTCAGGGACAACACAACCGCGGTCAGTACTGGGTCGGGGAGCCTCATGTCATGTTTAGCAATAACCTGACCTGCTCTGAGCAGGCTAGGCAGAAGGCATCACAGATATCCATCCAGAGGCCATTCAGCAGGACACACACACACACACACACACCGTGTGACACGGAGATCAGCCAGAAGCGCGGCTCCACAGACAATGCTCCCAGTGTTGCACCTGGGCTGTGTCTTTGAGTTTCCCCAGCACAAGCCAATGGCCAACCAGCCTTTGCTGTCACCACCAACAGCAGACACCTCTGAGACCGACTCCGAGGTCTTGCCAGACACCCGAGGGCAAGAGCGGTTGTGTTCCTGGCTGCGGGCGGCACTACCTGAGCCTCAACAGCTAAGAACTTCTCGGAGGCTGACACTCTGGGGTGCAGGTCCACCCGACGTGCGGACCGGCCGGAGCCGCGCGGGCCACGCCCCCTCACCTGCTCTGCGAGTCCAGCGACAGACAGTAGATGCCAGTCCGGGCGCACAGGACGTAGAGCGCTCTGCGGGTGGCCAGGAGCTGCAGGTGCCACACCTGGTCGGGAAACTGGTACACCGCCTGGCGCCGGGAGAGCGAGGTCAGGCGAGGGCACGCGCGGCCCCCGGCTCACCTCGGGAGGGCGCCGCCGCCCGCCCGCCCTCCCTCCCACCGCTCACCGTCAGCATCCCGCCCTCCTGGTCGTACACATAGACGAACTCGCGCCCCGTGGACAGAAAGACCTCCGCCTCGTGACGCAGCACATGCGGCTTCCCCCCCGCCCGGCCTCCGAGCGGGCAGCAGAAGTCCGACAGGTAGTGCACGCGTGGTGAAGCGCCCGCCATCCTGCGGGCGCCGGGCCAGAGCTCAGCCGGGAGAGGCGGCGCCGCCTCCAGGCTTTACGGCCGCCCACAGCGCGGCGCGGCCTCCGCCGTAAAGCGGCCGCTGCGGAGGCGGGGCCGGTGGTTCTGCGGTCCCGCGAGCCGGCGGGAACGCCCTGCTGGCTGCACAGAGCCGCGGTTTAGAGGAACGCGGGAAGCCTGAGGGCGCACAGATGGGCAGCCGTCTTTCAAGTCCACTCTGGCCCAGGGAGGGGTCCTTGTCTCAGACCACCTACCTGGTGAGCAGAGTAGGGAAAGGCTGTCTGCCACACCCGGTTTTGTGTCAGCACTTGGGGTGACACCAACATAGCATGGGCTCTTTGGAGTTGGGTGAGCAGTTCCGTGATCAGGGTAAAAGGGACTTCGGGCCAGCCAGCCAGAAGCGCCTTTGCAAAGGGATTCTGAATTGGCAGAGGATGCTGCGTCCCCTAAATAGCAAGGTCTAAGGAGGCTTTCCATTTTCTTCGATGACAGTTCCACCTGCTGCTCTTCGAGGGAGCAGGCTGAGATGAGAAGTGGAAGATCAGGTACTCTCCCCACTCCTCCAGAACACTCATCAGGAACTAGATGCCCGCCGCTGCCTAGCTCCAGTAGTGGCAGCTCCGCGGAGGCTGGGGCAGGATTGCTTGAGTAGAATGTGGGGTCAGCTCAGGAAATAAAATAATGCTCTCTTAAAATGACAACATAATAATGTCTCAAAATAATGCTCATCTGAAAACTTCAGTGGCCAAATCTATGAGCAAAGGTGTGTGTGGCATAACCAGGCACAAAAGAAATGTCTGGTGGGCTTGGACATTGTCCTGAGGCCGGAACGTGGTCCAGCCGTTAAGAGCACATGCTGCTTTTGCAGAGGACACAAGTTTGGTTTACAGCATCCTCAACCCCAGCAGCTCTCACATTCACTTTTCTATTCATAAAAACAATAAACTGGGTGGTGGTGCACACGCCTTTATTCCCAGCACTCAGGAGGCAGAGGTAGGAGGATCTCTGGGTTCTGAGGTCAGCCTGGTCTACAGAGTGAGTTCCAGGACAGCCAGGGGTACACAGAGAAAGCCTGTCTTGAAAAAAAAAAAAAACCACGATAAACTAATTTTTGGGAGACACTCTCATTGTGTGGTCCCGGCCTGTCTTTGCCTCCAAAGTGCTGGAATTAAAGACATCCACCACCATGCCCAGCTATAAATTAAAAAATAAAAACGAGAAACAAAAACAACTACGGTCTTAGCCCGGACCTACTGAACCAACTCTAAGTGGCCTTTAGAACTGATCTCTGAACCCTGTCCCCAGGCTGCTCTGAAGACACCTTCTGAGTCTCCTGCAGAGTTGAAGCATCCTCAGCTTACCTTCTGCACACCAGGCTTTGACACTCCAGACTGTCTGTGCTGTACAGTATAGCGCACACACCCACACACACCCACACCACAACTGGTGGATAATGGTTCTGGGCACAGGAACAAGGCACTGGGAGCAGGGTGATCGCTTCAGGTGCTTTTATTAGGTTCCACTGCAGGGCTAGGGTCAAAGAAATGCTAGTTCACACCCAGTCGATGCACACCTATGAGCCCAACAGAGCCGAAGTGGGAGCGCCCATAGCCCAGGAGCAGGCTGGTCAGGGCAAGGCCAGGGCTGGCCCCATCTCTCAGTCTGGGTTCACTTGGGTAGGTATACCCACCGGCACCCCTTTCTGGGTCATAACGCCTGATGGCAGAGGGATTAGAGGTGGGACTAGGGCCACCTCCATGTAGGAGGAGGTAGCTGAGCTGCTCAGGCCTGAACCTTCTGTAGGGCTCACACCAGGCTGGTGGCATCAGCTTGACTCTCTTTGGACAACAAAATAAAGTGCGCTACTGAACAAAGAGTAACTCAAAACCATAAGCAGAGAAATTACAACAATTTCTTTAGCTGAAAGACAGAGAAAACAAGAATTATGTGGATGTCAGAGCATGAGAAAAAGTAAATGACTTTGCAGACAAAGATGGGTGGGGAAGGAGTGGCAAGAAGGTCTCCAGGGTTTGTCCTGCCCAGCACCTGTCCAGCACCTGCCCAGCGTGAAGAACGGGGGCTAGTAGTTGGCATGGGGACACAGCTGTGCCAGGACGTCCAGGAAAGACAGAAATGTGAAGCCCTAGCCAGGGGGACCACCAGGAGGGAGGGAGATAACCCCCTGACCCTCCAGGATGATCCTATCAATACTAAACCAAACTCAACGGGTCCACAGCCCCAGGGCCTCTGACTACAGATTGCCTGCCAGGTGAAACCAGAGACGCTAACCCCAGTCCTGCCACACGAAAGCCTAGCAGACCAGTGTGCTGCCTGCGGGGCCGAGGACATGGAAGGCAGCATGGGTGCACTCCACTAGCCAGACACTATGGCCTCCAGCAGTCTGTGGTTGGCACAGCCCTTCCCAGGGTGAGGATAGCTGACTTAGCTCTCATTAAGGCAAAGAGGCATCAAGATATCCATGTCTTACCTGGGTAAAGGCTGTCACAACAGAGCCCCAAGGACACTCAGAGACCATCTTTAATTGCCCTCACTTGTCCAGGCCTCACGGTGGCTGTCTCAACTGCCACAGCACTGTGCAAGGCCTTGGGTAAAGGAACAGTACTGGGGGAGGGGACCACAATCCCAGGGCTGGCCCATAGACTCCAAGGGGCTGACCCCAAGCAAGAGCCACCCAGGCTACCAGCTGCCAGCATCCTATGGCGTGGTAGGAAAGTCTCAGGCACTGAGGTTTGCTTCAGAGGAGAACTGATGGTGGCCCCTGCCCAATAACCACCTGAACACCCAGGAGGGCTGCACTCAAGGAGGAAAGAAAGCAGAATTAAGTCGCTCTCGCTCCTGTCTGTGCAGTTTTATCTTAAAAACAATAAATAAAAGTTTTCTGGGCAGGAATTATTGATAACTGATTTCAGGCAAGGGCAGGGGTACAGGTCACACCTAACCACACATGCTCCCAACGGGAGGGAACAGAGACAGCCAGGAGCATCCATCCAAAAACTGGGGAGAAGGTGGGAGGCAGAAAACACAAAGCATAGAGGAAGGAAAGATAGCGGGGCGACAGCAGCAACCTCTCTCTGCACCCCAATTTCAGGTGATAGTTCAGAGGCGCTCAGTCCTTCCAATACAGTGGGGAGCTACTAACTAGGTGAGGCATGTGGGGTGCTCTTGGGCAAGGCTGCTCTGCCCTTCCAGTTTGGAGGTTCTGTTCAACCCCAGCATAGCATCTGGGGCTCTTTCTCTTCAAGATCCGCACTGAGAAGTCTCAGTGTATATCCGGAATGCCAGGGTGGCTGGCTCCGCTGCTTCAGGTTGTGGGCATCAGGCCTTACAGGAAACACGTGGCGCTCCAGGCTTCAGAGAGGGCTGGGCTGGCCCAGTCCTGCTCAGCAGACGTCTAGAGTCCTAGGTCCTGGGGAGGCTGCACATCTCGCAGTGGCCAGTGCCAGGCTGGTTCATGAAGGTGCAGTGCTGACAGGCCCACATGGCAGAGGTAGCAGCACGTGCAGAGCCCCCGACTGCACCATACTCCTGGAGGCCTGGGAGCTGCACACCAACAGTGCCTGCAGGGTAAAGAGCAGGGAGAACTCATCACTTCTGCACTGTAAGACAGGGCTCTACGGCACGGGCAGGGGGGCTCACAAATTCAAACTGTTAGCACATCAACTGCTCTGGCTCCAGGTGGCAAACACCCCACCCTGCTCTGCACTAGATGACTGCTCCCTTGTCGCTAGATAGAACCGTCACTCCCCTGTGGTGGGCATCTGGGTAGTTTCATTCTTACATCAACTCTTTGTGGAGTTGTATCTTCCTCTCTCCTGTAAAGGTCCAGCAGGAAGATGGCTACATCAGAGGCCATTCCTTGTTTTGTTTTTTCCAAACAGGGTTTCTCTGTGTAACAGTCCTGGCTGTCTTTGAACTTGCTTTTGTAAACCAGGCTGGCCTCAAACTCAAAGAGATCTGCCTGCTTCTGCTTGCCAAGTGCTGGCTTAAAGGTGTGTGCCACCACCTCCAGCTCTGTAGCATTTCCTAAGATATTCAAACCCACTCCCAAGTAGAGTTCAAGTCTTATCTGCCCTATGTTCTCAACAGTGCCTGATACTGTCAGGTTTTTTTGGGTTTTGTTTTTTTGTTGTTTTGTGTTTTTTTTTTCTTCTTCATTTTAGCTACTCTGATGAACCTGCGGAATGTGTTAACGAGCCCTTTCTTAAGTTCCTAACTGTTCGCAGTTCTTACTCCTTTAGGTGGGAGGGACCCGCCATCCGTGTGAGTTTCAAACACTGTCTCCTTCAAATAATACAACTGTTTAATTTTCAACTTAAATAATTTTCTTTTGTTGCTTGGACAAGCACTATGCCAACAAGCAACAAGAGCAGCCAACTCTGAACACAGTGCATAGCCCAGTGCTAGTAAGTGCTGGGATTTACGGGTGTGCCACCATAGGCTGACTTACCAGATTTGGGGTTGGTGTTTGTCTCTGCCTGACCTGAAATTCCTGAATCCTGTCTAAAAGAATTTTTGCCTACTCCAAGATCTTTAAGATTTAAGTGTAGGTCTCCACTCCCTCCATCCTGTCTTTGGTTTCCAAGACAGGGTTTCTCTGTGTAGCCCAGGCTGTCGTGGAACTTGCTCTGAAGGAGGATAGGTATAGGTCTTAACTAAGCTAAGTGACCCCTTCTGAGCTGGTCTTCCAAGTACCCAGTGAGCACTGCAGCCACTGATCTGTTTCCCAGCTGCCTCAGCACATTCTCCTGTGAGCGCCACCCTTCTCTTCAGTCTGCGCTCTAACGAGCTTATCCACCTTCATGTCAGCACCATGTTGTTGGATCACTCAAGTTTTACACTTTGAGGTCGGGCAGTGTGACTTCTCCAGCTTTTACCTTGCTTTTCATATGGTCTTGGCTTTTCTAGATTCTCTGTGTCTCTAAATAAATGTTAGAATCTGTTAATTTTAATTTACTTTTAAAAAGTTGTCAGAAAACAAGACCCTTGGGAACACCCAGAGTGCATTAGGCAAGCTCTGTGCTGGAGCTGCGACGGCATAGGAGAGCGCTAAGTATAAAGCACGCCACTCCAGCCCCAAGAGTCAGTCTGTCTTGGAGATGTTGTTTTCCCAATGTTAACGACTGAAGTTTCAGTCAAAAACACACAGACAAATTTTGTTGCTGTTTTTTGAGACAGGGTTTCACTGTATAACAGCCTTGGCTGTCCTGGAACTCTGCAGACCAGGCTGTTATCTCTCCAACCCAAGAGATCCGCCTACCTCTGCCTCCCATGCTTGGATTAAGGGTGTGCATATGTCACCATGCCCGGCCCAGGCGTCTTGTTTTGTGATGCTGTTGCAACAGTACTTGGTTTTCAGTACCAACCTTGTGCACAGGACTGGACAATCAGACACTAGCTTCTTAGGATTCCTAGAGTCTGTCACTGCCGCACTGGCAGCTGTCACATCATGGTGACCCCAGTGCTCACAAGATCTTCAGATATTTCAAGGGTCTATCTGGGGCATACAATATGCAGCTTAAACCTCTGCAAACTCAAGGATTATAGCTGGAATATACCCAGCCAGAAAGGCTCCAAGGAGGTCCAGGGTTTCGACGACAGAGCTCATGCTCCACACTGGGGACAGGGGACACTTACTGCACAGCTGCTCAATGGTGGCCCACTGTTCAGATTTTTTCCACGTCTGTGCTAGTTCCTCGTTTCTGGTCCTCACAGCTTCTAGCAGCAGGCTGATGCTGTCCTGCAAGAAGCCACAAAGAAGGTTCCACTTTGCTGATTGAGGGAAAAGACTCTATCTTTTCTTCCCTTGATATCAATAACAACTTAAAAAAAAAAAAAAAAAACTCAGGCTGTCACTGCAAAGTGCAAGATACATACGTTAGCTCTAACTGGGGATCCAACTTAGGGGCAGAGTATCTGCCTATTGTGCAAAGAACTGGGTTCATTCCCCAGTATAAAGATAGAAAAAAAAGGTATTAAATATATTAAATATATACATTTAAATGCTAAAGTTAACTAAAACTTAAATTCTGCTTAATTAGTCCCAAAAACAAAGAAGACACATCCCTGGGTCCTAGAGCCAGAGAGCTGAATAGGAGCCCAAGTCTGTAAGACCTGTCCTCTCCACTGTGCCTGCAAACACCCATGGCCTTTGGGGTCAACATACAGAGAAAGGTCTCTCTACAACAAGGCTCTCAGTACCTCTCAAAAATGTTTTCTAACAGGTAATGGCAAAAACAGCCACGCTGGATGGGAAGGTGGACCTGATGCAGACAGAACCTTTTGTCACCTTGTATTCAGATGAGGGCTTATCCTGAATTCAGAAGGCTGATCACAACCAGAAAACACAGAGTCCCTCATATAGAGTACCATGCTAGGTGGTGGACATGTTAAGGTGTATATACTAATATATATATGTGTGTATACACACACACACACACGTGAGAAAATACATAAACTCAGCAAGATAGATACACAATTACATCTAGCTGCTTGACAGAAATATCCGGAGAGTGAGCCTTCTATTTTGTTAACCTTAGGGAAAGGCTGAGTTAGTGTCATCAAGTTCAGAAAGACTGGTTCTTATCTCCCTGGCATTTCTATGGATCTCAGGGAAAGACAGACCATGGAAAAAGGGCACTCATGCTGTGGAAGCCCAAGGCACACAGAGGTTTCCTGGTGGGGCCTGCTGTCCTGCCCTGTTAGAGAACATCTACCATCTGCAAAACAGTCATCCACTTCCCCTTATGGTGTATCTTAAAAATGCCAACTGTGAAATGGTGTGTACAAGACCTGGAAACTGGCCAATTCTTCTGGGCCCAGGCCATAGACAGTACTGGCTCACAAGGAGAGGCGGCATCAGGAAACAGCAACGGCATTGGCTCTGAGGCTGTGCAACAGGGGCTGTCTGTACTGTGGGATCCCTAAGGCTCTAGGCTAGAGGACACAGCCCACTTTCATCTGCTCTTCAGGTGAATCTCAATAACCAATCTCCCTTCACCTCAAAGGGTAAAGGTCAAATATCTCCATCAACAGTGAAGTTCCCATGTGAAGTGCATCGGGCAGCTATCTCCTGACAACACGCTTCACCCCAGTACTTGGGATCTGAGGAAGGACAGCTAGAGGGAAGTAGAGCTGGTACCTGCAACGGCATGACTTCATTGGTGACCAGAAACAGCAGGAGATGGAAGTCAGAGATGGTATCCAAGAACACGGATGAGGTATTCTGGGACAAGTAGGTGGCCAAACTATGAAAGTCCTAAGGAAACGGTCAAGAAAGAAGGGTGGCGAATCAGTGTTTTCTCACCGATCCCTAGCACTACCCCAGGAAAAGCATCAGCTCCAGCTCCCACTAACACAGCTCATTAGATATCAGGGACGCATCACCCTGCTTCAGCATGGAGTCCAGGGCTCGTGTGGCGCTCCAGCCCAGGGGAAGCCTTCAGTACACCTGACCCAGGTATTTAAGTGGGCCCAGATCCAAGACATTGGTCAGATAAACAGAAAACATCCCTTTACCTACCCCTAGCTGTCTTGAAACTCTCTGTACCAGGCTGGCCTTGAAATAACAGAGGTCGGCCTGCGGCCTGCATCTGCCTCCCGAGTGCTGGGATTAAAGGCCTGCGCCATCACACCTGGCGAGGGTGCTTTCACAACCAGACACATGCAAGTTTATTACCACGGACATCTCAAAGGTCAGCCAACTAACTGGCACTGTCCCACAAGCACCTGACACCCTTGGACAAAGAGGCTCCAAGGACCCCACGAGAGCAGATGTCACGGCTGTTCTGAAATAAACAGCTCCATGCACAGACTGTCTGCACTAGGAGTCATGGCAGCTCAGCTCAGGCTGAACAGAGCACAGAGTCCGTCAACACTGTATGCCATCAGAGTCCTGATGGGCAGGGCAGACCAACAGGAAGGAAGACTGTCCGCACTGCTCTACTGTACAGGACAGTAACACACAAAGAAAGTTTCAACAGAAAATGATGAATAATATCGGAAACATTACAAAACCAACCGAGAGTGAATTTCCGGCAAGTCTGTAGGCCAAGGGCTTCGGGGATTTAAGCATGTTATCTATCGCCTGGTGAAAAACAGGCATCAAGTGACCAATACCCAGAACAGGGCCTCATGGGACTTGTCTAATAATAAATGGAGGAAGTGTGAAAAAGGCACTTTTTGGGAAAAATAAAATCAATGTTAGATAAACAATTAGAAATTGCTTTAAACTTTGTTTCTGAAACAAAGAGCTTACCTGTGTCTCACCCAGCACATCCCGGTTTTCAATAGGAAACGGATTTTGCGAAATAGAAAAAGTGTAAACTGGATCCTTAGGGAAGGTGGTTGTGATCTAAAGAAAACAACAACAGCAACACTGTGACAGGGTCCAGAAAGAGGACAGGCACCAGACAGGCACTGAACAGGAGCTGTGTGTTGAAGGGAACAGGAAACTGTGTTATCCTCAAATGGGGAAACAAACTAACGAATGTTCGCATCTTAGGAGTGCTACCGTCCGAGCAGCCCTGGGTCTGTCAGGGGCCGACACAGCACCTGACTGCAGCATCAGGACCACTGGGGGCTCTGCCGCTGTGCTCACTTTGCTACAAGGCTGGTTCATCCTGATCAAGTTGGGGAACTACAGAAAGGAACGGAGAACACAGGAGGCAGACTAAGGGCATAAAATTCTCAACACTATGCTTGGCGGCAAGTGTAGAGGCCGTCAGTGTGGGCCTGAGAAACACCAATTACCTCCAAGAATCTCTGAGAGGCCATTTCAGGGGACCCACAGTCTTTGTAGACAGGGCTGAGAGTCACTCGTGGGCAGCTATTTTCCTCTAAGGTGAGTGAGCCTAAGTCAAGACTTTTCTACCAAAGGTAAGCCAATTCTTTCCTCCATGCAGAGGGCATTTTAAATCTAACACATAATCAATAGAAGCCCCAGGGTCACTGGTGAATGAGCAGTAATCAATACCAACACAGGTTTTAGTCCCCTTGGCAGAGGCCCCTTTCCCACAAAAGCACCTAAGTGCAAGCGACCAACACTTCTGTCGACACACTTCTCTCTGCACGTGACACTAGCATCATCAGGCCACGCCCCTCTAGGTAGAGAATAGCTATTCTAACTACCGCGGGACTATTTCTGAAGAACGAAACGTTGCTCTGGCCGCTGTGATCTGTTTCCTACATCAGCAAAGGCTATTTCTGGACTCAGCTGTGCCAATGTCAGCACGAGGTAAGGACAAGCTGATGCTCAGAGATGGCTGGTCCTCACAGACAAGGTCTGCAGCAGTGAGGCCACGTGCTGAGACAGAGGACGGGAGCGGACCCCACACGGAGCACTGAGTATGTAACCAAGAACACAGTTCCAACTACGTCTGAACAAGTTGTAAGCAAAAGCCTCTTCTGGGTCGGCACAAACAGGAGTGGGAGGATGGCTGCGGAACATTTGCTAGTGTTTACCAGTAATCCAGAGTTATTTGTGATTCACACTTGTAACCTGGTTATTCAAGAGGCCAAAGCAGGATGAGTCAGTCTGAGGGCTGCTGGGCAACTAAGGGAGAGCCTATCTCAACTAATGGAGAGCCTATCTATCTCAGCTAAGGGAGAGCCTATCTCAAAATAACCCCTTAAACAAAAGGGGTGGGGGGGGTGACAGTTTGCCTGCCTAGGAAATACAAGGCTACGCACTCAAATCTCCAAGGGCGAGAGGTATTTAACCTTGTAGGAGACCCGGGAGAACAACACAATCGAAGTCTGTGGTGACTCAAAGGAATCCACCCCTGCAGTGTCCTGGGTTCACACTCGCATTGTAGGAAGCAGTCATCCCAGGACTTGGGAGATGACCCAGCATGCAAAATCTCTGCTGCCACACAGCTATCCAATCTCAGATTTAAGAAGAAATGATGGGTGGGGTGGTGGCTTATGCCTTTAATCCTAGCACTAGGAGGCAGAAGTAGGCAGATCTCTATAGGGCCAGCCTGGTCTACATAGTGATTAACAAAAACCCAGCAGATATGTTGGGCATGGTGGTTCATACCTCTAATTCCAGCCCAGAGGAGGCAGAGGCAGAATTACAAGTTTGAGGCCAGTGAGGACCACATAGTGTGACTGTCTTTAAAAAAAAAAAAAAGGGGGGGGGGCTGTCCTAGTCCGGGTCTGTACTATCTCCTGTACCAGGTAAAGAGCCAAACAGCACCAGCACTCTGGGTACCTGTCTAATGCTCTCCCAGGCCTCATTTTCCTAGGGACAGAGAACACGGGCACTCCAGGGCAGACTGTTCCCCAGCAACCCAGTGCTGCTGAAAGGTGTGGGGAGGGGCTGGAGGGTGGGGGAAGGGCTTGGAAGCTCATCCTAAATCACGCTGACTCTTCCACCAATCTGTTTTCATCTTAATTACACCCCAGGTAGTATAAAAACAGATGCCTTTACGGCCTAGGTAATAAATATGTTCTCAGGAGCTGTCAACTGAAATGGAACATCTCTGGGTTAGGCTCAGGGGGACTCTAAGCTCAAATGCCTGAGTCATATACCCATCCCGAGTCCAGCCCCCAGCCCGACACTGGCAGCCATGCTACTCCATGCCCCGTGGCCAGTGATACGAATGTGGCCCTGTGACCATCACATTCTCTAGCGTGGAACAGAGACTCAGAAGCAGCAGCACAGCCAGCTCCTCCTACCTCCTAGGTCTGCCCAGAGACAACACTGGTCCCACTACTCACAGACACTAAGTTATACATGTGTCCCCAGGACACTCAAGATGGAGTGGCCCCAGGAGTACTACTCTGTGCCAGGCAGGGCAACCTCTGTTACCTCCTGGGCAGCTGGCAGTTACCAGCCTAGATATACAGAACTCTTCAGACCCCCTTGGTCACGGGGTAGAGCTGGAGGCACACGTCCTTGGTTTGCACTTCAGCAGGAAGAAAGTCAATCCTGAAGTTGTTTAAACTATGCAGTTTCTGGAAACATGGGGACTGATAATCAAAAAACAATCCTTGGGACAGCATGCTGGTTCAAATCTTCCTCCGGGGCACCACCCAGGAGTCCTGGCCTTCAGGGGCTATGGAACCAGAGAGTGAGCGTGAGCACAGATGAGTACTCACATCTATGATCAGATACTCCACAGGCAGGGGACGAGCCAGCTGGGTGATCTCATTGCCAAACTTGTCTATGTCCTGAAACAATCAAAGGTCAATACCAGGTCAACAGAGACATTATTCTTTTTCACACCAGTATTTCAACTTTTTAATTATTATTATATTATCATTATTTTTATAACAGCATCTCAGACTGACTTGAATGGAATTTACTATGTGGACCAGGTTGGCATTGAACTTGTGGCAATCCTGCCTCTGTCTTGCCAGGGCTGGAATTACAGATGTGTAACTCTATGTCTGGCTCTTTTAGGAAATTATGATTTAGTCAGGCATGGTAGCACACACCTTTAATCCCAGTAAGAAAATCTCTTTGAGTTCGAGGCCAGCCCATAAGTGAGTCCACAAGACAAGGAAAAGGTCATGATTTTGTGGAAATGCATAAATGAAAAGCAGAGGGAATCTGTCAGTCCCAGGGCACCTTGTAAGAGGGGGTACACTATGCACCCAACCCAGCTTAACCGGGCACCACAGACGGGGAGCGGTGAAAACAGCCTGAAGGTTTTTAAGGCTGGACTTGTGTCCCTGACAGTCACTTACACCTTTAATCCTAGCATCTGGGAGGCAGACACAGGCAGAGCTCTATGAATTTGAGGCCATCCTAGTCTACAAACCAGAGCTACACAGAGAAACCCCGTCTTGAAAAACTATAAATAAATTAAAAATAAAAAAATTACACTTCTGAAAACCAGACTTTGTAAAAAATTTAGTGCATACACAAACTAAAGACATGTACAAAAAGGTGTATATACACACACATGTACACATGCGCACACACACACACAATCACCACCAATATGTCAAAGTCTAAACCTGTTTTGCTTTGTCAGATGCACAGAACATAAAGTTTAATTATGGGGAAAAGCGGTCAACATATGTTCATTAATCATAAAATGACAATTAGATCTGATTTATGTCAAACATGCTGAGTTCAAACAGAGCTCTAGAAATAAATTCCTAAGGACTGATGCTGTTTATTAAAAATCCTACAGGAGGAGTCGGTTTCTGTCTAAATCACCACCTAACATTACGAGTCATTCATGTATGTAAATTACGTGTCCATAATTTCTAATTCTAAGTCCTTACATAAAAATTTGTTTATTGAAGCCCTCAGACCCAGACTGTTTGCCAACCATGTGTTCCCAAGGTGTGCCATGGGGCCACTCCCAGCACGCCACACCTGCCAGGGAGCTGCAGAGAGCCAGGTGGTCTTCTAAGACAATCACTGCAAGCTGTTCATGCTAAGTCAAACTCACCACCCTACTAGGACATCGCTGGCCCCACACCGGTCCTGTTTCTTGTCTGTCACCTACAGAGGATCCAACTTCATCTGCCTCCTGTGTTACCTACTATGCTCCACTGACCAAGGGAAGGGTTACTTGTCCTGTCCTTCCCCACACATGTGACCACAGGGTCAGGATGGCCTCCATGCTATGGCAGTGGTTCCACAGATGTGGCTGGCCTACTGAGGGATCGTAGGCCTCTGCAGAGACAATTTCTTGATGGAGACAGGGCAGGAATCAAACCCAATCAAACTAAATCACCATTTCCAAAAATACACGCTTGCCTCTACAAGAAACAACCTGCAACAACTCACACATAATGAGCCCATCTGGAGTTCATCTTCAAATCTAATTAAGCTCTAATATGCAGAAACACTTCCCAACACCTGTTCACTTTAACCTTCCCCTCCAGGGAGTTCTCCGGTTAAAGGCCCCCACCCTTTCTTTGTGTTGTGCTATTCTTGTCCAGATTAACTACCCAACCGTACCTTTCCTGCTCACTACGGGGAAAAAAGGTGTTGCAGCCCCATTGCCCCACAGCCAATCCCTAGCCCTACACACCATCTTAAAGGCATTTACTTTCATGGGCTTTAGCAGGCGTCAGACAGAACACACTAGAAGGAAGATGTCTTATTCTAAGTGTGGCAGCTGCCAGGGTCAGCAGTTTTCTCTGCAGTTGGAGCAAGCAGTCCCGGTCCCCAGCGCCTCACCGCCTACTGCAGGCCACGTCTGGAAGCACTGGCGCCATGGTCTTGACATGAAAAAGAAACACAGATACTGACGTCTTTGTCGTCCCCAGTCAGCCAGGCTTTGTGGCTTGGTGAGGGACTCGCAGACTAGTTGGTGTCACCTGCTTTAGAGAAGCTGGACGAACCCTGGCCGCTGCTCCACTAACAATGCTGGACGTCACCAGTAGCACTCATCTGAGAGCACTCAGAGCACAAGATCTTGTGAGACAGGGAAGACCCATCGAAAGACCATCTGCAGGATGGCACCAGAGGCAACAGCTGGTACTTCTCAGGTACTTGCCAGGGTGGATCCTGCATGGCCTGGTCTGCCTGGCTCCAACTGCACACGTCATAGGCACTGTCCTTGTTCCCAGTGCGTGAGGAACAATGGTGTCAATAACAGGCAGTAGAGCCAGAGGCATACTAAAGAGCACGCTCGTCTATACCTAGAGCGCAGGCTCATGGGAAAACTAAAGAGCATGCTCGTCTATACCTAGAGCTCAGGCTCATGGGAAAACTAAAGAGCACGCTCGTCTATACCTAGAGCGCATACTCATGGGAATACTAAAGAGCACGCTCGTCTATACCTAGAGCTCAGGCTCATGGGAAAACTAAAGAGCACGCCTCGTCTATACCGAGAGTGCAGGCTCGCGGCTGCCCTGGCAGGTATGAAATGCAGGCACTCGATGTTCAGGTCTCATTCAGACCTGATTTGTGTCCTCCTAGAATCTGGAGCGGGGCACAGTGTAGCAAGCATGAAATCCCCCAGAGCTCAGGGCCAGCTAACCTGGGCTACATAGTGAGATGTGTTTTAAAACCAAACACTACAACAAACAATTTTATTTCTAACAGATGACGACAGAGATTAACCTTTTTTTTTTTTTTTAAATATTTATTTGTTATGTATACAATATTCTGTCTGTGTGTATGCCTTCAGGCCAGAAGAGGGCACCAGACGTCATTATAGATGGTTGTGAGCCACCATGTGGTTGCTGGGAATTGAACTCAGGACCTTTGGAAGAGCAGGCAATGCTCTTAACCTCTGAGCCATCTCTCCAGCCCCTTAACCTTTTTTTTTTTTTTTTTAAAGACAGGGTCTCCCAAGGGACAGTGGGGGCAGAGGCAGGCGGATCTCTGTGAGCACTGCTCCTGGAGGGCTGCCAGTAACAACTTCCACACCCGACCTCGGAACAGAGCTCATGGACGTTAGAGGTCCTCTCTCCTACCCACTGGAAGGGATAATGTCGGCCTAGTCCTCGCCCAGGCCACTGTCAGCACAGTCCCACATCATTCCTCCGAGGAGAGGACCTTTGCCCCTTTCACAGCTGCGTGCACAGGGCAGCATCCTGGGGTGCCCACCACTCCCCCTGGCTCTCCTCTGCAATCTTAGCTTCCCTTGCACTCTTCTGGAACTGCAATCTGCACCTTCTATGCAGACAAACCTGAGCTTCCCATTATCAGCCCCATCTCTTGCCTGAGTTTTCCAACCTCACTGGCAACTGCCCGGGGATACCATGCCAGCCCAGTGCAGCTCCAGACATCGGCCTCAGCTGGGCATGGGAGAACACACTTGTAATTCAGGAGGCTGAGGCAAGAGAATCCTGAATTTCAGGATACAAAGAAATATCCTATTTTCAAAAATGCAAATGTTGGTGCCTGGTCTCAGATTGTCCTCATAAACAGACCGAGTACACTGTTCCAGAAAACCCCTGCTCCCCAAGAAGCTGGCTTGCTCCCGCTCTTCACTGTGTCTCTGCAATGCCTCTAAACCTGCAGCATCTACCGAGCCCCCAACTCCACAGTGAACCAAACAGAGACCTCTTGCTCAACCCCACTGGCTAGGCCTATCCAGTGCAGCTTGTGCATGGGCACGGGCCTGGTTCCACCCCTCTGCTCTGCTGCCCCTTCTCATTAAGGTCCCTGGAATCTGATACTTGACTGCCAAAGCCTCTTCTAAATGACATCTAATAGGAATGTCCTAAAACCCACCTTCCATACCACTTTCTGTGGCCTGCCAAGTCCACCATCCACCACAATGACAAGATGACCCTCTGGATGCAAGAGTCATCATCCCTGGAGAGGTGGACCTGCTTGGCGTCTTAACTCTGGGGTGCCTGTCTGCCTGCCCCACCATGGGCAGGAACAGCACCCAACTCTGCCAGGTATGACCTGCTGATTGATGAAGGTGCTCAGCAAACAGTGTCGGGGGAGAAGAGGACAGCCTCCCGGATGTCAATCCACTGTGGTCATGGCTGTGGGCGTGAGGGAGGGGCCAGGGCGACTAAGGAGCCTGTGATGGGAGCTGTGTGCGGATTTCCTCTAAGTTTGTCATTTCTGGTTTGTGTAAGCAGATGTGTAGTTTTTTGTATTAATGACAATGTCCCATCCTGTGCCTGCTCCTCTCTCACCTTCATACACCCTGTGCAGCTGTGCAGATTCGAGGTGCATGCATCTCCACCACCGGCCTGACGCTCCCCTCTCTGTGGCCAGCCTCACTCCGCTCTGCTCTCCACTCAGTGCTGATTGCTTTGCTGCCCACCCACCACCCAGGACTCCACCCCTCCACGACCAGTTCCAGCCGGACGCAGACAAAACTCCCACTTTTCATGTGGCCACCTCTGCTCTGCCCCTGAAGTACAGCTCCAGCCAACCGCAGGCTCCTGAGAGCAGTTGCTCCTCAGTCTCCTGGTACTAAACACAGCACAGACCTCCCTCAAGCTTCCCAGACACCTCAGCTCTCCCCTTTTATGACCTTGAACAAAGGTCCAGTTTTCACCATTCTCTCCTACCATACTGTCTAAGCCACTGGAAAACAACACTGTGCCTCTAATGCCCAGTTTTAAACCTTCATTCTCTTAAGCAATATCCACGGCAGTGGTCACACCAGGACGACACAGTAACAGTTGCAGGGCTGCAGCAGTGCCCTTGACGCCTGGTCTCAAAGTCTCAGGACTTCCTACTCTGTCTCTCCTCTCGCTGCATACACTGAGACCCAGGAAATCTAAACAAGGCCCTGACAGATTCAGATTGCCTCCTTGGCCCACTCCCACTGTGGGGTCTTTCTACACACCAGGCACTGAATCCCCCAGCCAACCTTCTTCTTTTTGCTGCCCCCCTCTCCCCCTCCCCCCCAGACAGGGTTTCCCAGTAGCTATGGAGCCTGTCCTGGAACTCGCTCTGTACACCAGGCTGGCCTCAAACTCACAGAGATCTGCCTGCCTCTCCCTCTTGAGTGCTGGGATTAAAGGTGTGCGCAACCAGCTCTAGCCAGCTCTAGTCAGCCTCTCAGTGGCCATACCACTCACTGCTCATTGTGCTCCACATGAGAACCAGGCTACTGTGGGGCTGGAAGCGTCCTCCCCAGATCACCACTGTCTATCACAGCCCCACCTGGGTGCCATTTCATCTGTACTTTAGTTAACACAGCCCCGCTGGTCAGCCTCACAGACCAGGCAGTGACGACACACACCTCTAATTCCAGCCCTAGAGAGGATTATAAAACGGGAGGCGAGAGCTCTCAGCCAGCCTCATTCTGAGATTCATGGAGGCAGGTTTGACATTTCAGACTGAAGAAGAGGGAAGAGCCAGTGGCTGACTGCTTTGCTTTTCTGACCTTCAGGTTGAACCCCAATTCTGTCCTTGGTTTTTATTAATCATGCATCCTCCACCAGTTCAAAGTCATGGTTCTCTACCACAAAAGTCTCACAGTCCAGGAGACCATGGTGCAAACAGCGCTGGGGTGCCCAGGTATCCCCAGACAAGCGACTTGAAGAAGTCTATGTAACAGTTGCAAAATCTGAACTGATATTCGGATTTCCTCACCAGTTCATAGAGGTGCTCATTTATTCTAACGACAATTCTCTTCTTTCTTTAAATTAAAAAGAATCTAAAAGCAAAAGTTGTCACTGGGTTAGAGAGACAGCTCGGTAGCTGACAGCACTTGCAGGTCTTGCAGAGGACTCAGTTCAGCTTCCAGCGCCCACACGGTGTTCACAACTGCCTCTAACTTGCTATATGGGATGCAATGTAGACCCGTGGGCACTATACACATGAGGTGCACATTCATACACGCAGGCAAACACACACAAAAAATTAAAATAAATCTTTTTAAAAAGTTATCACTACACGTCTTCTTCCCGTTTTTCTGCAGAAACCAAGGGTCCACAGTAACTATGCTCAGGCATTTGCCAGTGGTCCTCGTGTGCAGTGCAGGCAGCTGAGAAACAAAACAACTCCTAGACCTCGCACCCTTCAGTGCTGGGAATAAGCAGCAACAGCCTGATCCTTGGGGGATAACTTTCTGTCCACACAGATAATACGCCTCCTCTGCCCGCTTTAGGTGTCTCAACCCCAAGAGCTACACACACACAGCACTCCTGCATGCTCTCACTGACTACACACACACAGCACTCCTGCATGCTCTCACTGACTACACACACACAGCACTCCTGCATGCTTTCACTGACTACACACACGCACAGCACCCCTGCATGCTCTCACTGACTACACACACGCACAGCACTCCTGCATGCTCTCACTGACTACACACGCACAGCACCCCTGCATGCTCTCACTAACTGCACACGCACAGCACTCCTGCATGCTCTCACTGGCACAGACCAGACAGACAAAGGGATCTGCTGAAAGAGAGAAAAACAAAGAAAGGTTTCCTATCCGGTTTTACTTTAAAAATAAAAACCCAACACAAACTCACAGCTAAGGATGAAACCTGAAAGCACGACCTTTAAGATGAAAATCAAGGCAAACGCAGGCACGGTGGCGCACACCTTCGACTCTGCAAGGCCCGCAGAGGCAGGCAGACAGATCTATTGTGAGTTGAGGCCGCCTGGTCTACATAGTGACTTCCAGGACGGCCAGGTCTCCATAAAAAGACCCTGTATCAAACAAAACAAAACAAAAGCAAAAGCAAGACAAAAGCTGGGTCTGTTGTCTCATGCTCATAAAGCCTGTACACAGAAGGCGCAGACAGCAGGACTATAAATTAGGGGCCAGCAACATAGTGAGACCCTGCTCCCACCCCTTCCCTCAACAAAAGAAAAAGAGAAAGCAGGCAGGCAGGGGTGGACACAGTCATTTGACATTGTATGGGAAACATCAGCCACCACACAAAACCAAACAAGAATGGAGAAAGTAAACCTCAGTGGACAGTCTGCACAAGACACCCAAAGAGCTGCCCGTGCGATAGCAACACTGTCTATAAAATTTTACCCTTTGTTTGTTTTGAGACAGGGTTTCTTTGTGTGGCTTTGGCTGTCCTAAAACTCACCTGCCTCTGTCCCCCGAGTACTGGGATTAAAGGTGTGAGCCACCACTGCCCAGCTAACTAAATCTTAAACAGTCTGCAGCACCTACCCAGCGCTAACGACCACCTATGACTCGCGTGTTCCAGGGAACACAACAGCCTCAATGGCCTTGATGGGTAGCAGGCCTGCATGTAGTACAGTCATACTTGCAGACAATATCCATACATAAGAAATACTGCTAGGGGGCTGGAGAGATGGCTCAGAGGTTAAGAGCACTGTCTGCTCTTCCAAAGGTCCTGAGTTCAATTCCCAGCAACCACATGGTGGCTCACAACCATCTGTAATGAGGTCTGGTGCCCTCTTCTGGCCTGCAGGCATACACGCAGACAGAATACTGTATACTTAATAAATAAATAATTTAAAAAAAAAAAAAAAGAAAAAAAAAAAAAAAAAGAAATACTGCTAGGTGTGGTGGTGTACACCTGGTGACTCCAGCACTCAGGAGAGGTAACCACATCTACATAGGTCTGAGGCCCGTCAGGTCTACATACTGACAAGTTATTCAGTGAGACTCGCCCCCCCCCCAAACAAAATAAAATACACAGAGATCTAAAACAAAGAAACAAGGCAGTGAGAAGCCATCCCTGTGAGCAGGAAAGGTTGAGAGTTGTCCCAGAGAGCACACGTAACGTTAAGACTGGACACAGGAACCACAGGAACCACGAGTAAAACCAACCCTAAGAGAAAGTCAGCCAAACCACTCTAGACAAGGACAACAGAATCAACCTTATCTTGTCAGCCATGAGGTGCACTATACTGGCAAAGTGTCCTGTGAAAGCTGAGCTCACTGGAAAGCTGGCTTTGTAAGTGAGGTTGCCCTCACCCCATTTCAGATCCGAGCATGTTGTCTCAAAGTATTTTTTAATAAAGGCTTTCTTGTCTGAGGGTGTGTTTGGTGCTCCCCCCAACTCTGTGACAGGGAGAAGAAAACAACAAACAGCCCAAGAGTAAAACCCCTAAGGGTGAGAAGTCAGCCACTTCCTGAGCTTCCTGATGTCCACCCCACGGTATCAGGGCGCCTGCAGTGGGAAGGGAAGACTCAAGTTCATCAACTTTCCCAGCTGGTGCCTGTTACTGCTGTGGGTATTTGGACACCTCACCCAAGGAAGATACGGCTCTGCACAGATACAGGACTTTGGTTGGACCTCCAGCTGCCTGCATTAAGAGGGCGCCTTAGTCAGTGTCTGCTGGACGTTTGCTAGCCTCGGACTTGGTGTTTCCTTCCTACTGTCATTTGTCCTTCCACTTGGAAACTCTACAACACAAGACTGAGTAGCTGTAGCAGCCAGAATTCCAACAATGGTCAAATGCCTCTCATCTTTACAAAGGAGAAGTGGGCTGCAACAGTAAGATTTGGTGTAACATGACCAAACCAAACACTTATGATTCCTTTTCTGACTATGCCATACAATGCCATCAAAGTCTGTGTAAGTAACAATAAGCTCCAGAAATAAGACAGACGCTTTGATCCATAAGCGGGGCTCCAAAGCACAATGGCTGACACACAGGTATCACTCCAAAGTACAAAATCACAAGAGTCCAAGACAAATTCACATTAACCTATATATATATTCGATATTTTTTGTTCTCACGTATTTTTACCTTATAAAACACATCAGGAACATACTGCTCACTGCTGGACTCCTTGGCATAGCCGAGCTCAGGGGCATCCTTACAAGGTAGAAGACACTCATCTCGGACCAGCGCCATGCACTGATTAGATACCTGGTATCCTTCAAAGTGAACCTGGTTGTCCGGACCACCTGTAAGAGAAAAACCTTCTAAGAGAATCTACCAAGGGTAATCAGAAGCATTTCATGACACCTATCCTCCAGCTGGTAGGAAGCAATCAGTCAAGACTCTGCCGGGCAGTCTGAAGGATGTCTGGAGCATGAGGCTCACTCCTCCACAGCCTGTTTTCAGAGTCCACTGCTCCACCCCCACCCCAGAGCTGTGGGGTGTTTCCTGCCCTTACAGCACACAGATTTTCAGTTTGGAACATCAGAGCAAAGACAGACACTGTCCCGCATCGCACCAGCTTTAGCGCCTGAGTGAGATTTGGAGGCAAGGAGGCTGGAAGTACAGGTGTGGAGGCAACAAAACAGAAACTGTATGGGGCTGGGTTGCACAGTTCTTGTCTTACATACAGGAAGCCCTACAGTTCAATCTCTGATAAACCAGGCATAGTGGTGAATCCTAGCACTGGGGAGGTAGAGGCAGGAGGGTCAGAAGTTCAGGGTCAAGTTCAAGGTCAGCTTAGACTCCAAGACAACAAAACAAACAAAAACACCTCACCCACAGAAGCCTGAAGACTGGCCTGAGTTTGAGACCTACAACCCACCAAAGAAAAGAGAAGGGACTTCCACTCCTATATGCATCTATATGCATACGTACTCCAACCCCACCTCTACGTTCTCTCTAAATACTAAAAGAGAAAACTGATCCTAGCACACAGATCACATATGCAGCAATCAGATTACAGAACTCTACATGGTCTTACAAGTCAGCGCCCAGGATCTCCTACTATGATACGGGATAATGATGGGCACCCACAGTGTCTACAGTCCCGCACACTAATGACACATATACTGCTCTGTATACATCCCTCTTCCCGAGCACCGCCACGAAGACTTAACACTGGGGGCGCTGGAGAGACAGCGAATAAGGGTGCCTAACGTCTGCTCGAATTTGATCTTTAAACCCACAATACAGGGGCTGGAGAGATGGCTCACTGGTTAAGAGCATTGCCTGCTCTTCCAAAGGTCCTGGGTTCAATTCCCAGCAACCACATGGTAGCTCACAACCATCTGAAATGAGATTTGATGCCCTCTTCTGGCCTGCAGGCAGACACACAGACAGAATATTGTATACATAATACTTAAAAAATAAATAAATAAAAAATAAACCCACGCCGGGCGGTGGTGGCGCACGCCTTTAATCCCAGCACTTGGGAGGCAGAGGCAGGCGGATCTCTGTGAGTTCGAGACCAGCCTGGTCTACAAGAGCTAGTTCCAGGACAGGCTCCAAAACCACAGAGAAACCCTGTCTCGAAAAACCAAAAAAAAAAAAGGTACACACAGAAAATAAATACAAATTAACAAATTTATATATCTGTTACATAGTAATTTATAAAAAAAAATGTGAATATGGTTTTACAAAAATATTAAGGACAAAGAGAGTATAAATGGCTATTTAGAGAGAGCCTGACATTAGGAGGGTGAGGGCAGAACAAGCATAGCCTGGGTAGGTGTCCTCCACGAATCAGGGCTAGACAACAGACAACTCCAGTGTCCATTGTTCTTCCTGAGCAATGGAGATGTAAAACTCTACCTCTGGTTCAGCTTGAAAACAGTTACAAATCAGAGACGAGAGCCAGACCCTCTGGGTTTCAAATGCATCTGTACCACACCCGAGAAACAATCGAAAAGAGTGGAACTGAAGGCAAGGTGGCCCCTGAGCGATCCATCATTACATGCAGAAGGCCAACTGCAGCTCAAAGTGCTGAATGAACCAGTTCCCAGTGTCCTGATCAGAGCCTGGCACTTTCTCTTTGGTTCTAACGAGCCCATTCCACGTCATTAGCACACCCAGGCCCAGCTGTGTAGCATGTCTCATAGCAGACAAAGACTTCGAATGCAGAGAACCAAGGATGGAGGAACGCAAGAGAAGTCATCCAAGGTCCAACTACTTGCTCAGGTACTGCAAACTGGGGCTGGTTTTCACATTAGTCATTCAAATGTGACAGGTCATGAGGGAAAGAAAAGTTTTGTGTGAAGAGAATGGAAAGTAGTATGTATAAAATAAGCATCAGAAACCAGGCGTGGCAATGTGTGTTTCCAATTCCAGCTAGTTTAAGGCTAGCCTGGACCACATGAGATGTTCCCCTCCCCACCCTACCCTCCAAAGAGAGCTCAGGATATAGCTCAGTAGATCCAGCAAGCCTGAGGCCCTGAGTTCAATCTCTAGCATCAGAAAAAAGGGGGAGGGGTGGGGGAGTGATATTGGTAACCTGAACCACACACACACTCCTTTCTCAAGTGGAGAAGAAACACACACGACAGCCAACGATGAAAACCTCACATGTAATGTGGCATTTCACTTGAGCAAAACCACTATACACAGCCAAGCCAGAAAAGCTGTGGAAAATCACAGGGAGTCAGGAAAACCCATGGGCAAAGGCAAGGGGCTATGCCTTGGTACCCAGAAAGTACCTGAGCTAAGCTTGCAGAAGACCAGCACAGCACAAGAGGCACTAACTGTGGAGGCCGAGAAATGCAGGCCCATTTCCACCTTGTCTGAGGGTCAGAGAATTTGGAGACTGACAGGCATAGTTGCCTGTCCCAACTCAGGATGTGACTACTTGGTTCTTTTAACATTAAGATAGGTCCATGCCATCCTGACAGGTGGTCAGGATATGCAAACATACTTCTGCTCCTTCTTTTCTAACTGTGAGGTCACCTGAGGAGGGGCAGTCTTCAGGATACATGATCTAGAGCATCTCTGCTACCTAGACTACAGAATGCTATGACTACACGTCTCAGAGTGATAATGTGATTGACTGTGTGAGCCATCCTTTGTATCATGTTAATAAAGTCTTTTGTTTCTCCCCCACACACACACCCTTTACGTTGGGTATAAAAGCTGTGGAAAAATAAATGTGAGAGAATTTCATGATTTCAGTCATTGGAATGCCCTCCCAATACTTTCTATGTTTTCTGTCTTACTATTTTTAGGTGTCTTCATATTTGCTATATTTCTAAAATTCCCATGCCCCTACCCTAGTAATAAGTGTTTTTGTTGAGGCCGGACCTTGACAACCAACTCTCAAGATGTAGCTCCCAGCATCCTCTCCGACGAGGAGATGAACTGCAGCAGGTATTTCCCAGTGCCTCTCCAGGGTTCCCACTTGTCATTGGCCAAAGGCCCTAACACGGGGAAAGAGTACACTTCCCTTTGAGTTAGGAAACCGTGGTGCTCAGGCCCTGCGCATCCTGCCCCATCTGGAGGATGACATCAGAAAAGCAGGCTGACCACAGACCTTTCTACAAACAAGGTCAGTCATTACTGCATAGCTCCAGATCCTTTAAGAGACAATTCTAGAAGCAAATACTTCATGGATGATCTGATTTCCAAACTCTCAACAAGCAATGTGACTCAGTAACTGAAAGTAACCAGTCTCCAAGATGTAAGCTACTTAAAAATCTAAAAATGTGCCAGTTCCTTTGGCCCATGGGACCAATTCCCCATAGAGACAGTTATTTAAGAAGATGAATTACTATGGAAGCCCACAGGCGCCCAGAACATCCATTCTCAGTGACAGTGGCAGTGCTGGAGTCTCTGAAGATGTTTTTGGCTGTCTCAATGCGGGGCACTGCTCGCTTCTGTGGGATGCTGAAATTGCTAGGCATCCTGCCAGATACAGAGGTTTCACAAACAGTAAGGACTGATCCATGTCTCCGCCCCTACACGTTCATGTAGGCAACCCCTATGTTGCTTTACAAACCACTAAGAAAACATACGCACACAACTGCAATACCTATTGAGGGGCACACGGCTCAGCTTGAGCAAGATAAAGCATGAAGCATCTCAGGAGGCCATCCACCCCCGTGGCGATCAGGATGGAGCTGCGGCGGATCTGTTGCTCAGCCTTGTGTGTATCCAGACCATACAGCACCCTCACACCAGCCATTCTTGTCAGTGCCCTCTGCCTTACCAACCCACAAGAAAGGACTTTCTGGTGTTCTTAATCCTAGCCAACACCTCTACTCACTCCCTTCAGTGCTCAACTATAGCAACAATTTAGAAAATTATGTCACCAACCCATATGTGCAGTAATTAACATGCCTCTATCATCAACATAACAGCAAACACACTACCGTTATCTCTCATTCAGGAGGAGTTCACTCAAAAAAATAAATAAAAATCTACACAGGCCATAGGAAAGACAAGCTTGCTAGCATTTAGTAAGGCTTAAAAATCCTGGCAAGGTGACAGTCTCTTCAACCAGTAATCTAATGGCAGCAGAGACCCGATCTAGGTCCCTGTGCTCAGGCAGTGTGAACTGGTAGGGGCATTCTAAGAAACAGAAGCCTGAACGAGGCCCCTGAATGCACTGTGTGAACTGGGAAGGACACTGTAAGAACCAGAAAGTAGGTCACCTAGACAAGAGGACTGCTGGTTCCTCGGGGAGATGAGAGCTTCACAGTCAGAATCCGTGCTTACTTTAAAATCTAGCTAAGTGGATCACATGCTTACAATTTGGTTTTCAATTTCCAAATCCCTACACCCTTCAATTCTATGGCCCTATGCCTGATTTTTCTGTAGGGATATAATCAAAGATCTGGTACATGTTTGTATAGATTACAACCTACTATATAGTTATAATGTGTAAGACATGTATTATTTAACATATATCAATTGTTTAGAATGGCAGCCCCATTCACAATATCAAGTGCAGTGAGTCAGGACAGCAGAAGGTTCTCTTCCGGCACAGTCACTTCTAGCTGCTGAAAAGGGGCACACATCCAAAAGCAAGAGTTACCCTAGACTTGTGATGAGAACATTAGACCTAAGATAGCCATGGAGAAGTTCTGACTTGGCCCCAGTCTCATGGATGATGCTAACTCAGAATTTTTATTGCAAAACAAAAGGAGGAATCTATGCCCCCAAAGGTTCACTAAGAAGCTGATTATAACCAAGTTAAGGATGAAAAGCTGCTGCAAAGAAGAAACATTAATGGGCAGTAGTATCTATGGCATTACTCTGTCCCATTTATACCTGTGGCCACTGCAGTAACAAACTTGGATCCAAAATGCCCATCAGGGGAGAGCCGGCAGATGTTGGGGTGCTTGTTTTGAAAGCCTCCTGCAGTGATGCATTCTTCTGAACTCAGGAAATAGGTGTCCTAAGCCAAGAGAGGCGGCATATCAGAGTCACAGTATGTGTCAAAACAAGCTTCCATTTCTTCTGCAGAAAATATTAAGAGCTGGGCCAGCAAGATAAAAGCAGGTAGAGATGCTTGCTAACAAGACTGACTGACCTGAGTTCGATCCCAAGGCCCCCACGGTGAAAGGAGAGAAACAACCACAAGCTGTCCCCTGACTTCCACACGAGTGCCATGGCACACGTGTGCACACAGGCACAATAAATCAATCAAGTTAAAATTAAATTAAAAAAATAAGAAAGAGCGCTTCTAATGCCAGCACTTGAGAAGCAAAGGGAGGTCGTGGACCTCTTGAGTTTGAGGCCAGCTTAGTCTATACAGTGAGTTGCAGGCTAGCCAAAGCTACATACTGAGATCCTTGTCTTAAAAAAATAAAGAGCTAAGCTACAACACCTCAAAAATACTTGAGGCAAAACACTGAGATAAACAGCTGTAATTCCCAGCCATTGGGGACTCATATTAAAAAGCCTGGGGTAACCCACTCCCACAAAGCTGCAAGGGCAGGTGAGTGGGATCTGCTCTGTGGAGCAGAATCAAGAGGCTGAGCCTCAACTAGGAAGAGTGTCTTCAAAGTTACTGGCAAGCTGTGCAGAGACAGAGAGATCCAAGTCAGCTCTACCTTAATGAGGTCTCAGGCCAAGCAACATTCCTGTCTCCATCTCACCTTATTCCGACTGTATCGGACTGTACCCTTTCGGGTATCTTCTGAGACAAGGTCCGTGAATATCCATCCAACCTTAATGGAAAAGGAAAGCATCTTTTGAGTATCTCCATACAACAGACGGCTTCTGTCCAGGGAGCATAAAAGCAGTGCCCTTCAGACAACCCTTCTGGCTCCTGAGCCAGGTAAAGCTGAGAGCACAGTTCCTTGGCTCTGCTGCCAGGGAGAAACTGGCACCTTCCTCTGGTGCTGCCGTGACAAACATTCATCCATTGCAAACAGGCTCTGCTCAGGACCACTCAAGCTCACACTTTGTTAGAAGTCAGAACACCTTGTGACTGAGACTGAGACCAACAGGATGCACCAAGAAGGAGTTTAAGCTCCGAAAAGGAAGACAGACAAGAAGCAAACAGCAAGGTGTCCTGGGGTAGGTCCTGAACGAGGAAGAAACAGACTCTGTGGAGAGAGTCACCTAAGATGAAAGGAATGCCACAACAGAGGGCTGAGGGCACAAGGCCTAAAGCTACGCCACTGGGGCCAATCCTAGAACCCAGGTACTGTGCAGCCTCAACGCCCCACTGCAACACGGTCTGCATGCTCTATCACCTAGGCCGCCCTTGGCCTCCAGAGCCAGAAGGCACTGAGAGCTGAGAGCCTGTCAGACTGGAGTTAGAGGACAAGCAAAGCATCCACCTGCATCCTTGGGAAAACCGACAGATGGCCACCACCCTCTCCAGCAGACTGGTACCCTGTGGATCACTGCTGTTTTAACAATGCTCACATGAGCACAAACCAAAAAGGACAGTACCAGAGAAAGCAAGTCCTGAGGATCTATTTAATGAGCACAGTCCAAAACAGGCTAAGGCAAGAGCAAGCCAAGGGACCTGGATTTTGATAGTAACTTAAGTGGCTTCAGACTTTATATTATGTTGTTATGAAACACAAGTGTGGCCCAGTTTCTCTCCGGAATTCGCACCACACCACGACCTGACGATGAGGTGCTGACTCAGCAGGGAAAACTCTGCCTAGGTTTCCTGCCCTCTCAGAGAGAGAGGTAAGACAAAGCAATACACACAGCTCATTCCTCCCTGTCCAAGTAAAGGGCAAAACTTGCATGGCTACTAATACTGAACTGGATTTCCACAGGGTGAATCTGTAAATACTAACAAGCCAGGGATGGTAGCATACATCTGTAATCTTCACAGTGGGAGTCTGAGGCAGGAGGGAGGATTTAAGTTTGAGATCAGTGCGAGCTACAAAACAAGAATGCGTCTTAAAAACAAAAAGCACAACCTCAGCCAGGCGGTGGTGGTGCACGCCTTTAATCCCAGCACTCGGGAGGCAAAGGCAGGCGGATCTCTGTGAGTTCGAGGCCAGCCTGGTCTACAAGAGCTAGTTCCAGGACAGGAACCAAAAAAGCTACGGAGAAACCCTGTCTCGAAGAATCAAAAAAAAAAAAAAAAAAAAAAAAAAGCACAAAGCACAACCTCATCCCTAGGACCCTCATCAAAGCATGGACTGGAAGGACTCTTTCCTCCTATCTACCAACTGACGCAGGACCCATGAAAACTTCGGGTTTGGTGACCCACATTAGACACAGGAGATCAATGCTGATGCAGGAAGGGTACCAGGAACCTAGGACAGAAAGTGAAGCAAGCCACATGAGCAGTGAGTACACCTACAGTGTACAATGTGGTAAGTGTCCTCAGGTATGGTGACTACCTTTTATGTGGGCTCATAGTTAAGAGTCTTGATCTAGGCAGCAGGCCCTCAGCCAGCAGAGCTGGGGGGAGGGGAGTCAGGACTGACACACACGCGCCATAACCCTCACCTTTGCGTGTGCCAGAGAATGCTCACCTCACTCTACGCCAGAACCATCAAAGCAATTTGCACTAATGAACACAAACGAGGGTCCAAAGGGTTTAGCCTACGTTGTCAGCTAGGGGTTTGGTCCCACACCAGACTAAATCATTCCACCTGTGGATTCCCCCAGCATGGAGCCCAGGTTTCCCTAAGGTCACCTGGCTGGCAGAGGCCTCATACCTTCCTCAGGCCAAGTTTGGCAGCAATCTCATCAACCACCTCAGCTTTCGGATCTTCTAGAAGCTCCAGGCTGTTCTGTGTACCAATCTATGAGGCAGCATAGTTAGAAAACAGAAGACAGAATTGATGGGCGTTGCCTCTACAACATCCACCTCCACCCGCCAGCTCCACCCCTGCTGAAGATCTGCAGCTACAAACATAAATGGGCCCCAAGGAAGGCTGGTCTGCGATGTGCCTACAGGAAACCTTCACTTGGGGAATGGAGCTGCTTTCAGAACTCCCGTGGACAGGTAATTCTGCTCTACACGGCCTGGCTGGAAGACAGACTGCCACTGCACGGTGGCAGAAATCCCAGAACAGCCTTGGTGCACTGTCCCTCTGACTCAGTGTCTTGGCTACAGAACCAAGAAAATAAACGTACACCACAAATTGGGACACTCAGCTAGAGCATCTGATGAGCTCTGGCTGTGGCTGGAGCATGAGTCACCTAGACGGATGGCTCAACAATCCGAGAGCTGCCAAGTCTGATGGCCTGGTGGGGAAAGAAAACTAACTCCCAAAGTTGTCTTCTGACCTCCACTGTGTATACACAAAATAAACCTAAGAAACTTAGAGGAAGTCAGGAGCTAGTGGCCCACACCTTTAACTCAGCACTCAGGAGGCAGAGGCAGAAGAATTTGAGTTCCAGGCCATCCTGGTCTACAGGGTAAATTCCAGGACAGCCAGAGCTACATAGAGAAGCCCTGTTTGGAAACAAAAACAAGAATTAAAGGAAGATAATTTTAAAGTGGTAACAGACGCCATTTCCTGAAATGAACAGAGCTGACCAAGCCCAGGGCAGGAGTACCACTCTAAGCCAGAACCTGGTTACAGCGACCTAGAAGGCAAAGGGGCAGCCAGGCGGTGGTGGCGCACACCCTTAGTCCCAGAACTCAGGAGGGAGAGGCAGGCAGATCTCTGTGAGTTTGAGGCCAGCCTGGTCTACAGAGTGAGTTCCAGGACAACAGTCAGGACTTTTGGTTTTTGATGCAAAGTCTCGTGAATCCTGGGCTGGCCTCCAACTTGCTATGCAGCTTAGGATGAGCTTAAAGTTCTGATCCTCGGGGCTGGAGAGATGGCTCAGAGGTTAAGAGCATTGCCTGCTCTTCCAAAGGTCCTGAGTTCAATTCCCAGCAACCACATGGTGGCTCATAACCATCTGTAAAGGGGTCTGGTGCCCTCTTCTGGCCAGCAGGCATACACACAGACAGAATATTGTATACATAATAAATAAATATTTAAAAAAAAAAAAAGTTCTGATCCTCCTGCCTTCATCTCTCTAATGTCGGGGTTACAGGCATGTGCTACCACACACAGATTATAAAGTGTAGGGACGGACCTGGGACTGCAAGGCAAGTCTACCTAACGAGCTATGTGAAATAAGGCTGTGGTCTTTTTTGTTTGTTTCGTTTTGTTTTTGTTTTTCAAGACAGGGTTTCTCTGTAGCTTTGGAGTCTGTCCTTGGACTCTCTCTGTACTCTGCCTCCCAAATGCTGGGATTAAAGGCGTGTCACCACCTAGCAAGGCTGTGATCTTATTCTTCAATAATTTCATGTGCACGTATGTATAATGTGTGCATGCCCAAGAGTGTACAGCAAGAGATAGCAAAAACAAGGAAAGAGGCTATCTGGAAGGGCACTTCAGCACCTTGGAAACAACCCGCCCCGTCACGCACAGCCGGTCCTGCACCCGTGTACCTGAGGCGGCTCATAAATCGCAGCCACTTCAGCCCTGATGCCAAGGGGAATGTCCTTGTGCTCTGTGTACCGTCCATATAAATACCCGAAATGCTGATTGCCTGTCTTTCTCCAGAAGTCAAGGAAGCGGTCAGCCACAGTGTGGTTCTCAAACATGATGTTGTCCACATGTCTGTATTTCTGCAGAATTAACAAACGTGGGCTTAAGTGAAACATTCTACCAGAAACAATGTGTTTTTTTTTTTCAAGAAAAAAAAAAACTAGTGAAAATATTAGTTGGTTTTTTTTATTTTTTTTTAATTTTTTTTTTTAAGTTTTGTGGACTGGAGAGATGGTTAAGAGCACTGGCTGCTCTTCCAGAGTTCAATTCCCAGCAACCACATGGTGGCTCATAACCATCTGTAATGAGGTCTGGTGCCCTCTTCTGGCCTTCAGGCATACACGCAGACAGAATATTGCATTCATAATAAATAAACAAATAAATAAAAAGATTTAGTTTTGTTTCTTATGTATCAGGCTGTTTTGCTTATATGCATGTTTGTGTGCCACCGCATGCATGGGTCCTTGGAGGTCTGGGACTGTGGTTATGGATGTGAGATATCATGTGTGTGGTTTGTGCTAGGAACCAAACCTGGGGCTTCTGCAAGAGCAGTAAGTGTTCTGAATCTCTAAGCCATAGCCCAAGACCCGTTTGTTTTCATTTCAGCTTTGACCCAGCCTTATTTAGTTCTTTCAACAAGGTAAACAGGCTTGAGATGTAGCTCAAAGACATGGTCGGGGTAGATCATTGACTTGCCTAGCATGTGCACTGGGGTTTAAGACCCTGCAAACAACAGACAAATCCCAAATCTAAGAGCCTACTCTGACCAGACACAGTGAGTCTGAGGCGAATCTGGACTAAAGGAAACAGTTGGAGACCGCTTCTAAAACATGGAAGGGAAAGAGGGAGGCAGGGAGAGAGGGAGGGAGGAGAGAGAGAGAGAAGGAAAGCGAAGGGAAAGGAAAAGAAGGAAGGGAAGGGAGGGCAGGTAGGCAAACTGCTTTGTTCTTTAGAGATCAGGGGAACAGGGGAAGGAGGATTTTATCAACCAATAGCCTTAGCAGATCTCTGAAGAGATCTGTGAAGCTACACTGCCACCTCCCATGTAACACGTTTTTAAAGGCAAAGTCATAACCGCTGAGTGTCTGAAAATCTCCAAGAAAAATCCCACCTCCCAAAATAAACAACAAAATAACTAAAATAAATTTAAAATGAGGAAGGGCCTGAAGAGATGGCTCAGTGGTTCAGAGCACTGGCTTCTCCATCAGAGGACCAGAGTTCTCTTCACAGTGCTCAGTTACTTGTAACTACCCATAACTCCAGTTCCTCTTCTGGTTGAATGCACACACAATACGTACATAAATGCAGGCAAATATATATAAAATAAAAATAATAAATATTTTTAAATGCCTTTTAAAGAAAAATCCCTTCTCTGCACAAGTTAACCAAATGGAATCAAAACTCTAAACCCCACCCTGCAAGCACTAGAAACTTATCTTTCATTTATGGCTGCCACAGAAAGGCTGATCTAAAAACACCAGAGGAGCTGGAGATGACTCAGCGGTTAAGAGCACTTGCTGCCTAGGGGATCCAAGTTCAGTTCCTAGCAACCACGTCAGGAGGCTTAAGACTCCCTGTAACTTTAATTCCAGGGGATCTAATTTACTCTTCCGCCCCACTCAGGTACCCGCACACACTTATACAGACACACAAGGCACACACAACTGGTGCCAGGTGTGGTGGCACACCCCGTTAATCCCAGCACTCGGGAGGAAGAGGCAGGTAGATCTCTGAGTTCCAGGACAGCCACTGCTATGCAGAGAAACCCTGTCTCAAAAACAAACAAGCAAAAAAAAAAAAAAAAAAAAAAAAAAAACACAATAGAACAAAAAAACATAATTAAAAATATAAATGGACGGAGGGACGGAACACCAAGAAGGAAGTGTCCACTTGTCACCAACACTATGGGCAGCCTCACCTGTCTGTTGAGCGTGATGGCACTAGGCTGGCATTTAGTGCAGATACCATTGGGCCAAGGGAGGTGTCCCTCACACCCTGACTTAATCTTGCAGCTGATGTTCTCCAGGGCAACAAACTTCCCCCTGAAGGAGAAGACAAGAGACCGAGTTACAATGACAGCAGTGGGTTCCAAGGCAGAGACCAGAAGGTTCTGTGAGACAGCTTCCATCACCAGACAGTGAAAACACTGCTGAATCCCTGTCATCTACCTTCTGCAGCCCATCAGTGAGGAAGTAGTGGACCTACCTACCACTGACCTGGGGTATTTCTGCTAAGTGATGTTGGTTTTCTCAATCACAGAATGCTCCATTAATTTCACTTTGTTGCTTTATACAAGTTGTTTATTACACTGTATATATTTAGTGTGTGTGTGTGTGTGTGTGTGCATTCATGTGGAGGTCAGAGGTCACTTGCAACTGTTAGTTCTCTCCTTCCACCATGAGGGTCCTGGTCAGGGATTGAATTTAGAACCTAGGCCAGGCTTGGCAGTTCCTTTACCTTGTCATATCTCATAAATCTCCATTTTCTCCCCCAGCTTTATTAAGACATAACGGACCCAAAAAAATTATACATATTTAAGTTGTAAAATGTGACATCTGTTTTATAAATAAAAATTGCACCCAGGCAATGGTGGTGCACGGCTTTAATCCCAGCACTTGGGAGGCAGAGGCAGGAGGATCTCTGTGAGTTCGAGGCCAGCCTGGTCTACAAGAGCTAGTTCCAGGACAGGCTCCAAAGCCACAGAGAAACCCTGTCTCGAAAAACCAAAAAAAAAAAAAAAAAAAAAGAACCATTAGACATTGCATGAGAGTCTGGATGCCAGGGACAGGATAGAGTACTTACTTGTCAGCCCCTCCAGTCAGCTTCCGGATATAGGCATGGAAGGACATGTGCTTCACAGGAGGCTCCAAGTGGTTCAGATAGTCCTCATCAAATGGCTATCAACAATATACAGGAAATGAGTGGTCATGGGTCTGCCAGGGTACATGAGACTTCAATCTTACTGTGCAGGGGATCAGACAGAGAGGGAGGCAAAGCTGGGTATTCACTGGTTCACGGTCAGAATCAAGCTTTTCTCTGTACGAGTTACATTTTCAAGATAAAATGCACTCCTATTAAAAACTACAGCTCTAAGAAAACTTGTAAGTCACAAAAGACCCGAGGATACAATTTAGTAGCACAGCCCTGAGTCAATCCACACACACACACACACACACACACAGAGAGAGAGAGAGAGAGAGAGAGAGAGAGAGAGAGAGAGAGAGAGAGAAACAGACAAATAAATCAACAGGAGACATAGGACTCAGACACAGTCAATCAGCCATGACAAGCAGGAAGCGAGAGTCCAGCCATGTGTCAGAGAATAATCGTCTAGGACAACCACACACGCTCTTCATCAGCACACAACGCCTTGGCATTCAATCCCCTAGAAGGTCACTCCCATAAATAAGTCTCAGATTCTCTGTGCCACTTGTACTGCTGGGAATACAAGGCCTAAAGACGATAAATAGAAAAATTTTTTTAAGAGCCACAACACCCAAGTTTAGGGACTAGAAAGTGCTGAGCCAGCTCTTTCAGCAGCCAACCACACTGCCCAGCCAAAGCTCCCTGTACAGACTTACCTCCAGTGGGACACAATGCACACACTTCCCCAAGGGGCCATGGCGACATCTGGAGAATGCACAGGGTAAAAAAAAAAAGCACAGGGACACAAAGGTTATTTTCTGTTGCTACTTCCCAATATTTTTGATATTTAAAACGTATATCACACTTTGGTGAGTGCTTCCCTACAAATACAGATGTTTCCATTGCAATATCTATTATTTATTCTGATATGTATCAGAAGAAAACTACAGGAGGCATCAGCAAGAAGACTCAAAGCAAGTTCAAGGCCAGTCTGGCTGACAGGGCTACACAGAGAGGACCTGTCTCAAAAGAGGATGGGAAAGGGGTAGAGAAGAAAGGAAGAATGGTGTGGGGAGGAGAAGAAATGGAAAGGGGAGGGGAAATGAAGGAAAAGCAAAGTGAGAAACCTGACCATTAACCACTGCTGCTTAACATGACACTAACTAAAAATAGAGTGCTTCCCAAACACACAAGGTGATGCTCCATCTCCAACATGGAAAATAAAATGTCTTAAAGTCACATTAAACAAAATGTTAAGGAAAAGCTGGGCAGTGGTGGTGCATACCTTTAATCCCAGCACTTGAGAAGTAGGGGCAGGTGGATCTCTAAGTTCAAGGCCAGCCTGATCTACAGAGTGAGTTACAGGACAGCCAGGGATACACAAAAAAATCGTGCGCCCCCGAACCCACAAAAAAAACCAATACTGAATGAAAAGGGTAGAAGCCCTGATAGTGCTGCATAGGCAGCCCTAGGTCTGAACTGTGCACATCATGCACACCCAGGAAACACAAGGACGCCAAGGATCTGGGGTGTGGGACATCCCAGGCCCCTGGGAAGCGAGATGCTCACAGTTATGAGGGCAGCAGTGGGATGGTGAGGAAAGTCAAACTGTAGTGCTAAGAAACGAAGAGCTAGACTAGCTAGGCATTGGTGGCACAACCAAGAGAGGCTTAATGGAGCGGGTGAGTGTCTTGCCTAACCCTGGAGTGATGTGGCACATCTTTAATCCCAACACTCAGGCAGGCAGATCCTGTGAGTTCAAGGCCAGCCTGGTCTACACAGCCAGTGTTCTAAGACAGCCAGTGTTCACAAAGAAACCCATCATGGGGGAAAAAAGAAAGGGAAAAGAAAAGAGGTGGACGCTGTGCTTCTCTATAGTAAGAAAAGAGGTGGACGCTGTGCTTCTCTATAGTAAGAAAAGAGGTGGACGCTGTGCTTCTCTATAGTAAGAAAAGAGGTGGACGCTGTGCTTCTCTATAGTAAGAAAAGAGGTGGACGCTGTGCTTCTCTATAGTAAGAAAAGAGGTGGACGCTGTGCTTCTCTATAGTAAGAGGCCGGCTCATTTCTGAAGAGCAAAATTAACACATGGGAGCAGGTGTTCTAAAAATAGCTATTGGAGACATGAAAGCCCAGACCATGGTGAGTTCCTGAGGAGAAACACAAAGGAAAGGCAGCATCTGTGCCTAGTCCACCTTACACACAAGTTGCTGATGTAGCATTTGGATTTCCAGGGTCCCAGTGTCAGTCCCTGACCACATTTACAGAGTGACAAGACCCACTGCAGAGACCCACAGCTCCACTCCCGTACGTTCACATTGCTGAGAGTCAATCCACGTGTTTCTGTCTGGTGTCCCTGTTTTATTGTGTATGCATGTGCAGCACGCCCGGTGCTCTCAGAGCCCAGACAGCTGTAAGCTGCCATGTAGATACCGAGAATCAAACTGGGTTCTCTCTTAACTGCTGAGCCATCTCTCCAGTCCCTAACTGGTTTTTGTAAAGAGAATTACGAAAACGTCTAAAATGAAGAAACATACCACGCACGACATTCCACATAACTGGAGGGCACACTGGGACCTAGTGCCCAGGCTGTCCTCCGATGGGCATGCTCCTGCTCCTGAGAACTCAGAGCCTTAGCCCTTACTGAACCATCCGTCCCTTCTGCTACCTCTGTGTGGGAGGGGCCATGTATCTAAAGGGAGCCCCAAATAGACCCTAGCTGTCCCTAGACACCTTTCACTCTTAGTATTCACATACTCCTAATATTTTCTGTTTATCTGTTGTTTTTTTGGGGACAGATTTCTCTGTGTAACCTCCCTGGCTGTCCCGGAACTCACTCTAAACGAAGCTGGCCTCAGACTCAGAGATGTACCTGCCTCTGACTAAATGCTGGCTAAGGTGCGCCACTTCCCCCAGGCTTATACTCCTACTAATCACTTTGTGTGGAATCTGTTTTAAAGTTGCCAAGGTAAAATGCAGTAAAATAATGTAAAAACAGATGGCCAAACTCAGATCTTTCACCTTACCAGATACTTACTAACATGGACTTGTTATGACTGGGTCTCATGAGCTAGCCTGCCCCCAAGGGCTAAGATTACAAAAGCTCTGAAATATTTCCTCTAATGATGCATTAGGCGCCCACCACAGGCAGCAGCCTTATGGAGCACTTACAGCTGTGGGTCCCGGCTCCTATAAATCTTCCCGTCCTGTTTGCTGAGATATTGATCGATCTCATCTTCAACCACATTAGGAGCACCAAAGGCCTTTAACCCTACTGAGGTCGATGTCTCCATTTCAGACGAAGGTCCAGCAAGGCTCGAGGGAAACAGGAACAACAAATCGCCATGCCTGTTCAAAGGACAAACATCAAACGCCATTCTTTCCTCCAAAACCAAACCACACAGTTTGGTGTGGATACGTGAATCTGATAGCTTCCAAAGACAAATCCTACAGCCTAAAGCCCTACATAGGGAAGCTCCTGATTTTAAGAGAACAGAATCATTTGTTTCTTGGCATTATACACATCAATGCAGATTCTCTGAAATTTAACTTCTCTTACCAATTTATTTTGAAAGCCATGAGACATATCTAGTGTCTGACTGTACATGTAACACAGCTTGTGCTCACCTAGGCCCTGATGGCAGCCCTTCTGTTCCTTCTAGGTACGGCTTCTTCTCTGCCACTCCTAAGCCCTGTATTCAGCTCTCCATCCATCTATGTAGCTCATATACAAGCACCTGGACACGGATGAAGCCGTCACTGATTCACAAGCACCCAGACGTGAAGCCATAACAACTGACTTAGAATATTTCACATCTTGCTCTTCTCATCTACAGCCTCAAACATCTGTCACAGTCAACTCCACAGGCATAATCCTGACTGTCCTGGTTGGTGGTTTTGTTGGTTTGTTTTTTTTTATTTCTTATTTATCTTTTTAGATCAGTTAGACACAAACTAGAGAACTAGGGACACGACAGCCTCTATGAGACTGGCCTCTAGGGCCAGGCAGTAGAGACTCATGCCTTTAACCTTAACACTTGGGAGGCAGAGGCCAACAGATCTGAGTTCCAGCCCAGCCTGATCTACAGAGTGAGTTTCAGGACAGACAGGGCTACATAAAGAAACCCTTTTCTAAAAAGCAAAAACCAAAACAACAACAGCAAAACCCCTGGTCTATAGGCAAGCCTATAGGACATTTTCTTAATTAGCAATGCATGTGGAAGGGTCCGGCCCATTATTGGTAGTGCCATCCCTAGCCAGGTAGTCCTGGGGTGTTTAAAAAAGTAGGCTGCGCAAGTCATTAAGAACAGAGTATTTGGAGGCCCAGAGGTTAAGAGCACTGACTGACTGCTCTTCCAGGGGTCCTGAGTTCAATTCCCAGAAATCACACGGTGGCTCACACCCATCTGTAATGAGGTCTGGTGCCCTCTTTTGGCGTACAGGCATACATGCAGAGAGAACACTGTATGCATAATTTTTTTTTTTAAGGAATGAGCATTTCTTCATAGTTTCTGCTTCAGTTCCTGTCTTGCCCGCCCCTCAGTGGATTGTGACCCAGGATATGTAAGCCAAATAATCCCCTTCCTCCCCCACTGCTCTGGTTGTAATGTTTTATCACAGCAATAGAAATCCTAACTAAGATAAAGAAAAAAACACATCTCACTATGTAGCCCAGGATGGCCTCAAACTCAGAATCCTCCTGCCTCTACTACTGAGTGCTAAAATTACAGATGTGTGCTACCAGCTTGGCTCACCATTCCCCAGGGAGGTGCCCACTATGCTAAAGGGCACCCCTGCTGTTTCTGCCACTGTGAAGAACATACCACCAACAGATGCCAACACTTACTCTATAGGGCAGATTCCCAAGCACTAAGGAGCCGCCACAAGTCTCCTTGCTGGGCCCTAACTTGACACGACTTGTGGCGGAAGAGTGTTTCCCCTCTGAAGCGTCATGCCTGACCAGAGGTGGCTTGTGGCACTACATCGGCTCCGGCCTTTGAAGACAGAAGATGACAGAACGTGTGGCAAACTTTCAGCTGCCATCAACAGAATGCACAAGGAAAAAGCTGGAAGAACAGCTGGCTGGCCCAGTGCTGACCAGCAAAGCAAAAGAAGAGCAGAGTCTGCAAATGCAAACACTGCGGGACTCGCGGCCCTAGCAGCACGGCTGCAGACCTTAAGAGTACTCTCGCCTTCTTATTCCTCCATAATTCATAGCCAATAAAACTGCCAGACTGTAACCAGAAGTTCTGCTTCTAGCAGTGAATTAGATATTCCTAAACACCCTCTGGCTTATAAACTACTTGGCTCAGACCCTGGATCAATTTTAACAAACACACTGTAAAAACACTGCTGAGCTCTAAGGTACGAAGTACCCAGGGTTCCAAAAGCTAGCAGCCAAGTCAGTAAAAATAGAAGTGGACACAGCCACCGTCCCTTGGCCAAGGCCAGGATCAAGAACTTTATCAAGACTGCAGTGTTCACTGGGCAACAGGAGAGGAGGCCCTGAGCTCCCTGCCCCGTAAGACTGTTAGCCTGAAACTCCCACATAAAACCAAATGATCAGCCAGGCATGCCAGTGCACATCTGTGACCCAGCACTGAAAAGGTGGGCACAAGAGCATTACGATCTCAAGGTCATTTTAGCTGCACCTCAAGAACAAGGCCAGCTTGGATTACAAATCCAAAACAAAAACAAGCAAAACAAAAACCCCCAGATGACTAAGGGAAGTCAGAAAAACTAAAAGAATCCTGGAGCTCAAAATGGAAACCAAGAAGAATGCTAGTTGCTAGTCTGCTTCCTTCCACAAGATGCGCAGCAGGGAAGTCCCCTCCAGGGCTCTGGGGCCTGGAGACCAAAACCAGAAAGACACGCGGTCTCAGCTCTACAGCACCCCCTTGTGTTCACACAGCAAATGCCACTAAAATCAACTTGGAACAAAGAAAACTATGCTTCCTCACACCTCCCCAATAAAAAACCAAAATTCAAGGGAACTAAATTCCCTCAAGTAAGAGTAGACAGAAACAAGTGCTGAGAAAGAGAGAGGGAGAAAGAGAATGAGGGAGAAAGGAAGGCCTAGGACTCAAATGTTGGAATTACAAGTCACGAACACAGACTTCAGAGAATTCAACAGAAACCTTCCAAGAAAGAGCTAGGAGCAGCATGGAACCCTGAAGTGCAGTGTGATAGGGAATCAAACAATGTTTCCGCTAGGCCTGTAATCAGCTACTCAGGAGACTGAGACACAATGTAAGTCCAGCACTAGCCTGGGCAACACAGAAAGACTGTCCCAAAATAAAGTTTTAAAATGGGGAGCAGAGGGGCTAGAGAGATGGCTCAGCGGTTAGGAGCATTGCCTGCTCTTCCAAAGGTCCTGAGTTCAATTCCCAGCAACCACATGGTGGCTCACAATCATCTGTAATGAGGTCTGCTGCCCTCTTCTGGCCTTCAGGCACACACGCAGACAGAATAATAAATAACTTTTTTTTTTTTAAATGGGGAACGGAGACCTAGGGGCACAGCTCGGAGGGACAGCACTTCCGGCAAGGTGACAGCAGTGTTGAGAAAACGGGTATTGGAAGCAAGAGTGGTTCGATGGTATGCGTCTGGAGTCTGAAACAGGGACTCCAGCTCAGAGACAGACAGTATGAAAGGGGAAAACAGACACACTGTACTCCTAGGCAAGGGCAACACCCAGAGACCGTGTGTTACCCAATCAGGTTTCAGGGCAAGGAACCCAGGGAACAGTTGTGAAAGTATCCCACGGGGTGGTAGGGAGGGACAGCCTTCAGCTCAACTCCCTCAGCCTCCCAGACTGTGTCAGAGACTCAAGCCACATTCTCTTTCCTTAAGTTTTTTTTTTTTAAATAACTTATTTATTTTACTTTTATATGCATTGGAATTTTGCCTGTATGTAAGTCTGTGTGAGGGTGTGAGCCACTATGTGGTTGCTGGGAATCGAACCCAGGTCCTTTGGAAGAGCAGTCGGTGCCCTTAACTGCTGACCATCTCCTCAGGCCCTTTTAAAGTCTGAGACCAGGTCACACTATATAGTTTTAAAGTCTGAGACCAGGTCACACTATATAGTTTTAAAGTTTGAGACCAGGTCACACTATATAGCTCTGGCTGTCCTTTACTTTCACATACTTTTTAAATATTTCAAACTTTTAAAAGTTTATCTCACCAAGCACCAAGCGGTATAGTGGCACACACCTTTAATCCCAGCACTCGGGGGAGAGAGAAAGAGAAAGACAGACAAATAGACAGACAGACAGACGAACGGACCTCCGTGAGTTCAAGGCCAGCCTGGTCTACACAGGACATGCTCACTAACGCAGGCGCCCAGTTTAGAAGAGGCGGAGCATGCTGTAGATCAAAGCCAAACATCTGCGCCTCTGTACACTGCGCACTCAGGTCAGACAGGACCGAGTCCCAACAGCACCATAAACACGAGATGAGTAGGAGGCCTTTCCCAAAGCCTCACTGACAACTTAAGTAGAAACGGGCCACCCTATCTTGCCTGTCTTCTTAGTAAGAGGGGCCGACGTGGCGTGATCTCTTCCCAAACAGCTGGGCTCTAAGTCATCTACCCCCGACAAGTCGTTGACCCTACTCCAGATAACCTTGTCCTAACACCATTCCAGAATCCCAGGGTCAAACCCGCCAACAGTAACTGCTGGTCTAGTATGACTGTTGCACACTGGCCAAGCAACACAGTGGTAACTCACAGGCCATAATTAGAGCAGTGCCCAGAGGTTAAGAGGAAATCCAGGCAGCCTCAGCCGGGGCCTTGATCTAGTTCCTCCCACCGCCTATCTCTCACCGCAGGACACTTACTTGATTTTTAGCAGATGAAGGGATTTGCTGGACGATGCTGTGATCTCTCCAGTCTTGTTCCTATTGATGTAAACTGAGAAGCCGTTGTTTTGGAATCCAAACTCCTTTGCGACCTACAAGTCCCAAACAAAGAAATGGAATGAAGCATCCACGTGGACACACCACAGGCCACCAGGACCCGTCACAGGCCGCCAGGACCCGCCACAGGCCGCCAGGACCACGGGGGACACTTGGTAAAGTCAGAACGAGCTCATCAGACAGGTCTCTTGTTGCTTCACTCTAAGAAAACCTGTACTGCTCATACCAGGGCCAACTTAGGTAAGAGGTCCACGGGAAACACAGGCCTTGTATATAAATAATGTAAGAGCTGAAGCTAAGCAGGGCAGTGGTGGCGCACACCTTCAGTTCCTCTTGGGAGGCAGAGGCGGGCAGATCTCTATGAGTTCGAGACCAGCCTGGTCTACAGGGCAAGTTCCAGGACAGCTAGGGTGGTTACACAGGGAAACCCTGTTTCCAAAAGCCAAAAATAAATTTAATTATATTAAAACATGTCAAAAGCCGGGCGGTGGTGGCGCACGCCTTTAATCCCAGCACTCGGGAGGCAGAGGCAGGCGGATCTCTGTGAGTTCGAGGCCAGCCTGGTCTACAAGAGCTAGTTCCAGGACAGGCTCCAAATCCACAGAGAAACCCTGTCTCGAAAAACCAAAAAAAAAAAAAAAAAAAAAGTCAAAAAAACATAAAAAACCATGTTACAAATGGTCATATAATGCCATCTTGAACACAGACATATCTTGTAAACAAGATGGCCTTACAGCCCGTCTGTATCCAAACTGACTACCTGCCTAGACTGCGTGAACTTGTCACTACCAACGGCCTAACTTTCGACCCCACCAAACACTCCAATTAATGAATGACCAAAGAACGAAAAAGTTGGTCGCTGAGGGGCTGGAGAGATGGCTCAGAGGTTAAGAGCATTGCCTGCTCTTCCAAAGGTCCTGAGTTCAATTCCCAGCAACCACATGGTGGCTCACAACCATCTGTAATGGGGTCTGGTGCCCTCTTCTGGCCTGCAGGTATACACACAGACCGAATATTGTATACATAATAAATAAATATTAAAAAAAAAATTGGTCGCTGAGCTCTGCTAGTTAAAATGTAATTAGCAGCCAGGGGACTGGGAGTCAGTGTCCTCTGAACAGTGGCAGAAGAGGACCCTTTGGAACAGGACCTGCAGAGAAGCTGACTCAGCAGAGTTAGACCCTGTGAACAGAAAGTGATTTCCAAATAACTTTTAAAAAGTACTAATGCAGGACTGGAGAGATGGTTCAAAGGTTAAGAGCACTGGCTGCTCTTCCAGGTCCTGAGTTCAATTCCCAGCACCCACAGGGTAGCTCACAACCATCTGTAATGAGATCCGGTGCCCTCCTCTGGTGTACAGGCAGAACACTGTGTACATAATAAATAAATAAGTCCCACGTTTAGTTTCCAGGCACACAGTGACACTGAAGCTCGACTGTGTCTAGGGCTGAAGACATGCAGCAAGTGCCTCCAACACCAAATACGTCACCAAAGAAAATACTTCAAGGGCTGGAGAGATGGCTCAGTGGTTAAAAGCATTGCCTGCTTTTCCAAAGGTCCTGAGTTCAATTCCCAGCAATCACATGGTGGCTCACAACCATCTGTAATGAGGTCTGGTGCCCTCTTCTGGCCTGCAGGCATACACGCAGACAGAATATTGTATACATAATAAATAAATAAATATTAAAAAAAAATACTTCAAGAATGACACTGTGCTTGGTTATAAAATGTTGCTAATAGCGGGTCTGGAGAGATGGCTCAGTGGTTAAGAGCACTGACTGCTCTTCGAGAGGACCCAGGTTCAATTCCCAGCATCCACATGGCAGCTCACAACTGTCTGTGACTCCAAGATCTCACACCCTCACACACATGCAGACAAAACACCAATGCAAACAAAATAAAATTTTTAAAAAATGCTGCTAATAGCAAATAAAATTGAGAATTATATTACTTCCACTTATTTATATATTATATTAACAACGATAAAAAAGAGGAGGGCCACAATTTGCTGGCCTTTGGTACAGTGTAAAACAAAAGCTACTGTCCCTGCTTTGCTCAAGACTTCCCATACACCTGAGGTCTGGCCCAAGCTCTCTCCATCACTCCCTATACACAGACTCAAAAATATGTGGCTTTAATTCTCTAAAAGAGAACTGCAGAGGAAAGGAGTATCCTGAAGAGATGGTTCAGTGGTTAAGAGCACTGGCTGCTCTTCCGAAGGACCCAGGTTCAATTCCAATCACCCATGAGGCAATTCACAACCATCTTTAACTCAATTCCGACTGGATCTGAACCCCCTCTTCTGGCCTTCACAGCCACCTAACATTGTATGTGGTACACATATCCTACCGACAGATCTGTGAACATAAAAATGACAAAAATGCCAGAACAGCCCAGTTATGTCTGCTAAACAGGCGTGCAGGCCAATGTCTATAAACCTGGCAACACATGCAGGCCAAACACCCATACACATTAAAACACTTAAAAAAATGCGTGGAGGGTAGGGCTGGAGAGATGGGTCAGCTGTTAATAGCACTGTACTGTATGCTGTTGCAAAGGACCCAGAATCAGTTACCAGCATCAACATGGTGCCTCACAACCACCTGTAACTCCTGTTTCAGGAGAATCCAACACCTTTTCTGGCTACCACGAACTATGCATGTATGTGGTACAGGCATACACACAGGCAAAATACTCACACTCATAAAATAAATAATCAGGAGGCTAAGGCAGACAGACCTTTCTGAAATCAAAGCCAGCATGACAAGGCCAGCCTGATCTACATAGCATGTTCTGGACCAGTTAGCACAATCTCAAAAAAATAAAAAGAAGGAACTTAATTAGTGTGGTGTCACATGCCTTCAAATCCCAGCACTCAGGAGGCAGAGGCAGACAAATCTCTATGAGTCCGAGGACAGCCTGGACTACACAGAGTTCCAAAACAGCCAGGACTATATAGAGAAACACTGTCTTAAAACAAAACAAAAATAAGTAAATAGAATGGAATCATTCTAAACATTTCTTTTTAATAATTTCCCTTTAATGAACTGAAGTTTTCTCCAAATTCTGTTTGTATGAGACATGTTCCTTGCTCGGTGTGTGAGAAGCGTCTCATTCCATGGCTCCGGCTGATCTGCAGCTCACTACAAGGCCTATGCAGGCCCTAAACCTCTCATTTCAGCCTCCTTAGAACAAACCACAGGTGTGAGCACCACGCTCAGTTCTGAATTCTCATTCTCAAAAATTACTCTTGCGAAGTCCTTTGCCATCTCCCCACGGTCTGGTAGATAGCAACCGTGACAGACATATGATCCGGACAGAGTACAGCACGGTGACTCATATTTGTACTCCCAGCAGCACTCAAGAAGCTGAGGCAGGAGAATGGCTTCAAGTCCAAGGCCAGTCTACAGAGTAAGGCTTAGGTCTTTCTGTCTCTGCCTGCCCCATCTCCCTCTCTCCCTCCCCACCTTTGCCCCCACCACCACCACCACCACCAAACGACCCAGCAGGTATCCAGTTCAACCACACAGAGAAGCCACACAAGTGACAACCTGGTGGCAGCAGTGAAAAGGAAATGAGAAAAGGCACGGACAGGAACACTGGAGGGAACAAGCCCTGAAAGATGTCACAGGTACCTTCTTCAAAAACGTTGCCGCTGTTTCTCTCTTTGTGGCTGTGATGCGCTTCACTCCATCCGGGGACTGGACGCGGATTATCTGTTGCAGTGGAGGAAGGTCAGTGTGTCAGCGAGGTACCCGTTTTCTAAGACTCATACTTCAAGTTTTGGGCGTCTGGATTATTGAAACTAAAGGTGAAAGTCACTTTTGCGCACACAGGCGCGGCACATCCACACATGGTACCAAGAAGCTGCAGAGGGTGTCTTCCTCTATTGCTCTCCACTAGCTTTTGGGGGCAGGGCTCACTGAACATTTCCGCTACACTGGCTGGCCAGCGAGCAGCTGGGCCCCAGCCATCTCCCCTTTCTGCAGTGCTACATTAGATGTGCACCACTGAGTCCCAAACTCAGGCCCTCAAGCCCGCACAGCAAGCCCTTTACCCACTAAACCATCTCCCCAGTCTCAATGCTTCCCTGTCTCAATCCCCAACTCCATTTTGATTGAAGGGGAAACAAGAGAGGCGGGTACATCAACACATGAGAAATGGGCTAGAGTACACTCTGACTCACACACTTTATAGTTCCGTGCAGAGCACACATACAGTGTCAAAGCTAAACATGCTGGGAATATCTGTAATTCCAAGCACTCCAGAGGTAGAGGCAAGAGCAACAGAAAAGGTCAGCCTGGGCTACATGACACCATCATAAGACAGATTTTTTAATTTTATTTTACATGTATAAGTGTTTTACCTGCACGAACGTATGTCTGTACACCACATACATGTACTGACTGCCCTTCAAGGTCAGAAGAGGGCATCACATGAAACCATTTTTAAAAAACAGAAGGGCTGAAGAGATGGATCAGCCCTTAAGAGCTATAGCTGCTCTAACAGAAGACCGGGTTCAATTCCCAGCACCTACATGGAGGCTCTCAACTGTCTGTAGCTCCAGATCCAGCGGATGAAATGCTCACTTCTGCTCCACAGGATCCCGCGTGCTTTTGGGCACATAAATTCAAGCATGCATGCGTGCGTGCGAGCACACCCACACGTATAAACACATAAATGATAAATTAATTAAAAAGTAAAATGAAGCCGGGCGGTGGTGGCGCACGCCTGTAATCCCAGCACTCGGGAGGCAGAGGCAGGCGGATCTCTGTGAGTTCGAGGCCAGCCTGGTCTAGAAGAGCTAGTTCCAGGACAGGAACCAAAAGCTACGGAGAAACCCTGTCTTGAAAACCAAAAAAAAAAAAGTAAAATGAAGGCCCTTAATACCACGGTAAACTCTATCATTAATAGTTTGGTTTTTAGGCAGGGTTTTAACAAAATGTATGTCCATGTCAAGGCAAAGCTAAACACGCTGGCTGGCCTACAAGACTCCTCCTACACATGGGCCAGTTTATAAAGTCTTTTTTTGTTTGTTTGTTTTTCGAGACAGGGTTTCTCTGTAGCTTTGGTGCCTGTCCTGGAACTAGCTCTTGTAGACCAGGCTGGCCTCAAACTCACAGAGATTCGCCTGCCTCTGCCTCCTGAGTGCTGGGATTAAAGGCGTGCACCACCACCACCCGACCAGTTTATAAAGTCTTGATTTCCACACTGATCCAAGCTTTCTGAGAAGATGTCATTCATTATGCTGGCATGAACTGTCACGCCCTATAAACCAGGCAGCTGCTGTCCAGTCCCCGAGGGCTGAGAAGGAACACCTCAGAAGTGGTCTCTGTGCACTTCCTGCTCCAGCAGTCAGCAATGGTGCACAACATAGAAAACGCTTTGCAGATGAAAACTGTGACAAGGCATTGCTAAAACTTTCTCCTGACACACCGCGGATTCACAGCAGCTCACAGGCAACTGAGCTCTGTCCACTGCAGACTCACGGTGACTCACAGGCAACTGAACTCTGTCTACTTCCATCAAACCAATTAAAATTAACGTGGATTTTCTAATGTAGCACAATCATGTCTCTCAATGTTTAGTGGCTTTCACTTGTTGTTCTCCTGCATGCTCAACATTTAGATTCTGGTCTGGGTAATCGCTGTGAATGTGCCAATTGTCAAAGGGCATAAAATTGTGTACACATCTGCTTCTTAGCCACATCTGTCTCGTTTCCTTACCCTGCTCAGTCATATGTATTAAGCTCAAACATAAATGAGTTCTGATTTTCAGCACTCTCCTCTTAGGATTTGCTACCTAGGAAAAACACCTTTATAAATGTAAGGAAAGTATTTCCACATATTTGATTCTTCAATCTGTCTTCAACACTGAGACATGTTGAAAAGTGAAGCCTGCTGCTTCTGAGCAGAAGGCTCTACAAATTCTCCTTCCCCCAGTCACTCAGGATGGGAGCCTGTCACCCAGGCACTGTGAGAAAGAAATCGCAAGAAAGAATCTTTTTGTTTGGTTGATTCTGATTTGGTTGCACACACTATGTAGACCAAACTGACTTCAAACCCTCTATCCTCCATGCCTCACTTCCAAAGTCTGGAATTACAGGCCTATGCCACAACACCTACCTTACCAAAGAAAAATTCTACAATACAAGTCACTTTACCTGATCAACAACATGGCATGGGAGTCTGGGTTTAACAAGAAAAAGGCCTGTACTGAAAATGTTCTGGATTAACCTCTGACACAGGTTACAGAGGAAAACACATGGAACGGACAGATGGGGACACATGGAGAACACAGGTTCTGAGTGAGGCAGGTGTGAGGAACAAGCACCAGCAGCTCCAATTATCTGGGAAGCTATGGAAGGTTTGTGCACCGGAGTCAGAAGACAGCCTGGATGTAGCCAAGATGAGGTCACAAAGCAAGAAAAAATAAAAAAATAAAACAGAAAATCTCTCAGAAGCATTGCTCCACAGCAATTCTTTAAAGATCTCCCTTTGAATTAAAAACAAGCAGGGCTAGAGAGATGGCTCAGCAAGTAAGAGCACTGACCGCTCTTGCAGAGAATCCTAGTTCAGTTCCCAGCATGCACACTGCACTATAAACTGCCTGTAACTTCAGCTCAGGGTATGCCAACACCTTTGGCTTCTACCAACAACTACAGTAATATGCACATACCCACACATGGGCACACACACACACACATATAATTTTTCAAAATGGGGTTCACAGATGGCTCAGCAGTGAAGAGCACTGGTTGCTCTCCCAGAGGACCTGGGTTCAATTCCTAACATCTATAAGCTGTCTCGCAACCACCTATATAACTCTAGTTCCTGGGGGATCCAATGCCTTATTCTGGCCTCTTTGGGAACCAGGCATTCAAATAGTACAAAGACATGCAGGCAAAACACCCATACACATAAATACATAAATCTTAGAAGGAAAACTTCTGAAATCAACTTCAGAATAGTTTATTAACTCCTCACAACTGAGAAAGTCAACTTAAGACCCACGTTGCCCATGAGAGCATCTGGAATACCTGAACAAACTACTTTACCTCAGTAAAGATCATCACAGTGCATGGAAAATTGAAGAAGCAGTTCTAACTGCTAATACCTCACCTATCTCTAGGCGAGTCATCTAGGATAGCAAATTTTAGTTTTTAAATGGAGTCAGTCTTTCTGAGGTTTCTCTGTACATCTCCAGAATGGGAGAGAACAGAAGATGCCCTACCATGCAGCAGTGGTGAAAGAGAAGCCACCCTCAAAGAAAAGCCTGAACTCTAAACCTACCAGAAATGATAGCCCTTATCTGCAAACCAGGTCGAGGAAGCTGAGCAGAAAGATGCCAAGGTCAAGGATGTTGCGGGATAAAGTAGTAAGACTGTCTCAAAAATAAAACAAACGCCTCAAGAACTGGCCTCCCCTGGAAACCCATGGGATCCAGAAAGAAGTGATGTTATTTGGAATACAGGAAAGCACCGCTGAGGTGGTTCAGGCCTAAAGCACCCAACATGGTTCTGATCGCCTAGAAATTCCAAATGACCCTCAATGCTGACCACAACTTTTCCATCAGATCGGCCTGTTTCTCACACCGTTCTCCAACCCCTGCCACATTCACTTTGGAGAGAAGCTCCCAAAAGTTAACTAACGGCTATCCGCTGGTTTTTCTCCTGTTTTCCTGACACATTTCATGGAGGGTGGGGGGTCACAATCCCTACAGTCAGGCTAAAGTGAAATCAGCCTTCTTTATTACAATCTTTTAAACAGGTAGTCAAGTTGTCTTTGCCAAAGAGAAGCCAGCCCCGCCAGGTTGCTGTCTGCCCCCTTGGCCACTTCTTTTGTCGGGAAGGGGTTCCCTACTGATGCCCTTCTCGCGACTACTCTTCCGGAGTGAAATCATGACGAGGCAGTGCTGGGATGGGGGAGGAGAAAGCCCTAAGGACAGGAGGAAAAGACGTAACCGGCTTCTGGGCCTGGGAGGAGGCTGGGGTCCGTCGGAGCAACCTGCGGCAACAGAGAGGAGGGAGGCCGCTCCGCTCGGACCGCTCGGCCTCCTACCCGCCAACCTCTCCAGGCTCAGCTACAGCAGGAACCGCCACAAACCCAGGGCTAGTAAGGAGGAGCCGCTGGCGCCGAGCTCCGTCCCGCGCGGGCCCGCCCAGGAGGCCGGCAAATCTGCTGCCTCATCCCGGCGCCCCGCTCCCTCCCGGCCGCCGCACTCACGATGCTCTCGGCCATGGCGGCCGCTCCTGTCTCCGGATTCGGGCCCCCGGTTGCCGCCACCTGCCTCCCCAAAGGCCTCGCAGTCCCCGCCTCGGCCTCAGCCCCAGTCCCGGCCTCCCGCCGCCGCCGCCACCGCCGTTCCAGCTTCACCTCCCGGCTCCGCCAGCCGCCGACGTACTGTGCTTCGCTCAACGCACTCCGCCGGGCGAACACGGAGGCGAAACAAGGTTCCGGCCTCGCCAACGGCCGCGCGCATGCGCGTGGGGAGCCGCGCTCACCTCGGCCCCGCCCATCCCCGGCTCCTCTGGGCCGGGCCTTCTAGGCTCATCTGCAGACTCAGGGTTCGGAAGAATCCTCTAAAAGAGAGACTTACTAGTTCCTGAACTTTGCAGAACAATGCAGAAAAGCCCCAAGAAGAGAGCGCCTTGAAAAATAGCCGTTGAGGGAGTTCTGTGCCGTCTTCACAATTTTCCAGCAATGAGCTGAGCTTCTTCTTTTGTAACCTCATGCATATGGTTTGAAGGAGACATTATGGAAATCTTTTTAAGAGGCTAAAAGCTACCTGTTTTCTTGTTTGTTTTTGGTTTTGACTTTTGTGGTTTTGTTTGTTTGTTTGACTGTTTTGGTTTTTCGAGACAGAGTTTCTCTGTGTAGCCCTGGCGGTCCTGGAACTCGCGTTGTTGACCAGACTGGCCTTGAACTCACAGAGATCCTCCAGCCCTTGCCTGCCTAGTGCTGGAATTAAAGGCGAACGCCACCAAGCCCGGCTTAGTTTTTGATTTGTTTTGTTTTGTTTTTAAACATAATCTCACTGCAGCAACCGGAACTCACTGTGCAAACCACACTAGCTTGGAGCTCACAGTGACGTGCCTCCCTCTCTGTACTGGGATTTAAAAGCGTGCACACACTCCCGCCACCGATTTAAAATTAATGGTTCAGTTTCTGAATGCATGTGCATGTAACCTCTTTTTATATTTTAGACTGTTTATTTGTTCTTTTTTTTTTTTTTTTTTGATTTTCGAGACAGGGTTTCTCTGTAGTTTTGGTTTCTGTCCTGGAACTAGCTCTTCTAGACCAGGCTGGCCTCGAACTCACAGAGATCCGCCTGCCTCTGCCTCCCGAGTGCTGGGATTACAGGCGTGCGCCACCACCGCCCGGCTTATTTGGTTTTTTGTTTGTTTGTTTTGGGTTTTTTTTTTTTTTTTTGAGACAGGGTTTCTCTGTGTAACAGCCCAGTTACCTTTTTGTAGACGAGGCTGGCTTCAACTCACAAAGATCCACCGGCCTCTGCCTCCCAGGTGCTGGGATTAAAGGTGTGTGCCAATATGCCAATCCCTCTGACTAGACTTTTTTTTTTTTTGTTTCTCAATTGTCACCTCTCTAGCTCTCACCTTGAGCTTTTGATTCTCCCATCCCCCACCTCCTAGAGCTGGATTACAAAGTGTGCCGCCGCACCCAGATTTATGATACTGGGATAAAACCGGGGGTTTTACACGCGGTAGGAAAACGGTCTACCAGCGAGTCCACATCCAAAGTCCACTGTTCGTCACGGTCTCACATAGCCCAACCTGGTTTCAAGTTTGAAATCTTCCTACCCCTGCTTCCTAAATCCTGGGATGGTAGGTGTGCGCCACCATACCTGGTTCCCTTCCTGTTAAATTCATTGAATCCATCATCATTGCCAATGTTAGTGCTGGCAACACCTGTTCTTTAACCTCTGTCATTTAAATTTTGGAGTATTCATTCCATCAACGAATTTCACTGCATGTTAACTTTGTGTTTGGTGTGGCTCTTACCTTGGGAGCATGGGGAGAAGGACATAGGCTTGCTTGGTGCAGCTACCCCATAGGCAGATCAATTGTGGATATGGAGTATCAGGTGACTGTTAATGATGAACACACAACCAAAGAAAGGACCGATACAGAGGTTGTCCTGCTGTGGAGAGACACCATGACCACGGCAAATCTTATAAAGGAAAGCATTTAATTGGGTCTGGCTTACAGTTCAGAGAGTCCATGGTCAGCATGGCAGGAAGCATGGTGGCATACAGGCATGCATGGTGCTGGAGAGGTGGCTGGGAGTTCCGTATACAGATCCAAAGGAAGATACTATGAGCCACTAACCTAGTTTGAGCATCTGAGACCTCAAAGCACCCCCACCTGTGACACTCTTCCTCCAACAAGGCCACACCCACCCCAACAAGGCCACAACTATCACAACAAAGCCACACCTACCCCAACAAGGCCAAGCCTGAGAACTTGAGCTTAATCCCTTGAACTCACAAAGTAGAAAGAAAAACAAATTCTTGGAAGTTGTCCTCTGAACTTCACACACACATTTTGGCAATATGCACACACACACACAATTTATTTTTAAGATGGGACTGGTCATGATGGCACTCACTTATAACCCCAGTCCTTTGGAAGCAGAGACGGGTGGTGCTCTCAGTTCAAGGCCAGGTAGGTCTGGGCTCTTTAACAAAGCCATCTGAGAATGGGCCAGAAAATAGGCCAGTGAACAGTATTTCTCTGTAGCCTTTGTCTCCATTCCTTCCTCCAGGTTCTTGCTGCGAGTTCCTTTCTAACTTCCTCTTTGGTGGGCATAGTCCTCACGGAGGAGATCTTCAAAACCCTTTAACAACAGTGCCTGAGCTGCTTGCTCACTGGCTGCCAAGTCCACCAGGAACTTGGTGCAGCCTCTACCCTGGTTCATGTCCTTGTCCATATAGGGGTGAGGTGTATACTAAATGCCCTGCCTGAACGTCACAAGTGGGAAGAATTGAATAAGACGTGATGTTTAAAGGGTGGAGCACCCCTTTAATCCCAGCACTCAGGAGGCAGAGAGGCAGACAGATCTCTGAGTTCAAGGCCAGCCTAGTATACAGAGCAAGTTCCAGGACAGTCAGGGCTACACAGAGAAACCCTTTCTTGAAAAACAACTAGCCGGGCGGTGGTGGCGCACGCCTTTAATGCCAGCACTCGGGAGGCAGAGGCAGGTGGATCTCTGTGAGTTCAAGGCCAGCCTGGTCTACAAAGGGAGTTCCAGGACAGGCTCCAAAGCTACAGAGAAACCCTGTCTCGAAAAACCAAAAAAAAAAAAAAAAAAAGAAAAACAACAACAAGAAAATGTGACTTCTATATCTTCTATATCTAGCTGACATTGCTTTGCATGTTTTCAAGGTGCACTCACGTTGTGGCACGTGTCAGAACTCTGTCCCTGGTATTCTTCCCCTTCTTCCTCTTCCTCCTTTTTCTTCAGTGCAGGGAACAGAATCAGGATGCAGAGCTTCATGCAAGAGTAGTAGGCTAGCTGGGCGGTGGTGGCGCACGCCTTTCATCCCAGCACTCGGGAGGCAGAGGCAGGCAGATCTCGGGGAGTTCGAGGCCAGCCTGGTCTAGAAGAGCTAGTTCCAGGACAGGAACCAAAAGCTACAGAGAAACCCTGTCTCGAAAAACCAAAAGAAACGCCGGGTAGTGGTGGCGCATGCCTTTAATCCCAGCACTTGGGAGGCAGAGGTAGGCGGATCTCTGTGAGTTCGAGACCAGCCTGGTCTACAAGAGCTAGTTCCAGGACAGGCTCCAAAGCCACAGAGAAACCCTATCTCGAAAAACCAAAAAAAAAAAAAAGAAAGAAAAAGAAAAAAGAAAAACCAAAAGAAAAAAAAAAAGAGTAGTAGGCTAATGCTCTCCCACTGAGCTACAAACCTAGCCCAACCGAGAACATCTTATATGAGTGGATTTATACAGTGGCAGGCGGCTGCACCCTGGGCCTTGGCGGGGGCCTGGATGAAAGAGGCAGTCTGAACTGCCAGAGACAGGTAAGGATAGAGCTCTGTGAGGTCCTGGATTCCATCCTCAGCACGGGCTGGGGAGAAGAAAAGAAAAAGAAGGTTTATTGATGATGGAAGACATGGGGGGGGGGCTCTAGGCAACGGGGATGGTGCGGTGGGGGTGGCAAAGGCCAGGACACACAGGTGCTTGCTGGCCATTGGAAGCCAGCAAATTGGTCTGGATTTTTTTTTTTTTTTTTTTGATTTTTCGAGACGGGGTTTCTCCATAGCTTTTGGTTCCTGTCCTGGAACTAGCTCTTTTTTTTGTTTGTTTGTTTGTTTTTGTTTTTTCGAAACAGGGTTTCTCTGTGGTTTTGGAGCCTGTCCTGGAACTAGCTCTTCTAGACCAGGCTGGTCTCGAACTCACAGAGATCCGCCTGCCTCTGCCTCCCGAGTGCTGGGATTAAAGGCGTGCGCCACCACCGCCCAGCTGGAACTAGCTCTTGTAGACCAGGCTGGCCTCGAACTCACAGAGATCCGCCTGCCTCTGCCTCCCGAGTGCTGGGATTAAAGGCGTGTGCCACCACCCCAGGCTGGTCTGGATTATAAAATCATAAACCAGAACAATGGAATATAAAGCTAAAAGTATAGGCTGGGCCTGGACTGTCCATCCAAAGCTGAACCCCAGGGGGTCTGTAGTGGAAACAGGACAGGGCATGTGGCAGGTCCAGCAGGATCTTTCTCATGTCCTAAACATGTGGATGGTGTCTACAAAAGTCCTGTTGGCCTACAGTGATGCTAACAGACAAACCCACATTTCATCCGGATCCCAGTCAGAAGCAGGGAGACCTGTGGAGGGACATGTCCAGGGCCACACAGATGGTGTCTGGTAGGGTCCAGTGTTGACAGCCATGGAACATGCTTTCTACCTCCATAACCAGCTGTGTATCTCAAGTCCTTACACAGGGACTGCGTGGTGACCATAAAACAAAACCCTGCTTTTGAGAAGCTCGGAGCGGGACATCTGGAATGTGAATACTGGTTTGTTTCTGCACTGGATAAACTAGGGAGATAAATTGACATTTGCGTTCTCCAGTGGGTTCCTGGGAGACTGCACTGTGAGCCAATTTGCAGAGATCTGCTCCCTTGAGGGCACTGATAGAGCAGCCTGTGAGCCAACCGGGCTGAGGACAAATGGGACTCACCAGTGACGGCCACGAGGCCAGCACCAGAGCCACCCAATCAAAGTCATGGTTGTGCATCCTAGAGCCAAGGCCAACTGTTCTACAGAAGCAGAGGCCCTGCCTTAAGCCCTAAAATGTGACTCCTCACATGATCTCACTGTGATGGCTGGGTGGGCGGAGTCTGCAACTCTCCAGCTCCGAGGTGGACAGTTTTACAGAGCAGTCAAGGATACTGTTACACCAGGACTACAACCTGTCCAGTCCAGAGAGGCCCCGGGCTTTCTCAGTTCACGTGGAGGATGGAAGAGGGAGAGAGCAGCCCCTTGCTGTCTCAGGTGAGCCAGCTCTAATGGTCTAGTTCAGGTTGGAGATGTTTCTTGGCCCTAAGGTCCTCCCGGAGGCCCCTGGACCAGGTTATGGTCGACCCAACTCCTGGTCCCACTCCCAGTCTGGTTGTGTGCTAGGATTTATCATTAAGTGATGTCAGTGGTGATTCTCTCAGGTTGGGGTGGGGCTTCACTATCAGATGGCTCCCCTTGCCGACGGCTAAACTCAGGTGCTAGCCTCACAGGGTCTCCTGTAGGTCTGAAAGAAACACTGGCTGAGCGGTGGTGGTGCACACCTTTAATCCCAGCACTCAGGAGGCAGAGGCAGGTACATCTCTGTGAGTTCGAGGCCAGCCTGGTCTACAGAGCAAGTTCCAGGACAGGCTCCAAAGGTACGCAGAGAAACCCTGTCTCGACAAAACAAAAAAAGAAAAGAAAGAAGAAAGAAAAAAGAAACTCTAATGATGGGCTCAGGAGCAGGGAAAGACAAATGTCCTCAAACGTCCTTTGAAGTTGAATGGAGACTCCACGGCCTCAGTCTTAACGCTGCCAAGTGAGCACCAGCAGGCTGTCCTTTTGCTCTGACAGACTCCGTCTGACTAATAACCTTCACATATTCCACTCCAGATGTGGGGTTAAAGAGCCATCCACGCAGCTGGACTCGCACGGGTGGAAGGACTGGAGGAACAGCTTCTTCCTGGTGGGAAAGACTGAGATGGAATGGGACCCTTGTCTAGACACCTGGTTGTAGTTTCTTCCAAGTCAAACCAGGTGGTGGCTGGGCAGTGGTGCACACCTTTAAACCCAGCACTTGAAGGACAGAGGCAGGGCGGAGCTCTGTGAGTTCAAGGCCATTCTGGTCTCTAGAGTGAGTTCCAGGACAGCCAAGGACACACAGAGAAAGCCTGTCTCAAACCCCACCCTCAAAATAAAAAGAAAGAAAAATCAGATCATGAGTGGGCTCTCCCCTACCTCCCTGTAAAGGGCCTCTCTCATATCTACTGTTCAGCTGGGCTGCCTGCCGGAGGGCCAGTTTTCTTGCCTTCTCTAGATTGCTGCCCCAGACTGTTGGTTGCCCCTTGGTTGCCCCTCTCCCTGCCCAGGAAGCCAGGCAAGCAGGACTCAGTCCCTCCCTGCATCCTCCACACTAGGTCAGGCACAGTGTCCAAAGGCTTCGGTGCAGGTGGCGGGTGCAAGGTGACGCAGAGAACCAAGGGTGCTCCAAGGATCAGCTTCTCTGTCCCAGGCAGCCTGCACTTCCGGCTGGGGTGGGAAAGTCCCTCTTGGGACTGCAGGAAGTTGCTGCTGGGGCACTGCAGACTGAGTCAAACAGAGAGACCATTCTAGATGCAGGGGAAGTGGACTCACCTGTCACTATTCTGCCCTGTGGGAGGAGTGAAATCCTGACCCAGGAATACCACGCCTGGGCAAGACCACAGAGGGTATGGAAGAAAGGAAGTGGGTACTTTTTGAGACAGGGTATCTCTGTAGCTTTGGAGCCTGTCGTGGAACTAGCTCTTGTAGATCAGGCTGGCCTTGAACTCACAGAGATCCACCTGCCTCTGCCTCCCAAGTGCTGGGATTAAAGGCGTGTGCTGCCACCACCTGGCACAGGAACATTTTTAAAAATATTTATTTATTTATTATGCATACAATGTTCTGCTAACGTGTGCACAGCGGAAAGAGGGCACCAGATCTCATTACAGATGGTTGTGAGCCACCATGTGGTTGCTAGGAATTGAATTCACGACCTCTGGAATAGCAGCCTGTACTCTTAACCTCTGAGCCGTCTCTCTAGCCCTGGGTACATCTTTTAAGTGCTGTCCTACCCAGTTTTTTACCACGGACCTTCCAGGGCATTGCCACTACACTGCCCTAAAGAAGGTTGGCCTCATAACCATCCAGACAGGCAGTGAGCTAGGACCCCTCACTGCCCTTCTGCTTCCTGCCTAAGCAGGATGAGGTCACAGGCTCCCAGGCCCCTAGCTATCCAATTCTTCAACTCTTTGCTTCCTCCCACAAGCTTCTTCCAAGCCCACCCCATCCTCTTAGCTCCCCTCTAACGAGGCCTCACCCCTTGCTGGCTGCACAGACTGAGTGGCCGAGGACCAATGCATCCTCTTAGTTTTCTCTCCTTCTGCAGGGTACTGCTGGCCAAGAGCGGGCACCCACCACGAACAGTCCACCTACTTCAAACATCCTAGGCCTAGATCTCTGGAAGGATCAGGTAGGGGCCTGGGGCTGCAGATGCTGTCCCGGGGCAAAGCACCAGGCCTGGAAGGAAGGCCAGGCCTCCTCCCTCCCACTCTCCACAGGAAGTAACTGTGTCAAGTATCTGACTTTCCTCTCTAACTTCTTCTTCTCCCTGCTGGCCCTGGTGGCCCTGGCAGCTGGGCTCTGGGGGCTGGCTGTCAAAAGGTCTCCAGAGAACAGCTGGGGTGGAGCCCTGCCGGCGGACCCCATGCTGGTGCTGGTGCTGGGAGGCCTGGTGGTCAGTGTGGTGAGCCTATCTGGATGTCTGGGTGCCCTCTGTGAGAACGGCTGCCTACTACGCTTCTACTGTGGAGCTGTCCTCAGCTGCCTGGCACTGGAGGCCCTAGCAGGGACGCTGGTGGTGGCCCTCTGGGGCCCACTGCAGGAGGGCCTGAAGAACGTCCTGCATGCGGCCATCATCCACTACCGCGATGACCCAGACCTGTGCTTCCTCCTTGACCAAGTCCAGCTGGGGCTGCAGTGCTGTGGGGTGGTTTCCTACCAGGACTGGCAACAGAACCTGTGAGTATCCCCCGTACCCCTCACGGGCAAGAGAAGGGGTGGTCTGGATGCTTCACTCACCCACTTGAGCACAGATGCATAGACGTGTGTGTTCTTGTGTGCGTGTTCTGGCATATACACACAACCACGCACATGCCTCGCACTCCTGCTTCCACGTGCCTGTACACAAGTTCCCTTGTATGCGTGCAAATTCACTTTCACAATCACTTCCTTTTATGTAAACACAAAATGAAGCCCCATACGTGGGCACATACATACATCACGTATATAATAACATACATGCGAACGTGTGCACTTACCCTTTGCCTAGGCCATGGGCCTTGAACCTGAATGAGCCCAACTTCTGGCCAACTCTAGAGCCTAGACTCAGCTTCCCCATGATGTCCCCTCCATTACGGGGTTCCAATGAAGAGGCCAAGCCAGAAGACACCAGAAAAATACTTTTTTTTTTTTTTTTTTAATCTCAGGATATCTCAGTGTGAAGAAAAATGCTTTAGGTTAGCTCAGGCCATCAGTTGGTGACTCCACAGGTCTGTATGCATGTGTTCCTGAGAGTATGATTAAACTTCCAATTTAGGCATGACACGATATTTTATGTTCTTGTTTGAGGGTCCCTGTTTTGTCTGCACCCTGAGCAGTGCCTGTCCTCCCTATGACACGCAGGACAAACATTAGGCTCCCTCCCTGGAGCCTCTGAGGCCAATTAATATCAAGGGATGGAGACTGAAGAGGCTCTAAAAACATAGTTTCAGTATGTGGTGCTTACCATGCTCCTACAAAGCCCCCCCAGGGCTCCAGGGAGAACCTGGTCACAGAGAGTAAGCACACTCTGTGGGTGGTTGTCAGAGCCCCATGAGTGAGGTCTAGACCCATAGAAAGCTGCAGCCCAGCTGAGGCTCGTTAGCCACCAGGGGGCTCCTCATAGCTCTGAGCCTTTTGCTGCTGACCTCTGACCCCTCTTCTTATTGCAACCCAATCTAGAAGTTTCTCTGGGAAGTCAGTCGGCTTTCTGGCTGACACTGCCTGCTCAAATAAACTCACAGGCAGTGTTGGAGAGAAAGTCTGCAAGCCAGGTCTTCTCACCACCTCTCCTTCAACTACCTCACTAAACATTTCCTTGCCTGCCAAGATAGGCACAACACCCCACCCACCCCCATCCCCTGTCCACAAGAGGGTGTAAGCACTGTACAAGAAACTGAGGGTCCTCTGTGTGTGCTTGCATGTGTGTACATATGCCCTTCATATACAGGCAACTGTGTGTGTGTGTGTGTGTGTGTGTGTGTGGAGAGAGAGAGAGAGAGAGAGAGAGAGAGAGAGAGAGAGAGAGAGATTGAAGTTTGAAGGCCTCCTCTCCAGGACTAATCTTGTGCCCTGCAGGTACTTTAACTGCAGCTCTCCCGGGGTACAAGCCTGCAGCCTTCCTGCCTCCTGCTGCATCAACCCCCAGGAAGGGGGAGCTTTGGTGAACACTCAATGCGGCTTTGGGGTTTTGCACCTGGACCAGAATGCGGCTGGACAAGTGGTGCACCTGCAGGGCTGCTGGCCTGTGCTGCAGCAGTGGCTGCAAGGAAACATGCAGACCGTAGGCGGCTGTGTCATCACTGTGGTCGCCATCCAAGGGACTGAACTCTTGTTGGCCGCCTGCCTGCTAAGGGCTCTAGCTGTACCAAAGACAGCAGAGGACACAGAACCCAGACCTCTGTGAGGTGAGAAGAGCTGAGAAGACCCTGATACAGGCCAAGTTCCAAGCCTCTCCTCATCTTCCAAGGAAACACGCATGGAACAAACCCCTGGGCTCCACTCCTGGCCCATTGCCTCTTTGCTACATCTGTCAGTCCCCCAAGGCCCACCTGTCCTGCCCCAATCTCACGATTTCACTCCTGAGTTCTCAGGACCCATCTAAGCCCAAAGGCTACCATGGTCGGTGCCTGAGCACACCTCTTTCCCACTAGGCTGGCAGGAAGCGCAAGGGCGAGGGCCCCTGCTTCCAACCTCAGCCCCCTACCCTGATCTGACTCACCCTGACTGGCTCTAGGTTCCCATTTCTGCAGAAAAGGCTTCTCTCGGGTCTACTCCTACTTTCTGGCCTTTGGTGATCTGTAGGATGGCTGCCCAGGCCTTGCTCTGTAGAAAGCTGTTTTGGTAGGTGGAAGACTTGTTTATTGGTGTGTGCATTCATCTTTGCATAGTAAACTACAGGCCTCACAATGACTGGGACTTCTTTGAGTCAAGATGGAGACAATTCCTCATTTCCCAGCTAGGGCTGACGCAGGTGGAGGGCAGCCCAGCTCTGATTTCATCTGTAGAGTCAGCACAGTCAGTCCGTGGCTGTCTCAAAAGTGGCCTGACACACAGAGCCCTTCTGAAAGCCATTCTCTGAACACTGAAAGGAGTAATCATACATTTACTTTAAATATTGTGCGTGTTTGGGGGTGTTTGCCCAGGTGTGCGCCTATACGCCTTACCTCTACGTGTGGAATCCTCAGGTTACTGGGGTGTGCGGTGGTTGTCAGCTCGGTCTTAGGATAGACTGGCTGGGTCATGGGGCTGCCCATTGGGTGTCTGTGTTTAGGGTTCTAGTTTTTGTCCTTTCCTACCTTCTTGGGGAGTCTGCTTCATTGACTATGGCCACCAGGAGTGAGGGGCAGGGCCAGGCTCATATACCCAGAACCTCTAGGGCAAGCCTCTGAGGAGTATTAGTTAGTGGGAGTTTTCTGTTTCTCTTTCTTGCCAGTCTCTCCCACTTTCACGTGCTCTGAACCCTCCTCCATGGTGCAGTTAAAGCAATCCTACTGTAGGGACCATACTCCATCAGTGCACCTCGGTAAGCAAGAAGATGCTAATTTTATTTAGAAACAGGGACTAGGACAGAGTGTGTTGGGAAGGCTGGTATAAAGAGTGCAGCCTCAGCCTCTCTCACCAGAGACCCCAGGACAGTGTCCCACCTCCAGATGCCCATCTCGAAGGGTTGCAGGGCAGAGGAACTTCTCTGTCCACAGAAGGCAGTGTAGGGAAACACTTCTGGGGAGCTCAACAGGAGGTGGGGCTGGGTCCCCCTCCCTTCCTTCCTTCTAACCCGTGAATTCAGGTCACCAGAGTGTCCTGTAGGAGGCTGTAGGCTCTTGGTAGCTGGTGTCAGGACATGAAGTTGTCCCCCTGGAGGCCGGGACAACCTGGCTAGGGACTCAGGCTGGGATTCAGGCTCGGGCAGGGGTCCTGGGTAGGGTTTACAGAGGTGGTGGGGCAGCGTGGGTCTTCATCAGGCCTCCTCCACACGACTCTCACAGCCGGGATTGACTAAATGATGCCGTACTGGGCCAGTTCATGCAGCTCCAGGTGGTTGAAGGCCTCCCACGGGCAGATGACAGTGATGTCTGCAGGAAAGGTGTCATTAACGGGGAGTCCATGGCCCCACGACCACCCCATTCCCTGTCGCCTTGCTTTCTACTCCCCAAGTAAAAGACACGTCTGCCTTGGACTAGAGGCTAAGCTCTGGCTGCAAATCCTCCTAGGCAGGAAGCACCAAGTCTGTCTTCTGGGTCCTGGCTCCAGTAGTGAGGGATGTGGCCCTGATAGGGAGCTCAAAGGACCCTTTGCTGAAGTTGGAAGGACCAGCAAAAGTTCCTTCTGTGTCTAGTGAACCTGCTCATGGGATCTCTCAGGGGCATCTAAAACTTGATGTTGGGAGAGAAATATGGACAGGATGGGGGGCAGGCTAAGCAATAGAGGGGAACCTGGGACCTGTGGGAGTATGTCTGAGGGATGTAGGAGACTTAGGAGGACTGTCCAGCTGCAACAATCCTGGGTCGTCATACCTGTGCCCAAGCCTTCCATTCCAGGGATATCATCCCCAAACCTGCAAAGACAGAGTGGTCAAGGATGATGTCTCCAGGTCTAGATGGAGACACCCCTGGGTGCCAGATGTCCCCCCAACATCTGCTACTGGGTAGGGACTGGGGGCTCCCTTTCACCATCGTGGGGCCAGTGTGCTTCCCAGAGATTCACAGGCCGAGGACCAGGAAAAGAAGAGTGAGCCCAGGTACACATGGGCAGGAACCCATGCAATGTTGCCTGAGTATGGTCTGTAGGCCTCTGCAGGAGTGTGCGAGAGGGTGCTGTGTGTGTCTCAGTGTGTCAGCTGTGACTTGTCCCTGAAAGGCACACAGGAGCCGGGTGGTGGCGGTGCACGCCTTTAATCCCAACACTCGGGAGGCAGAGGCAGGCGGATCTCTGTGAGTTTGAGGCCAGCCTGGTCTACAAGAGCTAGTTCCAGGACAGCTTCAAAGCTACAGAGAAACCCTGTCTCAAAAAAAAACAATAAATAAATAAAATAAATGAACGAATAAGAAAGACACACGTGCTGGACACTGGTCTCCAGGGTGCAGCAGTACTGAGAAGTGTGGGTCTTTAAGCAGAGAGACTGACTGAATCACACGTGGGGAATCGTTACTATGGATTGATGCCATCCTCACAGGACAAGGTTGTGACTCTACAGAGGAGGTGGCTAGAACGGAGAGACCGTTCCTCTCTGCTTTCTTGTGTTCCCAGCATTTCCATCACAATACCGTCCTCAAGGTTGTGGTACAGCCTTCAGGTCTTTACCAGAGGTCAGACAGTTGAGACCACCCTTCCTGGAGCTTTCTGTCTCCAAACCCAAGAGCACACAAATCTCTGCATAAAGTGTTCAGCTCCTATTGTTTCGTCAGAGCAACAGAAGATTGGCTACGGCCGTGCCTGTAGGTGTTGACACGCAGGTGTCTGTGTGTGCACAGGGGAATGTGGTGGGGTGCATACGCATCCCTGAGGAGATTTGGGCGGTCTGCTTTCCAGACCTGCATGGCTGCAGCACCTGGAGTAAATGATAGGCCCTTGGTTCCCCCAAAACTGCCGAGGCTCTGATCATTGGGATGAAGATGTACCACAAAGAACCATGGCCCGAGCTCCACACCAGTCTCTGCCTTGTCCTCCCATGCAGCCTAGGAAGAGTGTTCCTTTTGTGAAAGGTTCCCCTCTGTCGTTCTGCTTACCCTTGGACGCCTTTCTTGGGGGGCTTGCTCTTGAACTGCCTGGTTTGCCGTTGTTTAAACTTAGGCGGTCCTTTCCTGGGTGTAACTGGTCCTCCTACAACCCGTGTGGCCGACCGAATCTCAGCTTTGGGTGGCTCCAGGTTCATGGTGAGGCTGGCAGAGACACTGCAGTGACCCTTAGCTTCTGGGCTCTGTCAGGCTGGTCTGTATTCCTCATGCAGGCTGGGGCAGACCAGACAGATGGATCCCTATTAGCCCTTACTCCTCCTTTCCAACCTTAAGAACAGAGGGCCTGATACCCTCGAGCCACCCTGAGACATTGCCTCCCCTCCAGAGAACCACCTTCCAGCTCCACCAGGGCTTTCCAGCATTCTCCTTCTGATACCACGAGGCACCTCCCACTGCTACCTTGTGCCCATCCCATACTCCTAACTCTCAAACACACCCTTTTGACCCCCCCCATGTCCCAAACCAGGGCTTTTTATCACCTCCCCTTGAACACCTCGATGTTGGCCCCCACACTGATGCCTCCCCCCCTCCTTCCCTCCCTCCTTCTCATCCACCGGAATCTGATCCAGCCCCATCACTCTGTGGAAAGCCATCTGAGGACGCCTAGGACGGTAAACAAAGGACACCCCTTCCTGATCCTGTACATGAGCCCCACAGCCTCTTCCCTTCCCTTCCAGGTGATCAGCCCCAGGTTGCTTTCACTGGCCCCTTCTCGGGAAGGCCTCCTCTGTCTCTAGAGGCCTCTTCTGACTCTACCTCATGGCATTCTGTATTTCCAGGTCCTAGGTTATTTCTTCATCCCACAATCTAGGGCTAAACTAGTTAATTTACACGTGTGTTTTTTCAAGTATGTTTGTTCATATTTATGTACTTGTTGGTTTTGGTTTATTATCTGTCCCTTGAGGTTGGACTTGATGGTGATAAATAACGCTCCACAAAATGGAACACAGTGATGCCTTAAGGAAGGGGCCTGTCCTTGAACCAGAAGCAGCTGAACTGGGTACTCCTCACTTTCGTGGCTCCATTTCGGAGGGCCAAGCCAGAAGCAGGTCTCAGCGAGAGAGCAGTTACACTAGGATTCTTCCCTTAGGCTGCTCCCTGGCTCACTGACTTGAGCTCGTTCTTGGTCAGACATTATATCAGGGCTCTGGAGAGGCTGAGCTGGCCTCTGCGGCCCTGTACCAGGCTGCAACCTAGAAGAAGACACTACATAGGATGGACCCTCCTCCTCTCCTAAGAGCTCCAAGCCCCAGCGACTTTGGCCAAGGACAGTACAGCTTCTGTAATCCTATTAGTGCCTGAAGGAGACTCCTAATCTCCCAGAGTTCTAGGAAGCTGCCTTAATAAACTTCACCTGCTGCTGAATACAGGTGACCCAGACAGGAGGCAGGAGGCGTCGCTCTGACCCTTAGCTATCCAAGAGACCAACTGCGTCTTAGAGTCCCCTTTCCTGCCCTAAGTCCTATGTGGTATAGTACTGGAACAGCCTTAAATTACTGCCAGTGGTCTGCAGGATCAAGCCTGAAACTGATCAGCAGAGTAGGCGATGCTCACTTCAATCTCAGCAGCTCCCCCTGCCCTTCCTAAATTCAGCCTCTGTCCCTGAAGCCAGCACCAGCCTGCCAACCAGGACTCAAAAGCTTAGGAGACCAGGATGCTCGGTTCTGAGGCACCCATCCTTACTTCCCAGTAGTAAAACACTTCCCTAGCCAAACGCCATGAACCCAACAGAGCTCCAACAATCAGCGCTGTCTCTATGGAAACCACGCCCGAGATGCCTAACCCCGACTGACCTGAAGCCGGTACCACGTAGCTATATGTTCAGGTGGCTGGCCTTGGTAACAGGCACTACCATTTGACATTGTGGAGAAGCAGAGGAGGTGATTGGCAGGATGTCCTCTCCAAAGGACAGGGAAAGGGGACGAACTCTTAAAGACCCAAAGCCTGGCAGAGGTGGTAAAAAATTGTTGTTTTCCCACAACACCAACTCTGAACGAGCAGAGACCTGGCTGTCAGAAAAGGCAACGGGATGGGTCGCGACTCACCAAGCACTGGACAGGTCTCAGGGAGCCGCAGGTGCCAGTCGGCTGGACCTGGGTCAGCAGAGCAGTGGCCTAGGGATTTATTCTTCTCGTGGTGAGCGGATTATGACTCTGCTGGGATGCTACACTAATGAGATTGCTGGGCCTTGAGGGAGTCACCACTGACTGGGATGCTGGGGTGGGCAGAAGAAATTCAGGAGCAGTCAAGGACCTGAAGGAAGGACATTCCCTGCCAGCAGATGGTCAAGAAGGGAAGGGGAAGTTTTATCTTCACCAGTTGTGGGACGATGCCCCCAGAAACAACAGGGCCATTTTCCAGACAGTTCTTGCTTGGGCTCACCCATTCCCTTTCTGTCCCATCCACTGAGGAAACCGTGGACTTTGATGCTTTATGTGACAGCCCCCTTTCCCCCATTTGCCTTTCAGCCCCGCCTCTTGCATTCCAACCCCAAGGTCTTTGCATCTGCTACTCTGTCTGTGTGCTCCATTTCCTGTGCCTGTTTCCTCTGCCTCCCGAGTGCTGGGATTAAGGCGTGCGCCACCACTGCCCGGTTTGTTTTCTTTTTAAAGACATGGTCTTATGTAGTTCCATGCTGGCCTCAAACTGTCATGAAGCTAAGGATGCCCCTCAAGTACTGGAATTACAAGTATGTGCCACACAGACAGCTCTGCATGATTCTGTGTTAATCTTTGTCTTCTGCACGGAAGTGCTAGGAGGAGGCACATTACACTGCTGGTGTCTGGGCTACTGTGGGGCATTTCACAGATGCATGGTGGTAAGCACCTGGGGATTAAATTGATGGAGGCACGGTAAGATACAGGCCAGCATGGCAGAGTCTGAGAACTTGAGTGCCACATACCCAGAAGCAGACCTGGGCCCACTGCGAAGGGCTGGCCAATGAGTTTTCTTCAAGGGAATCTTATACTGCACAGCCTTACTGGCCTTAGCCACAATTGTCAAGTGCTGGAGATGCTGACCACTGGTGTTAACATTTCCTGGAGATGTGAACAGATGTCTACTTACAATAGGTATGGGGACTCCTTTAATCCTAACTTGAGAGGCAGAGGCAGGCGGATCTCTGTGCTTTAGAGAAGTTCCAGGGCAGCCAAGGCTATACAGAGAAACCAACCATCTTTAGAACCTCTTTTAAGGAGATGCTTCAATCCACAGGAAATAGCTATACAAAAGTCTGTGATCTCATAGGTGTGGTCACCATTATCACGTTTATCTGGGCCCAAGCCCCACTGGCTGTGTACTTTGGATGGCATGAGTCACTGTCCAAGATGCCAGCCTGAACCGTGTTCTGTCGCCCACTAGCCAAGTGCCCCGACTTTCTGGTCTTAATTTTGTCACAGGTCTGTGTAAAACACCAAACATGGAAAAAGTCCTATTTATCAGCTCAAACCCAACAGAAGATCAGGCGGTGGTGGTGCATGCTTTTAATTCCAGCTCTTGGGAGGCAGAGGCAGGCGGATCTCTGTGAGTTTGAGGCCAGCTTGGTCTACAAGAGCTAGTTCCAGGACAGGCTCCAAAGCCACAGAGAAACCCTGTCTCGAAAAACCAAAAAAAAAAAAAAAAAAAAAAGTCACTCTATAATCCCAGCTGTTCTAACAAAGTAGGTGGGCACAAACACATGTAAGTTCAGCCCTTGCTAGTGCCGTGCAGTTGGTTCTGGAGCTTGATGCCCCAGAGCTCTAAGGGATGACCCTACAGGGTAGAAAGAAATCCCCTCCCATCAGGACCCAGCAGGAGACAGGGAGCAGCTATGCCCCTCCCACATGATGGTTCTCATTTACTGCACAGGTGGGAACCAGAGCTCACAGTCACCGGGACACCCCAGGTACAATGGGGCCTGGGGTGATCCTGTCGTAGGATGTTCATTGACTGAGGGCTCATCTTCACCGGTGAGGAAACCTGTGGCCGCTCACTGGGACACAGACCCAGCCTGGGTATGCTTCCTTTGCCAATGCAGGCAGAGGGACCACACAGTTTGGTTGGCGCAGAGAATTTATTCAGAGGTGAAGTTCTTACACATTACTTCCTATTCCCGGCAGACAAGTTGAGTCTTCCAGGCTCAAGGATAAAAGTGGCCCTGTGCTTCTAAAGGAAGCATCTGTCCACGGCCCGGAGTCCCACGTACACTGGCTCAGCCTCCACTCTGGGTGCGGAGCCGGAGCCGGATCTCCATCCTGAGGAAGGCCTTGAGGTTCTCATCCTTCACGTGCTCCTCTAGAACGGCCAGGGCCTGTTCCCCCCCATCCTGGTAGTGTCTGAGCAGGGCTTCTGCATAGTCTACCCACACACAGTTAGGGCAGCCGCTCATGCAGCAGTTTGTGGGAGGCTCAAGTGGCGGAGGGTCTGGGGGCTTCTCCCGGGGCTGGGAGGCCTTTGGCTCCCCGTCATCCTCCGCACCTTCTTCCCTGTGGTCCATCCCCAACTCTCTGCGGTTATCAGTGGCTCGCACTGGAGCATGGTGTCTGTGAAGAACACTGTGTCTTCCTCGGGGAAGACTCTGGCAGCTGCCCCAGCTGGAGGACTGTTGTGTGCCCTGCGAACACGGGATAAGCAGTGTGACTCTCCAGGAAGCTGGTAAGGCACTGGGGAATGTTCACCCTTCCTAGCATTGGCCTGGTGGCTCAACATCCTTCTCGGCCTCCTCACTTCCTGCAGTACCGTAGACAAATTATTATTATATTTCACTCCGTACACTGTTTCCCTATCTGTGAAACGGACACATTGGTTGGTATGAGAAGAAACGTGTTAAGGGCCTGGTTCAGTGCCAGGAACTGGGTCTGAGTTCCAAACGATTGCGCAGAACTGGCTGACCCTCTCCAGCCACTAAACACTCCTCCGCTGACCACGCGGACTATCCGCGTCGTCCTCAGTCCTGTCGGCCTTCCGACATCACAAGAGAAGCTCAGAGGACATCGGGTCACCCCAATCTCCGTCTCTAGAGCCCCTGGTGTTCACCCGTGACCCCGGTCACTAACTGGTACTTGGTCTGGGGCCCAAACCTGAAGAAAGCTCTCAGGGAGCGCGCTGACCGTGACTCTTCCAAGGGCTGGCTGGCCTCCCAGACCTGGGACACCCCGGCTGCGCGAGAGGCTTCCCGCAACCCAGCGGGGGCAGTGCGGCCCACTCGGCCCGCGAGAACTGGCCCGGTAGCGGAGCGCAGCTCCCACCCGGCCTCCTCCGGACAGGCTCCGCGACAGTATTCCCATAGCCGGTGCAGACTCCGAGGCCAATGGCTTGGGCAGGAGCACGGGAAGCGGAAGTGATGCTCACGGGGCGGGGGCTCGCAAGAGGGCGGAAATGGCTTCGTGCGGGGAGCTCCAGCAGTAGTAATGGCAGGGCCCGGGCGTGCAAGAGGCACACGTTTGGCGGGTCCTGGAGGCTCAGGACAGCCGCAAGCGCGACGGCGGCAGCAGCAGGCGAAGGGACAGCAGCGCTTGGCCTCACGGCCAGGACAGCGCAGGTGGGTGCCATCCCCGGGAGAGGACCCAGTTGGGAGCTTATCTACCTAATTCAGCCCGGGCCCACGCTCAGCCATGTGTGAATGAATGGAGGTGAGTGTCTCAAGTTTCTCGTGAGGCACGTTCCCGGTATGAGGTCACGGACTTTTGCCTTAGCAGGCGGAGAAAAATCCAGTTCAAGGCAGCTTGGGTCAAGGGTGAGGAGAGGACCGTCTGTATGTTCATGGATCCGGCACCATTTCTTCCTTTGTTTCTGCTTATGTTGTCCTAGGGAAGGGTCTCACTCCCGGGTTATCTTTCCAGCAAAGAAAAGAAGAAAGTGAATTGCAAGCCCAAGAATCAAGATGAGCAAGAAATCCCTTTCCGGCTCCGAGAGATTATGAGGAGCCGACAGGAGATGAAAAAGCAGCTCAGCAACAAGAAGAGAAAGAAGGAGGGTATGCAACAGCCCTTGCTGGGTGCCAGCGTAGCCTTGTCTGAGGCGGGAGTACACAGTGTGGGGAGGACAGCGTCGCACTGATTTTACAGCAGTGCTCTTTTGTAACTCACCACGCTTTGACTTTTGAGATCTTATTTTTAATTATGTACATGCAAGCGTGAGTGGTCAGGAGGAATGTGCATGGGTGTTGGATCCCCTGGAGCTGGAGTTGCAGGCCTGTGCTGCCCAGTGTGGTTGCTGGGCAGCTAAACCACGACCCTGAGGAGCACATATTCCTACTGGTTGAGCTATCTCGCCAGTCACACTGCTGTATTTTTTTGTTTTTCGAGACAGGGTTTCTCAGTGTATTCCTGGCTGTCCTGGAACTCACTCTGTAGACCAGGCTGGCCTCGAACTCACAGAGATCTGCCTGCCTCTGCCTCTTGAGTGCTGGGATTACAGGTGTGTGCCACCATGCTGGACACTCCGGCTTCCTTGTTCACCTGTGTCGGCCAGAGCCAGTGAGTCGTGAGATCACATCTGTAGGGCTGCCCTGAACTGAATATTGTAGATTGGTGCTCGTCCTGAAGCCTGGTCTTTGCTTCTTGTGGCTGTAGAAGGGGAAATGGTCACAGGTTGCTTGCTGGTTACCAACCACTCTGGGTGTCCTTTGTCCTCAGCCCAGGCGGCTTTCAAGGAGACACTGGAAAAGGAAGCAAAGGGGGAAGAAGAGACAGACATCGTTGTCCCCAAGTTCAAGCAGAGGAAGGGGGAGTCTGAAGTGGCCTACGTCCAACGCATGGAACAGGAGGCCCAGCATGTGCTGTTCCTTAGCAAGAACCAGGCCCCTCGGCAGCCAGAGGTGCAGGCAGCTCCCAAGAAGGAGAAGTCTGAACGGAAGAAAGCGTGAGTTGAGCCGGGAGGCCCAGGGCTGTGGGTCCTGGTGACAAGAAGGGACGGTTATCTGCCTTGGGTGCACTGCTGTAGGAAAAGCTCCTGTAGCTTGGTGTCTGCTAAGACTTTATCCCCAAGGGAATCACCCTTGTGGAGTGGCCCCTGGGAGGTTGGCATCAGCCTGTCACCTGTCCTGTAGTGGGTTTCTCTCTAGTCTGTCTTGTTTGTGCAAGTTCTATACCTTCGTGGCCTGGTGTCCCTGACTATAAAGAGGAGTTAATTCCACTGTCATGATGTGCTCTTGTGTTGCCCATATGGATGGTGTTCAACCATTAGAAGTCCATTACAAGCTTGGATTCCCCCAACTTACTCAGTAACTTCCTGTTCTCGCCATCCCTGACTATATAGGCAAAAAAATATTTATTTAGATGCACTAACCTCAACTTTTAGGAAGAATTGGCCTGAGGTTGCTTTCTTTCTTTTTTGTTTTTGTTTTTCGAGACAGGGTTTCTCTGTGGTTTTGGAGCCTGTCTGGAACTAGCTCTTGTAGACCAGGCTGGTCTCGAACTCACAGAGATCCACCTGCCTCTGCCTCCCGAGTGCTGGGATTAAAGGCGTGCACCACCACCACCCGGCTTTCTTTCTTTCTTTTTTCTGTTTTTTTTCTTTTTTCTTTTTTTGTTTTTTCGAGACAGGGTTTCTCTATAGGTTTGGAGCCTGTCCTGGAACTAGCTCTGTAGAACAGGCTGGCCTCGAACTCATAGAGATCCACCTGCCTCTGCCTCCTGAGTGCTGGGATTAAAGGCGTGCACCACCACCACCCGGCTCTTTTTTTTTTAGTTTTTTTGAAACAGGGTTTCACTGTAGCCCTGGCTGTCCTGAAACTCATTCTGTAGACCAGGGTAGCTTTGAGCTCACAGAGACCTGCCTGGCTCAGTCTGGGCTTTCACTGAAGTTGAAGAAAAATTACAACCATGCATGGTCATTCCTGCCTACAATTCCAGGATCCAGGAGGCTGAGGTTGGGGGCCTGCTGTGAGTTCAGGCCAGACAGGGTTGCAAACAAAAAGATGACCAACAAGAATGGCTACATTGTCTTCTTTTCCTCCTCACTAGTACTGCAGACATGTGTCCTTTCTGTTCTTTCAAAGATGTAAAAAGATTGCTTTCTACTTCCTGCTAATACTACAGTCAGACGAGCCAGAGCCATCGAGCTCTCCAAATGCTCACGAAGAGGTGTGGTGTGTCACACATACAGCACTTTGCAAGGCCTTTGGATCCAGTCTCATAACCGACATTCAGTATGGAGGGCATTGTTCCAGTAGATACCTATGGGTCCAGGCTGTGTGGGAAATCCAGAATGTCTAGACTTTGTCATTGTTCCCGAGGGCTGAGAACTACTGACCCTCGGGGAGCCTGTTGGCTGCAGAGCATGGGTTTGCCTCCCACTTCCGTATCTGGCAACCCTTGAGGTCAGGCTGGCCTCTGCTGCCCCTAAGATGGAACCAACGCTTAGGAGTCTGAAAAACGTGCTTTTCCCCCCAGGTTCCAGAAGCGGCGCCTTGAAAAAGCCCAGAAGAAAAGGGAGGAAAGAGCAGTGGACAGGCTGGAGCAGGAGCTGCTGAAAGGTAGGTCTTCCCACAGCAGGGACAGCAGCTGTAGTCCGCACAGGGCTACCTGTTTTCCCCTAGACCTCCTTGCTGGTACCTCTGGACTCTTCCGGGCTCACCTGAGGATGAGTGAGTCCTGAAGCCCTCAAGAAAGGGCGGACGGGCAGTGAGTCAGAAATGCCACGGGCTCTGAACAGCAGCTTCTGTTCACTGACTTTCCAGATACTGTGGAGTTTGGAGAGGTTGTGCTGCAGCCCCCGGAGCTGACGGTCCAGCCTAGACGGAGCATTGGCAGAGATGCGGTACGTGGGGACCAAGCATGCAGGGAGTGGGGATGGTTAGGTCATTGCTATGTCTGCTGGGGAGCAGGTGTCCTGGACTATGGGCTTCAGGGAGTGGGGATGGTTAGGTCATTGCTGTGTCTGCTGGGGAGCAGGTGTCCTGGACTATGAGCTGCTGAATCAATCAAAGCCCTTTGCCACCTTCTTTCCTAGTGAGCGTGTGCTAAAACCTCCTCTCTCTTTCCTCAGCCTGGCAAGAAGTCTCTAATGTTAAAGATGCTTTTGGGCGCTGGTGGTGGGTCCCTGACTCCAGCTACCTCACTGGCCCGCCAGCGGATTCTGGGGGAAGAGCGGGAACGGGCTGTGCAGGCTTACAGAGCCCTGAAGAAGCTGCAGCGACAGGAAGTGACATCTGCACACCCACTTGGATGCTCTTCTCAGAGGAAGCTGCAGACTTGTCTGTGACTCAGAGACCCAGGGGACCAATGCGCTGGAAACTGTCCCGCTAGCTGCTAGACCTGGCAGAGGGAAAGACAGCAGATGCTTGTCTCTGGATAGGGGCTTGAACAGTATGGGAGTGGGGGTGCTTTTCTTTCCCCGTTCCCTGAAGGTTATCCTTTTAAAAGTGACCACCAGTGAATTCCACCGCATACAGGGCAAGTTCCCCCAGCACTTGCCTGAGACACAGATGGGAGGGCTGGTGTTTTCCTGAGCCTGGCTTCATTCTGAAACAAGTCTCAGCGAAGACAAGTCAGGACTACTGTACAAAGGACTCAATTCCTTAATCCAGCTGATTACTGAAGCTGCTGTTGTAGGTCAGCCTGCTATCTTAAGAGGCTCCTATGGGTTCAGTGCCATGCAAGGCAGGGTAACAGTACAGTGGAAACAGATACACCCAGTGCAAGTGTATCAATCTCTCAGGTGGCTGGCAGTCAGCACCTTGTTTGCCTGCAGGGGTGTGTACAGAGGCCAGAGTACCCATCTAGGTTTGGTTTGGATAGAGATGGGGTGTCAGTACTGCCTCAACGCCTTGAGGTATAAACACCAGACTTCAGTGATAGGAAGGGCAGAGTGATTATACCAAGAGAGTAGGAAAATGTCCATTCCTGCGTGGCAGGCCTTCGGAGAGGACCAGGATGGAATCTGTTTGAATGTGTCTCCCATAGTATTAAAGGAGGGAGGACCTGATGCTGGCTCCCGATAGTAAAACCTTGAAATTCATCCAAACCCCTCGGGAGTGCGGTCCCGCCCTAGAATCCTGGCACCTAGGAGGTAGAAGCAAAGGAATTGGGTGTTCAAAGCCAGTCTTGACTACATGAGACCATGTTTCAAAAAACAAAAACCAAGCCGGGCGATGGTGGCGCACGCCTTTAATCCCAGCACTCGGGAGGCAGAGGCAGGCGGATCTCTGTGAGTTCGAGGCCAGCCTGGTCTACAAAGGGAGTTCCAGGACAGGCTCCAAAACCACAGAGAAACCCTGTCTCGAAAAACCAAAAAAAAAAAAAAAAAAAAAAAAAAAAAAAAAAAAGAGTAAAAAAACAAAAACCACCCTCATGTTGACATCAAAAGAGCTAGGCTTGGGCCTTGCTTCTTCTGGCAGACCTAGGGGCTTCTCTCTTAGTTGTAAAAGAATGCTCGTTCGTTTCCCAGCTGCCGAAACCCAAATAATCACACAGAAGCTATATTAATTACAACACTGTTTGGCCAATGGCTCATGCATTTGTAGCTAGTGCTCACAAATTAACCCATTTCTGTTAATCTGTGTGTTACCACGAGGCTGGTAAGGTTCTGGAGGTGTCTTTCTCCTTGGGCAGCTACATGGCATCTCCTTGACTCTACCTTCTCTCTCTCTCTCTCTCTCTCTCTCTCTCTCTCTCTCTCTCTCTCTCTCTCTCTCTCTCTCTCTCCTCTCTCTCTCTCTGTTTGAATTTCCTGTCTGGCTTTGCTCTACTAAGCCACTGGCCGAAACAGCTTTATTCAATAAAGCAACACATATATGACTGTATATGGGACAGCCCGCATCATCTAGAACAGCTCGGAAGGAGCCCACATGGAGTGCCTTGACTCTTCCAAGTTTGCATTTTCCAGAGTAAAGTTTACTGACGTTAAAGTTTTACTCTCTTTGAAGTCTGGGTCCTTGCTCTCTGACACACTTGGTCACAGCTCAAGTCCGTGCATGTCGGTGTGACTGGAGATGAGTGCTTAGACAATTAGCAAGGGCCAGGGTCCAATAAGTTGGATGCCTTGGCCATTTCGTTTCCCACTAAGCATCAGAACTAGAGCCAGGGCCCATGGCTATTGTTATTAGAACTGTAAGTTTTTGTGTTCTTTTCAGAAGCCATGTAACCATTCAGTTAAAGCACAACTGGCTAGTTCTGTAGCCAGCTGTGAAGTGTATCGAAGAACTCTGGTAACTCTTTTTTTGTTTGTTTGTTTGATTTTTCAAGACCGGGTTTCTCTGTGGTTTTGGAGCCTGTCCTGGAACTAGCTCTTGTAGACCAGGCTGGTCTCGAACTCACAGAGATCCGCTTGCCTCTGCCTCCCGAGTGCTGGGATTAAAGGCGTGCGCCACCACCGCCCAGCTATTATTAAATTTTAAAAAGATTTATTACATTCAGCGTTCCACATGGCTGTGAGCCACCATGTGGGTGCTGGGAACTGAACTCAGGACCTCTGGAAGAATAGCTAGTGCTCTTAACCTCTGAGCCATCTCTCCAGCCCCCAACAAACTATAGATTTAAAAGAACAAATGAAGCAATGGAAACACTCTTATCTCTGGCGATGTCAAACCTCCCCATCTTTTTGTTGTTGCTGCTGTTGTTTTCCTGAGATGGTTTCTCTGTGTGTCCCGGTCTGTCCTGGAACTTGCTCTGTAGACCAGACTGGCCTTGAACTCAAGAGTGCCTCTGCCAGCCGGGCGATGGTGGCGCACGCCTTTAATCCCAGCACTCGGGAGGCAGAGGTAGGCGGATCTCTGTGAGTTCGAGACCAGCCTGGTCTACTGAGCTAGTTCCAGGACAGGCTCCAAAGCCACAGAGAAACCCTATCTCAAAAAAAAAAAAAAAAAAAAAAAAAAAAGAGTGCCTCTGCCTCCTGATTGCTGGGATTTAAGACATGTGCCACCATCGCTGGCTTCATCTTTTTGTTTTATAGTGTTTGTGTAGACCAGACTAGCACAGAACTCAGAAATCCTCCTGCCTCTGTCTCCCAAGAAACGCTCTACCACACCTGGTCCCTCACCCCTATCGTTTTGAGAGAGGCTCTCCCGACCCCAGTGTTGCCTGGGTTCTTCAATCCCTGGGCTCAAAATGATCCTTCTACTCTGGTCTCTTGAGTAGCTCAAGACATGGCCCTGTACCACCACATCCTGCCTGGTTTTTGTTTCTCATTGAGACTTTTTTTTCATGGTGTTTTGCCTGCATGTATGTCTGTGTGAGAGTGTCAGATCCCCTCAACAGGAGGTACGGACAGTGTGAGCTGTCATGTGGGTGCTGGGAATTGAACTCCGGTCCTCTGGAAGAGCAGCTAGTGCTTTTAACTGCTGAGCCACCTCTCCAGCCCTCTTGAGACAGGTCTTATACTCACTCATTAACTTTATATAAATTTTTTTCTGGGGAACATGGTTAAGATATCAGAAACTCAGAAGGGCAGAGCTTGTACTAGCAAAAATATCTGGGCTCAGTGGAGCAGTAGAGTCCAAAGCCCTCAGGCACAGGCCCAGAGTTCCTGGTGCAGTCCCAGCAGCACTTTCATCTGGATAGCAGGAAGACATCCAGCCACCTGCAGTTCTTTCCTCTCCCAATCTTGGGGACATTCTCCAGAGATGACATACTCCAGATGACGGCAGCGTCTGTACACAGGCTTGCAGAGATCTGTCACTCAGGGACACACTGGGTGCGTCTGCTTCACCAGAACACATCTTCAGAGGCCAGATGACAGCAGCCTCTGTACACAGGCTCACAAAGATCGCTGTCACTCAGGGACACACTGGGTGCATCTGCTTCACCAGAACACATCTTCAGAGGCAGTCACGTCAGTCTTTGTCCCCAGGCACCGGGTCAGCCAGAATGCTCCGTCCTGCCGTCAACTGCTCATCTGTGCTGCTCCTGGAGCCAGAGCAGTACTGCTGCCAAGCCAGTGCCGTCCCTGGCACTTATTTCTGCCGCGGTGATGTTCTGCTTGGCACAAGTAATGATGTCTGGAAGCCTGATTATTGACTTCATCTCCTCCACGGTCATGTAACAGGGAAGGTCGCTGTGGTTAAAGAAGCACTTCATCAAATCTGCCCAGCATCTGCACCTCCCCACTCTGGATCCCATGTTCTAGGCTGCACCCGAGGAGATAACCCCTTGGGACATCATCATCCCCTAGACACATACATTTTATTGAAGAGTATCAGGACCGAGGCTTTTGCAAGTTCTTCTGCAGAAAGGAGACCCAAGAGCTGCACGCAGGATGCAGAGAGTTGGGTGGGGTTAGAGGCATCCATCACGAACTAGGAAGAGGAAACATAAGCTAAGGTTTTCCTGGTCAACCCTCCACCTGGGCACCACACACGTGACTCAGGAAGAGCACACACAACTTTCTAAAATGATCATCTATGATGCTCGAGGTCGAACCTAAGGCTTCGAGTGAGCTAGACAAGCACATGCCTGGCCCCAGAGTGGCTTTTAAGCCAAAGGTTTTGGAAACAGGGAGCAAAGGGAAGTTGTATGAGGATGACTTGGGGGTCCGTGGTGTCTTTAAATGCATAAAATCTACTCTTGTGGCCATTAATTCTCCATCCCAGAATTTGGAACTCCTTCCTTGTGGGGATGGGACTGACCATGAGGATGTAGACAGGTTGGACATACTTGGGTACCAAGGCATAGAACACAGTGCCTTCAGCAAGCCCTCGTGGAGTCTGAGCCCTGTTGAGGAGCTCAGACCAATGCCTAAGAGCAGGCAACGCAGCCCAAGTACTGTTTCCACGAGCAATCACCAAAACCCTATCCCATAGCAGGATCGGCTACTCGATGGCTCGGGGTGACCCACACACTGCTCCCAAAAGAAGCTCGAAGTACTGACTCACCAGGAGCGAATGGCAGTTTCCATAGTAACTGGACCAGATGGGGCTCATGCAACCCCCGAGCTCTCGGATGGTGATTTTCCTGTGGGCCACGATGTCAGTGAGGTTGGTGCCAACCTGTGTATGTGGGAGGGAAACACGACGCACGAGATCAGTGTAAGCGCTGTGCCGTTGTGAACTCCTGGGTAGCAGCTCCGCGATGTGTATTTGTGTGTGGAGGGGGAGATAGATGGTGGCTAAACCTCGATGGTTAGTCACAACTGTTCAAGCAGAGCTCGCCACCAAGAAAAGCAGCTCTCTGGGGACTCCAGGCCATGGTCAACATCAGTGATGGGCCCTGAGGGTGACAGCGAAATAAGTCCCTGGGGAGAGGAGCGAAAAGTGCCCACGGGAAGGCGGGTTTTGGGTTCCCTGCAGGCTCCGCGGTTCCGTGCTGGGAAGGCAGCACCCAACCCACTGACCACCGGCACGGCGGGTCCCACCAGGAAAAGCCCGAGGAGGCCACGTCAAGTCGCCAAGGTAACCCGTGTGAGTCAGACCCGAAAGAGGCGGACACCTACCGTGGGCCGCGTCGGCGGAGGGTCCCCCAGGTCGCCCTTGCCATCTCCCGAGCTCAGCTGTTCGGGTGGTCAAGGTCCTGAGTGAGGCAGAGGACGGGTTTCCCGGCCCGAGGAACCCTGGTGCGTCCCCCGCCCTGCCCGGGGCCCGGCCCGCCCACACGGTGCGGAAGGATATTCTGCAGGCGTTTCACCAGCAGGGTCTTCCCGACTCCCGCAGCCCCCAGCAGGAGACACATCCCCGGTCCTCCGAGCCCCGGTCCCTCGGAGCTGCGACGCCGGGAGGCCCGCCTCCGGCGAGCTCTCATTGGCTAGACCCCTCGTCTGAACGGTTCATTGGTTAGTCGCGCAGACCAATGGCCGCTCAGACTCAGCGAGCATGCGCAGGGCCTCGACTTGTGGGCCGGTCTCGGGGCGGCGCGTCGACGTGCGCCTGCGCGCGCGGACCCTGAAAGGCGGAAGCGGAAGTTGGGGGGCGCGTCAGCTCCGAAAGAGGGAGCGCCCGCGGCGTCGGTCCGGAGCGGGGTCGCCATGGGGCGAGGCAGCGGCACCTTCGAGCGTCTCCTAGGTAACGCGTCCACCAGCCAGCTCGCCGTCGGCTCTCTCGCGCACCCGCCAGACGCTGCCTCCATAGGTCTCAGGGGAGCGGGTCGGCCGCCCTGCTCGGCCGCCGGCCTCCCGGGAGCACGACACATCCCCGGGCCTCGGGTGTGGCCTCCGGGGCTGTGCTCCGCGGCCCGGGGGTCCAGTGAGGGATGCTCTTTGGGAGTCCACGAGGACCTCGCCCCCTCCGGTCCAGCGGGCCGGAACCGATTGGGCCAAAGTCCTGAGTCATGAAGTGTATGACTCAGGTCCTAGCTTCATGCGGGTCGTTTGACACCAATGCTTGGTCGAAGGCTGTGGAACCGATACTGCCCTCCTTAAACGTTTACGAGCCCCTTGGGGACTGCTTCCTAGTACCCTCGGATTCTGGAAGTGTCCCTGGGTTTTGGAAGACATTTTCTCTCCCTGTTGAAGGTGCTTGTTGATCCTATTTGAGCCTCCTGGGGAGTGTAAATTTTAGGAGGGAAAATGGGTTTGCCTTGCATGCCCCATTCCCGCAATAAAAATATAGTGTGTCCTCGAACAGGCGCCAGAGTGCTTCCATAGTCTGCTCGTTTGCTTTCCGAACTAAGGTTTTCAAAGGGGATTGTGGAAACATTTTTCTTATTCTCCCCTCTGGGGAGGTTCAGCACTTCAGGTACCAATCCAGTAATTTGCCTAATTGGTGACAAAGTTGGCGTGTCTTGTAGAAGAGAGGGGATGAAGATGTGAGGGGTATTAGCTTGGGAATCCAGAGATCTCTCCAGCGCTTGCCTTGCTAAGAGCTAATAATAGAAAGGACAAACCATCTCAGTGATGGGGCTCTGAGGGCCAGGTGACCCTGTTGTTGTGCGTGCTGTTTCGAAGTGCCCAGCAAGCTGTGATATAGGGCATTCATGTCCCTCTGTTTTACCTGTAAAAGGAATGGAGGCAGTGCCTGTCTCCTGAGGGTCTGTGGGAACTTGAGTGATTCAGAGTTTGAAATGACAGCTGATTTGGAGCAAGCACAGCAGCCATGAGTCTCTAATTTTCGCATTATTTGCGTCTTGCACGTGTGTGTGTGTGTGTGGGGAGATTGTCACTGTGCTTCAAGAGGATTGTCTGTTCAGTTAAGCTGTTTAAAAAGGGGAAATTGCTAACCTGGGAGCCACCTAGGAAACACAGCACAGTGAGTCCCCTGAGTGACATCTCTCTCCTTTAGACAAAGCCACCAGCCAGCTTCTATTGGAGACAGACTGGGAGTCCATTCTGCAGATCTGCGACCTGATCCGTCAGGGGGACACACAGTAAGTGAGCAGGGCCTGTCCTATAAAGCGAGGGGCGGTCACATACGATGCTGACATCTTTTCGTTCCCACTCCACTTCAAAGATTAAGTTGACCACAGGAGCTTTTTTGTATGTTTTGTTTTTGTTTTTGAGACAGAGTTTCTCTGCGTAGCTTTGGAGCTGTCCTGGAACTCAATCTGTAGACCAGGTTGGCCTCGAACTCACAGAGATCTTCCTGCCTCTGCCTCCTGAGTACTGGGATTAAAGACATGCAACACCACCGCCCGTCACCCCAAGGGTTCTTTATGTAGACAATTGCCTTTTCTACATCTGGGTATTTTGTTATGTTGGGACAATTAAAACTGTACAGTTTGGAGATATTTAGAGGTCTGAAGGACCAAGATGGTGTGTGGAAGTCTGGGCGTAGAGCTCAGTTGGTAGAGTATTTGCCTAGTGTGTGTAAAATCTTGGGTTCATCCCCAACACAGCATAAACCAGACATGATGGCACTGCCTGTAGTCACAGCACTTGGGAGGTGAAGACAGGAGGATGAGAAGTCCAGGGTCTTTTTTAGTTACACACTGGACTGGAGGTCAGCCCGGGCTACATGAAACCGTGTCTCAGAAAACAAGGATGGCAGATTGCTCTCCTCACCTTATGGAGACGTTTCCCCTCCATCCTTTTTTTTTTTTTTTTTTTTTTTTTTTTTTTTGGTTTTTTTGGTTTTTCGAGACAAGGTTTCTCTGTGGGTTTGGAGCCTGTCCTGGAACTAGCTCTTGTAGACCAGGCTGGTCTCGAATTCACAGAGATCCGCCTGCCTCTGCCTTCCGAGTGATGGGATTAAAGGCGTGCGCCACCACCGCCCGGCACTCCCTCCATCCTTTTTACTGATGTCTTTAGTGCTTTTTTTTTCTTTCAGAGCAAAATATGCTGTAAATTCCATCAAGAAGAAGGTCAATGATAAGAACCCGCACGTGGCTTTGTACGCTCTGGAGGTAACTAGGGCCCTGCTGCAGTGTCTTTTGGTTCCCATACTCAAAGATTCTCTTCCTCTTGCTGTGCGGCAGCCATGCCCACTTTGCTGGGCACAGATCAACTAGTGGATCCCTCTGGCACTGAGTACAGTTGGAGCCCTCCTGTGGGAATAGAGGAAGTATCAAAAATGCTTCTCTATCTGCAGTCTGAACACACACCCGGGAAGGATGGGATGGCCATCGCCTTTGACCACAAGATGTTGTCAGGGCCTGCAGCCTGTCTTTGAGTGCTGTTTGGGGTTTCTGACAGGTTGAGTGGACTCAGAGGCCTGTTGCGGCCTGTCTTCCAGCAGGAAGAAGGCCCTGCCCTGGACACAGTTAGGCCTTTTTTGTTTGTTTGCTTTTTGAGACAAGGTTTCTCTGTGTAACAGCTTTGGCTGGCCTGAAACTCACTCTGTAGACCAGGCTGATCTTGAACTCACAGAGATCAGCCTGCTTCTGCTTCCAGAGTGCTGGGATGAAAGCGTCACCACCACCCGGCAAGCTAGGTCTTTATCTTCCTTGGGGTTTTCAGGTGATGGAGTCTGTGGTAAAGAACTGTGGCCAGACAGTCCACGATGAAGTGGCCAACAAACAGACCATGGAAGAGCTAAAGGAGCTGCTGAAGGTAGGTTTCCTAGAGTCTTGAGGGAAGACGGAGTCAGGTAGAGTACCAGCTCTTCTAAGTGTTTGTCGCCTACGAAGGAGGAGGTGAGGGTAAGAGTAGAGGTCCCTGTGAGTGGCTGTGAGTCCAGACCAGGCCCAGGGAGAGAGAGACACTGTTCTTGGGCCAGAGAAGGCTTCCAAAGCAGGGCATGGGGCTGAGTCCTCAGGGCTGTGAGCAGAGGTGGTCATGGAGTCGTAGGAGCTTGGGGAAGAGGTTTGGAGTAGCGCATTCAAGAGTGGGAGAAGTCTGAGCCATGAAGGTGCAGAAGTTAGAGTTTAGGTCTATCTGTGGCAGAGCCAAGAGGGAAAAATGATAGAGCAGGAGCTGCTCCAGGGAGGGTAGAGGAGAGCTTGCTAGAGCCCTGTGAGATCGTCCCCAGGACAACCTGAGGCGTTGACGTGTGGATGGTGATGCAGCTGGGTTGGTGGGCTGGGCAGAGTGACGCTGTTTCATGTGACACAGCACCAGGCTTTGGTCTCATGGGAAGCTTCACCTTCAACCCATGCTGCCGAGAACCTGTCTCTGGCACTGAGCTGTATAGCTGACCCTTCTAACTTGGGGCCTAAATGAGAATTTTGTTGCATAGCTGGAGGAGGGCAAAGCGTCAGGTGACCTCCCTGCTCTGCACCAGGCTGGTCTGCTTGGAGAGAAGCCCGGATCCCAGTGTAAGAGCTGTTGTATCTCCTTGAAGCTGCTTGATCTGTGTCATCAACAGAAAGTGTTGTGACCTCCCTAAGAGGGTGTCAAGCTGAGGCAGTGCTGTGGCTTACAGGGCCTGAGCCTTGTAGAGAAACATCTGGAGAGGACATCCCTGCCTCTTTCAGACAGTGGCTGGAGGGAGATCTGACTCTGTGGTGTCTGTGTCCTAAGACCTAAGGCAATGCTTCATGTCCCGCCTAGTGCCTCTTAGAGGCAGTCGGAGCCCCAGGCTTTAGTGATGGTGCGGACAGAGAACTGTGTTTCTGGCCGAGATGCCATGCAGAGATGGAGAAGGAGTCATGGCTGTAGGTCAAGCAATGTAGCTTCTGAGGATTCTCTGATTTCTCTCAGGATTAAGAATTGTGACTCCAGGCTGGAGAGGTGGCTCAGAGGTTAAGAGCACTGGCTGCTCTTCTAGAGGTCCTGACTTCAATTCCTGGCAACCAGACAGTGGCTCACAACCATTTGTAATGAGATTTGGTGTCCTCTTCTGACCTCCAGGCACACCTGCAGGCAGAACACTACCGTTTACATAATAAATAAATAAATCTTAAAAAAAAAAAAAAAAGAAGCCGGGCGGTGGTGGCGCACGCCTTTAATCCCAGCACTCGGGAGGCAGAGGCAGGCGGATCTCTGTGAGTTCGAGACCAGCCTGGTCTACAAGAGCTAGTTCCAGGACAGGCTCCAAAACCACAGAGAAACCCTGTCTCGAAAAACCAAAAAAAAAAAAAAAAAAAGAATTGTGACCCTGACCCTGCATAAATGTAGATTCTCAGGAGGGTCGCTCCTGAGATTAGATGGGTGCCTGGCAGCCACCCAGAGACTCTCTCTGGCCCTTGTGCCAATTGTCTCTACTCAGGGCACTTGGTCTTGCAAGCTGCCTCTTCCCTCTGAGACCTCAGACACCTTGAGTCTCCCGCAGCCCTTCCCACTTTCTTCTTGCTCTACAGAGGCAGGTGGAAGTCAATGTTCGGAACAAGATCCTGTACCTGATCCAGGCCTGGGCACACGCCTTCCGGAATGAGCCTAAGTACAAGGTGGTCCAGGACACGTACCAGATCATGAAGGTCGAAGGTAAGTTAGAACCGCCCAGCTCCAGGCTGGGAGATTGTCCTAGTGATGAGGGGCTGGGGGTAGACTGGTCCTCCTGAGTGACTGGCAGTGGGGCTCTGACAAGGTCCTGCTTTCTACACCTCCACCCACAGGGAGGCAGCGGGCTATATTCGTCAGGAAACAGTAAAGTCTGCTGACAGGCACACCCAGAGTGTTGTGCTTCCTGGGGGTAGCACAGATGAGCAGTCTAGGAAGACCTCTCAAGTGAATCGATGGATTCTAGGCGTTCTCAACACCAAGAGCAACCGCAGGGCTTTGGCACCTTTTTTATTTTGTTTCACTTTTATGTTTATGGGTGCTTTGCCTGCAGTATGTGTGGACCACATGCTGCCTGGTGTCCCTGGAGGCCAGGAGAGGGTGCAGGATTTCCTGGGGGCTAGGCTTACAGATCGTTGTGAGCCACCATTTGTGTGTTGGGAATCAAACTGGGCCCTTTGGAAGAAACAACCAGTGCTAAACCACTGACCCGTCTCTTTAGCTCTCCCCTGGCACCTTTTGCAGAGGACTCCGGTTCAGACCCTGAGGTCAGAGTACGCTGTACCTGCTGGAGGGGACAGACGGGTGGTTCATGCCAGAGGAGAGCAAGACCAAAATGTGCTATTGCTGTGTGTGTGGCAGGAAGTGATTCTCAGGTTTTTGGCCAGGGCATGATGTCTGAAGGTCTTTTCTCAAGTCCCGTCTGCATTCCTTGAGATGTAGCAGCCCTAGAGAGCTGTGGGTTTCCAGAGAGCAGGCAGTGAATTAGGATATTTGGTGATGCTTTGGCTTTGGGACTTGGAGAACTCTAGTGCCCTGTTCTAATCCTGTTAGTTTTATCTGATGAGGCAGACGTCAGGAGTTAGGAAGTGGTGACCAGAGAAGAAGCCAGTGGCAGCTAAAACCTTTTCTTCCTAGGACATGTCTTTCCGGAATTCAAGGAGAGTGACGCCATGTTTGCTGCGGAAAGAGTGAGTCCTGACTCAGCTCTGCTGATCAGTCCAGGAGCTTTTGGGAGGACGGAGGAGTGAGGTCCTGGGGCTCTTTCTTTCTCTTTCTTTCTTTCTTTCTTTCTTTCTTTCTTTCTTTCTTTCTTTCTTAAAAAAGGGTTGGATTTAGATGGCAAGTATTTTTTTAATCCTTTTATATTTATTTGTTTTTTATTATGTATATAATATTCTGTCTGTGTGTATGCCTGCAGGCCAGAAGAGGGCACCAGACCCCATTACAGATGGTTGTGAGCCACCATGTGGTTGCTGGGAATTGAACTCAGGACCTTTGGTAGAGCAGGCAATGCTCTTAACCTCTGAGCCATCTCTCCAGCCCCTGGGGCTCTTTCTTGTTTGGGGTTTGGTAAGGATGGCTCATGCCTTTAATCCCAGCTTTCCAGAGGAGGCTTACTGTGAACTCCAGGACATCCTGTGCTAAGTATATAACTAGATCCTGACTCAAAAGAAAGAAAATGTCAAGCCTTGGGGATCTTGCTGATTGTAAAGCCCTTGCCTGTCATGACCCAAGGTTCAGGGTTCAGCACTCAGCACTGTTTAAAAAAGGAAGGAAAAAAAGAAAAACAAGAGACTGAATTTCTTTACACACCTTAAAGCTAGGCTAGCTGCAGTGGCCCATACCTGTAATCTCAAAGCTTCAGAGGCTAAGGCAGGCAGATCTCTGAGTTTAAAGCTAGCCTGGTCTACACAGTGAGTTGCAGGACAGCCAAGGCTACATAGAGAGACCTTATCTCAAAAATACAACAAAAGAATCCATATCCACAAACCTGGAAAGTGTCAGGAAGCCTGTTAGGAGGAGGTTCCTTTTTTTTTTTTTTGGAAGTAACTTAATAACTTAATCCTGGGTCGTGTGGTTTGGATATCAATAATTTGGGACCCTCTCTAGGTGCCTTTCCTCTCTGGGATATGGGATAAGTTGTGCCATATCTGGGCCCTTGGGATGGAGAATGTTATGTGATTGTGACTATTGTTCCCAGGCCCCTGACTGGGTGGACGCCGAGGAATGCCACCGCTGCAGAGTACAGTTTGGGGTGGTGACCCGCAAAGTGAGTATTCCCAGGGACTTTAGTGTTCAGTTCATTTGAAGTTTGCCTGGTGGGCAGAGTCCAGCTTCACCTTGGGGATCTGAACATCCCAAGCTTAGACTGAGGTCTGAGTCAGGGCCATTCTAGTGTTTCTCCCGGGTTGGGCAAAGATCCTTTCTTTCTTTTTTGTTTTGTTTTGATTTGATTTTTTTTAGGGTTTCTCTGTGTAGCTCTAGCTGTCCTGGAACTCAGATCTGTAGACCAGGTTGGCCTCGAACTCACAGAGATCCGCCTGTCTCTGCCTCCCAAGTACTGGGACTAAAGGGGTGTGCTACCCCCGCCTAGCCTGTTGTTTATTTTTAATTCCTCCAAATGGTGGCTGAAATTGATTGTCCTACAAGCCTCCCATCTCTTTTGCTCTACTTGTCCCTGTCCCGGCTCCCACTCACACAAGGGAGTTCTGGCTGGTGGGCAGTCAGCGTAACAGTAACCAGCGTCACTGGACCTGTCCCGCTTTATCTCACAGCACCACTGCCGGGCATGTGGGCAGATCTTCTGTGGCAAGTGCTCTTCCAAGTACTCCACCATCCCCAAGTTCGGCATTGAGAAGGAGGTGCGCGTGTGTGAGCCCTGCTACGAGCAGCTGAACAAGTGAGTGTAGACTCCTGGGCCTCTCAGGCTCCTGAAGCTGTCACAAGTGTTAAGGCCAGCCTGTGTAGCTTTCTCAGGCAGCCCCACCACCCCAAATTCTGGGACAGGTGGTGGACAGAATAACATGACCCCACAGTGGCCTAATCCACATAGCAGGTTCCAGACCAGCTAGGTCTACGTGAGACCCTGTTTCAGAAGAACCAAAAGCAAAGGAAAGAACGCTTGCAGAAGAGGGGCGCAGGTGATAGAGACGCGTGTGTGCGTGTATGCGTGTGCACAGGGGAACACGTGCAAGCCCCTCGCTTGGATTTCTCAGTTGCGGTTTGTCTGATCATTCTCGTGTTCCCCTCCCCCTCATCCTTGTGTCCCCGGATGTTTCTGTTTTATTCTACATTTTTAGAATCTGTTGGGGTTGGGAAGGAGACATAGGTGGGCATGAGTGCTGATGCTGTGTGTGCCTGTGGAGCTCAAGGGAAACTTTGTGCGGTCGATTCTCTTCCTCTGGGGGCCAAGCTTAGGTCTGCCATGCTTGCTTCCAAAGGAACTTCATTCCCCCTGAGTGGTTTTGATAGCCCTGAAGTGAGTTGTGTGAACTTCATGGTCTTCTTTGCTTGAACATGCCCAGTATCCATTCCAAAAAGGCAGATGGTCTGAGAAGTCAGTGCTGTATTGTCACAGGACATTGGATGTTGTGTTGCCAGCACCTGTCCTCTGGGTATTCCAGTTTGGCCACTGTCCTAGGAAGGTCTTTTGAGGCTTCTTGGTCCCTGTTGGGATCTGCCAGGGTTTCAGAGTATATTTTCTGTATTATCATACCTCGCCAATCTTCTTAGCCAGGATGGTGTTAGTTGTAATGCACCTGTCTCCAGGGTCTGTCCCTCCATTGGATTCTAAGACTACTTGGTGCTTAGCTCGAGAGCATGTTTCTGGTGAGAGCTCCAGGCGTGAGGCTGTGTCCCGCCCCCATCTGTCACTGATAACCTTTGACCAGTTGGGTGAGGAGGCTGCTCCCAAGGAAACTCTGTTTTTTTTGTCCCTCCCCCTTTCTGTTTCAGAATACACTGACATTAAATTGATAGAGTTTGCTTTCCAGTGAGATCTACAGTTTTGAGAAGCTTCACATCTAGTCAGAGCCAACATCACAGAAGCAGATAAGAGAATGTGTTCCCAATCACAGTTTATAGGGGGATCCTTTCTTTTTCTTTTTTTTAGATAAATTTCTTTATTTTTAATTATATGTGTGTGTGTATAGACATGTGCAGGTGTGTGAAGGTGCTGAGTAGGCCAGATTCTTCCCGATCCCTCTGCCCCATACGGGTGCCAGGAACCTGATCCTCTGGAAGAGGGAGCATGCCCGTAACCCCTGAGCCATCTCGTCCCAGTTAGTCACACTGAACGTGGCGGCACATTGCTTGTACAGGACACAGGTCTTGCTGAAAGGAGCTCTTTTGTCTTGAAATGGGAAGTGCCTTGATCGCACATGAGTGGCCTCTGCTTTGCACAACTCTTTCCATCGGTGAAACCCAACCCTTGTTCTACAGAGGTCCATTCCTAACCATGTCCTATCTTCTGCCTGCTCAGCTTCCCTCCTCCACTCTGTGTGTGCACATGCTTTAGTGTGGTTTTTTTCCTTTAGAAATCCTGAGTATGCTATATATATGTGGCCCTCAGCCACACTTGTGGAGAAATCTCTGCTCTATATCACACTCCAGAAAATTCCTGGCCTGCCTGGACCTTGATGTCCTTTCTGGCATCTTCTGAGGGAAGGCCCATTGCTGGTCATGGCAGGTGTAGTGAGCAATGTCGAGGTGCTATAGAGAGCCCCTTGCTCAGCTCAGCCAGGAGAGGCCCCGACCTAGGCCAAGTGACCTACTCATGCTCTGCAGCTGGCTGAGGGCCCAGGGTCTCTTCTGCCATTCCTCGGATTTGGGCCTGGAGCCACATGTCCCTGTTGGACCTGCATTGTCGGTCTTTGGAGATGGTGTGAGGAGTCCCTGGGAGGCTGGTGTCAGTGTCTGGTCACTTACAGCATCTCGTCTTGCTGCAGGAAAGCGGAAGGGAAGGCTGCCTCCACCACAGAGCTGCCCCCAGAGTACCTGACCAGCCCGTTGTCCCAGCAGTCTCAGGTGCGAGGCCCCTCCCATCCCTAGAACACTTTCTCACCTCTTCCTGGGGCCCTTCTCACTTCGCCCTGTCTGTCTCCAGCTGCCCCCAAAGCGGGATGAGACGGCCTTGCAGGAGGAGGAGGAGCTGCAGCTGGCGCTGGCCCTCTCTCAGTCTGAGGCTGAGGAGAAAGAGAGGATGGTAAGCCATGGGGCGCTATGAAGGTCACCTTGAGTTTCCACAGCCACATGCTCCCTTAATGATGTCTGCTCCTTCCTGGTTCTGCTTCAGAGACAGAAGTCAACACACACAGGGCACCCAAAGGCAGAGCCCACACCCCTGGCCTCATCTGCACCCCCAGCCAGCAGCCTGTATTCCTCCCCTGTGGTGAGTTGTTTCTCACTGTCCAGGGATCACCAGGGGGTTCTGCTGGTTTGGGGCTTTGTTGTAAGGGTATAGAGGACACCGAGAGAGGCCAGGGCGTATTACAGATCTGACCTTCTGGAGACCCACCTCACTCCCACCCTCAATCCTGGAACTGAACTCTCCTGGAGGCTCTGTAGAGCTCTTCACAGTAGCCAGCCACGAATGGGGCCCAGAGCAGGAAATAGCCCTGGTACCTGCTAGCTGAGAACACTCTTCCTCCTCAGATTGTGAGCACGGCCCACACACTAGGGCTTCACTGTCTGTGTAAAGTGCTGGCACCTGCCCTAGGAAGTCGGTAAGGCCTGGGTGCTGCCCTGTACCTTAGTAAAGTTAAAGATTGATGCGAAACGTGCAGTTTCATGACTCAAGATCTTAACACTGTATTGCCAAGAAGGAAAGTGAATGTCAGGCCCAAAGGCCCTGAAAAGGAAAGGGCTGGCAGGTGCCAGGCGGGGTTAGAACATTGGCCAGCCCTGAGAGCTGCTGTCCTTTGGTGCCATCTGGGTCCCTGTGGGATTGACTGCTTGGGGATCACATCACCTCTTCAGCCTGTCGCTCCTCAGACTCTGTTTGTCTCCCCAGAACTCATCAGCACCTCTGGCTGAGGACATCGACCCTGAGGTGAGTGGCACGGTGTGGGTCTGCCCTGTCCTGTTCCCAACCACAGCCATGACTCCTCTCCTGTTCCTCGACCACAGCCATGACTCTTCTCCTGTTCCTCGACCACAGCCATGACACCCTCTCCTGTTCCCCGACCACAGCCATGACGCCCTGTCCTGTTCCCGACCACAGCCATGACTTCTCTCCTGTTCCTCGACCACAGCCATGATTCCTCTCCTGTTCCCGACCACAGCCATGACTCTTCTCCTGTTCCCGACCACAGCCATGACTCCTCTCCTGTTCCTCGACCACAGCCATGACTCTTCTCCTGTTCCCGACCACAGCCATAACTCCCTCTCCTTTCCTTATTGCTTTGCAGCTTGCACGGTACCTCAACCGGAACTACTGGGAAAAGAAACAGGAAGAGGCACGGAAGAGCCCCACACCATCTGCCCCTGTGCCCTTGACGGAGCCAGCTGCCCAGCCTGGGGAGGGGCATACAGCCCCCAACAGCATGGTGGAGGTAAGAGGCTCCTCTGCACTCTTGACTGCCAGTTCTTAGAGCCAGGTATGAACCTGGCCAAAGATGCCCTTACTTAACTCTGATCTCTTCCAGGCTCCTCTTCCAGAGACAGACTCTCAGTCCATAGCTCCCTCCAGTGGCCCCTTTAGTGAGGTAAGCTCTGCCTCCTGTCCTGGTAGGAGGGCTGTGTCAGAGCAAGGAGTCCCAGGCTCCAGCTGCCCTGCGGTCCCTAGTGTTCCAGAGCAGCTCAGAGGAGGGCCCTATCCCCCAACTTCTGAGCTGGTGCCAGCCATACCCAGGCAGAGGTTTCTCCCCAGCTCTGGTGAGCAGTGTCCTGGTGGACGGGAGCCTCAGGTTGTCTTTGTTGCTTTGTGTGTAGAGCAGGATGCCGACGATGCTCACTTGTCAAGCAGGTTAAGGACTGGGTCATTTGTCTGTGCCAGGCCCTAAACACAGTGGGCCACGCCTGTCTGCCAGCCTAACACCTTTTCAGAGACACTTCTAGGCTTAGCGGGCGTGGTGTGCACCCCTGATGTGATGTTGCTCAGCCCCTACTTTGCCTCTCCAGCAGTACCAGAACGGGGAGTCAGAGGAGAGCCATGAGCAGTTCCTCAAGGCCCTTCAGAATGCTGTCACCACTTTCGTCAACCGTATGAAGAGCAACCACATGCGGGGCCGCAGCATCACCAATGACTCAGCCGTGCTGTCACTGTTCCAGTCCATCAACAGCATGCACCCGCAGCTGCTTGAGCTGCTCAACCAGCTGGATGAGCGCAGGTGTAGGTGTCCAGGTGCCCTGCAAGGGCTGCTTCAGCTCCCAAGGCAGTAGGCTCATGAGCCCCATCTGGTGGTTAATTGTTCCTGGGGTCTTGTGAGACCCTGGGCTCCACTGAAGCTCTTGGGAGGTGGTCCCATTGGTGGGGTCTTCTCTGCTCCTTTCTGTCTACAGCCCTGACCAAGCAGAACAGAGACCCATACCAGCTAAGCCTGCAGGCTGTGAGAGGTCTTAGCTGCCCTGTTCTCTGCACACAGTGTACTATGAGGGGCTTCAGGACAAGCTGGCACAGATCCGTGATGCTCGGGGAGCCCTGAGTGCCCTGCGCGAGGAACACCGGGAGAAACTGCGCCGGGCAGCCGAAGAGGCCGAGCGCCAGCGTCAGATCCAACTGGCACAGAAGCTGGAGATCATGAGGCAGAAGAAGCAGGTGTGGTACCCGACCTGGCATATGGGTAGGGGAGGCCCAGGCTGGCCTGACCGCCTCTTGTCTGTTCCTGCAGGAGTACCTGGAGGTGCAGAGGCAGTTGGCTATCCAGCGCCTGCAGGAGCAGGAGAAGGAGCGGCAGATGCGCCTGGAGCAACAGAAGCAGACTGTCCAGATGCGCGCCCAGATGCCTGCCTTCCCCTTGCCTTATGCCCAGGCATGTGCTGCCCACCCCGCTTTACCCCTCCTGGGCCAAGGACAACCTCTCTGACTGTTGGCTCTTCTTTGTTTCTAGCTCCAGGCTATGCCCACAGCTGGGGGTGTGCTCTACCAGCCCTCAGGCCCAACCAGCTTTCCTGGCACCTTCAGCCCAGCAGGCTCAGTAGAGGGCTCCCCAATGCATGGTGTGTATATGAGCCAGCCAGCCCCAGCCACTGGCCCCTACCCCAGCATACCTGGCAGCACAGCAGGTAACCTTGCCAGCTTACAGAAGGTCGTGACAAAGCGTTGTCCAAATTCTCTAAGTGAATATTTTTCTACAGTTGTTTTTTCCTGTCCATATGGAAACACATGTTCATATACACACACAACTCCTTTCCTGATCTGTTCTAGAGTGACGGGCAGGTGAAGCTCCTTCACCCACAGTGCATTTCCTAAAGTCAGGATGTGCTCACAGACAGGAGACATTGGATCACACACTGCCCAGGGAAGACGTCTGTGCTAACAGAAAATCCCCTTGTTGCTGTCAGTCAGGCTGTTGCACCTTGTTCTCTTCCAAACATTGCCCGTTCTGTTTGTACCACGTGGTGCTCACTTGAGCCCCTCTGAGCACGGTCCTGTAGTTGGCAAGTTGCCTTCAATTTGGTTTGTCTGGTGTTAGTACTTGCTGGGGCCGTGGACTACACCTTTAGTTAGAAAGGCACAAGATGGAACTTTGGCATGTGGGGTACACTGCGTTGCTTAGTTGCATCCCTGCTAACTGAGGTGGGTTCAGCAGGCATCACTCTGTGTGGCTGAGGCGGGTTCCACGGTCATCGCATCTGTTTCCATTATCGACAGGTACCATTTTAGAAAAGACCTTGAGACTTGAAATGCCCTGATACTCAGACTCCTGCATCTTCTGAGTTTTTCTGTGTGCCTTTCTCTTAGCCACTATCCTTCCTCTGGAAGGAGGTACTTTGCCCTTTTCTGCTCTTGTCATCTATGTAGGTGTGAACTTTCTCTGTGTAGCCCTGGCTGTCCTGGAACTCACTCTGTAGACCAGGCTGGCCTCGAACTCACGAGATCCTCCTCCTGCCTCTGCCTCCCGAGTGCGGGATTAAAGGCATGCACCACCATGGCCTCATTATTTATTTTCTGAGATAGGGTTTCACTGTGTAGGCCTGGCTGGCCTCGAGTCAGAGGTCCCCTTGCCTCTGCCTTCTGTGTGCTGGAATTAAAGTCTGTGACATGGTTTCATGTTTTCATTATGTATATGTCTGTGTTTCTGTCTGAGTGTGTGCATGTGAGTGCAAGAACCTTCAGGGGTCACAGGAGGTCTTTAGAACAGACATGGGAGCTAAGATCTAAACTTAAATCCTCTATAAGAGCAATGTGCTGTGAGTGGTGGTGGTGCACACCTTTAATCCCAGCCCTTGGGAGGCAGAGGAGGCACATATCTGAGTTCCAGGCCAGCCAGGGCTACACAGAGAAACCCTCTGTGGGAAAACCAGCCAACCAGAGGAAGAGTGTGCACTTTTAACTACTGAGCCATCTCTCTGTCCCTATTTCTTTTGACTTTAATACACATATTATCGTTGCTAGGACCCATGTGAGTTTGCCAGCCACTTCTGTAACCTTGACTGGCCTGTCATTTTCTGACCAGGGTAGCTTGGTACTCTGCTTGGCTTGTCCATTCTTCAGATCTCTGGGATCCTGCTTTCTCTTTGTGGGGACAGCCATTAGAAGCAGTATCTCAGGCTGCGTATGATATGTGCAGCTACAACCCAACACTTGAGAGGTCGAGTCAGGAAGACTCTAGTTTAAGACCTGTGTCCCACACAGACAGTGAAGGCGTGGGCTCCTAAGATGTGTTGACAGTTTCTCAGTCACAGAGCACACTAGTTCATGCTAGTTCTTCTTGTCCTGACAGCTTGGAATGTCCTTCATTTCCCCTGTGTATTGGTTCATTTCTGTCCCACGGAGTCTTTCCTGGAATATTAGCCTAAGCTACTGTAGAAGAGGGTGTTTGTCTTTGTTCCTCTCATCTGGATTGTGAAACTCTGAGTTATGAGCGCCAGGAATCTCATGTCAGCTCTCCCTGGCCCCTTCCCTTCACTGTGACTGCCCCGTGTTTCAATGCAGTTTGAAGGGTGGGGGTGTGGCTCAGGTAAAGCACCTGCCTATCATGTTCAAACCCCTGGCTTTAGCCCCCAGCGCTACAAAAACAAAAGTAATTAGGGTCATTTTTTTTTTCTGCTTTCATTTTCTTTTAGGACCTACTTCCCCTTGTTGGCTTTACCTGCCTTTTATAAGTGAAGCATGTACTTGGTTCTAAAAGTCACAACAGAAGGAAAACCCCAGGGAAGGGCATTGTCTCCTCACTCTGTCCTTCCTGACCTAAAGCAGCTCATCTTTCCTGTCACAGATCCCAGCATGGTCAGCGCCTACATGTATCCGGCAGGTGCTCCTGCGGCACAGGCGGCCCCCCAGGCCCAGGCTGGACCTGCCACCAGCCCTGCCTACTCCTCCTACCAACCCACTGCAACCCCAGGCTACCAGGTGTGTGGGCGAGGTCACTCCCTCTCCTCTGCTCCAGCCCTTGCCTGTTCCCTCATCTCCCCGCTTCCTTCCATAGACTGTGGCTTCTCAGGCCCCGCAGAGCCTGCCAGCCATCTCCCAGCCTCCACAGACCAGCACCATGGGCTACATGGGGAGCCAGCCAATGTCCATGGGCTACCAGCCGTACAACATGCAGGTAAAGAGACCTAGTCTCTGCTGGGCATAAGATGGGTTAACAGAGAACAGGTCCTCCCCTCTTGGGCCCTCAATTTTTCTTTCTTCAAGCAGAAGGATCTGTGTCCTTCTGGTCACAGACTACTAAGTGTTGGGCTCAATCTTACTCTCCACAGAATCTTATGGCCACCCTTCCAGGCCAGGACGCATCTCTGCCAGCCCAGCAGGCCTACATCGCAGGGCAACAGCCCATGTACCAGCAGGTGAGCCGTCTTCAGGCCACTTCCCTGACCCTCAAACCCTTGCACTAGGTTTACACTCGGGGGCCTTTCTCATTCATCAGAATGAGGACATGCAAGTCAATGCAAACACGTATGTGCATGTGCTTGCATAGCAAAGACAGACTTACACCAACCTCTTGAGTGCCTTGGCACTGTGGGTTACTCTGTGCTGCAATGAAGCTTGCTCTAAACAGAAGCTCTTATGTGTGGACAGAAGGGTGATGGGGCTTGTCTGCTCTTCCTCTCCAGATGCCACCTGCCACTGGCCCTCCCCAGCAGCAGCCCCCTGTGGCCCAGCCACCGCCTGCACAGGGACCGCCAGCCCCGGGCAGTGAAGCCCAGCTCATCTCATTCGACTGACCTTGAGTCCCTTGAGTCTGGCACTCACTACCCAGAGTAACACTATGGTTCACCAGGAACCACCCATGTGTCTAGCTAGCCATTTCCTCCCTAGGACTGCCCTGTAATGTCCCTTCTCCCGTGAGCAAGGGGTGGGCCTTCCCCCTTGGCCCTCGTCCCTGTCCTCAGTGGTCTGGCTCCTTGTCGCTGGCTCCCTGCTTTGATCCTGATGCAATCTGCCTTCCCCAGGGCTGGGACTCTGCAGGGCAGGTAGGACCTCCTCTGGGGAGTGCTGCTGTGTGGGGCCTGCCACAGGCGACTGCTGTCCCAGAGTCTGATGTGAACTATGGTGTCCAGGCATGGCTCCTGCACAGCGCGGTGGAGGCGTCAGGCATGTCTAGCTTCCCTACTCCTCCGTTGTCATCTCCAGTGCAGAACAGTGCTAATAAAGTGTATTTCAGAAGCTGTCGTGTTTGTTGTGGCAGTGTGAGGGTACTCTTCGTTGCAATAATCTGCATCAGTCCTGGAGCTTGGGAGGTGCGGGGTGAGAAGCCTTGGATGGTCTTCTTGCTGGTGGGCACTCTGTATTGACTCCCGTGGCACAGAGTATCACCCAGCAGTTGAAAAAGGGCGCAAAGATGGGCTTTTACAGCCTCAGTGGAGTCAAACCACTGCTTACGTTTTCAGTTCTCAATATCTCACCCTGGAAAACACATTTCAGCCTGGTGTTTGGTGAGGATATCCAAGCCGTAAATGTCATACTTTCCCTCCCAGCTAAACGTCTGCTTTGGGTGTGCATTCAAACCTGGGGGAACAGGCATGCGCTCTGCACGTTGGGGAAAGGGTGACAGGCTTCTAGAACAATGGATTGGCCCTTCGTTTATGCTTGGGGCACTGGATCCCTGGATTATAGCGTTAATCTCTTGGACGTCTGAGCTGAATTCAAGAGTCTACGGGACGGGCTCCTTACGTAGGGGTTGCTGGCACATTCCGCTGGCAACACAAAGGGCTGCCCTACGGGCTTTCAGAGACACCGCTAGCCCAGCACTACTTCCGGGTCAAGATTGCGTCTGCGCGTCGCGTCGCCTAGTGCGTAATATCAGGCGCCGACCCAGCCTAGAGCAGCGGGCTTCGGCTCTAATGCTTGGAGGCCTCGCGGCTAGAGCGGCTCGGTCAGCTCGCCTGCTCCCGGCTAGAGCGCCGCTTCCGCACAGATCCGCGTGTGACCTTCCCGCCTGCGGAGCTATGCTGCAGGCGGCGGCTGGCCGCGTGTGGGGGTCGCGGCTTGGGCTGCGGGGAGCAGCGCTCCGCCTTGCCAGGTAGAGTGGGGGGCTCTGGAGTGCTGTGGCCGGGGCGGCGGGCCGGAGCAGGTCCGGAGGGCGCGGGTGGCGGGCGCATGGCCACCTTCCGCGGCCCTGCTGGTGGGGCGTGGAGAGGACGGCTCGGCCTGGGCGACCTTGGACACAGGTAACTTTCGTCCCAAGCTTCCCGCCCCTGCGACCCCGGCCGTGCACGGCGGCGTAGCCCGAGCCCGGAGCCTTGGAATGCTTGGTGCAGCAGACTGCACCCGATAGGCTGATGTGTTTCATTCAAGCAGAAGCTTGCAGTTTCCGGCAGGATTGCCGGCATAATCTTGTGGGGTTCTGAGACTCTTTGGGAAACGTTGGGAAGCTTGGAAGGTCCCTTTTAGCCTCGGCTGGTGAATTCTGGCCCCATTGGTGGAGGACTGAGCACATGGACCCTTTGCGCTCTCCGGTCTCCGCGTCTTCCCTTTTCGCGGGTCTGATGTCTGTCTGCATGGGGGGCCAGGCAACAGGTCCCCGGCGTCTGCGCAGCGCGACAATTGAGGAGCAGCAGCCACAGAAGGAGTGAAGCCCTCGCGGGGGCCCCTCTGGATAATGCTCCCAAGGAATACCCTCCCAAGATCCAGCAACTGGTCCAAGACATCGCCAGCCTCACGCTCCTGGAGATCTCAGACCTCAATGAGCTCCTGAAGGTATTGGGAGAGCTCTCCACAGACCGGGACTAAGGTCCCTGTCTTCTGTTTGTATTTTGGGAGTTTGGTATTTTGCCAAATCAAGGTCAGAGGTCCGTGTCTCTTCTAGATGTGTCCTGGGAGTTTGGCAAATTGTCAGATGTGCTTTTTCTAGATGCCAGGGCCAACCAGTCTTGTGCCTTCATTATGAAGAACAACCAGCCACTGAAACTTCTCTTGTGTCCCACAGAAAACGTTGAAGATCCAGGATGTTGGCCTCATGCCAATGGGTGGCATGACGCCTGGTGCCGTCCCTGCCGCAGCAGCAGCAGCCCCTGAGGTGAGCCCAGACAACAGAAGGAGTCATTTCTGTGACCTCAGCATGTGGCACATTTCTCTAACTCCTGCTTGGGTCTGCAGCTGTCATTAGTGTGTCCCCTTGTGGGCTCCCCCGCAACACCTCTGGGAACGCCACTCTGCCAGAGGCACTCGAGGTCTTGTTTTATTTATTGCTGTATGTTTGTGGGTGGGTGTACACGTTACAGCCTGTGGGGAGGGGTAAAGGGGGACACCTTTCAGGAATTCTCTCCTCCACGCTGGGTCCTGACAGTAAACTCATGTCCATAAGTTTCCCGTGCGCTCTGCCCTAGGCTGGTGGGTAGACCTTACCTCATAAAGACACGGCCGTGTGACAAGTTCGTCAAACAGCAGTGCCGTGAGTGCTGTTGAGGGAAGTAGGCAAGGCGCAGGGATGCGGTCCTAGCGTGCCCACCTCCCGTGTGACGTGTGGTTTGGCTTGGAGACCAACAGGCAGGCCGCTGAAGTTGGTTAGAGGGCTGGAATCTCAAGGAAGGCCTCCACAAGCTGACAAAGAGAAAGCGAGGCGTTCCTCACAGCTCTAGCTGACGGGTTTCCAAGCAGCATGTAAAATCTGAGTAGGGTCCGGGCATGGTAGCCTACACCCCTAATCCCAGCACTTGGAGATAGATGCAGGTGCATCTCTGTAAATTCTAAGCCACCCAGGACTAGGTTCAAGCCTAATGTTTTGTCGTAAGGATTTATTTTTATTCGTGTGTGTGTGTGTGTGTATGTCCATGTGCCACATTTATGTGGGTACCTAAGGAAGCTAGAAGAGGATGTTGGATCCCTTCAAGGTAGAGTTAAAGGCCCTGTGACCAGCCTCATGTCACATGGGTGCTGGGAACTAAACTCATGTTCATTTGAGAGAACAACATACACCCCTAACCCCTGAACTTCTGAAGCAAGGGTTGGATTCATTGTCTAGACTGTAGTACTGTTGCCATTTGGTCCTATATCAGGAAGCCAACCCAATCCAGGCACGCCCTGGATGATAGGACTGAGCTGGGGCCGTGAGGTCTCTGTGCATCAGATCAGGAGTACCATGGGCTCTCCTGTCCCACTGTGAGCTAGCTTGGAAGAGTGGGGCTTAAAATGGTTGTCATTTAGCCGGGCGGTGGTGTCGCACACCTTTAATCCCAGCACTCAGGAGGCAGGCAGGCAGGCAGGCGAATCTCTGTGAGTTCAAGGAGAGCCTGGTCTACAAGAGCTAGTTCCAGGATAGGCTTCAAAGCTACAGAGAAACCCTATCTTGAAACACACACACACACAAAAAGAAAGAAAAAAGAAAAAAGTTGTCATTATTGACACATAGGTTTTGTTGGCTGAAGACTGAGATAGTCCTGATTTTTCTATTATCTCCAAAGCGTTTATTCTCCCTACCTCATAAGTACAATTGCTTGTTACCTGTGTGTGCTTGCATGTGTTCCTGTGGGAGCCTCACCTGTGCTTGCTTGCGTGTGTTCCCGTGGGAGCCTCACCTGTGCTTGCTTGCGTGTGTTCCCGTGGGAGCCTCACCTGTGCTTGCGTGCGTTCCCATTGGTGCCTCACCTGTGCGTGCTTGCGTGTGTTCCCGTGGGAGCTTCCCCTGTGCGTGCTTGCGTGTGTTCCCGTGGGAGCCTCACCTGTGCTTGCTTGCGTGTGTTCCCGTGGGAGCCTCACCTGTGCTTGCGTGCGTTCCCATTGGTGCTTCACCTGTGCGTGCTTGCGTGCGTTCCCATTGGTGCTTCACCTGTGCGTGCTTGCGTGCGTTCCCATTGGTGCTTCCCCTGTGCGTGCTTGCGTGCGTTCCCATTGGAGCCTCAGGCGCCACTCACCTTATTTTTGAAACACGGTCTCAGTTGGCCTGGAGTAACGAGTCTTTTCTGTTCTGCCTGTCAGCTCCCAAACAATGACAGGGAGAAAGTTCAGCCTTAGATTAGGCTTGTCAGCCTAGTTCTTTTAACTAAATTAACCCATTTATACTAATCTGCATTTTGTCGCATTGTGTTACCTCTCTTTCATCCTTCGTTTCCTGTTTCCTCTTCACATTTCCTTTGTGCCTCTATTTCTCCTTTTTGTTTCTGTCCCCAGAAATCCCGCTTATATCTCCTGCCTAGCTGTTGGCCAATCAGCTTTTTATTGCTCCAATCACAGCGGTGCATCTCCACTCACTGTTCATAAACCCTACAACATCCTGGAACTTGCTGAAACACTAGGCTGGCTAACAGTGGTCCATTAGCACCTCCCATCTACCTCGGCAATGCTGGGGTTACAGGCACAGGCTGCTGTGCAGGGGCTCCAGGGGTCGGGCTCAGGTCCTCACATTTGCAAGGCAAACCCTTCACCAACTGAGCCATCTATTCAACCCCGCAAATTACAGTTTAAAGAGAGGTAAAGTGAACCAGGCGGTGGTGGCACACACCTTTAATCGCAGCACTCAGGAGGCTGAGCAGGTGACCTCTGAGTTCTAGAGAGGGCTGGGGTAAAATGTCAGGAGATAAAAGGAGTGTGCAGCTTGTTTCAGGGCCTTGCCCTGTGGGAGGTAGAAGCAGAGCTGATTGAAAGGGGTCTGGTACAGCTTTGTAGAGGGCAGAGCTCAAGATCTGTTGATCTTGCTGCAGGTCCTGGTGGGGCAGCCTTTCCTCATCCTTCCTCACCCTACCTCTCTCCACTCCCTAAGGTGGCTGAGGCAGAAGACACCCCCAAACAGAAAGAACGAACACACTTTACCGTCCGCCTGACAGAAGCAAAGCCCGTGGACAAAGTGAAACTCATCAAGGAGATCAAGAATTATGTCCAGGGCATAAACCTTGTGCAGGTGGGGACCCATTCTGAACGTTCTCGGGCTCCAGACCCTTGTAGGATGGGCTTCGTTATGACTATAAGTGCCGCAAGCTCCTTACTGCTGTCTCTTTTTAGGCCAAGAAGCTAGTGGAGTCCCTGCCCCAGGAAATCAAAGCAAACGTGGCCAAAGCCGAGGCTGAGAAGATCAAGGCAGCCTTGGAAGCCGTGGGAGGCACAGTAGTTCTGGAGTGACATCCCCGTTCTGAGGACTTTTGGACTGGGGTCCCTGGGACCTGGGCAAGGCCTGCTCACCCCTGCTTCACTCCCAGGTGGGGTGTTGGGAGCAACAGCTACTGACACTGGAGACCGAGTTCTGGGAGAGAGACAGGACGGACCTACTGTGATGGGGAGGGCCGCCACAGCTGTGCAGAGCTCTCCAGATTGCCTTGAGAACTTACAGAGTGAACACGCCCCTGTGGCTACTGAGAAAATACACTGTTGAGGCTGGGTGTGTGTGGTGAGTGGTGTGTGTACCCGGGGTTGGTGGCGCAAAGGGTCATCTAGAGGCGTGTGTGTCCTGACTTCCTCGGGCTGTCTGCCCCTGCCTCTCCTCCCTGCTGGCAATGTTGAGGGTCTACAGCCATCCATCACTTCTGTTGTGCAGGGAACCCATCCTCTGATCCCCACGGTTGGCAGATTTGTGTCCACACAAACTTAGCAGGGGCTGGTGTGCAGCTCGAGTTGGGGTTGGGGGTGATCTCAGATTTGGATGTGAAATTTCCATTTAAATGCTTGGAGTTTGAAAAGGCAACAAAGTGTAATAGTGATCCAACCTACCAAGACAGTCTGGGTCCAACATCACCCCAGTTAGGGTGGATGGAGGCTGAGCTATTACCCCTAATGCCCAAGGCAAGAGGGGGTTGTACACGGGGGATAAAAGTTCTGGCTGACTTACCAGACTGGAGCAAGGTGGCAGAAGGGTCTTGGAAGACCTGACTAAGCCTGAGGTGGGTCACCCCACATGTAGCTATTTTTGTTCCTAGACCTCAGCAGAGCCTGGGAGAGGAACAGAAGTTTCTTTAGTTGGTCTTAGACCTGAGCCTAGATCCTCAGAGGTGTTTGAGAAGGTGCACCCTGGCCTTGGGCCTCCTGTTGGAAGAACGTGAAGAACGTTTGCAGTTTCTTAGACCAGGAGAGGGCGATGTGATCCGCAGTGTTGCTCTGTGAGGCCTCCGGAATCCCGGCAGCCCCACCCAGCTGTGGGCCGGTCCACTTCACATAATAAGGAACTGATTTCCCAGTAAACTCCTGGCCTCGGCTACTAGCATTGCCACACGGCCCCGGTTAATGATTCCCCAGCAGCACTTTGGGGCTGTCTCCACAAAGGTGGCTACCAGGTGACCTAGGCATGACCTGCCTGATCCTGCTAACACCTGGGGCAGTAGTGAGAGATCTCAAGAACCCCAGGTTAGGCCTGTCTTGGGTCCTGGAAAGTTCACCTCGGCTCTGAGTATCCTCAGCCAGGACCAGCGTCTCTGATCAGGGGGTAGAGTGACCACTGCTGACCCCGCTCCTGTGATTCTGGAATCTGAAGGCAGACCCGAGGGTGCGGGTGATGCAAATTGTGGTAAAGCACTCAACTGTGTGAGCTGAGCCCTTTCCCAAGCACTGCAAAAAAAAGTTGGGCCCTAACTTGACTGGTGAGGTCCCTCCCCAAGTCTGGCCACCCCAGCCTTTCTCTGCCTGATCCAGATTACTTGTGGGCCCTAGATCACTGCGTGCGTGTGTGTGTGTGTGTGTGTGTGTGTGTGTGTGTGTGTGTGTGTGTTGAGGCCAATCTTAGCTGCCCAGTAAGAACCTGTCTCAAAGATAAAACTTAGTCCTTAGCTCCTGGCCTCTGTTTCCCTTTCAGGGCTTGTTCTTGCTCTGTACCATGGATTGGGGTCCTCTGGTCAGGAATAGATTCCAGCTCTCTCAGAAGGGTAGATGCATACGTATCTGTAGTCTGGTAGCCAGGTGAGACTAGACAGCTGTGGGCATAGCTTTGTTCCCGTGCTGAGTTAGCCTTGAACAAGGCCATTCCACTGTTTTAAGTTTCTGGGAAGATCTTAAAGTGTCTCACCCAGTTCCTCTCGGTTCCTGGGCAGGGCTGGTCTGTATCAAGACCAGGTGCTGCTTCTGGTCTCTCAGCAACCCATAGAGCTTACCTGGGGACCTGCCTATCCCCAAGGTATGCATGGTCCCCTACCAGCTGCAGGAGAGGAATGGATCCAGTACGAAGTGACCCTAACCACCTTGCTATAGATTTCATCCCCGAGTGTAGTGTGCCCCTGGGCATGGGAAGGAATGCCAGGAGCTCCCTCGTCCTGTTACCTTGGTGCCCTGACAATGAGCATCTCAGCATGGGAGGCCGTCTGAGGTTCAGGAAGACACAATTTGCTCCCTTCCACCTCCCTGCTGTGAAGCTGGGCACTGGGTGGCAGGACTGGATACAGCAGGGCCAGAGCTGTTTGCCAGGTGTTTCTCTGCATCAAATAGAGACCAAGTCAGAGCTGCAGGAGAGATCTTTGTTAACTCATATAGCCAGACTTAAAGCAGCCTTGGGACTTTTGGGACTTTAATTCACCTTGCCTAGCAGGTGCACCCTTAGGCTAGGAGCATACAGGGATTTCTTTGCCAATTGTTGGGAGGTGGGGATGGACTTCTGGCTGGTAGATTGGAGCTGCCTCCTAGGAGTCTGAGCCATTATCCAACCATGAAGACTTCACAGCTCAGAACCTTTCCATGGCTGCCGCCTAGGGCTATGTCCACAGCAAGACTTGAGCCGAGTTGCTCTTGGCAGGAACTCACTGGGTGTGTGGCATGGGGGAGGAGCACCGCTATCCTTCACTGAGAGTCTTTTGTCCGTGGTTTCTATTTAATTTGCAAGCCGGCCCCAAGAAGGTTTCCATCCCCCTACATCTGGGCGGGGGCTGGACTCTGTGGTCAGGGGGATGGGGGACAGAGGTCCATTGCTGCAGCACGTGTCCTTTGCCTGGGTAACACACGAGTCAGAGCCAGGGTGCAAGTTCAGACTAGGGCTGGGGGGCTGGTAGGAAACCAGCCTCCCGATGGGTGGAGGATGGCAGACCACCTTCGGATCTGCAACCCAAGCCATAATCTACAAAATGGAGGTGGCTGTGGTCTAGCTCCAGGGGTTTCACGGTCGTCTGCGGCGGACCCCTACCTCGGCCCCTTGCAGCCTCCGCTTTAAGAGGGCGGGCGGAGTCTCCCAAGGCCCGAGTCCTGCCGTGGGTGGAGTCCGCCAGACTCCGCCCCTGGGGCCGCGCGGGCGCATTGGTTGCACCAGGCGCGGGCGCTCGGTGGCACTTTGAACCGGGTGTCAGGAGGCTGGAACCGGAGTTGTGTTGCTGACCCGGGTTGGGCCAGGTCGCTGCTGCTCTGGCCATGGCCGAAGCACGGGCATCTCGCTGGTACTTTGGGGGATTGGCCTCCTGCGGGGCCGCCTGCTGCACGCACCCGCTGGACCTCCTCAAGGTGAGCCTGAGTTTCAAGGCCGAGCGTGCGCGTGAGCCCAAGGCGCCGGGGACTGTCCCCGCCTGGCGCCCACAGGACGCCTGCTGCGGCCGCCGCTTCACTGCGCACCCGGTAATTACCGCCACGCTGGCCTGAGCCCTGCTCTGCGCCGTCGGGCTTGGGCCTGCGGGCGCCACTACGCACGTTTCCCAGTAGGCAGCGGTGGAAAAGTCCCCGGGGACCCTCTGCAGATGGGTCTCTCGGGGGACAGGCGACGGGGACATCCCCGCTCCTCAGCTTACCAGCTGGTTCTCCCCCCATCTTTAACAGATGGCTGTCTGTCCCGCCTCTGCGCTCCGAGCCATTCCTCGGCGGCAAACATTCGACAACTCTGGTTAAAAGTTGAGGGTAGAGTTGCAGGGGACACAGGTGTTGGAACATAAAGACCAGCCTGGTCCCAGCAGCAGAGCTCCCCTGCCTGCTTAGCACCACCTACGGTGCGGGGCAAAGGGAGGACGATGGTGGTGGTGCCGTGACCTCGGTCATCTGCTTCCGCCTGAACGGGTGCTACGCTAGGATCAGCACGCCCCCAGGTGAGCGACGAGACCCGGCATTCACCGGGCTCAGCACAAGAAACAAGGAGGCAGAGTTCCGGGCTAGCCTGGTCTACAGAGCGACTTCCAGGACGGGCCAGGGCTACACAGAGAGATCTTGTCTCGAACCTTACGCCCCTCAAAGGAAAAAAAAACAAAAATGAGACACGTGGGTTTGTGGGATTTTTGTCTTTTTTTTTTTTTTTCCGTTTAAAAATAGACGCTTATAGAGCAAACTAAGACAGCACTCTTCCTGTTCCCCAGGGCCAGGGAAGGCCCCGGGGAATTTTTTCCCTGACTCTTTGTTTATTCAGAGAACAAAGATTTGAACCCCTCTACCCAGGGGGCTCTGACTGCCGTTTTCCTGAAGCCCCAAGTTGGACTGGCCTCTGAGGTTTGAGCTGATGATCTAGTCTCAGTGTCTGCCACTTGAGACTTCCCCGCCAGTCTCTGCCTGGGACCCTGCTTCCTAAGAAAGGCTGTTGCTTTCTTTCTTTTCTTTCTTTTCTTTCTTTCTTTCTTTCTTTCTTTCTTTCTTTCTTTCTTTCTTTCTTTCTTTCTTTCTTTCTTTCTTTCTTTCTTTCTTTCTTTCTTGTTTGTAGCCCAGGCTTGCCTTGAACTTGTTATACAGCCAAAACTGGCTCTGGATTCCCGTTCCTCCTTCCTCTACCTTCCAAGTGCAGGGATTTCAAACATGTATTATCACCCTCAGCTTTTCTGATTAGTAAGAATGCTGGCTACTGGGTACAAGGGAGGATTGGAACGTCACTTGTCCTGGGAGTGGCGCACACAGGTCCAGCTCCTGGGCACTGCCACTGCAGGTTCGTGTAATAGCAAGAGTACTGATTACTATGGGAGCGACTTCTTGAGGATATTTTCCTTTCCTGGCTGTGCCTGTACCTGCAGCCCTCTCCATGGGGGTCAGGCTCAGTGGGTGCAGTAGGCCTGGGCCCTGAAGGCCTCTCAAGCCTCCTGGCATGGCCTGTGACATAAAATTCCCTGGTGGTTGTTTATTGTCCAAGCTCCGCTGCTTCTCAGCCCCGCCCCCACTCAGGTGTTCCCTGGGAAGAATGGTGCCTGGAGGATCAAGAAAAGCTGCCATGGAAGCCGGACACCCTTGCTGGACCCGCACCAGTAGACAGGCAGTGCCTAGCCACAGAGGAGGCAGTGGTCAGGATGTTCCAACAAAGATTGCTCACAGAGACCATTGGAAAACTTGTGTGCAAAGACAGGATCTTACTGTACTTGAGACTGTCCTCAAACTCAGCATCCTCCTGCCTCAGTCACTTGAATAGTTAGAGCCACGTACCTGAGTTACTGTGCCAACTTTAAAGCTTGTTTTGGAGTTCCTTCGTGTGTGCCCTTTGCCCTGACTTGGTCCCCTCATACACAGGGGCAATTGCCCTCAGAGCCACCACTCCCTGGATAGGTGGCTTAAATCCTCTCTCTGTCCCTCTTGACCCACATACTGCAGGGTGACACCCCTGTTGCCGAAAACCAAGCCCCCTCTGTTCGCACCATATTAGCTGTTTTCCTGCGTGAGTGTGACCATGCCTGAGCCTCACTTGGCTGTGACCAGACTTTGGGAACTGACACACAAATGCTCAGGACCGGGTCTCCTGAGCCTGAACGCAGGCCACCAATAAGGGGGTGGGAGTGAGGCAAGGCCCTGAGAATGTTAACTGTTGTCACTATTATCACTACACAATGAAAGGGAACCATTGCAGGCCTGGGACCAGCCTTAGACCCTGTGGAGCCTCTCTATTGCCCCCGTCTTAGTTTCCTCACCTCAGCCGGGCGGTGGTGGCGCTCGCCTTTAATCCCAGCACTCGGGAGGCAGAGGCAGGCGGATCTCTGTGAGTTCGAGACCAGCCTGGTCCACAAGAGCTAGTTCCAGGACAGGCTCCAAAGCTACAGAGAAACCCTGTCTGGAAAAACCGAAACAAAGTTTCCTCCCGTCTAGGCCTGCGTACTGACTGCCCAGACCACAGCCTGTGGACCTGGAAATGACTAATCCTTGAAATTACCTATGGAGGTGTAGGCAGCCGTCTCATTGCAATTTTGTTTCTACCAACTTGTGGCCAGGTCAGAGCTCCGCTCTGTGGGAACATGACTGTACCCTCCCTGCCTGTCCGCAGGTGCACCTACAGACGCAGCAGGAGGTGAAGCTACGCATGACGGGAATGGCGCTGCAGGTGATCCGAACCGATGGCATCCTGGCGCTCTACAACGGCCTGAGCGCCTCGCTGTGTAGGCAGGTGTGTGCACATGTCTTGGCTCGCTGTCAGCTTCCTAGGTCTTGGCACCAGCCTCTCAGGTCCTGCTTCTGGGCTCAGTCCTGTGAAGGAGCCCTAAGGAGCTCCAGCTGCTTTCTCTTCCCCTTCAGGTTTATTACAGAAGAGACAAGGGTGGGTATGGGGCAGGGGTCTGCCTTCCACTTTCAGATGGGAAAACTGAAGCTAAAGACAGCTGGGGACAGCACCTCTGGCTTGTGAATTGGCTTGGCTGCTTGCAAGCTGAGTGACCTTAGAACAGCCACTTGGTATCCAAGGCCCATGGGGCGATGGCTGGGCTCGGGGGAGTGCCCAGTCCTCTGAGCCAGGCCCCCTCCCCAGATGACCTACTCCCTGACTCGGTTCGCCATCTACGAGACCATGCGGGACTACATGACCAAGGATAGCCAGGGACCTCTCCCATTCTACAGCAAGGTGTTGCTGGGCGGCATCAGTGGTGAGTACTGGGTAGTCGGGGCAAGGGCCAGGCAGAGGCAGGGCAAGGGCCGGGCAGAGGCCCAGGACACAGGGAACCATCACATAGTGGCCTTGATGTTTCTATCACCACAGGTTTAACTGGAGGCTTCGTGGGGACCCCAGCAGATTTGGTCAATGTCAGGTTTGTGCCTCTCGTCCCCCAGGGTCACGGGCTTCCTTGTCCCCCATGCAGTCTCTGAGCCTGGGTTTGTGGTGGAACCGAGTCCCGTGATCCTACCCAGAACTCGGGTAGGCGGTCCTGCACTGTTGACCCTGGTCAGTGAGCTGACCTGGGCCCTAGGGGCTCACCCATCCCCACCTGTTCTTTTTTTTTTTCTTTTTTTTTTTTTTTTTGGTTTTTTTTTCGAGACAGGGTTTCTCTGTGGTTTTGGAGCCTGTCCTGGAACTAGCTCTTGTAGACCAGGCTGGTCTCGAACTCACAGAGATCCGCCTGTCTCTGCCTCCCGAGTGCTGGGATTAAAGGCGTGCGCCACCACCGCCCGGCCCACCTGTTCTTCTGTTGTTTCAGGATGCAGAATGACATGAAGCTGCCCCTGAACCAGCGGCGCAAGTGAGTGGGAGACCGGCTTTGTCCCAGTCAGGGAGGGTAGGACCCCTGCGTAGCTCTGCTCTGACTTAACCAGGACTCCCATACTGCACGTGGGTTTTATGAAAAGGGGAGCTGGTGGCTTTAGATAACATGCTACCCTGGGGTCACTAAGGGGTGTCCCTTGGTCCCTCTAAGGCCTTTAGGTTCTTTCTTATGGGAAGAATCTCACTAGGCTGAGGGCCAGTCCCCATACCTGCCTTCTGGAATTCGCTGACACCAGGACTGTCGTCTAGGGCTGGGCCTCTTTGTAGCTGAGGATAGCCCAAATCAGATATCTAAGTGCAGGGCCACCCAAGCCTCAAAGCTCATGGAGAGAACTGCTTACAGCCAGGAGGCCTGGGTAGAAGTGGCTTCTTGTTGGTTCCCCCTTGGGTTCTCCAGCCCAGAGGGTGGGTGTTAATCTGTCCTAGAAGCCACAGCAAGCCTGGGATCCTGTGGGGAAGTGGAACCTCCATCCGAGGAACAGCAGAGCAGACCACCAAAGCTTTGCCCACAGGCAGAACAAGCTTGAGCCCATAGGGGTCACTTCCTGAGCTTTCCCTGGGAGAGGCTTGCAGGCTTGTGAAATACCCCCATTGAGTATGACGCCACGCCAGAGTCCTGTGTCCCACAGTGGCTTTTCTGGCGTCTAATCCTGCAAGACATGTGGTAAATCTCACTGACCTGTCTTTACCACTGACAGCTACTCTCATGCCCTGGATGGTCTGTACCGTGTGGCCCGCGAAGGTGAGAGGAGAGGACGTTTACATTGTTGTAAATGTGTATGGATTCGAATACATGTTTACATGTGTACTCACTGTGCCTGAGCTGGTGGGCTTGGGGTGGAAAAGCAGCCTGTGGGGGGACAGGCAGGGTGGGGAATGAAGTGTCATATAGGGGTTGATGTCGCCCCTCGATTCCTCCTGCAGAAGGCCTGAGGAAGCTCTTCTCCGGAGCAACCATGGCATCCAGCCGCGGGGCCCTCGTCACTGTGGGCCAGGTGGGTTCCTGTGCAGAACGGGGCTTGCGGACAATATCTCTGACCTCTGTCGTCAGAGACCACAGAACACAGCAGCGGGCACTGGGGGACGGGGAGGTGCCCGCTATCCTGGGGAGGGGTGGGCAGCCTGCATCTGACCCTCACCTGCATGTCCAGGTGTGGTGATGGAGTCCCTGGGGACTCTGTCGGCTCTCCCTGGGTCTGGGAGCTCATCTTTAGCTATACTGTCCCTGTTCCTCCCTGCAGCTGTCCTGCTATGACCAGGCCAAGCAGCTGGTCCTCAGCACTGGGTACCTATCTGACAACATTTTCACCCACTTCGTCTCCAGCTTCATTGCGGTAAGTGCCCCAGCGTGGTCGGAGGAGGCTGAGGGTGGGTGGAGCGAGCCTGGTGCAGCCTCTCTGAGACCACCTTTGGGAACCAAGTTCACAGGTTAGCCCAGGCTGGGATAATTCCTGTTCCCCTCTCCTGGTTACTCAGGTCTTGGCAGCACTGGGTCACTCGGGGATGGGGCAAAGGGCTTTTTTAAAGGTATCCTGTGGGCAGTGAGGGCTTGGGGGTGCCTGCAGGCCCGTTGGTGACAAGTTCCCTCCCGCAGGGTGGGTGTGCGACATTTCTGTGCCAGCCCCTGGATGTGCTAAAGACACGCTTGATGAACTCCAAGGGCGAATATCAGGTAATGACTGGCGGCAGGCTCCAGGGCTGGCCGGAGCTCCTGCCATCTACCGCCATTCTCTGGAGCCAGGACCCTCTCAGCTTCAGCCCTGATGGGAACCCAGAGACAAGGCTGTTGTCCCCTGTTCCCTTCTAGATGCTCAACTCTGGGTAGCACTTGCCTCGGGGTGGGGCTGTACTTTCCCAAGCTGTTTTCCCTTGGTGTCTCCTTTAGATTTCTTCACCAGTTAACAGGGAAGCTTTTCACGCGGTAGGTAGATCTGGCCCGTGTGTGGCCGGCTCTTTGGCAGCCCGTCAGTGTGGCCTATGTGACTTTTACTCTTCTGTCCCATTGACGTCACAGCCTGAGCTGCTCTCATCTTGGCCCCTGTCACATTCCTGGGAGCCCTCAGAGCCACCATGCCCTCCTCCAGCCTGGAGAATTAACCTGTGCGTTTGAGTGACCTTCACTGTCTCTGTAGGGTGTCTTCCACTGCGCCATGGAGACCGCAAAGCTCGGACCGCAGGCCTTTTTCAAGGTGGGCTGGGGCAGTGGGGCTGAGCTGTGGGGGAGCAACTGGGCCAGGTCTCCCTGGACCTGATGTTGCCACTGCCACTGTCCTCACCCAGGGCCTCTTTCCTGCCGGCATCCGCCTCATCCCTCACACCGTGCTCACCTTCCTGTTCCTGGAGCAGCTCCGGAAGCACTTTGGCATCAGGGTGCCAACCTGACATCACCAGAGACACCTAGGCCACGCTCAGTCACTGTGCTGAGCTCCTTGGAAGAGTGGGAGGGGAGGGGGCGCCCCTTCCTGGCCTGGGCCCGTGCTGTATCCCCAGCAGGCTTCTGTTCCTCCCACCCTTGGGCTGGCTAGGCCTCCGACCCTGCCTAGGCCAGGGTTTAATTCAGTGGCCTTTGTCCCTTCCTTAGGCCCACTGGGGTGGAACCTCTGCCCTCCTTGCTTCCAGACTCTCCCCGTACAGGGCTTTTGCCCTGTATCCGCCCCATGATTCATTCAGGAGGTCTGGCTCAGGCTGGCATTGCTGTCCCCGCCTCCCTGGCCGCTCTGCTGCCCTACCCTGCAAGCAGGAGGAAGCTGACCGCTTCCCAATCCCAGCTGGCCCTCTGTACACTGAGCAGAACCTAGGCGGTGTGGCAGGGTGCGGACCGTGGCAGCTTAGCACGCAGACACTTTGGTCATGAGAGGGATCGTCGTGTAGTCTTCTTGAAGGCAGTACCTTCAGGAGAGGAAGCCACAGCGAGAATCGCCACAGATGCCATGACAGTAGAGTCCAGAGAAGGTGCCGGGGGTTCCCATGGGCACCTGCTGCCTGCAGCCTTGGCTGCCTTGATGGTCAGTTTTGTTGAGCCCTCCCACTCAGCAGCTACAACCCTCGTCAGGAACTGGCTGTGCTCCTCGCTGTGCCCTCCCATGCCTGGGGATGGGGGGAGTGCTGGTTGAGCAGGAGCCATGACGGCTCGTATGTTCCCTCCAGGATTTGTCTTCCTATTAAATGGCAGTCACCCCTCACCACCCCTCCAGGCTTCAGCCTGGTTTCCCCAGATGGGGTTGGGGTCATCCTGAGGTTGTGCTCGCTTTTTGCCCATTTCTCCCTCTCAGTCCCTTGGGCATTGGGTCCTCACCCAGGAGGTGGCAGTGGGCCCAGGGACACCCCTCTTCGGGATCTAATAAACCAAGTGGCCTGGGAGACCTTCGTGTCTTCCCTACACGCCCCTCGCCTACTCCAGGGTGCCAGCTGTTCTCTGAGTTCTCTTGCTGTTTAGCACAAAGCATCTACCAGATCAGGGTCTCCTTCTACCAGGGGGAGAGCCTATGGGAAGATCGGTAGGAGGGGAGAAAGGGTTGCCTTAACCAACAGTAGTAGGGGCCTCTGGAGTCAGTTCCCATGCTGTCGTCAGTCACTGACCAGCAAGCCCAGAATAACTGGGGATGCCCTGGGTCCACAGAGAGGAATCAGACTGGAGCCAGGAGTATTCTAGGTGTATAAGCAGGAGCAAGATGCCAGCTAGGAATGCCAGGCCGCAGTTCTGAATGTCCCAAAGCCACTCTCAGTAAAGCAGGTGCTTGCATTAGAAGAAATCCAGTGGAGCCATAGCCCAGGTACTGTCGTATCATAGGTATAAACACTGAATTGGACACCCCTGAAAACACTAAGTTTGCCAAAGCTACAATTGTAATTTGTTACCCCTGAAAAGTGTAACGTGAGCTGGAAACATAATGATACATAGTAGTCTCGGAACTCCAGGTACCGGATAACTCGACTGTGAGGGTTTCAGTCTCTACGGGGCTGGAGATCTGACCCTGGGCTTTATACCTAAGTAAACCCTGATTGAGCAGCATCCCCAGCCTTGCGTAGGTGCCTCCAACAGGAGGGGCTGCAGCCCTATCTGGTCTCCAACAAGTTATCCTCCTGCCTCAGCCTCCCAATTACAAAGATGACAATTGTGGACAGGTTCAGTGTCAGAATTAGGTTTGTGCAGGGTGGCTCATGCCTGCAGTTCCTGCACCAAGGGCTCCAGGTTCTGGCTGCTGACTGAGGTCCTGACTCAGGGTGGGATGAGCTTGTACGTGGTACCATAAGGTCCAACCCTAAAGCCAGGGGAGAAAACTAGGGTCCCACCTGTTGATCACAAAGCCATTACGTCCTCATGGGCAGGCTAGGCAATCCTGCCTTCGAGGGAGACGTAGGAGTCACAGATAAGCAGGACATTTAGCTTAGAAGCCCGCTCTCGTTCTCCAGAAGGGCTGTTTCTCCAGACCCCAACCAAGAACTCGCCTAAACCAGAAACCACTGACTGTTCATGCTCTTTAGATTTGGAGCCCAGAACAGGTCATATCCGTGGGACCCAGGCCTCTGGGAAAACCGATACACACCTAACCTCCCTCACAATCAGCCTTGCTCAGCAAAGCCTCCCTGGAGGCAAGAAAGTACCCAGTCTGGTTTAGTGGGGTTAGGCCTGGCAATAGGCCCTGCAGGGCAGGGTGCAATAAGCCGATCCTATTGCATTGGCAAGCTCCAGGTAGGTCTAAAGAGACGCTGTCTCCAGAGGGTGGAGAGAGGAAGATTCTGAACACTGACCTCTAAACACGCACACGTGGGCAAGTGCACCCTCACAAACTGTAAATGGCGCCATGAAAGCTGCCCTCGTTAGCAGCTTACAGACCCACAGGCAAGATGTCAGATACACGGCTGGAGAGATGGCTCACGTCAGGTGGCTCTGATTCCAGGGGTTCCGGTACCTTCTGGTCTCGGACCAGCACACATGTGAAAAGCAACACGTTCACACTGACGTCAGGTATAATCAGCATTAATGGAAGCAGGTGAAAAGCTGTCCCGCTCCTCTGGGGCCTGACACAGCAAGTAGCTGGTCACACTTTGCTGTTGGTCGAGACTGTCAAAGGAAGAAACAGAAAGATTGCGTTCTACTGGGGAGGCAGGAGTCCGCCCCCTTCTTACCAGTGGTCACTCTTGTTTTTGGTTGGTCTGGAGTTGGAGTGGAAACAACAATTAAGGAAGTTGAAATGAATGGTTTTTCTGTTGGGGTCTGCGGCTTCTTGTGGAGTAGTGTCTCACTGTCCTCGCTTGCTCTCTCCTGATGCTGGGGGTGGGACCTCTAGCCTAATGTGTGGCAAACCCAGCCTACCCCTAGGCTGTACTCCAACACTCTTTTGTTTTAAGATTTATTTATCTATTTTTGTTTTTTTCAAGACAGGGTTTCTCTGTGTAGCCCTGACTCTCCTGGAACTCTGTAGACCAGGCTGGCCTCAAACTCACAAAGATCCGCCTGTCTCTGCTTCCTGGGTTCTGGGATTTAAAATGTGCACCACCACTGTCCAGCTTTAACTGATTCTTTAAAAGTTAAAAAAAAAAAATGTTTCTCTTGACTTCCAGGCAGAGTTCCAGTATAGCCAGAACTGTTACACAGAGAAACACTGTCTCAAAAAACAAAAATTAGCCCTTGTCAGCTAATTCTGGGCAAGAGTGGGGCCACCAGGATCCCCAGCTTCTGACGCTCCAGCCTTCCTGGAATTGTTTATCAATAAAGATTTTATTATTGTTTTAGTGTTCTTTTTTGTTTTTGAAACCAGGGCTTGCTATGTGTGTAGCCCTGGCTGGCCTCAAAAAACTATCAAGCCTTTGGTCTCAACCTGCGAAGCTCTGATGCTTCAGGCTGCCAAGCCCAGTTCTGTTACTTTTCTAGTTTGGTTTTGTTTTCTTTGAAACAAGGTATCTGTCTTAGGGTTTGTATTGTTCTGATGAAACACCATGACCAAAAGCAATTTAGGTTTAATTTGGCTTGTACTTCCTAAGTCAGGACAGGAACTCAAGCAGGGCAGGCACTTGGAGGAAGGAGCAGATGTAGGGGCGGTAGAGGCCATGGCTTGCTCAACCTGCTTTCTTCTTTTTTTCTTTCTTTCTTTTTTTTTTTTTTTTTTTTTTTGGTTTTTCGAGACAGGGTTTCTCTGTGGTTTTGGAGCCTGTCCTGGAACTTAAATTTATTTTCAACCAGTCTTGATGGCGTGTGCCTTTAATTCCAGGAGTTGGGGGACAAAGGCAAGTGGATCTTTGAGTTTGAGGGAGGCCAGCCTTCAAATTTACTTGTTTTGGGCTGGAGAGATGGCTCAGAGGTTAAGAGCATTGCCTACTCTTCCAAAGGTCCTGAGTTCAATCCCAGCAACCACATGGTGGACCACAACCATCTGTAATGGGGTCTGGTGCCCTCTTCTGGCCTGCAGACATACACACAGACAGAATATTGTATACATAATAAATAAATAAATATTTTAAAAAATTTACTTGTTTTTATTTATATGTACGTGTGTATCTTTTTTTTTTTTTTTTTTTGGTTTTTCGAGACAGGGTTTCTCTGCAGCTTTGGAGCCTGTCCTGGAACTAGCTCTTGTAGACCAGGCTGGCCTCAAACTCACAGAGATCCGCCTGCCTCTGCCTCCCGAGTGCTGGGATTAAAGGCGTGTGCCACCACCGCCCAGCAACGTGTGTATCTTTGTGTGTGAGAGCATACATGTATGCAGTTCCTGCAGAAGCAAAATGAGAGTATTGGGTTCCTGCGGAGCGAGCTGCCTGATAATGGAACTGGGGTTCTCTGCAAGAGCAGCTGTACTGTTAACTGTTGTGACCGACGATCCTCCAAGCCAAAAAGCTACTGTCTTAGGGAATTCAGCTGTGTCTCCACTGTGTGAAAAGATCCCAACTAGGCTTGTTGACATTTACACCCACAGGGGGCTGGGGGGGGTCATGAGACCCTCATCCCAGCAGCCAGCTCCCTGGCATCTGTTGTATACCATGATACCTTGGTTACCTGAGGCCTCCCTCCCTGCAAAATATATAGACCAGGGGAGACTAGAGGAGAGAGAGCTCATCTGTAGCTATGGGGAACCCCCACCCCTGCTGCATGGCCTGTCGAGAGGGAGGGCGCCCACACTCCCATTAGTGACCCTTAGCTCATTATACTCATCAAGGAAGACCAATAAACTCATTGATCCCTCAGAGTGAACTTTGACAGAATTGTCCCTGGTTTGTGGTTGAAAGAACATTGCTCATGTCTCCCCCAGAGAAGGAATTTTAGCAGTTGAGCAATCTCCACAGTCCAGGTTTTAGTTTTATGATTATCTTAAATCTTATTTGTAAACTATACGAGTGTGCGTGCATGTGTGTGTGTGTGTGTATGTGTGTGTGTGCACATGAGTGCAGGTGCCCTCGGGGAAGCTGATTCCCCTGGAGCTGAAGTTATACGTAGGTTGTAAGCTGCCTGATGTGGGTGTTGAGACTCAGGTCCTCTGTAAGAGAAGTTTGTGTTCTTTGCAGATAGACCCTGGCATGCCACCAGCTGACGCTTTCCTGGTGGAGCCTGGTCTGAATTCCGAGGTTTTGCAGGATGGAAGAGGTCTGCATGGCCTCCTGGAAATTGTTGTGGGGTATCCATCAAAGAAGACTCTTCAGACATGGGTTTAAGCCAATAGAAAGTGTCTATTAGTCTTTATCAGGCAGCAGGCAACCACACAGCTTGCTTGTTCGGGTTCCCAGTGTAGCCCCAAGCCTTTCTCAGGGTGAGCTTTTAGGTACAAAAACCATGTACTGAATCGACACACTTCAGTTCACAAGAACAGTTAACCAGAAACAGAACTACAGAGGCCAAAAAGCAAGATTAGTGCATTCAGAGACTTTCCCAGAACTGTGACTCTGATGGATTAGGATTTTCTTTGTAGGTGGTGCTTCTCATGGGCTGAGTTAGTCAGTTGTGCTAAGGTATGAGAGCCCATTACAGAAATGACTTGGGTGCTTTTTCCCCCCCAGGGTCTCTCTGTGTAGAGACCTGTGGCTGTCCTGGAATTTGCTCTGTAGACCAGGCTGGCCTCAAACTCAGAAAGATCCGCCTGCCTTTGCCTCCCTAGTGCTGGGATTAAAGCCATGTCCCGCCGGGATTGCCTTGTTCTTTCTTGGTAAGTTGTGTTAGGAAAAGCTGGGTGTTTTCTCCTGGAAGCCTGTGGCCCTGAAGCCTGACTGGGCCAGCCTGGTCCAGTGTCCCCTCTCACGAAGAGCCGAGAAGACTGCATAAGCTGAAGACTTCTATTCTTTCGTGCGTGTTGCTTTGGCTTAACCAGGATCTTTTCAGTTCTGGGGTTTGTAATTCTTTTCAAGGACAAGGTTTTCCAAGAGAACCTGTCTAACAACAAAGCAAAAAGAGTTTCTCTCTCTCTCTCTCTCTCTCTCTCTCTCTCTCTCTAACTCCTTGATTGCTCCAGGGTACTGTTGGAGGTTCTAATGTTTTTATTGTAGACGTGAGCTAGAATACCGCCAGAGGCATCTGGGAAGGTAGTAGACAGAAGATATAAGAAGTCAGAGGGTTCAGGCAAAGGAAACCAAGAGAGAGAGGGCCAAGACAGCATCCAGCCCAAGTACCAGGGTTATATAGGAATGAGAAGCAAGGGGAGAGAGGTTCATGACCTGGAGAAGCTTAGAGTAGGGGGCAGGGTGGGGAGAGTGAGAATGGCCAGGATGCCAGCATGACTTCTGTGTCAGCATGTGCTTTAGGGATAGCCACCACAGGGAGTCGTCTTGGTTGGCTTTGGGGCCTCTCCTGGGTATTTCTGGCTGTCCAGGAACTCACCACAGAGACCAGGCTGACCTTGAATTTACAGAGATCCCTCTGCCTCTGCCTCCCAAGTACTGGAATTAAAGGTTTGTGCTACTATGCCCAGCTTCTCTCTCTCTTTTTTTCTCTCTTGTTCTTTCCTTGTTGCCTGCATGTCTGTCTGTTCGTGTCTCATGTACATGCCTGGTGCCTGTGTAGGCCAGAAAAGGGGTTGAATCCTCTGGGATTGGAATTACAGACGGTGTGAGCCAGGAACTGAACCCTTCCTTAGCCACTGAGCCATTTCTCCAGCCCTCAGGATTCCCTTTTGATCTGTGAGGCTTTGTCTCTGTTTTGTCCTTAGATGTCTGAGGTTGCCTTTCCTGCCTCCGGTGAAGAATCTCCCTGGCAGAAAGCCCTTTTCGGAGGTTTTTGATCTTCACTGAGGGTCTTTGCTCCCTGACTAGTCCTATCTTGGTCTGTTTCCTGTGTGGTCCCCGTGAGCCCCTCCACTTCTCCCGCTCTCGAGTTGACAGAACTCTGGTTCTGTCCTCAGCTGTCCTCCGCATACCTTCCAGCTGCTGTTGATTCAGACGCGCACCGCCCCCTTCTGGTCCTTTTCCCTTTTCACCCCTATCAGCTTCATCCCTCCCAGGTGACAAAGTCTGCCCTTTGCCCCTCACTTGCTGTGTCAAAGGTCAAACCTGGACAACCCGCAGCCTTTCATTTGTTCCATTTAGACCCTAGCTGCAGGCAAGGTTTTGCCAAACGAAACACCAAGCAAGCCCTGTTGGTAGAAAAAGAACAAGGAAAGCAAGGAAGGTGGCAGTGATTTCAGTTCTGCCCACGTAGGAAAGCCAGGGAGGCAAAGCACAGGAAAACAATCACTTCCTGGACACCCTAGCAAGAGGATTAGGGCAGAGGGGATTCCCTGCTCCCCCAGCAGTGGCCCACAAGCTAGGTGTGGTGCTCGCCTATAACCCCTAAATTGGAGGATTAGGAATCTAATACTCAGCTGTGAATTGGAAGCCAGCCTCGGCTATGACGGCCCAAGGCTGTGTGTATCAGGGGCTACTCGGAGATCTGGCAGATCTGGCGGCAGCCCCTCTGGTCCCGGTTCGGTTCATGGTTAGTCTCAGCCTGGTGACAGCTGGAGCTGTGAGCAGAGTGACTCAGCACCTGTCTTCCTTAATGTGTCTGCCACCTTCCTAGACACCAGGAACAAAAGAGACTTGGGGAAGAAAGAGCTAATTTCAGCTGACAACTCTCAGGTCCCATTTCATCCCTGAGAAAAGTCAGGGGAGAAACTCAAGGGAGGAACCTGGAGGCGGGACTGAGGCAGAGGCCGCGGAGCAATGCGTGTCTTAGATTGCTCTCTACAGTTTGTTCAACCTGCTCTCTTACACACCCCAGTTACTCAGGGGCGGCACCCCCCCCAGTGGGCTGTGCCCTCCCACATCCATCACTAAATTAAAAAATTCCCCACAAGCTTACCCACAGCTGATATTATGGTGAACAGCGTTTCCAAAGCACACAGAGTTCGTTCCCTAGGCTCAGGCCAGCTCAATGGTGTCTGAAGTCTTAATTGCGCCTATGGTACTGGCATCTCAAAAATGCTGGGGTCTCCACTGTAACTGAGGCTGTGACTTCACCAATGCCTTCTCCTGACCTCTTGGGGTGTCAAGTTTCAGCTGCTCCCTGTTATGCCCAAATCCACAAAGTCCCCCAAAAGCCAACAAGGATACCGAGTCCCGTATGTAAAAGCAACGAGCCTTTCTTTATTTTATGCAAGTTTGCAAACTCCGTCTCTCTGCATGTCCAACGTATTGGAATAAACGGAGAGCCCCGAGCTCAGTTAGAGTAGGGTTTTTATAGTAGTAAAGGTGGGGGTGAGGGGTTTCTGAGGTTCAGGACCCCTGATTGGCTGACATTTGTCTAGGAATGTCCTGGTGAGTGTGCACTGGCGGGTGATCCTATCTAGAGCGGTTGGAACGTTAGGCATTTCCTTTGGATGGTCTGTTCTTGGGTGGTGCTCAGGTAATCTTAGTTTATGGTCCTTCCTAAAACCAGGTATTGCTTCAGGGTAAACTACTGAGACTCAGGCCTCCATTAAACTGGCTGAGTCCTACTCTGGCAGGTGATAATGGTTGAAGTAAAGAACTTCCTTTGGGTGATCTGCCCATACTTAGCTTATCATGGCTGACTCCTACGTTTCCCTCTTCACAAGCACCGATGACTGGACCCAGTCTTGGATCCTGCTTGACCCTGCTTTTAAGGAGGCATGAAACTACTTAAATCAGTAAATCCATTAATTGACAACTCTGGACCTAGTATATTAACAGGCACTATAGTTAGTTATCTTGTCCCCCATGCCAGGGAGTTCCCCCTTGTCTCAGCCTTTCAACCTGTTCTGGGCAGGGAGCATGGGACGACATGTTCCTTTCCACAACTTCAAGCTGACATTGGGGCATTGTTATCTGGGCCCAAGTAGATCGAAAGGCTAGCCAAAGGTAGGGAGGAAATTCAGGCAATGGGACACTCAGCAGACTCCGTTGAAGGGACAAGGAGCGTTCATGTTCATATCAGCTGGGCTGGTCCACATCAGCTTTCAGGAAGTCCAGGGCTCGCCACCATTCAGAGCAGGTTGTAGTTAGCAACTGATGCCTAGATGCCTCTGCCAGCCAAGTGGAAGCCGATTGAGATAAGTTTAAACTTATTTTGTCTCGGCAAAAGTGGTAAATCAATTCTCCAAGGTCCTGCTGTCTGTCCGCAGTCTGGACAGGGTCCTGGCAGCTGGTGTTGCACTGGGGCATCTCGCCCAGTGGTCAGCGTTGTCGTAATCCAGGTGGAGACATCATGGTGTCCCATTATCTTCTTTGGAAACCTTGGATTACTGCTAGGATCTTAGAGTCTCTGTCTAATATAACAAGCTTTTTAGTCATTATTTTAAATGCCATGTTCTGCAGATCTCTGCAGTATGACGGCTGCCTAGGTATGTCTGATTAGATAAACTTTGCTTTTATTTTAAATTTGACTTTGAAAACATATATAGAGCTGGGCGGTGGTGGCGCACACCTTTAATCCCAGCACTCGGGAGGCAGAGGCAGGCGGATCTCTGTGAGTTCGAGGCCAGCCTGGTCTACAAAGGGATTTCCAGATCAGGCTCCAAAGCTACAGAGAAACCCTGCCTCGAAAAAGCAAAAAAAAAAAAAAAAAAAAAAAAAAAAAAAAAAAAAAAACATATACAGGGAACTAAATAAGGCTTATTCCTATAACTAATTATATCAGTACTTTAAAGATGACTAATTTGTATTTCCTAACAGTCTATAATAAGTTAGCAGCTTTCCCAAGACTAGAACTCCACACTCTGCAATGATTTTGAACTAAAGCTAATAAAAAAACAGAATTAGTCATTCCTAGGGTAAACACAGAACAAGTTTGTACCCAGCTGTTAATGCTGTCTCCTGGAAGGCAAGGAACAGGTCCCAAGGTGAAATGGGAACAGCAGGGAGTCTAAGAGCTAGCATTGCCCTAGGGCAAACTGAGACTCAGGTCTACCTTCCTGCTGATCTATAAAACCCATCTTGACAGGTATGTACCAAGTTGCCCTGGGAAAGCTGCCCTGGGCCCTACATTTCCCCCCCTTCACAAGTACTGATGACAGGACTCAATCATGGGTCCTGTCTGTCCAGGAGCTCAGGGCGGTGAGACTGGAACCTCAATACCATCAGTCAAACAGTATTGATCCGTTCTCAAACAAAAGCCATCAGTCTGTTGATAAGAAGCAAGATCATTAGGGGCCTGTTAGAGCTGGAAGTCAGGTGGTTAACAAGGAGACCAGATGAACAAGTTTTTATCCAGCTTTCCTGTGAGTGTTCTGTTCTCTATCATTAACAAGGCCATTGGATCTCTACCCCGGAGTGATTGACATGGAAACAACATTCTTCCCCCAGAAGAGGAGGTCCAAACCTCTTAGTATCAATACAAAATTTTATGACTCAGTTTATCCAAATAGCTTAAACCCAACAGAGTTAGCAAAGACAAGGAGGCTAAACATGCTTTTTTTTTTTTTTTTTTTTTTTTTGGTTTTTTGAGACAGGGTTTCTCTGTGGCTTTGGAGCCTGTCCTGGAACTAGCTCTGTAGACCAGGCTGGTCTCGAACTCACAGAGATCCGCCTGCCTCTGCCTCCCGAGTGCTGGGATTAAAGGCGTGCGCCACCACCGCCCGACTAACACGCATTTTTAAGCCTGAATAGACCTCAAACAAGAAAATACATTTTTAAACCATTAGTTAATTTTTTTTTTTTTTTGGTTTTTCGAGACAGGGTTTCTCTGTGTTTTTGGAGTCTGTCCTGGAACTAGCTCTTGTAGACCAGGCTGGTCTCGAACTCACAAAGGTCCGCCTGCCTCTGCCTCCCAAGTGCTGGGATAAAGGCATGCGCCACCACCGCCCAGCTCGTAGTTAATATTTTTAATGCTTTGACATTTTATAACTTTTTTAGACAACATAAAAACTCTTACTGAAGTCTTTCTTGTGGTTTCCCTCAGTGGTGTATGATATATTGTATGGCTACAATATTTTAAACAAGAACAGAAACATGCATATACTATAACAAAAAGACCTTTAAATTTATATCACATAAAACCCTGTACCAGAGTCTTACCATGCAGCTCTGGCTGGCCTGAAACTCGATGCTAGACCAGGATGGCTTTGAACTCACAGAGATTCACTGACTCCCGAGTGCTCATAGTATTGGTTCTGAATCCATAAGTCATAAGGAAAATGCACAGAGAGTCTGGATTATGTGTATTATTGTGTTTTCTTTGAACTTCTTGACTGTACAGAGATATTGGATTCTGGGGGCTGCTAAATTAAACCAACATAGAGGTATCTTTTTGTTGTTGTTGTTGTTTTTGTTTTTTCGAGACAGGGACAGGGTTTCTCTGTGGTTTTGGAGCCTGTCCTGGAACTAGCTCTTGTAGACCAGGCTGGTCTTGAACTCACAGAGATCCACCTGCCTCTGCCTCCCGAGTGAACATAAAGGTATCTTGACATCAAAATTTGGGTTTTGGGGCTGGAGAGATGGCTCAGTGGTTAAGAGCACCGCTTGCTCTTCCAAAGGTCCTGAGCTCAGTTCCCAGCAACCACATGGTGGCTCACAACCATCTGTAATGAGATCTGGTGCCCTCTTCTGGCCTGCAGGCAAAGTACTGAGAATACTGTATACATAATAAATAAAATCTTTAAAAAAAAAAATTAGGTTGTGGTGCGCACACCTTTAATCCCAGCACTTGGGAAGCAGAGGCAGGCGGATCTCTGTGCGTTTGAGGCCAACCTGATCTATAGAATGAGTTCTAGGACAGGCTCCAAAGCTACAGAGAAACAAGAATGGTGTACGGATAAGATACTTTGGGAAAGAGGCTCTGCTTTTTGTTTCCATAGAAGATGAGAATCTGTGGAATCCTTCCAGGCTAATGTGGTTTTGATGGAACAAGAGCCCCTGAAAGGTCTCTGTGAACCCTAAAAATAATGATTGTTTATAAATGTTTGTTTTCATTTAAAAGGGGATATAATATAGAAATAAATACATTGGTATGGACTTTGCTATATTGATACAAATTTAAGGACAATTTTATTTTATTTTATTTTATTTATTTATTTATTTATTTTTTGGTTTTTCGAGACAGGGTTTCTCTGTGGCTATGGAGCCTGTCCTGGCACTAGCTCTTATAGACCAGGCTGGTCTCGAACTCACAGAGATCCGCCTGCCTCTGCCTCCCGAGTGCTGGGATTAAAGGCGTGCGCCACCACCGCCCGGCAGGACAATTTTATTATATGTATATTTTTACTCTTGTTTAAGGTATTGTGTTTATACAGCTCATTTAAAAACATAATGTATAATTAAAATTACAGATTAATAGATAATCATTTATAATAGTCAAACTTGTAGTCATGTTAGTTAGGTTTTCTAGATATATAGAGGTATATTCAGTTAGATAGCTAATCTTCAACACTTCAAAGACCTACAGAATATGGCATTAAAAATGTTCTGTTAACTTAGCACTTTTCATGACAATGAGACACATCTGCTCCTGGCAGCACAAATCTACTTCAAGAAGAAGATGGGCATTGAAGAGGCTCCTCATGGAGTTTGTTAGCCATTTGGGCAAAAAACTGCTCTTGCCTGGATTGTTTGATTACTATCCTGCATGAACTGGACATGCAGGACCCGCAGAGAAATGACTGCTGAACTTGTCTAAAGAAGGTGAGACAGTCCTTCATGGTTTCTGCCAGACATTCTGCAGGACACAGAAGAAAGTGACTGACTAACTGCCCGTATAGGCAGGACAGCCTTTCAAATTTCCTTCTTCATGGAAAAGTCTGCCAGATGCTATGGGCCTGTGGGCTGAAGATGGATGCCCCGACAGTACAGAAGAACTTTGGGTGACTGTCCAGGCAGTAAGAAGTCTCTGTCAATTCTAGAGTTTTGGAAGTTGCTCATAATGCACTTCCTGTTTACTTAGGTAATATTATATCTTTCTGGAGTCTTTGATGGAGTTGAAGAAAGATAATTATAATTATAAATTATAATAAATTATAAATTAATTATTTTACTGAATATGTATGAGTGTTTTGCGACGTGCGCATGTGTACCATGCGTGTGCCTAGACTCCGAGGAAGTTGGAAGAGGACACCGTTTGCCTTGACACTGACGTCATAGGTTGTTGCGAGCCACCAAATGGGTGCTGAGAACTGAACCTGGGTCCCTTGCAAGAGCGAGCGCTCTTAACTGCCGAGCCATCTCTGCAGACTCATTTACAATCTTTTTTAGTTGATGCTTTGCCGTATTTGACACGTGGGTAGAGAAGACAGTACATTTCTTTCACAGTTCCGGCAGCTGGTTGGGGGCCCCCTCCCATCTTCCTTCTCTTTCTTTCGGCTCCTGTGTTGGTAGCCACACCCCATTCCTCTCTTCTGCCGAGACCCTCCAACATCCGAAGTCTGGAAAAGTAGGACTGACCAGAGTACCTCTGCAAATCTATCCACAAATCGAGCCTTTGCGGGAGCCTGTCCCTGGCAATTGATCATTCCTCCATCACCAAATGATCTATGGCTCAAAACGTCTTCCAAATACCAAGTGTTCACCCTGGGAGCCTCTGGGCCAAGCTCTAGTCCTAATTCATTCAATAGGGGTCGTTCTAAAAAAGAGCGAATATCGTGGGGCACGTGGCCTGGGGCTGAGACACAGGTACTGTTGCCGCCCGAGTATAAGGACAGCCTGTAATTCCCGGAGTGGCCTCTGGGTGGCAGTCACGTGGCGCCGATTCGCCAGTAGGCGGCGGATGGAACCGGGCTGCCCAGGCAGGGTAGATGAAGAAGCCGACCCAGAAAGGGTGTGGCTCAGGCCGATGGAGGTGCGGCCTAGACTCAGAGGTGCCATGCTAGCAAGGCTCAGGAGTGGACGTGGCAGTCCAGGGTCCAGACTGGAAACAGGAGACCAAACCCAGCACTGGACTTCAGAGCAGGGCCTGGGCTGGAAGAACACAGACCGTTACAGGTGGAAAGGGGTCCCGCTGGAGTTGGAGAACCGGCCAGGTGTCTCTGGGTTTGGTTCCATCAACAGGGTGGAAATACAAAACTACAAAACTCTGGGGGCAATTGGGGATGTAGGCAGAGTAAGTTCTAGCAGCCAGGGCTATAGAATAAAACAGTCTCTAAAGGAAAACAAAACAAGAAGCAAAAAACAAAAAACAAAACAAAAATACCTGTCCCAGGCCTACAGATCCAGCAAAGGGATCAGCAGACTGGGGTGGGCCAGGCCGAACTCAGGGTCTAGAACTCAGGCTGTGGGGTGGGTGACCAGAAGGAGCGTTACCTGTACCCTGGGTCTGATGTGAGTACCAGGGTGTCGCTGGGCTGGTGGGAGACAGGAGCAGAAGTCAGATGAGACGGCCATTGTACTGGTTAGTTTTTGTAAACTTGGCATAAACTAGCATCACCTGAGAAAGAAAACCTCAGCTGAGGGATTTCCTCCATCAGATCGGCCATGATGGTGGGTCCTTCCAGGTCACTCAGAGGGACATCTTGGGCTGAGTGCTGGGCTGGCCCTAGGGCATCTTGTACCTCCTTAAAAAACAGGTTTAGCAGGGTGGTGGTGCACGCCTTTAATCCCAGCACTCGGGAGGCAGAGGCAGGCGGATCTCTGTGAGTTCGAGACCAGCCTGGTCTACAGAGCTAGTTCCAGGACAGGCTCCAAAGCCACAGAGAAACCCTGTCTCGAAAAACCAAAAAAAAAAAAAAGCATGAACACGGTGCCCTCCCGGACCTATCACATGTTTCCAGAGGGCTCCTGCAGCCCGCAGCCCCTTTCCTTCCTCAGGGTGAAGGCGTCCTGGGAACAGCACCCAGAAGGACCCTGCATTCACTGAGTCACCTCCTCCTGCCAGTAGCCTGGGCTCTTTCCCACAGTTCCTCTAGTAAGTGGCAGAGAACCTCCTGGGACAAGTCCCCTGGATCCACCCCCCCATCCCTGGCATGACACCCTGGACAGCTGTGTTTGCACATGCGGCCCCACAGCTGGGCTTCCTCGAATCACCCACTTCGCCTTCCTCCTGCCTGACAGTCCCTGGGATTTCCCAGCAGAAGAGCTTGCGGCCTCAGCTGGTCTAATCTTGGCAACTTGGGGGAGGGAGCTCTTCCTCCTGAGGTGTGGAAGCGGGCAGAGACAGACAATGTGACACCCAGAGGAGAGGGAGCCGGGTCCTGAGCAAACCCTCCTGAAGCCCCCTCATCTCCTCTAGCGCTGTGAACGATTTCTCCTTCTAGACAACTTGAGCTGTGTCGCTAGAGACTCGTGGCCACTGTCACAGTTCCCATGGCTTGTGCTCACATGTGCTCCAGTGACTGGTGGCTGCAGGGGCTTTAAGTCCCTCCTGGGTCAAGGCCAGTGACAGAAATGACCGAGGAGAACACAGGTTAAGCTGCATGTTGCAGGCCAGGCTGTCTGTGTTGCTTGGTTCCAGGCTCAGCCTCTGTCGCTAACCTTTACCTGTTAAGGAATAGTTTTTTGTATCCTGTGAAGATGTGTCTTTGCCAAGGCGCCTTCTCATTGGATGAATAAAGAGCTGCCGGCCAATGGGCAGGGGTGTGGATCTGGGAGGAGAGAGAGGAAGGAGTGGGAGGTTGATACAAACAAAACACATTATATGAAATTCTCAAAGAATTAACACAAATATTATATTTTAAATATCTTAAAAAAAAAGAGTAGCCAGGGTAGTGGCAAACACCTTTAATCACAGCATTTTGGAGGTAGAGGTAGGCAGATCTCTTATGTGAGTTCAAGGCCAGTCTGGTCTACAGATTGAACTCCAGGACAGCCTAGATCAAAGGCTTGCACCACCATGGCCCAGTGATGGCTCTGTTCTTAAAGCACTGCTCTTCCAGTGAGCCCCATAAGGATCTCCAGCACCCACAGGGCAGCTCATAACAACCATTGCATGTAAACAGAGGCAGAGCTTTTCTTTGGTCCTGACTGCCTAGTCCCAAATAAACATACAGAAGCTTATATTAATTATAATGTTCAACCTAATAGCTCAGGCTTATTATTAACTATCTCTTACAACTTAAATTAATCCATTTCTTTTCTTTTCTTTTTTTTTTCCCAGACAGAGTTTTGCTGTAGTTTTTGGAGCCTGTCCTGGAACTCACGCTGTAGACCAGGCTAGCCTCGAACTTACAAAGATCTGCCTGCCTCTGCCTTCCAAGTGCTTTAAAGGTGTGTGCCACCACCGCCTGGCCCCCATCCTGGTTTTTGAGGCAGGAGTCAGTTATTGGGTCTCTCTTGGTACCCATTTGCCTCTCCCGTCGCTGCCCTGCTTTCCAGGGTTAGGAGTATGGCAGTCACTCAGTTCTGGCTTCAGAGGAGATGAGATTATTGGACTGTCCCCTGGAACCTCTCAGGCTGGTTAGACCTCAGGAGGTGAGAGAGTCTTGGATAGTCTAGGAACCCCAGATGGTGCCTGTAGGGGGAGGGGAGATTTTAGCCAGCCGTCACAGGGCTTGATTTCTCTCTCCTGGGTTTCCAAGCCCTTTAGGCCGGGTTATGGCATGGGCTGAACATGAGGTAGGTACCAGGCCTCCGTCCAGCTTCTGTATATGATGGATTAAACAGCTTTTCTGTCTTTCACAGGCCGGTTACCTGGACGGCACTCAGCCCCTTGTCTCACCCAGGCCTCTGGATAACAGCGGCTCCTCCTGTTGAGGGGCTCATAGGTCATCTCACTACACTCTATCATGCAGCAGCTCCAAGACACACAGCCACACCCAAACACACACACACACACACACACACACAAATACCACAGACAGACATAGGCATACACACTCAGATATACCGGAATAATCTGCAGGCGCCAGGTGCCAGGGAGCTCCGAGCCTTCCGTGACAGGAAGAGCAAGCAGGCCTGGAAGGCATCCATAGTACTGGGTCTCCTCTTCAGCTGAGGTCTAGGTGCCAGTTGGCCAGCAGGGCCTGGGTTTCTGCCCAGCTGAAGGGCCATCTGGGAAGACACTTTCCCTGAGGAGCTTCTAAATATGTCTCTGACTATCAGGGCTGGCTATGGCCTGAAAGAGGCTGACCAGAGAAGGGCCCTGAACTTGTCAAAGGCTAAGATTCAACCTGCTTGGGACGAGACTCCTCCCAGGCCCCCACCTCCCTGCAGTGTGTTCGTAAAGATGAGTTTTGACACAACCTTGTTGCTCTTGTAGAAGACCCAGGTTCAGTTCAGCTGGATCTCTCAGTTCAAGGCGAGCCTGGTCTACAGAGTGAGTTCCAGTATAGCCAAGGCGGTTATACAAAGAAACCCTGTCTCAAAACAATCAATAAGCCAGGTGGTGGTGGCATGTGCCTTTAGTCCCAGCACTCAGGAGGCAGAGGCAGGCGGATCTCTGTGAGTTCAAGGCCAGCCTGGTCTACAGAGCAAGTTCCAAGACAGCCAGGGCTACACAGAGAAACTGTGTCTCAAAAAACCTAAAAAAAAAAATCAATAAAATAAAATTAAAATTAAAAACCCTCAGAAAACTAGTAATGACTGGAAACATTCTCAGAAGGTGGGAGAGAGGACTCAGAGAATAAAAACACCTGCCGCTAAGTGGGACTGAGGCTCATGTCAAAGCTCATATAAAGTTGGAAAGAGAGAGCCCCATGCATGCCATGGCATTGTGCCACACATTCATCATCATAATAATAAATACTTATTATTATTAATATTTAATATTAATATTTATTAATAAATATTAGCCAGGTGGTGGTGGCATATGCCCTTAAGGCCAGCCTGATCTGTATAGTGAGTTCCAGGACTGCCAAAATTACATAGTGAGACCTTGCATCAAAAATTAAAATAGTAAGCCAGGTGGTGGTGGCGCACACCTTTAATCCCAGCAGTCGGGAGGCAGAGGCAGGTGGATCTCTGTGAGTTCGAGACCAGCCTGGTCTACAAGAGCTAGTTCCAGGACAGGCTCCAAAGCCACAGAGAAACCCTATCTCGAAAAAAAAATTAAAATAATAATAATAAAGCCCAGAAAGTGCCTCTGAGAACTCTGACCTCCAGCTTACCTCATGAGGAAAACTGGACACCTCTCCTTCGTGGAGAAGAATCAAGCGGCGGGTCCTGCTCTTGCCACGTCTGGACATTGCACCGCAGGTCACAGTTCCAACAATGAGTTACCAAAAAGTCAATAAAATCTTGCAGATTACGAAGAAAGAAAATGTACTTTTTTTTTGCACACAGCAGATAGTTGTCTTCACATAAAAACCTGAGGAATCTACAAATATTAGATAAGAGATTTAGCAAACCTAGACTCTAAAAACGTATCACAAGTCTATAGATTTAGTGGTGAGTAACTGGAAATAAAAGATTTTAAATATCACCATGAACATCTATGGTAAGGAAACAATGCTATTTTTGCTCAGTGCTCTGACTGCCAAAGTGGGAAAATCCAATAAAATGCCAGTAAATATTGAGCAACTATAACTCCAAATGTCTCATCTGCTTTTTAGTTACCTGACTCAATAAAATAGCTAAAGGGGCCGGGCAGTGGTGGCGCACGCCTTTAATCCCAGAACTTGGGAGGCAGAGGCAGGCAGATCTCTGTGAGTTTGAGACCAGCCTAGTCTACAAGAGCTAGTTCCAGGATAGGCTCCAAACCCACAGAGAAACCCTGTCTCAAAAAACCAAAAAAAAAAAAAAAAATAGCTAAAGGGGCCTGACAGGGCTGGAGGGGTGTCTGGGTTTGCAGACGGGGATACTTGTCAGGGGTAAAGCATTTGCCTAGCATTCATGAGTCTCTGGAATTGGAAAAAATCATATGCAATAGGATAAAAAATGATGAAATAGGAAGAAAACAAAAAATTATGATTCATATGCTACCAGCTACAAAACAATACTGAGGGAAATTAAGAAAATTCTAATAAGTGGGCAGTTGCGGAGGTGTTGTATGTTTGTGGACAGGATGTTCCATGTTGCTGAGATATGAGTCTCAAGTCCACCTATAGAGTCTCCTGAGGATTTTTTCCCCTTAGTGCTGAGGATTGACTCAGGGCCTTACATACACTAGGCAAGCATTCTACCACTGGAAAAACCCCCAGCTCTTCCACCAAATCTTGCTTTTGTAAATTTTTTTCCATGGTGTTTTGTCTGAGTGTATGTCTGTGTGAGGGTGCCAGATCCCCTGGAGCTGGAGTTACAGACAGTTGTTAGCTGCTATGTGGGTGCTGGGAATTGAAACCTGGTCCTCTGGAAGACCAACCACTGTTCTCGATCACTGAGCCATCTCTCCAGCCACCACAGAATCCTAGTGTAGGGATGGTTGTACCAACTGACCAGCTGACTCAGATTTCAAATAAGTAGGATGTAATTTCCCTCACCTGAAATCCCAGTGCTCCGGAGACTGAGAAAAGAAGGTTGCAGATTGAGGACAGCTGAGCTGCATGGGAAGACACTAACACACATATAAAACTGTGGCTAGGTATGGTGACATACTTCTGTAATTCCAGAATTTGGAAGGTAAGGGCAAGAGGATCAGGAGTTCAAGGACATCCTCAGCTACACAGAGAACTGGAAGTCAGTCATGAGATCTTGTCTCAAAAACAAAAGAACAGCCGGGCGGTGGTGGCGCACGCCTTTAATCCCAGCACTCGGGAGGCAGAGGCAGGCGGATCTCTGTGAGTTCGAGACCAGCCTGGTCTACAAGAGCTAGTTCCAGGACAGGCTCCAAAACCACAGAGAAACCCTGTCTCGAAAAAAAAAAAAAAAAAAAAAAAAGAACACCAGCACTCGGGAGGCAGAGGCAGGCGGATCTCTGTGAGTTCGAGGCCAGCTTGGTCTGCAAAGGGAGTTCCAGGCAGGACTCCAAAGCTACAGAGAAACCCTGTCTCGAAAAAACCAAAAAAAAAGACAAAAAACAAAAAACAAAACAAAAAGAACAAACAGAGATCATTCCAGAGATGGAACCCATACCTAACTAACACAGCTAACATAGCCAAGAACCCGAGACTGCATAGGTCCGGGGCCTGGGGACAAACTAATATTCTGCTGAAGGGACACAGTGCCTCAGCCCTCGTAGGGAAAGATTCTTATTGTAGTGGATGAAATAACACACACAGAGCCCACAGCTGGGTCGTTTGGACCATTTGTTTCTAAATGGGATATTTATTTTTTATTTATTGTTTTTCGAGACAGGGTTTCTCTGTGTAGCTTTTGGATCCTGTCCTGGAACTAGCTCTTGTAGACCAGGCTGGACTCGAACTCACAGAGATCCGCCTGCCTCTGCCTCCCAAGTGCTGGGATTAAAGGCGTGCGCCACCACCGCCCGGCAACTGCCCAGCTTCTAACTATCTCTTATAACTTGAATTAATCCATCCTTATTCAGCTACTTTCTGACTTGTGGCTCTATTACCTCATCTCCACACGGACTATCCTGCTTGCTGTGTCTCCTGGCATCGCCACCCTTCTTCTCAGCGTTCTCTCTACCCCGATAATCCTGCCTAGCTATTGACCACTCTGTTTTTTATTAAACCTATCTGAGTGACACATCTTCACAGTGTACAAAAAGATAATTCTACATTTCCCCTTTTTCATATAAATAAAAAGGAAATGTTTTAGCTCTAATATAGTAAAACTATATCCAATAGGGACAATTATCAGGTAAGAATTACATTCGCAGCGTCCAATTCATTTGCATTTGGCAAATTTGGCAAAAGTACTGTATTATATCTATCCTATCTTGGTGAGTCCAAAGTTTTGTATCTTATTTACTTTCTGTCGTGACTAAGGAAAACTGTATCTATGACTACCTAGTCTTCAACCCCATCAAAGACCTGAAAAGGTTATAATATTACCTGAGTAAACAGGAAGTGCCGAACAAGCTATTTCAAAAACTATGAAACAACTGAGACATCTGGCTACCTGGACAGTCACCCCAGGGTTCCTCTGTAATGTTGGGGCATCCATCTTCCTCCTACAGGCCTAGACTATCTGACAGACTTTTTTTTTTTTTTTAAAGATTTTTATTTATGGGGGCTGGAGAGATGGCTCAGTGGTTAAGAGCATTGCCTGCTCTTCCAAAGGTCCTGAGTTCAATTCCCGGCAACCACATGGTGGCTCACAACCATCTGTAATGGGGTCTGGTGCCCTCTTCTAGCCTGCAGACATACACACAGACAGAATATTGTATGCATAATAAATAAATAAATATTTTAAAAAAAGATTTTTATTTATTATGTATATAGGTTTCTTCCTTCATGTATCCTGCAGTACAGAAGAGGACACCAGATCTTATTACAGATGGTTGTGAGCCACCATGTGGTTGCTGGAAATTGAACTCAGGACCTCTGGAAGAGCAGCCAGTGCTCTATTCCTCTGAGCCATCTCTCCAGCCACCTCTGACAGACTTTTGTAAAGCAGGAATTTTGAAAGACTGTCCTACCTGGTCATGACAAATTCTGCAGTCATTTCCTTTTGTCCTGTTTGCTCAGGTTGGACAGCGTACTGCCAGCAGTTGAGGCAAGGGCAGTTCCTTGCCCAAGTGGCTAGTGTTTATCACAGAGAAAGCAAACTCACTCCATATGGAGGTTCTTCAATCTTTTTTTTTTTTTGATTTTCGAGACAGGGTTTCTCCGTAGCTTTTTTTTGGTTCCTGTCCTGGAACTAGCTCTTCTAGACCAGGCTGGCCTCAAACTTACAGACCTCTGCCTGCCTCTGCCTCCTAAGCGTTGGATTAAAGGTGTGTGCCACCACTGCTGGGAAACCAGTAACACTTTGTAACTAACCTCCCTAAATGATGACAAACATCCATAACCCACTGAAAGACCCAAAGCTGTCCACCCAACCTCTTCGGAATGTGGCGGGTGTCATGTTCTCTAGACTGCTTCCTGTTGTCTGGGGACACTGGCATCTTTAGGGTCCCTGGGTTCAAGTCCTGGGGAAGTTAGCTGTTGTCTAGTCTTGGTGTGATGGAAAAAATGTATTGCTTATCTGAAGTCTGGCTGAAGTATTCTGTGAGGCTGGACCATCTCAGCCAGTAGCCTTGAAACCGTTTTGGATGCAGAACTCTGAGGAAACTTCATATTTGGAGGCTGGGACACCTGGGCCCCACCCATTTTCCTTGGTGTCTGGTCCCCTGCTCTGGAAACACACAGACTCTCAGAGCTGTCATACATATCTGCAATAAGACAAGTATGGGCTGTGCGCTGCACATAAAACAAGTATGGGCTGTGCGCTGCACATAAAACAAGTATGGGCTGTGCGCTGCACATAAAACAAGTATGGGCTGTGTGCTGCACATAAAACAAGTATGGGCTGTGCGCTGCACACAAACCAGCCAAAGTAGATTTGTTAAAAATGTTTGAGCAGGTAGAATATAAGTCACCTGTTCTGTAGTTTCTCTAGATTTGTTTCTTTATATCCATAGTCAGGGTTTTTCAGGGGTCTTCCCTGATCCAACCTGATCTCTATCAATCTTGAATAAATCCACAGCCTTTTATTTCCTGCGGAAACAAAAGCAAAACCTCTTCCCCAGAGCCATACTTTTTTTTTTTTTTTTTTTTGGTTTTTCGAGACAGGGTTTCTCTGTGGTTTTGGAGCCTGTCCTGGAGCTAGCTCTTGTAGACCAGGCTGGTCTTGAACTCACAGAGATCCACCTGCCTCTGCCTCCCAAGTGCTGGGATTAAAGGTGTGCGCCACCACCGCCCGGCTCAGTCTTTCCTCTTTTTGCGTTTTCGAGACAGGGTTTCTTTATGTAGACCTGGTTGTCCTGGAACTCACTCTGTAGACCAGGCTGGCCTAGATGTCACAGAGATCTGCCTGCCTCTGGCTCCAGAGAGCTGGGATTAAAGGCGTGTGTCATAAATGCCCGGCTCTGTAAGACATTCTTAAAATATCTAGGCTGGTTTATTTCAGCAGCCTCTCCTTTCAATCCCATGCCCCTCAGCAGCTTTGCTTATCAGCAATCAAAAAAATTCAGAGTTAATGCAATACTACTCAGGATCCAGATTCCCTGTGTATAGTTCATCTTTACATAGCTTATTTTCATATTACTTACTTTTCTTTGCAAAGATTTTATTATTTTTAAACTAGTTTTTCTATGACTTGCTATACCCATTTTCTTTTCTTTTCCTTTCTTTTATTCTTTTTTTTTTTTTTTTTTTTTTTTTTTGATTTTTCGAGACAGGGTTTCTCCATAGCTTTTGGTTCCTGTCCTGGAACTAGCTCTTGTAGACCAGGCTGGCCTCCAACTCACAGAGATCCGCTTGCCTCTGCCTCCCAAGTGCTGGGATTAAAGGCGTGCGCCACCACCGCCCGGCTTATTTTATTTTCTTTCTTAAGCCTGCACACATTTTTAAACACACCATAACCTGTTTGGCTGTTTTGTTTTCCTTTTTTAGGGGTGAGGTCTGGGGCTGCTTGGCGCATTGGTGGCTCAGGCAGTGGCCAGGAGACACAGCTTTGTACCTCAACCCACACGAGAGGCTGTGGGACTAGGAAACCATACTTAGCTCCATTTTTGTGTCTTTTGGAACCTTTTTTGAGCTTTCTCGTGCCTTTTAAAAAATGTATTTATTTTATGTATACAATGCTCTATTTACATGTGCACCTGGAGGAGAGAGAGCATTGTATCCCACTAGAGACGGTTGTGAGCCACCATGTGGTTGCTGGGAATTGAACTCAGGACCTCTGGAAGAGCAACCAGCACTTAAAACCTGAGCCATCTCTCCCGGCCAAGTTTTCTCATCTCTTATGTGGACATACATGACCCACATTGGGCGCCATTTGAAGTCAGACGTTTTTGTAGGGACCATGGCTTCCCCAATAATGACACAGAGGTTTCTTATTAATTATGAATGTCGATAGCTTAGATCTGTTTCCAACTCATTCTTACAACTTAAATTAGCCCATTTCTGTTAATTTACTGTCTGCCTCATCTCTGAACTGTTCATCCTGCTTACTCTGCATCTCCTGGTGTCTCTGGCTTCTTCTCAGCATTCTCTCTGCCCCCCAAATCCTGCCGAGCTATGGGCCATTCAGCTTTTTATGAAACCAATCCAAGTGGCAATCTTCTCTGTGAACAAAGAGATTACTCTGCAACGTCATCTATGCTCTGTGGCTGTGATAAACTACCACGACCAAGGAAACTCGTAAAAGGAAGGGTTTATTTGGGCTTATGGCTCCAGAGGGCTAAGAGCCTCTCATGCCAGGGCACACGGCAGCAGAGAAGAGGCCGCTGAGAGCTCATGCGTCTAACTACAAGCAGGACACAGAGAGGCGGCCGCTGAGAGCTCACAGGTCTAACTACAAGCAGGATGCAGAGAGGGTAAACTAGAAATGGCTTTAACCTCTCAAAGTTTGGCCCCACCAGATGCACCTCCTCCAGCAAGGCCGTACCTCCTTCGCCTCTCAGGTGGCACCCAAGGCTATGGGACACATATCAGTCAAACCACCATACCAGACGTGGTAGTCCAGCCCCAGCTACATAAAACCATGTCGCAAAAATGGCGGAGAATACTTATAAAAACAGGTTTCTTTCTTTCTTTCTTTCTTTCTTTCTTTCTTTCTTTCTTTCTTTCTTTCTTTCTTTCTATGTATACAATATTCTGTCTGTGTGTATACCTGCTGGCCAGAAGAGAGCACCAGATCTCATTACAGATGATTGTGAGCCACCATGTGGTTGCTGGGAATTGAACTCAGGACCTTTGGAAGAACAGGCAATGCTCTTAACCTCTGAGCCATCTCTCCAGCCCAAAATAGGTTTCTAATGAAAGATTTATACCCAAAATCTATAAGAAAGCTTGCCACCTGATAGCTTATTTTAGTGTGTGTGTGTGTGTGTAGATATACCCATGCCATGGTGTTCCCATGCAGGTCAGAGGACCCTGGAAAGAGTTACTTCTCTCCTTCTATCCCATGGGACCTGAGGTTGGAATTCAGGACCTCATTTGACAGCAGGTGTTTTCACCTAATGAGTCATCTCACACAAACAAATAAAAAAATGCAATTTAAAACATCTTTATAGCCAGGCGGTGGTGGCACATGCCTTTAATCCCAGCACTCGGGAGGCAGAGGCCAGCCTGATATACAAGAGTGAGTTCCAGGACAGCTAGAGTTGTTACACAGAGAAACCCTGTCTCAAAAAAAAAAAAAGTCCTCCCAAAAATTTTTATTAATTAAAGACATATATAAAGAGTTCAATGTCAGGCTGGACAACTTAATAAAACTTGCTTCCAGAAACAAGGTTTTTTTAAAAAAGGACTGGGATGCAGTTCAGTGGTAGCCAGGACCTCACACATTTGCCCAGCGTGTCCTGGCTCACTTCCCTGAGTGTTGGGACTACAGGACATAGGTAATGCAGTGGTTTGGGATGTTCCACGTAGTCCTGGGCATTTGAACACTCGGTCCCAAGTGCTCTTTGAGATGAATCAGCAGTTAGGAGCACATCCTGTTCTTTCAGAAGACCAAACTTTGTTTCCCAACACCCTTGCTCCTTGCTTCCTAGCTCACAATGTCCCATCCAGTGCCTTTTTTTTTTTTTTTTTTTTTTTTTGTTTTTTCGAGACAGGGTTTCTCTGTGGTTTTGGAGCCTGTCCTGGAACTAGCTCTTGTAGACCAGGCTGGTCTCGAACTCACAGAGATCCGCCTGCCTCTGCCTCCCGAGTGCTGGGATTAAAGGCGTGCGCCACCACCGCCCGGCTTTTTTTTTTTTTTTTTTTTTTTTTTTGGATTTTTCGACACAGGGTTTCTCCATAGCTTTGGTTCCTGTCCTGGAACTAGCTCTTGTAGACCAGGCTGGCCTCGAACTCACAGAGATCCGCCTGCCTCTGCCTCCCCAGTGCTGGAATCCAGTGCCTTCTTCCAGCCTCTCCTGGAAGAGAATGCACACACACAAACACACAGATACATACGCATACACAAAAATGAACAAAATAAATGTTTTTTCTCAAAATACTAATGTAGCAAGTCATAGTGATTTATATCTGTAATTTCAACACTTGGAAGACTTAACTTAGGGCAGCCTGAGCTATATAGTTCTGGGCTACCCTTAGCTACAAGGGGAGGCTGGAGGAGGAGTCTTCAGCTATGTATGACTTCTGAGATCAGTCTGAACTACAGGCTGTGCTACCCCAGTATAGGGGCCTGGACAGCAGCTACCTGCATGCCCCAAGACCTGGATTCCATCCCAGCATGACAAACAGAAAACAGAAAGGGGAAAGGAATCCAGGCATGCTGGCGAATGCCCGAAATCCCAGCAATCAGGGAGTGTTAGTGGGAAGATCAGCTGTTCACTTGTTCAAAGTCATTTTTGTCAATGTTGACATTCCAAGACTGGTTTGAGGTATTTGGGACCCTGAAGGAGAGGTGAAGGGAGATAAGAGAACCTTCTGGAAGGCAACACTGCAACTCTGCTGCCCCAGGGTCCTGTAGCACTGGCTTCTGCCCCTTTCCCTGTACGGCCACTGCTTGTTTTCTGAACAAATGTGCAGCCTGTCTTGGAACACAAAACAGTGCATTTCCTGGGAGGTCATTCTCACTAAGAACCCCCAATGGCGTGGACAACAGGCGCCATCCAAGTCCCCGGCCCCCAGCCGCTGGCTAGCTACACATGGGAAGGCCCAGCCCCCTTCCTTCTCATCTCCACTCTGTTTATGTCTCTTGATATGAGGAACTCGGAGCTGAACGGTCAAGAGGCAGAAGCACTTTATTCAGGGTTCTTGTTGTGGGGCAGACACTCGGGTCTGGAACTGAGCTCAGCACAGCATGGCCTGTGGGAACCAACAGCCCATGGCAGCAGCTCAGGGAAATCTGCTTCATCAACCTAGTAGGAGGCAAGCTAAGAGCAGACCAGGGTAGGGGAGGCAGAGGCTGAGGAGTCTGTGCTCCCACAGACTTCAGGCTCATCGCTGAAACTGGGTATCGTGGTGCACACCTTTAATCCCAGGACTTGTGAGGAAGAGGCAGGCGGGTCTCTGTGAGTTTGTGGCCAGCCTGGTCTACAGAGAGTTCCACGACAGTCAGGGCTACATAGGGCTACCTTGCCTCCAAAAAACCAAAACCAAAACAAAATAGATTATAATTGTATGCATGAGTGTGCGTGCATACACACCCCACACACTCACACACATACGCAAGTGTGCAAACACGCACACACACACGTGCCAGTAGGCATGGTTGGAGGTGTCTTCCTGTCACTCTCTGCCTTCCTCCCTGTTGACAGGGTCTCTCTGTGACCTGAGCTCACTGTTTTTCGGCTGGCTTGGCACCCAGCAAGCCCCAGTGAGCCCCTGTCTCTATTACCTCCAGCACCAAGGCTCCAGGTACACACAACAGATGCGTGTTCAGGGATCCAAACATAGGTCCTCATGCTTATACTGTATGTACTCTTACTGAGTCTTTCTCCAGCCCCTAAAACTGGATCTCACAAGGTTGAGCACCTGTGGGATCACCAACAGTCCAGGAGTCTGATGAAGTGTGAACAAGCAGACTCAGTGAGGTACATAGAGCCCACCAGGGGCCAGGCAGCCTTTGCAGCCAGCTCTGTATTGCCTCTCAGACACTCTCAAAACTGTCCCTTCCTTCTGCCTCCCCCACAACACTCTGTCCTCAAGAAAACAAGGCCGGAGGGTAAGGTTCTCTGAAGGTCCCACCAGGAAAGTCCTATATCTGCCAGTGAAGATTCCTCCCCGAGGGGCAAGAAGCCAAAGTGAACCACTAAGCCAAGACAGAGGCAACCGAGACGCATTGCTTGCTCCACTCTGCCCCTGACCCCCGAGGAGGAAGCTGGCACCCCCAGCTCAAGGCCACATTGTCACAGAACTCACGGTGCCTCTCACCCTAAGTCTCATTACCCAGCTCACAGAAAGGCAGCCCTTGGCGGTGGCGCTCAGCCTTCCAGTCTGCACCCCAGGGAGGTGGAAGAGGAATTGAAGGAGGGGCTGTATCTATTCCTCAGCCTTGCACAAGCGACCCCCGCACGGCAGAAGCAAACAGGTCTTTGCCTTCTGGTCATTGCCGGGAGCGAAACAGAGAGGGCGGCTCCGTGCAGAATTTCTGAAATTGGTGTACAGAAGACAAGGAGCCCAGATCTTCGCTCTTCCTGAGTCCAACTGCACAGGAGGAGGACTAGGGACCAGATGGGGGTCGTCCTGCGGCACCTGCCGACAGAGTACAAAGCAGGAACTGCCTCAGAGGCACTTGAGGGCAGACTGGCTCACCAGTGGAGGACCTACAGCTTGGGGCGCAGGATTCACTGTCCCCTAAAACAGAAATGGAGACCTGGAAAAGGGTAGTATCTGAATAAAGAGTTTATCCAAGGACCAGAGGGGAGGTCTGGGAAGGGGGCCAGTAGGTGACAGAGAAGAGACCAAATGTGTTCCAGAGGAAATAAACTCTTGCTGGAGGAGCCTTGGATTCATGGCCAGGTGATCTGCAGGTAAGAGGTGCAGGAAATGGCGCATGGGTAGGAGACGTGGCCCTCAGTAGTAAGTAGGAGGAGGAGTAGTCTGGGGACCGTGGAAATCGTGAGGAGGGACATCTCCACGAAAGCCCGAGAAAGCGAGTACCCGTCCTGAAAGCCACAGCCACACGGAGAACTCTCTAGAAAGCAACATGACCCTCAGTGTTACAGGATGTGGAGAAGCCAGAGAAGTGAAGCCCAAAAGCACCCTTGGGAGTTTATGACCCCAAGGTCACTGGGCAAGAGGGGAGTGCCCCGGCAGACGTGAGCTGAGGCCGTAAAAGGTGGTTCAAGAGCTCACAGGGGTGTGCAACGGGGTGGGAGAGAATTTGCAGGGCTGAGTCTAGGGGGTGAAAGATGAACCTGGGGCTCAGAACATTTGACTCCTTAGTAAAGGAGGAACGGGAAGGGTGAGCGGACTCAGGTCTGGGTCAGGTCAACGGATTGCCAAATGAGCGGTGCTGGAGGGGGCTTGATGGACAGGACGAGTCGCTGAGGGCCACAGGGGATGTAACCTGGCACGGGATTAAGAGCCACTCTTAGGGATCCCCTTGTCTAAAACCTGCAAAGCAGTTCTTATACCTTGACCTTCCCTAGCGCCCCCCCCCCCCCCCCCCCGCCTGCGATACAGCTGCAAGAGTTTCACTCAGGAGCCAGATGGGACTTAAGTAAGGGACTTAATCTTCCGGAAAATCTGGACTGCAACCTGAATGCAATGGTGCGACCCCAGGACAGCAGATATAGCAAGAGAAAGGATCGCGCTGAGTCACACCCTATTTCTTTCCTTAGCGAGCTCAGACCCTCACTGGCCAGGTCAGGATTCACTCGCGGAAGGTCCTGAAGTCCAGGGTGTGCAAGATTGGATCTTCAGGGTCGCGGTATACCAAGCGAGGGTCCTCGGAAGGGACCCGTGGGGTCGGAGTCCGGGTCAGGACCTGCGCAAGGCTCTGTGTGCCAGAGGGGAGGGGAAACGGGTGCGCTCGGTGCACATCCGCAGAGCGAACGCCGCACGGGAGAGACCGTCGGGGTTACACCAGGAGGGTTGAGGGCTCGCAACAGGTCCGCTGCGCTAAGGCGCAGGGCGCGGACCCTCGGCTCTCCCAGTCCCCTGCCGGCCGCCCCCGCCTCCACCCCCTCCCCCTTCGCCGCCGCCCAACGTCGCCGCCGGAAAGTTTGCTAGCGGCTGGCGCGGAGCCGGCGCCGACCCCGATCGCAGCGCAGCGGAGACGAGTGGCCGCCAGCTCCCAGACCTGAGCGAGCTCGAGGACCGCGAGACGCCCAGTCCTAGCCCGAGCGACAGAGCACAGTAAGCACTAGGGTCGGACCCCTTGGGGACGGCCCCAGGCGGTCTGTGGGGCGCTGGATCACGGGCGTGACCAGGCGCGCAGAGGAGGATGGTGAGGAGCCGGCCCGCGGGCCTGGATGTGGGGGGCCAGCTGTCCCTGGGGTCTTAGGTGTCGCGGTTCTCGCCCCCGTCGAACACCTCAGTTTCCAGCCCGGGGATAGGTCCTACTGTCTGGACGGTCACCTGATCCCTAACCGTCTGTCAGGTTGGAGGTCTCAACCTCTGCTTTCTGTCCTCTGAGCGCGCAATCCGGGAGCGGCGAGAGGGTGGGCGCAGGCGTGGGTCCTGCTGTCCCACTGAGCGCCTAATGCACTCCGGGCCCCCGCCCCTCCCCCAATGGCTCTCTCATTCCCTCCGCTCGATCCGCTTTTCCCTCTTATGTGTCCCTGATGCCTAGGACTCCCGAGCAGTGACCCAGTCTTGCTGGGATAAGGTGCGGTGCGTTTTTCTTTCGCGGCTCACAATCGTTCACTTTGACTGCTTTTTCTGCTCCTGCCTCCCCAGCGACCACCTTCCCACTTCAGACCCGTGAAGTTCACATCTTGGCTCTGGCACCCTCCGAGGATCGACCAGAAATACTTTGCTGTCCTTCTGTCTTGGAGACATGGGAGGGGGAGTCAGAGCTCACCCTGGCGGGTATCTCAGGGCCTGCCCGCCCCCTTTCGGGGGAAGGACTCAGGAATTGGGTTTTGTCAACAGCCTGTGGACCCTGATCCTGTCCCTGCCCTAGATCTATGACCTGGGCTAGTTTTTCTGTTTTGACCAAAACCCTCTTCCAGATGTTAACTTTACGGATTTCTCAAAGACTTTGCTACCTTTCCGATTTTGGCTCCTAGGGAACCAAGAGCCTCCCCAGTGATACCTCCCTTGGCCGCTGGGCCATCGGTCTTACCCTCAGCCACCTGCAGAGAAAATCGGTGGCTCGCTGGCCACACTGCAAACACCCAGGCGTCCTTTGTCCTGTTGGAGCCGGCTGGGTGCAGTGGTGGCATGGGCCAGTGCCAGTCCAGGTAGCTGGCGTGCATAAGCAAGCGCACACAGTAAAGACAAGACAGGCTGACGTCTTAGGAATTAATTGGGTCTTGCATCTTCTGTATTTCCCCGACAGTTGGGCCTCATGAAGTCTGAGACCTGAGAGGGATTTCAGCTGCCTCGTCCAAGAGGAGGAAAATAGGGTCCCTGGTCCATTGTCCCTTCTCCCCATCTGTTCCTTGCCAGGGAGAGTAATAAGTTGGAAAAAGACCTGCAGCTCCGGCCACAGGAGCAAAGGTGCTGCGTCCACACCTGGCTACCTGGTACCCCGGGGCTAGGACTGTGCTCTCATTGGGTGAATATTTATTAGCGCTGATGGACTCTGTCTGGGTCAGGATTTACCCCCCACCGTGGGGACAGGAGGCCGGCTGCACAGGGTAGGCTGAGCAGTTCTGTGCTACAGATGACAAAGCCCTGGACCATCCAGTGGTCATTCTCCTTCAGTGACAGGAAAAGCATTCCCTGTTGGTCCTGAACTTCACATTTGCCCCCTTCCCTGGCTTCATCATGAGGCCCGGATGTTCTCTGCAGAGATCCCAGCATCTCAGCCTTGTGGGAATGAAAATCTGTCTCCACCTCATGATGTTCCCTAGCTCACCGTCCAGCAAACTGCCTAGAAACTCCTTTGTTGTTCCCCTACCACCCACAGAAATCCCGACGGATGGTTCCTGGACCCATTTTAGCTCACCCTCCATGGTCTGTGGGGGAGGAAATCTTCAAGCATTCTCAGTCTTATTTCTGGATTTTAGAAGATAGGATCTCGCTATGTAGCTCTGACTGTCCTGGAACTCACTCTGTAGAGCAGGCTGGCCTCGAACTCAGAGATCTGTCTGCATCTGCTCCTGAGTGCTGGGACTGCAGGCTGCTGGGACCACCCAGCTGTTGAACACTCATGCTTTCAACAGGGCTATGGAGGGAGACCTGGGCTCTAAGGACGATTTGCTGCTAGTGGACTGATGTCCACCCTTGCAGGGCCTTGGGCCAGTATTCTTTCTCCCCGTGCCCCTTACCTGTATCCCCACTATCTGTCTACTCATGCTGGTCATTCCTTGTTATTCAACCCTGAAGCCTTCCCATTTCTACCCTTCCTTTATTTCAGGGCCACTGGGGGACCCCAGCAGCTCTAGGGTGGGGACCAGACATAGTGGGTAAAGGCCCAGTTTCTGACTTCTCCATACCGAGCCCACTAGTGACCTGGGCAGCAGATGGGGCAATTTGATCCAAATCAGGAGATTAAGGCTACTTGGTGACCAGGAGGTAGGGACACCTAAACTTCTCCTTTTCAGCCTGTTTGCTGTTTTGTTCTCTGCAGGAACCCTATACTCTGTGGGTATTTATTTTGCTCTAAGGGTCAGGTACCAGAGACTTAAAACTCCCAGATGTTGCCTCCTGCTAGACTCTACTGACCAAGAGTGAGGCTCAGGAGTCCCACAGTAGGCTATGAGCCAGGTGTGACTGAAGGGGGTCAGAAGTACAGGAGTGGCCGGGTGGTGGTGGCGGCACACACCTTTAATCCCAGCACTTGGGAGGCAGAGGCAGGCAGAACTCTGTGAGTTCAAGGCCAGCCTGGTCTATCAGAGCTAGTTTCAGGACAGGAACCAAAGCTACAAAGAAACCCTGTCTCGGAGAAGGAGGAGGAGGAGGAGGAGGAGGAGGAGGAGGAGGAGGAGGAGGAGGAGGAGGAGAAGTACAGGAGGGCAGGGCAGAAGTGAAGGGAACCCTATCAAGCTGTTGCCTCTAGAGCTCAACTGGGCTTACTATAGCAGGCTAAAATCCAGGGGGTCCCATTTTCTGGCACCTGGGATTCCTGCAAATTCCTCTACCTTAGCCATATCCATGTTCTTCTCTTCTCCCCTTCATCCTCCCACTCTTCCTCACCTCTGTGGGAGGGGCAGGTCTTGCTATATAGTCCCAGCTGGCCAAGAACTCACTATATAGACCAGGCTGCTCTTGAACTTTGGGTGATCCTCCTGCTTCTGCCTCCTAAATGCTAGGACTCCAGGTCTGTGCCACCATGCCTGGCTCTGTGTTGTATAACCTGTCTGTGGGTTTACAGGAGAGAGGCCTGCCTCGGCCCTGGGAAGTTCATAGTGTGACCTCTTACAGGCCCTAAGTAGCTCTTCTCTCTCCCTCCATGAAAATGCATCGGAGCCAGGAAGAGTTCTGAAGCAGTGTGGGACTGGTGTGTGTGTAGTTGCTACTGCTCAGGGCCTGTCACTGGTGTTCCCAGGACCCACAGGCAGCGTCAAGCAGAGGTGTCCCCCATCTGGGCCCTGGCAGTACCAGTACTAATCTTAAAGGAATGTGCCACTAGTTTGTGACCAAGAGGCCCAGTCTGAGAGCCTTGTACAAGGTCCACAACATTATATGGACACACTGGTCCTGGGAAAAGGGACATACGGGTGTAGGAGACCATATGAACACATGCCCCAACACAGTCTGGCCCCTGGCAGGCCAGGAACGGCTCCGACACAAGGGACAAGTGTTGATGGGCCTGGGCATGCTACCCTCACCCTCTTTATCTTGGGTTAGATTGCTGACCAGTCAACTTTCCAAGGGTTAAGCATAGGTGGGGAGGTCTGGGCCTAACCAGGGCAACAGAACGGAGGGAGGAGGTAGCCGGTGCCAGTCTGAGAGATCTGGGTGGTCAGATAGGAAGGCTGACTCCTGTCAGCCCCAGGTAGCAGGAAAACAGCTGCCCATAGTCACTTGTCTCTGAATTGGCACTGGGAGCTACTCACACGTCCCCTCTACAAGCCTCAGCCATCAGGAGGCCTTAGGCTCAGAGGCTTGTTCTTAGGGGACACGATACTCTATAGACTTTCTCCAGACTCTCTATTCTTGTTCTCTGCAGCCTGAGGAGGGGTGTACACACCCCAAGGACCCAGACGTGTAACCCCTGGCAGATGTGGGGAGTGGCTACCCAAGGGCATGCCTTGCACCCCGCTCCACAGTCCCCGCCTGCTGCTCCTGCTGCTGTCGTGTCTGGTGAGCGCTGTGCACCCCGCACCCCGCGCGGAGGGCTGCCTGCTCTGCACAGAAGTGCTGATGGCTCCCTGTTCCGTCTGTCTTCCTGGTTGCTGGCCCACCGGTCTTCCAGCCGAAAGCACCCTCTGCCCAGGTGATGGACTTCTTGTTCGAGAGGTGGAAACTTTATGGTGATCAGTGCCACCACAATCTGAGCCTGCTGCCCCCACCTACGGGTGAGTCCCGCCTGCAGACTCCTGGGTCCTGTTCCCTGCCTCAGTGTGCAGTGCAGGAGACCTTCTTATGGGAGTGTGACAGAAACACTCAATGGCCTTTTCATGCCCAGCCACCTGCCCCCAGATACAGGCCAGGTGACTGACCTCCAGAGGCAAGAGGCTTCCCCACGGCTGCACGGTCAGGAGACAGTAGAATGGCAGAAATGGCTCGTGGCTGGCTTGTTCTGCTGTCCTCCCTGCTGCAGGACGCCCCCTCCTCAGCCATCAGATCCTCTGCTTTCACTGCTCACAGTGGGCAGACAGTGGATAGGGTCACGGGTGGGTGCCGAGAGAGACTGGGTCTATACCACTGTCCGGTTGAGGGAGATGACCAGTGCCCGGAAGAGAGGGAGGAGGATGTAGGAGCTGCAGCTGGGACTCGGCCTGGGCCTGGAAAGGATGCCAACCAAACTGGAGATCAACATCTGGGAAGAAATGTATCACAAGGAGGGGGGCAGTGAGGTGTGGGACTCACACAGTGAAAACGGGGAAATGAATCATGCAAGCTGTCCTACGACCCTATAAGCTTATGTGCACACGTGTGTGCTTCTGTGTGCATGTGCCTGTATATAACACACATGTACATATGCACACACATAAATAAATGAAAAAAATTTAATACTAGTTTTGGGAAAAGGCACAGTTTGGGGCACATTTGAGATGGGAGAATTTTGTTTTTTATGGCTTTTCGAGTCAGGGTTTCATATTAACGGTCCTGGCTGTCCTGGAACTAGCTCTTGTAGACCAGGCTGTCCTGAACTAGCTCTTGTAGACCAGGCTGTCCTGAACTAGCTCTGTAGACCAGGCTGGCCTCAAGCTCACAGGGATCCACCTGCCTCCCAAGTACTGGGATTAAAGGCGTGCGCCACCACCGCCTGACTGAGATGGGAGATCTTGAAGGAAAGGGACTTTGGCAAACTCAAGCGTTGCCTGGGCTGGAGGGGGAGGTGGGTATGAAGTTCAGGAGGCAAAATAACTGGCCAGGGGCTGGGCCTTGTGTCCCACGTCAGGGAGGCAGCCTCTTGGGATGCAGGCTCAATGAAGTGATGGTGATTCTCGGGGGCTGGCCGTGGGGCTTCTGGTCCTGATGGGAGCCCCTCCTCCACCCTCCTTCATCCTCACAGAGCTGGTTTGTAATAGAACCTTCGACAAGTACTCCTGCTGGCCTGACACCCCGCCCAATACCACAGCTAACATCTCCTGCCCCTGGTACCTACCTTGGTACCACAAAGGTAACTTTGGAGGCCCTGGGAAGCCTAGGGGGCGGAGCATGGGGGTGGGCTGACCCGAGCCTTGCACTCAATCCCAGTGCAGCATCGTCTGGTGTTCAAGAGGTGCGGGCCTGACGGGCAGTGGGTGCGAGGGCCGCGGGGGCAGCCATGGCGCAACGCCTCCCAGTGCCAGATGGACAACGAAGAGATCGAGGTCCAGGTCAGCTGTGGAGGGTTTGGGGTGATACCCCAGTGGGGCTGAGTGGAGCCGGGGGGTGGGGGGAATGAGGTGCTGCCCGGCCCCGCTCAGCCTCTGGTTTGCAGAAGGAAGTGGCCAAGATGTATAGCAGCTACCAGGTGATGTACACTGTGGGCTACAGTCTGTCCCTGGCGGCCCTGCTCCTTGCCCTGGTCATCCTGCTGGGCCTCAGGTATATTGCTGATCACTCAGCTCACGCCCGCTGTGGTGAAGGGGGGCAGAGGGACAGGACAGGGGTGGTGCTGACTTGCTATCGTACAGGAAGATGCACTGCACCCGGAACTATATCCACGGGAACCTGTTTGCGTCCTTTGTGCTCAAGGCCGGCTCTGTGCTGGTCATCGACAGGCTGCTCAAGACACGCTACAGTCAGAAGATTGGAGATGACCTTAGCGTGAGCGTCTGGCTCAGCGATGGGGTGAGCCATGTCTCTGAGCGGTCGCCAGCCTGTGTGGGGTGGCAGGGTGGCGTGGGCCCCAATCGTGTCTCCCCTTGCGCAGGCGGTGGCTGGCTGTCGAGTGGCCACAGTGATCACGCAGTACAGCATCATCGCCAACTATTGCTGGCTGCTGGTGGAGGGTGTGTACCTGTACAGCCTGCTGAGCCTTGCCACCTTCCAAGAGAAGAGCTTCTTTTCCCTCTACCTGGGCATTGGCTGGGGTGAGTAGGCTTGTGGGGAGAAGGGGAAGCAAGCTAACTGGGGGGCCCTGGAACCACAGCTGCTGTTCCCATAGGAGCGCCCCTGCTGTTTGTCATCCCCTGGGTGGTGGTCAAGTGTCTGTTTGAGAATGTCCAGTGAGTATGAGTTCATAGGATGGGCTGGGGCAGCTGGGGCCGGTGGCGCTGGGCTTTGTAAAGTGACCCCGGGGGGTAGGGAGATGGGGTGAGGGTCACACTTTGGCAAGAAATGTAAATCCAGAGTCTGGAGTTGGGGTTCATTAAAGATGCTCTCTTTTCCTTTCTGGGAGCACTCAGTAGATCCCAGCAGATAGGGGTAGGTGCTGGGGAGTTGCATGTATCCCCAAGATGTAAGCAACTGGCCCTTGCAGGTGCTGGACCAGCAATGACAACATGGGCTTCTGGTGGATCTTGCGTATCCCTGTCTTCCTGGCCATATTGGTGAGGAAACAAGTTACTTTGTTGCGCTCAGCGAGGAAAGGCTCACTGGTTGACTCCCCTTCTCAGGCTAGGAGGAGACCACATTCTACCTAAGAGGAGACAAGTTACTTTGTTGCACTCAGCAGGAAAAGGGTTACTGGCTTGACTCTCCCTTCTCAGACTAGGAGAAGGGTAATCCCAGCACTGATCCAGGAGGCTGTATAGCCTGGGCTGTGGGTCAGGCTGCCCGTTCTTGGCTGATTGCCTGCCAGCCCCGGAACCCTATGTCTAGGGTTCACTTGGCAACAACCTCGCCTGCAGGGGGACACATGAGCACCATGCCAGACACAGGAAGTTTTCAGGCGGCCCCTAACCTTGGTCTCCCTCACACAGATCAATTTCTTCATCTTTGTCCGCATCATTCACCTTCTTGTGGCCAAGCTGCGTGCCCGGCAAATGTACTATGCTGACTACAAGTTCCGGTGGGCATGGGCAAAAGCCGGGGCCCAGGCCAAAGAGGGTTGGGGTTGGGGACCGGTGCCTTTGTGGGGAGAGCCCAGGAGCCCCGGCAGGTGAGGACGCTCAAGCTCTGCCCCTGCAGGCTAGCCAGGTCCACGCTGACCCTCATCCCTCTGCTGGGGGTCCATGAGGTGGTCTTTGCCTTTGTGACTGACGAGCACGCCCAGGGCGCCCTCCGCTCCACCAAGCTCTTTTTCGACCTCTTCTTCAGTTCCTTCCAGGTGAGTCCCCACCATATCCCCCATGCCTCGGGCCCAGAGTGTTGCCCCTGACCTCCCTCTTTCTCCAGGGCCTGCTGGTAGCTGTCCTCTACTGTTTCCTCAACAAGGAGGTAGGTGAGACTGACCCCAGGATTGGAGCCGGGCGAGAGGCCTGCCATGCCCTAGTATGACCATAGCTTCCTCCCCATTGTTATGGTTGCGTGTGTTGGATGTCAGGTTCCCCCAGGTCCTCAAGGAGTTCAGTGTGTAGGTGATTCCTGCCTTCCCTGCTGACAAACTGCCCTGCTGTACCCATTGTGGAGTCTGCTGTATTTTAGGTCTGCTTAGACCGAGGCTGAGCACCTCAGAGTGACCCAGGCAGGATCCTAGCAAGTTGGAATGGCAGAGTGGTCCTACCCATGGTTCTCCTAGGTGCAGGCAGAGCTACTGCGGCGTTGGAGGCGATGGCGAGAAGGCAAAGCCCTTAAAGAGGAACAGATGGCTAGCTGCCGTGGCAACCACACGGCCCCAGCAGGGTCTAGTCACGGTGAACCCGGTGAGAAACTTAAGTTCATGACTGCAGGCAGCCGCAACGGGACTGAACCCTCTGTGGAGATCTCCTTCGCTAGCAGTCTCTCAGGGCTGACTGACAGCCCCACCTGAAGCCCCACGGGAGCCCAGCCAGGCTGGATTCAGTAAGGGCCTTACAGGACAACTCAGAACCAGACGCCTGGCCAAGGCTGGAGAGACAACGCAGCCAGACAGCAGCTTGCGCTGTCCACACTCCCTCAACCTGTCCTGACCCTGGCACAGACCACACTGATGGAGTGGGGGTGAATATGATGGAGGAGTTATTGCTATGAACTGTGGTGTTCCCGTGTGCTGGCATGTCCCATGTGCCCAATGTATGTCCTTCAATAAAGGGGTCAAGTAGTAGCTGCTCTGCATATCCTGGACAGCGGGGCTTGAAGCACCCAGGGAGTGCTGGAATCTGGGAGGCTGGGGCCGTTGTGCATGGGAACAGGCCAGGCAGAGAGGGCTAAGCTAACGCAGTCCAGGAAACAGTTGTCACCACAGTGGTGCTTTGGGGTGGGAGCTGCTTCCTCCAGGAGCACTCTGAGTCTAAGTTGTCCCTTGAGGAAGTGTTTGTGATAAAGGCTCTTGACTCAGCCATGCGAGCAAGCCAGAGCTTGTTGGGCAGAATGGGACCCGTGAAGGACTGAGGTCCACCTCTAGGGTTATCCCTTGGGTCTGTGCTCTGATGCCTAGCGGAGTGTGAAGGCAGGGTGCAGAAGGAGTCAGCCAGGTACCTCTGCTCAAGTTGCTGGAGGTAGAAAATGCAGGACCCTAGGGGAGGGGTGTACACAGCCATCGGGCCACGTGGGCTGTAGCTGCTCAGGCAGAGCCAGGCTAATTGAAACAAATGAAGGGGCAGGAGGCCTCTCAGGAAAGGTAAATAGAATGACTCACCTGCCAGGCCAAGCACTGGGGCCTGAAGGGGCCCTGGGAGCAGCTGGGAAGGAAGGAGGCTGACTTGGGAGCACTGGTGCACCTCTGGCCCAGGTGGGTGCTTGAATTACTAGGACTAACTGGTGGGAGACAAAGAGCTGGAAGCCAGCGATGCACGCTGCACCTGCTAGAGACCGGGAGTTTCTGACCTTGCATCTCATCCCAGATCTCCAGGCTCCGGGCCCAGATCCTGAGCTCTAGCTGCCTGGGTGCCTGCTGTGGGCACCAAGCCACTCCACACCAGCACATGAGTGTGTACACTCTCCTTCACGCCAGCTGAGCTCAGGGTTGGTGACTGCCTTGGGGGATGCAGCTCGCTGAGGGCCTCCTGACAGCCCTCCCCATCCTGAGTCCTGAGTCCCTCTGTCCTTGTCCTCCTTCACCCCTGTCCCCATTTCTGTCCCCGAGGGAACTGGAGCAGGCTGGTGCAGGTAGGGGAAGAGGTGGGAGCCAGGCAGGTTCACCTAGCCAATGAGCGTGAACCATGGCCAGACAGCTCAAACCAGGACCATTTTTGCTTCTGGGGACCCCATCCCTTCTCCATGGTTCTCTCCTCACCCTCAGTCCAGCATGTTAGTCTTCCTCCCCCGTAGGAACGTTGGGTGCTGTCCAGCAGAGGGTGTGAGTGTGCCCAGGTATGCCCAGGTGCCTCAGAGGGATGCAGCTATGTGAACATGGAAGAAAAGAAATGCAGTCCTAAGGCTGGCATATAAATGCTCGATGTTCCAGAGAAATGTGTGTGATGGAGTTGCGTCTGTTGTTAGAAGGCAGGATGTTAAAGAATTCAAGGCCTGGGGCTACATAACAAGTTCAAGACCAGCCTGGGCTACATGAGACTTTCAAACAAAAAATAAATAAACAAAAAACCTGAAGGTGCTTGATGTGGGATCCCCTCTGTACGCTGTGAGTACCAATGGTTAGAAAAGAAACAGGCTTGACCTGATAGGGTAGAACTTAGGTAGGCGGGGAAAACTAAGCTGAATGCTGGGAGAAAGAAGGGCAGAGTCAGCGAGAAGCCATGTAGCCCTGCTGGAGACAGATGCTGGGAACTTTACCCGGTAAGCCATAGCCATGTGGCGATACACAGATTACTAGAAATGGGTTAAGATTTAAGAGTTAGCCCATAAGAAGCTAGAGCTAATGGGCCAAGCAGTATTTTATTTTATTTTATTTTTGGTTTTTCGAGACAGGGTTTCTCTGTGGTTTTGGAGCCTGTCCTGGAACTAACTCTTATAGACCAGGCTGGCAAGCAGTATTTTAAATAATACAGTTCTGTGTGATTATTTTGGGTCTGAGCTGCTGCGCAGCTGGGAAACAAACAAGCAGCCTCCCTCAACAATCAGTGCGCCAACATGATGGACAAAATCCACATAAAACCTGAGGGGGCTTGGAAATGAATTCTAGACACTAAAAAACAAAGTTTGGCCATATTTTCCCCCCGATGGACTCTGCTTGCTGGTAGTGTGCTGCAGTTCCTTTAACGGAGGCCTTATTGATTCAGCAATAGCAGGGGGAAAAAGCCACATGGTTTTAAAAGTGGTGGCTACCTGCTTGACCAACACAAATGGCTCTGACTCTATCTGGAGGTCTGGCTATAAAGCATTTAAATGGGGGTTGTGAACAGATTGCTACAACATGCTTAATGGCAACATAGACTGGCTGTGTGCCTAAAAATGGGCTGTGAGCATGGCTCTCAGAGGCAGTGAGCATGGCTCTCAGAGGCAGCCAACAGTTGCACCATGCTGGGCTGGGCAAGGCAAGCAGGCAGTGCCATTTCCCCTAGCAATGACGTCACTTAAGTTCATAAAAAGGACTTAGCATTTTAAAAAGCACTTTTGGTCAAAAAAATAATTGTAAATATACAATAAAGACAAATTCACATTGAAAAGACCTCTAAATAGGTCACAGTGTTGGATAAATGTACATAGGCTTGGGAGAGAGAAGAAAAAGATTATAGCTATAAAAAGAAGCAAAAGGTTTGTTGTTTTTTTTTTTTTTTTTTGGTTTTTTTTTTTTTTGGTTTTTCGAGACAGGGTTTCTCTGTAGCTTTGGAGCCTGTCCTGGAACTAGCTCTTGTAGACCAGGCTGGTCTCGAACTCACAGAGATCCGCCTGCCTCTGCCTCCGGAGTGCTGGGATTAAAGGCGTGCGCCACCACCGCCCGGCTGTTTTTTTTTTTTTTTAAAAGGTAAAGTCGTTAAAGAGACAGAGTACAGACAGCCATAGATTAGAAGGAATAAAGAAAAATAAACCACATAAAGATGGAAATTCACAGAGAGTCTGGATTATGTATATTATTGTGTTTTCTTTGAATTTTTTGACTGTGAAAGAGCTAAGTACAGAGAGACATTTCATTGTATGGGCTTCTAAGATAAACCAATATGTATATTATAAAGATATCTTGACTTCAGAATTTGGGTCTAAGGATATATTGCTTTGGAAAAGAGGTTCTGCTTTTGTTTCCACAGAGGATGAGAACCTGTGGATTCATTCCAGACTAGTGTGGTTTGACTCACCAAGACCCCCTGAAAGGTCGCCAATGAACACCCCAAAAGAAAAATACTTTGCCCAACAAACAGCAGGAAGTAGTTTGAAGAGAACTATGCCCATATTCCCAAAAATTTTTAAGTATTTATTTATTATGTATACAGTGTTCTGTCTACATGTATGCCTGCTGGTCAGGAGAGGGTGCCAAATCTCACTACAGATGGTTGTGAGTCACCATGTGGTTACTGGAAATTGAGCTCAGGTCCTTTGGAAGAAGCAGCACTCTTAACCACTGAGCAATCTCTCCAGTCCCCAAATATTGTTTATAAATGTTTGCTTACATTTAAAGGGGGATATGCTATAGAGATTTGAATTGGCATGGATCTTGGTTTACTGATACAAATTTAAGGTCAATTTTGTTTTTTTTTTAATATTTATTTATTTATTTGTTATGTATACAATAGTCTATCTGTGTGTATGCCTGCAGGCCAGAAGATGGCACCAGATCTCATTACAGATGGTTGTGAGCCACCATGTGGTTTCTGGGAATTGAACTCAGGACCTTTGAAAGAGCAGGTAATGCTCTTAACCACTGAGCCATCTCTCTAGCCCCTTAAGGTCAATTTTGTTATACTGTGTATATGTATATTTCTGCTCTTAATTAAGGTACTGTGTTTGTGCAGCTCATTTAAAAATTTAATGTATGAGGCTGAGAGAATGCTCAGAAGTTAAGAGCACTGACTTTTCTTCCAGAGGCCCTGAGTTCAAATCCCAGCAACCACATGGTGGCTCACAACCATCTGTAATAAGATCTGGTGCCCTCTTCTGACCTGCAGGGGTATATGCAGGCAGATGCTGTATACATAATTAATAAATAAATCTTTAAAAAATTAATGTATAATTAAGAAATATAGGTTAATAGATAGTCATCTATAATAGTCAAGTTTGTAGTCATGTTAGATTTACTAGATGTACAGAGATGTATTTCAGATGGGTAGGCATTCTTCAAACTTTTCAAAGACTACAGAATATGACGTTTAAAATACTTTAAGAATTTAGGACTTGTTGGGCAGTGGTGGTGCACGCCTTTAATCCCAGCACTCGGGAGGCAGAGACAGGTGGATGGCTGTGAGTTTGAGGCCAGCCTGGTCTACAAGAGCTAGTTCCAGGACAGGAACCAAAAAGCTACAGAGAAACCCTGTCTCGAAAAAAAAAAAAAAAAAAACAAAAGAATTTAGGACTTTTCATGACAGTGAGACATACCTCTCCTGGCAGCACCAATTACTTCAAGAGGATGATGGGCATTGAAGAAGCTCCTTATGGAATTGGTTAGCCATTTGGTCAAGAAACTGCTCTTGCCTGGACTGCTTGATGAACCAGACATGCAGGACCCACAGAGAAATGGCTGCTGAACTTGCCTAAAGGTGAGACCATCCTTCGGGGTTCCTGCTTCATGAAAGTCTGCAAGACATTCTGTGGGACACAGAAGAAAGTGACTGAGCTGTCTTCAAAATTTCCTGCTTCGTGGAAAAGTCTTCCGGATACTATGGGCCTGTGGGCTGAAGATGGATGTTTCAATGATACAGAACTTTGGGTGACTGTCCAGGCAGTGGGAAATCTGTCAATTCTAGAGTTTTGGAAATTGCTTACAATGCACTTCCTGTTTACTTAGGTAATATTATATCTTTCTGGAGTCTTTGATGGAGTTGAAGAATTGATAGTTATAGTTTTCCTTAGATATAATAAAATATAAAGTAGATATAAATATTATAACTGTAATTCTTGCTTGATACCTGTCTTGTTATATGTAATTTTACTATGTTAAAGTTAAAACCTTCCTTTTTATTTAAACAGAAAAAGGGAGGTGAAGTGGGATTCCCCTCTGTATGCTGTGAATGCCATTGGTTAATAAAGAAACCGCCTTGGCCTGATAGGGTAGAACTTTGTTAGGCATGGAAAACTAAACTGAATGTTCAGAGAAAGAAGGGCGGAGTCAGAGAGAAGCCATGTAGCCCCGCCAGAGACAGATGCTGGGAACTTTCCCTGGTAAACTACAGCTACATGGCCATACATAGATTACTAGAAATAGGTTAAATTAAGATGTAAGTGTTAGCCAATAAGAAGCTAGAGCTAATGGGCTAAGTAGTGTTTTAAATAATACAGTTTCTGTGTGATTATTTTGTGTCTGAGCTGCCGGGCAGCCGGGAAACAAACAAGTGGCTTCCCTTCAGCAGGTGCTGGCTGTAGGCCACAGCGCACACCTTAAATCCCAACATTTAGGAGGGCAGAGGCAGGCCGACTTCTGTGATTTAGAGGCAAGCTTGGTCTGCATGGTGAGTTCTAGGACAGCCAGGGCTATGTAGAAAGACCCTGTCTCAAACACACAAACAACAAAGCCCTAAAGGGTAGAGGATATAGGTGTGTGAATCTGTGGTTAATTCCACAAGTAAGGCAGAATGCATGCTGGATAAGTGGAATCCCAGTGCTGGGAAACCAGCCAGCCAGTCTAGCCTAACTGACAAGTGCTTCCGGCCAATAAAAGACTTGTCTCAAAGGAGGCAGGCTGCCTTAGGCGTTTCCCAAGCTTCCACTCCTGCACATACACATGCGCTTGCACATACACGAACATGAACATTCATGTATACACATATAGACACAAAAAAAATAAAAAGAGAAAGAAAATGAGGCAGATGGCAAAAGAAGGCAATTACCAATTCCAAGGGGGAAAATACAAAAAACAATTTACCATGTGTTTGGCTTTTGAATACAAACAGAAACATCAGAATGTAACCATTCAATCTTGATGTAGCCAAAACTGTAGCAAAAACAGAACCATCTAGGAGGGCTGGGGTGGTGACCCGGTTGTAGAGAGTACCTGCCTAGCATGATCCTCAGCATAAACCAGATGCAGGGACACACGCCTACAACCCCTGCATTCACAAAGCTGGATGGAAGAAGGATTGGAAATTCAAGGTTACCTCAGCTACATAGCAAGGGTGAGGCCACCTTGAGATCCTGTCTCAAGAAGACAAAGACAGAAGAAAAACCACTGTTGGGGTTGGAGAGATGGCTTTGTGGTGAAGAGCACTTTCTGTTCTTGCAGAGGACTGGAATTCAGATCCCAGCACTCATACCAAGCAGCTCACAATTGACTATAGCTACCAGTCGAGGGGATCCAACAGTTTCCCTGGTCTCTACGGACACTCACACGCACACACACACACACACGCACACAGCTTGTGTTATAGTATAGATGGATCTTCATGACTCTGAGGCCAGACGGTCTACATAGGAATTCTAGAATAGCCGGAGCTACCCAGTGAGATTGTTTTGTTGTGGGAATTCATTCAGCCGATAGCTTTTGGGGTACCGGCCTTTAGGGCGTGGTCTGAGGTGCTATGTGTGGGCTGATAAGCTGAGAGAAGCCTTCTTGGGAGCTCTGTGGTTGGTCACCTCTCCCCAGGGCAGAGCAGCAGGACAGCGGGTTGCAGCTGGTCTGTTATTCCGTGAGTCTGTTTCCCTCTGAACCCCATTTCCTTTAAATCCCCATAATAGACAGTTTGTACCTCTCACTTTACTGTCAAAAAAAAAAAAAAAGATGTCTAAAAAGGGGGGAGGGTGTTTTGTTTTTCAAGACAGGGTTTCTCTGTAGTTTTTGGAGCCTGTCCTGGAACTCGCTCTGTAGACCAGGCTGGCCTCCTGAGTGCTGGGATTAAAGGTGTGCGCCACCACCACCTGGCTTTACATTAGGGGTGCAGCAGGAAGTGGACAATAATAAATGGAACCCCAAGCATGGCTGACCGTGGTGGCACACACCTTTAATTCCCAGAACATGGGAGGCAGAGAATATCTGTGAGAGTTCCAGGCCAGCTAGGCCCATCTCTAAAAAGCAAAACCCTCCACATTAGTTTTATATGTAATTTTGTCATCACCGGCTGAAAGCCAATGTGTCGTGTGGACATCTGTCAACAGCACGGGTGGAGGGGCACACACATCATCTCACTCTCTCTACAACCCACTAAGCCTGGTAGCCCTTGGGATGGCTAAGGGTTACAAGGGGACAGAGCAGCTTCAGGATGAGCCCGCACCAGGGTGGACAGGAGACCGGCTGCAGCCATCCATACCCAGACCTTGGTCCCTCTCTCCATAAGCAGACGGAGGCAAAGGCCGTACCAGGGTGGATGGGTGGTAGGAGGTGGGGACCCTGTGGCAGCCCTCAGCAGGAAGGAAGATTGGCTTGTTGCAGTTTGGGGGTCACGTAACAATGGCAAACCTCCCTGAGTCCTCCAAGCAGGTGCTCACCCCTGCTCAGCATCTGACCTGAGAGGCCCATCAGCTTTGACCTGGCATCCTCCAGCACGCGAGGCCCCATGCAGTGGGCACGGGTACTAGGAAGTCCCTCGAAAGCCCTCCCAGGGTTTACAATGGACTCCAGCTAGCACTGAGTACAAGGCAGGGGACTCTTGGGGAACGGAGAAGCAAACCACATAGGCCTAGGGGGCTGGGGTCACTGGGGAAGGCAGGAGAACCCACAGGCCCATACAGAACTGATCCACTTGTTATAAGACTCTGATGCATTTCTGGGGCATTTAGGTATGTCCAAGAGCTATCTGGTACTGAGCTCTCTATACTGGGATTACCTCATCAAGAGAATCCATGGTGACTGACAGTGGCGACAGGTACTTAGCCCGGGAAACCACCTGAGAACTGAGCACTAAGAGGCTGGGATGACAGCTCAGCTGAAGGTCACGTGTGTGGCACCAGCCCAGGTGGAGTCCAAGCCCACTACCCCTGCAGGAAAAGCCGGGCGACCCTGAAGTGCACCTGGACTCAAATCAACACCACTAGGAGGCAGGATGTTCTCAGGTTAGGGCTTTGCTCGATCCCTTCCAGTCCAGACAATGGGAGGCAGATTGGGTGACCCACAGCCTAGGACACGGAGCCCCAGAGAACTAACAATGCCAAGTCATGGGGATGGCTTGGCACCTCCGACAGCTATTTATCACTGCCCTGTATTGCCTGCACCTCCCTGAGGAGACTTGTCTTGCCCAACCCACACCCAGGAGATGTCTCTGGGGGCCACTTGAGCCCCGGAATACTCTTCTGGGAAAGCATGATCCTGAAATAAATTCCGCTTTGGCATCTTCTCAGGACCAGGAGCATTCCAGGGCTGGTTCCACGACTGAAGGTCAAATGCAGTCAGGCCTCTCCTGGGCCCAGCAGCTGCCCTGGGACAGCGGAGGAGCCCATGCTCTTCACAGCCCATAGACCAAGCCAGCAGCTCAAGGTGTCCGAAGCATGCTAACTACACTCAGGGCTCCACAGGAGGGCAGCCTGGATGACGTGAGGAGCTGGTTTTACCACCTAACAGACTGCGGGGGGGGGGGGGGGGGGCAGGGGCTCACAGGGTCTGACAGAGTGTTAAGAAGCCACGTCCAGTGCCACCAGCCTTTATTCACAGACCCTCAGTCTCCGTCTCCAACACAGACACCTGGATTCAAGAGGGCACAAAAAAGGGGGCCTTGGTGATCCTCCCAGTACACCCCAGAAAGCCAGGACAGGCCTGGCAGCACCACACCTTCAAGGTCAGCCTCAGTGCTCCTGCTCACGGGCACTGCTATGGCCACAGGGCTACAGGTACCAGGAGACCAGGTCTGGTCGCTAGAAGCCCCTTCAGGAGCCAGCACTGTCCTCGGCTCAGAGTTGACTCCACTCTGAAACTGAGGCAAGAAAGGGGCGAGATGGACAGTGGGATGAGGGAGCCCCCCAAACGTCCAGGCTTCACAAAGAGAGCCACACTGGATGCAGGTGGGATTGCACAGTCCTGATTTCCGGTCATTCGAGGTCCCAACAGCCGAAGAGAGATCCCTTTTTTCCTTTCTGACCTTAGGTGGCCAGGAAGGAGAGGCGCGAGGCATGGCAGGTAACAGCAGAGAGGGCTAGGTAGGCAGGGCCAGGTGCTACCCAAGATGCAGCTGGCAGGGGAAAGGGACAAGGGCTGACATAGCCAGACCCCTGTTCCCCCAGTGACAGGGGCAACTTGAGACCCTGGAGAGGAAAGGAAGGGCCTTGGTCACCAATCCTGCTGGCCCTGGGGACTACAGCCCACTAGAGCACTCTCCCCCCTCCCAGGAGCAGAGGAAACCAACATCAAGTGCACCCTGATCTTCCGGAGGCCAGGGGAGGGGCGCCAGGCACTCTAGGACTTCTTGGCATCCTGCGTGTTCCGGCGCTTCAGGTCACTCAGGTCAATGGGCTTGAAGGCTGTCAGGAGACAGTCTGGTTGGTGCTCGGGACAGAACCCCACCCGGTCTCCACGGCACCAACCGAGGAGCCTTGGGAGGGACAGCAGTGCGGCTCCCCAGGTCCCCCACTCACTCTTCAGGCTGGGGTTGGGAACCTTCTCCACATACTCCTCCACTAGGCCCCGCTCTCCACCAGACAGCTGGCTGCGCAGGTCTCGTTCAACACCCTGCCAGGCTGCGACAGGACAGTGGTCAGGGCTCTGCAGCCCTCAGCCCACAACTTGGGTGCAGAGGGTCTGCCCGACGCTGGGCAGTGGTCAGGACCCTGCATCCCTCAGCCCACAGCTCGGGTGCAGAGAGTAGGCCCAACGCTGGGCAGTGGTCAGGGCTCTGCAGCCCTCAGCCCACAACTCGGGTGCAGAGGGTCTGCCCGACGCTGGGCAGTGGTCAGGACCCTGCATTCCTCAGCCCACAGCTCGGGTGCAGAGGGTCTGCCCGATGCTGGGCAGTGGTCAGGGCTCTGCAGCCCTCAGCCCACAGCTCGGGTGCAGAGGGTCTGCCTGACGCTGGGCCAAGCAGACGGCTGTCTCCTTCCGCGGTACCCATCCCGCCTCCACCAGTTTCCCCGTCAGCTGAAGGTGTCCTGCAGAGCCCTCTGCATCGGCTTCTCCCGCCCGTCCCTCCTGTGCCATGGCCTCCTCCACTACAGAAGGACACACAAGTGCCTTAGAGGGTCCCACCCAGTCCCACCTCCAATTTCAACCACACCACACTGTGATCACGGCTAGTTACTCTCCTGGGGAAGCTTCTAGGCCTGAGGACCGACTCAGAGATCCCACCTTTTCTGGTTCCACCCACCGCCCACGCCTTTTCTTGGTGTGGGAAGACCCACAGGAGGCAGCAGAAGCAGACCACAGGCACCAGTGCACCAACCTTCATAAATGAAGCGCACATTCTCCTCGTGTGCCGGCGTGAAGATCTCACTGCTGTTGGTGGGGGAGCGGGGACTGCTGTTCCTCTTGCCGTTGTAGACGACTCTGGAGACAGGCGAGCTGGGGGAAGCTCCGGTGTGAGAAGCGATAGTGGGACAGGTGGGGTCCCAACCCCCCCCACATAAACTTAACACCCACCTGGTCATCGCTGGGTGTCTGGTCCTGGTGCTTGGCTGCTGAATCCTGCGGCCTATGAAACAGAAACCCAAAGCACTGCAGATGTCACCCTTCCAGCAGAAACAGGAACCACCTCTGCGGCCCTGAGTCCATGGGGACCCTTAGGCTTGAGTCGTCAGTGGATCCAAGCAATCCTGAACAGCTATGGGGTCAGTGTCAGTCAGGACACAAAGGGCACAACAGGCCACTGAGGCCATGCACTCAGCCCCATCTCGCACCCACTCCTGTCTTCAGTCTGCAGACCCCAGCTCTGCCCCGGAGGGCTACTAGGACTCAGTGCATTCTTCTGCAAAGCCTAAGACTCAGCTTCCCCGCTGTCCGTGGGAACTGCACCATGATAAAAGCAGCTTTCCTGAGCTCAGGGACATTTGACCAGTGACCCCAGGACACTAGAGAACCAAAAACAAAGCAGACCAGGAGAAAGACATCCCTGGAGGGAGCAGCCAGGCCTGGCCCGGCCCAGTGACTGGAACCTGGGGTGCAACCTCTTTATAGGCCAGAGGATTTTTGCTGCTGAGTAGGTAGGGTATCTATGTTTAGGATCAGAATCTCATAATTAACCAGCTGAGGACACACAGTCTAAGACGAGAAAACCAGTCATACAAGGTTAGTTCTAAGCCTGGCCTTGGTCCAGATGGGGCAACCCCAAATGCTGAAGAGGAAGGAGACCCAGACAGTCCCAAGCATGCCACGCCAGGCTTTCCCAAAGGCTCTTCTATGGTCAGTGAGCCGTCATTAACTCTTCAGGTGGGTGGACACCTTGACAGCATCACATCAGCTCTTGTAAGAGCTCTAGAACCTGTCTTCTCCCTGAACCTGGTTCCCCGCCTCCACTGTCTTAGTCTTTCCCAAAACTGCCAGCCCAGGACATCAAGCACAAGGAAAGCCCTCTGAGGTGTGGTGTGGGCAGCGAGACCAGCTGGGGAGCTCCAGTTACAGCCAGGACACAGCAGGGCAGTGCTCGGGGCTAACCCCAGCCTTAGTTCCAGGGACCAAGCATCCTTTCATCCTTTTTCTGTCATTGCTGCTTGGTAGTGCCTGTCCCCCAGGCCACCACTCTCTGCTGCCTTTCCTACCCATGCAGCCTTGGGCTCTGGTGGTCACATCCTCCAATGCCCTCTGCCTGGGTGCTCCAGCCTTGCTGGCAGCAGGCTCTGTTTGGTGAAGCAGAGAAACCTGAGCATGTTCCCTGGAGAGGAATGAAGTAACATGATGCCAAGTGAGCAGGGTCTCTAAAAAGGCTGAATGTGTCGGGATCCAACACCAAAGCGGGGACAATGGACTAATAATGGCAGAGTCTGCAGAAGTACATGGATGTCCACAAACTTGAGCACACTGCAGGGTGTCTGAGATCACAGGTCACTGCCCAGCAGCCCAGGTAAATGGGGTGGTGGTCTAACAAAGGGTATCCATTGTGAGTGAGCAGCCAGGGAAAGAACCCTACTGCACAAGAACTCATGCAGTACCCAGGCCTCTACACCCTGGGGCTCCCACTAGGATGGCAGCAGGGGCAGAGGTTGGACAAGGCCATCCCGAGCTCCACACCAAGACTTTCTAGCCCTGCTTTTCTTCTGTTACAAGTGTCTCAATGCCCCAGCCATATGTCCCTCATTCCATCAACTCCACAGTACTTTTTGGGTCTTTTTGCTGTTTGTGTTTAAAGACAGGAAGCCCAGGCCATGTAGTCAAGGCCAGCCATGACCTCCTGGTTCTCCTGTCTTCAGCCCCCAGGGCTGGAACTGCAGGCATAAACTACCACTATGCCTGGCACAACCCACAACCTCTTTTCTCTGTATCTTTCAAAGTGGTTGTCCCAATAATTCTGAACATCAAAGTCCATAACTCTGGGGCCTCGTGCACACTAGGCAACTGTGCTCCCTTAGGTGTAAACTCTTCCTTCTTTACTTCTGAGAAGGATCTAATTTTCCCAGGCTGTCTTTGAACTTACTGTTAACTAAGCAGGCCATGGACTTGCAATCCTCCTGTGTCGGCATCCTGAGTAGCTAGGCTACAAGCCTGTGCTACCACCAAGCTCCACTGTGTGTGTAGACACACTTTTTGGGTTTTTTGTTGTTGGTGGTGGTGGTGCTTTTTTTGTTTGTGTTTTATTTTGTTTTTTGGGGGAACTCATAAGACACAACTAACAATGATGGTATCTAAGACGTGATGACCCTCAGTGACACATCCCTACCTGTGGCCCTGCCCTCCTCTGACCTTCACACCCATACCTGCTGCCCCAGCTTCCCCTGGCTCCATTGTAGACTGAAGTGGCAGCACAGCTTCCTGACACTTCTCAGCCCTGCTCAGGGGAACCACTTGGGCTGTGCACTGTCGTGCGGCTCTCGGTCCGTGTGCGTCTCCTGTGTCACCAGCTACTATACCACAGCCCCCAGAGCAGCCAGGTGTAAACTTGCTTCCTGCTGAAAGACTACACTTCCCAACTTCCCTTGCGACCATGGAAGTACAGTCCGCCTCTATAAGGGGCCACATCCCATCTTCCTCTGCAGGCATTTTGGCCATTTGCACAGCTGGGTACAAAGCGCTCTCCATGAATAAACACGGTGCCACCTAAGGTCAGACCAAGTCTTTCTTTCTCCCTCCGGTTTCTCTACAGCCGCCTTTTAAAAGTCCTACTCCCTAATCTTCTGTCCAGTCCCCTGGGACCACAAGTACCCTGGACAGAGGTCCTCCAGACAAGGGCTTTAGCCTCCCTGCTGAAAGTGAAGTGGTCACCACGGACAGTTTACCAGGTCCTCCTGCTCCAACGAATGCACAGCCACCTGAAGCCTGGATCTTCAGCCAACAGGGTAATGGACATGACAGAGCCATACTGCCCCATCCTAGTGGAAACTAGTAACTAAAGGGATGCTACAGACCGCTGGGTATGAGACAGAAGATGTGGTGTCAGCTCATACTTAAACAAGGTGGAGAACCGCACACGCCACAGCAGACCCTTGCCAAGGGAGGACTATAAGTCAGTCCCTGGGCTTGGAACTTTATATACTATCCGTGTTCCTATCACAGCTAGCCAGGAAGAAGACATATTACAGAGGATGAAGCAGCTGTCACCTAGCACAGGTGCTCTCCCAGCCCCCACCCAACCCAAAGCCTTCACGGCTGCAGCAGCTGGCTGGGGTGCTGGCTGCTGATTTTCCCTGAGCTTGCCTCAATTCCTGTCTGCATGCTACATCAGGTTCCTCTCCGCTCTGAAATGCCCGCTTCCCAGTGACACCATGTGGGGCTGCTCACAGACCTCTATCTCATGGGGAGTTCTTACTGAATGGGTTTATTCTATGCAGAACCATTAGCTTCTAAGAGACCCAAAGCCTTCAGGGACTTCCTAGAAGGCAAGGTGGGGAGACAGGACAAGCTGCAGGGGGATCCAAAACCCACTTCAACTTTTCTAAACGCACTGAATATGCCAGGGACATGATGCTAGGTGGCACATACTTTGCTGCCCAAGAAAGCGACAACAGGGGTCCCCCACCAGAACTAACGGTGCAAAGACTGGCCATTATTGTTCTTTTGGAATTTCTGCTATCTAAATTTTGTTTTCTTCCTTCCACTCCCCATCCCTTTTAGAAAAAGAGGTCTCATATAGCCCCAGCTGGTCTTAAACTTCTGATCCTTCTGACTCTACCTCACCAAGTCCTGGGCTTACAGACAGGTGCCATCACTCCCTGCTTCAAATTTTCTGGTTCGTCCTTCCATGTCTTGTATCCTTTACAGATTATGAGGTCTTTACTTAATGACTAACCAAACGAGCAAGGGACGCTGTGCAGTGACAGATGTGCTTCCAGATGATGACCTAGAATGTCAGGTGCAGCTCCTTCTTTCCCTGGACTAGCAAACCACAGTATTCCCAGGCCCCTTATTCTGGAGGACCTGGCTCCTGCTGCCCTCCCGTCGTGTGTGTGTGTGTGTGTGTGTGTGTGTGTGTGTGGTGTGCGTGCGTCCCTCTCTGCCCTAGACACTCCCCAGCCACAAGTGCACAGCTGATCCTAACTCACTGGAGACCTTTGCTTGAACTTGTCCTCTGCCTGAAAGGTGGCATCCAGAGGGACGATCGCCCCAGAACCAGGACTGCTTTGTCAACAGGGGCACGGGACTTCCGGCCACCATCCATCCAGTCCACCTTGCGGACTGGACTTGCGCAGAGCCACTGCATCTGCACAAAAGCGATGTGGCAGGGCAGGTACGAGCAAAGACACGGGCGCGGGTTCGGAAGCCGGGCCTGCGCGTCCCAGAAGCGGGAAGAGCCCGCGGGAAGGCTGCCCCGGGGCTGCGGGCGTTGTCTCCCCGCGGGAGGCCCGGCAAGAGAGGCTCCTCCGGGCTGCTGCCACGTCCGCACCCCGCGGCGACACCGGCCTCGTCTCTCCCCGCGCCGGCCTGGCGACCCAGCGACACCAGGGCGGGGCGGGGCGGAGCGGTCAAGGTCCCGCGGAGCCCGCAGCGCCCCGCCCCGCCGCGCCACCCGCGCCGCGCCCTCCTCACCTCGCCCTCCTCGCTGCCGCCGCCGCCGCCGCCGCTGCCAGTGGGCCGGCCGGAAGTGACGCCGCCGCGCAGGCGCGCACGGCGCGGGCCACGTGATCGCCGGCGCACGGGGTACGGCGAAGTCGGAGGCGCGCGAGGTCGTCCCGGAAACGCGGGGTTGGGGAGGTTTTTCCCCGCGTGTCCGAGAAAGGAGACTGCTGGACCGGGACAGGGGCGGCCTGGGTCCCAGCCGCTCTACCCCGAGGCGTTGCACCGCCACGAAGCCGCATCTCAGCTTGCGTGGCGATGGTTTGGCCCTGTACCGCGCTAAGTAGTCATCATCACAGCTTGGGAATCACGTTTATTGAAAAAGTAAAAAGTATCATCATAAAAAAGTTAAAAACAAACAGAAAAGCAAAACCTGAAGAAAAAGTCAGGCCAGAGAAATGGGCATGGGAAGTCGTGCCCCACGACAAGTCCTAGCATCCTGGCTGCCTCCCTGGCACGCTCAGTGCGCACACCTTGGCCCCTGGGACAAACCCAAGGGCTGGCTCAGTCCCTCAGTCCATGCTGGTTCCTTTGAAGAGTTCCACCAAGTCCTTAAAGTCTGGGTCAATAAGGTCGGAGGGCAGATCGCCATCGTCGTTGGCTGCATCCCTGTCTGCTCCCAAAGAGATGAGATACCTGGGGTGTGAAGGGCTGTTGGTTAAAGCCTACTCAGCCCTCCCAGGAACAGAGGGCTAGAATTTGGGGGTCACCTGTTTGTTTTTGTTTTTTCCAGGCAGAGGAGGGAGAAACCTGACCCCTTGGAAGCTATGGCCAGATTTTCCAGTTTGCTCTAATGTTGCAATCGGGTAGAAACTGCCAGAATCCCTCAGAGTTGCTGCCTACAGCGTCAGAGCTATATTTGGGGGTTCACATGCTGGAGACCAATTGAAGCCTGGAGGGAGTGGGATGGAGCCTCTGTACCGTATTCCATAGTCTTACCTGGCTATATCAGGGTACCCATCGCTGCAAGCGATATGCAGAGGTGTCCAGCCAGTCTCATCTCGCTGGTGAATGTCCGCACCATATTTGACCAGCAGCTTCACACAGTCCAGGTTTCCAGAGAGCACAGCTTCATGCAGAGCAGCCAGGCCTGGGCAGGGTGGGAAGACAGGGTCAAAGCTGTAACCCTCTGCATAGAATTTCCCCTACCTCTTTATAGACAGACCAGTCCGGCGACTCGTACTCACCTGAGGGGTGGATAGTGTCCAAGGAGACTTTCCGAGCCCGGATAAAGCGCCCCACCTGCTCCAGGTCGCCTTGACGGATGTGGTCCAAGAAGAGAACATCATTAGGGAAACGCACGCTGCGATCGGCCAACAGCCGCCGCCGCCGCTGTCTGGGGCTGTAGCGAGCATAGCGGGCAGTTCTGCTGGGCATCCCGGGGATTGGGGTGGACTACCTCTGTGGGGCCCCTACTTCAGTAGGTATGAATGGGAAATATGCTGGCCAGACCAGATCGGTGTGTAGGCTCTCTGGCTTGACAGAACCTCAATTCCAGCTTATATAGGGCTTGAGGGGCTATATAAAGCCGCTCAGTCATGCTTGCAGGCGCGAGGGGCTGAAACCGAGCTGCTCCCCCCTCCCGGAGCACAGGATCATGTTTAGTGGCTCATCTTTCAGCACACCTGTTGCTATGTCCGGCCAAAGGGGTCAGATCCTTCCTGGCTACTACACCCTGTCCGCAGCTGGAGCTAGAAGGTGCCTTGTAGAGGACTAGGAGAAGGACCAGGAGAGAGCCCACGGGAAAAGCTGTGGATGTGGGCTCAAAGGCATCAGGAGGGGCCGAGCTTGGAGGATGGCTTACCTGTCTACATGCTGGAAGCTGAGCCCCATCGCCATCTGAAAAGCACGGATCCGTTGTCATTTAGGTCTCAGCGTTGTTCATTTCCCAACATGTCGCTCTTAACCTTCCCTTGTAGCTTCAAGAGAAGATTCCCAGAACCGCTTCAGGGTGTATGGTACTGACAGGAACTGCTGCTGCCCTGGCTAGGATCTCAGTTCTGCAGGCCAACACTACCAGTCCCGAGCACCTGCCTTGCACGTGTGTGCGTGCACACACACATGCACGCACACACTGCCTCTGGGTTCTGGACAGTCTCCTAGAGACTATGTTGAAGGTATCATCCAGTCCATTCCTAAGAGATCAGGTGGTGCCCATTACAGGTGGAGAAAGGGAAGGACCCCACACGTTAGTTTCCTGCAGACTCTGTCTTGCTTTTGCAACAGCTTCAGCCAAGGTCTCAGGTGGTGGTTGGCTTGGGGGCATGAGACTACCTGGTAGGTGGAATGCAAGAATACAGCTGGGCCAGAGGAGCCCCAAAACTTGGTTATGGAGCTGTGGATAACCCGACTCTACAGTTCTCCCTGACTTCCTGAAAGCTAGTGGTTAGGGTTACTGTGACCAAGTCACACAGACCTAGGTCTCAACTCTCAAAGAAGGGTTTGCTCTGGCTGGACAGTGGTAGCGCACCCCTTTAATCCCAGCACTCGGGAAGCAGAGGCAGGTGGATCTCTGTGAGTTTGAGGCCAGCCTGGTCTACAGAGCGAGTTCCAGGACAGGTTTCAAAGATACAAAGAAACCCTGTCTTGAAAAATAACCCCCCCCCAAAAAAAAACAAAACAGAAAAACAAGCGTTTGCTCTCATGGTTCCTGAGGCCAGCAGCCTGAGACCTGGGAGGACCCTAGAGGTTCTGAGGGAGCCTCTGCTCCAGGCTTCCCAGCCTCTGGAAGTCAGTCTAGTCCTTGGTGTTCTTTGGCTTCTAAAAATATTTGCCCAGTCTCTACATTCATCTCCAACGGCTTCTTTCTATTCCTGTGTCCACATCCTACCTAACCCCACCTTGTTTGTTTGTTTTCCAGATAGAGGCTCTGGCTGGGAACTCCCTTTTGAACTGTGACTCAGGCAAACTCCTGAGCACCCCTGCCATCAGTTCCCAAGTGCCGGGATTATAGATGTGCACCAGCACACTGAGTGACCCCATTAATTTTTTTTTTCCTTTAGGAAAGGTGGCCAGGTTTTCCAGGTTGGCCAGCCTTGAACTCGCAATTCTCCTCTCTGAGCCTCCTCAAAAAAAAAAAAAAAAATGCTGGAATTATAGGCATGTGCCATCATATCTGGCGCGGATTTCTTCTTATAAAGAGACCGTCCGTAGACGTTCTCACAAAGACTTAGGATACACCCTACTCCAGTGTGACCTCACCCTATCCATTTTTACTAACAATGACCCTATTTCTAAGAAACTCACCCTCAAAAGTGCTGGGAGCTAGGGCATGAAGCAGGGAAACCCAACCTACTAGGTGGTCATGGGAGGCCTGAGGCTGGGTAGCTCCTTGGCAGACTGGGGAGCTGGGAAGGCAATGTAGTCAGCTGACCTTACATCACCTGGCCCCTTTCCAGCCAGCACCAAGCCAACATGTTACACACCCTTTAGGTGTAAAGCCGAGGTCACCCAAGACACACTGAACGAGAGCTTCCTGCCTGGCAGGGGTGTTTCCACCATCCCTCAGTGCTCAGAGGCTACTCCCTGAGTTTGTGTACCCCAGTCCTGAGAGAATTTGTTACGGATGGTTCTGTGGCTCTGCATCTCCAGGGCTCAGTTCTGATCTCTTAGGAGGAGTCAAGTACCATGTCTTCTAACTTGCTTCCCTAAAGCAGGGAAATTAAACGTTCTTTGCTGTAGCTGGGTGATAGACACTCCACCTCACCCCACCGCTTGTATGTGAAGATTATTTCTTCGTGTGTTGTGGAAAAGTTTCGTCTGCGCTCCCAGCTCAGAGGATCATCAGAAAGCCTGCGAGTGAAGGTGCCATCACAGAGCAGCAGGGAGGAGCCACAGACCCGCCCGTCCACCCATCAGTGAACGCCTCCAATGAGACAAGGTCCGGGAACTCTTCATATGTGGAGCCTTGGCCACTTGGAGCACAGAGGTTCTTGAGTTTGGGGTTTCTGTTTGAGTCGGAGTCCCCCAAATCTTCCAGACAGTATTCCTGGGAATTGTGTGTTCTGAGCTGAGGTCTTTGCCTGGTATTTCTCAACTTTCAACAGTAGCCACGGTGGGCTGTTCAAGTCCCTTATGGTGGTTGATGTTAGAACAAAGCCTGGAATTACCGACCTCTATCCCTGATTCTCTCAGACAGTATGGACTTACAAGGTTACTAGTCTGTGATCTTAGAATTTCTACATTTTGGAGAATGGACTAAAGCATTTACACAAAACTGCAGTGGTGACAATTTCTGTATTTCCCACATTTGGGAAACAGAACGAGGAAGTTCAAGCTTCAAAAAACTATTCAAAGGTTTCCCTCCAACATTTTTTCTTTTTCCTTTTTGGTTTTTCAAGACGGGGTTTCTCTTTGTAGCTTTAGAGCCTCTCCTGGAACTTGCTTTGTAGACCAGGCTGGCCCCAAACTCGCAGAGATCCACCTGACTCTGCCTGTGTTGAGATTAAAGGTGTGAGCCACCATCCAGCCCTCCAGCATTTTGTAGCCCTCAAACTTTCAGTCTTCTTGCCAGCAGGGCAGTGATGGCACACACCTTTAGTAGTCCCAACACACTAGAGGCAGAGTTCAAGGCCAGCTTGGTTTACAGAGCAAGTTCCAGGACAATTAGAACTACAAAGAGAAACACTGTCTCAAAACAAAAACAAAAACAAAACAAAAACAAAAAAACTCCTCTTGCCTGAGCTCCTAAGCATTGGGATTTCAGGCTTGTATTACCATACCCAATTCCAATTTATCAAAGTCCAGAGCTGGGAACATAGTTCTGGGGTAAAGTATTGCCTAGCGAGACAGCCAGACACTGTCTCAACAACAGCAACAACGAAGAGTTCAACACAAATTTGCCATAGTAACACAACCTCTGGGGGCTAAGGCAGATTGTTTGCCTTGAGGCCAAAGCCAGTCTGAGCTACATAGTGAGTTCAAGGCCAGAAGGGGTGGCACAAGTCTAAACTGAACCAAACCAGAAAAAGAAAAAAAGTCTGGTAATGTCACCAGCAGTGATGTGTACCCAGGGGTTGTGAGGTGCTAGGTAATCCAGCATAGGCTGTGGAATTGGTCAGTCAAAAATTCAACTTCAGAGTCTGAAGCCCCTTAGGGAAGTGCTTTTGGTTCTGTTGTTGTTGTTGTTAAATTCCAAGCTGTTGGATTCTGGGTACCTGGGAGGAACTGGGAAATCCCAGTCTGCTGGAATCTTCACCACTTCCCCTAAGATCCTCCAGTTGTTTGACTAATCCACCAATCCCAGCCAAAGAGGTTTTAGACACCACCCTGTAGCTGCCCTGCACAGTCTGGCTCTGGAAGGCTCCATCAGCTGCCTCTGCAAAAAGGGGAAAGGTATCTGTGAGTCACACTCCTCTCAGGAGCGCGTGACATTGGCTGCCCAGTTTGAGCCTTCTTATCCAGAGACCAAGTCCCTGCACAGCTGGGCAGTGGTGCGCTGTCTGTCTGAGGGAGGGATGCACAGAATACCTTTACAGTTGGGACTAGAAACAGTCTGCTCACAGCCCTGCTGGTTTTCTTCCCTGGAAGTCCTGTGTCTTTTTTTTTTTTTTTTTTTTAAATTGGTATTTTTGCCTGAATACATGTCTGTGTGAGGATGTCAGAAACCCTGGAACCGGAGTTCCAGACAGGTGTGAGCTGCCATATGGATGCTGGGAATTGAACCCGGGTCCTCTGGAAGAGCAGACAGTGCTCTTAACCGCTGACCTGTCTCTCCAGCCCATCCCATGGATTCCCTTAATGATAGCCTTGACTCACATTCTGGGGACAAAATTTATACCTTCCCCTGTCAAACTCCACAATGACAGTACCCACTTTAAGGTGACCACGGTCCATTGCGCCAGCAGGCCCCTGCTGAAACTTCTGGAGCAGAAGCAGCTGGAAACCAGCCCTATAATGAGTCACCAAGAGCCAGTGAAGGCAGTGTAAGCGGACAACTGCCCTAACTGCTGAGTCAGAATGAAGACTATAGAGTGACGGATACCTGGGAAATTGGCCCTGCTTTAGGAGGTGACAGAGTCCTCTTCCCCTGCTTGTGTGCCAAACCAGCGAGGATCATTCCCGGGTTTGTATGAGCTCTTATGGAGGGATAAGGCAGCCATGGAGGAAATGACCACAACCCACACACCTAGACCTGAGAGAGAATCATACAGGAAGCCCTTCAGTGCGCCCCGAGAGTTGGGTCTGGCACAATGGCTATCAGCAGGGGGATATCTAGCCTTGGTGCTGAGACAATGTCTTGGTCTGGATATCTTCAGTGTGCATGTGTAGTAAGAATACAGGTGAGGCTGTCTGTCTGTCTGACCTCAGGCAGCTTGGAGCATTACCTCAGGGCCCCTGTGACCACCCTGAGTCCTGTGACCCTTTGGCCCTGTGTGCCTCCTGAGACTCTCAGGCACCACGGTGCTCCCAAAGGTGTCCATGTCAGAAGGGAAGTTTGGGAAAGTCAACCTCAGGAGTATCATGATCCCCATTGCATGTGAGATCCACCTGCCTCTGCCTTCTGAGTGCTGGGATTACAGGGGTATGCCACCACCACCCAGTTTAAATTTATTTTGTGTTCACTGGTGTTTTGTCCGCATGTATGTCTGTGTGCAGATGTCAGAAGCTCTCTTAATTGCTAAACCATCTCTCCAGCCCTAAGTGTATGTGTGTGGGTGTATTTATTTTTATTTTTCTGGCTCTTAACCATTGAACCCCAGACTGTTGAACTAAGTCTTCAAGTTAAACTTATTTTTTATTTTTATTTTTTTATAATCTCATGTAGCTCAGACTGTTTCTGTACTCCTTGTGTAGCTGAAGATGGTCTTTTTACTTTCCCTCTCAAGCGCTAGGATTACAGGTATGCACCACCATGCCTTGCCTCCCCCACCCCTTCTTTCTTTTGAGACAGTCTTACAATGCCTAGAACTCACTGTGTAAGCCACACTGGCCTCGAAGTCACAGATCCGCCTGCCTTTGCCTAGGTGCTGGGATTAAAGATGTGCACCACCATCCCCAGGCTGTTTTGTTAAGGCCTCCGACCCCCAGTTCTCCTGCTTCAGCCTTACCAGCACTGGTACTCAAAGTGCATCAAAAGCTGGCGAGAACTCAACAGTTAAGAGCATTGCTGCTGCTGCAGAGAACCTGAAGGTGTTTCCCAGTTACCCATGTGAGTGTCTGTGAGCACTGCATGCACGCTGTATACAGATATGTAACAGACATGTGCATTTGCAACACACACACACACTACCATGTCCAGCAGAAATGTCTTGAGATAGGCTTGGAGGTAGGTAACTTTGCGCACTGAGCTGTCTTGCTAGCTCTTGCTTTTACTTTTGAAACATTTTAATTTATGTGGGGAGGGTACCCTGAGAGGCCAGAAGAGGGCATCAGGTATCATAATCTGTGAATTTGTAGACAAGGATGGCCTGGAATTCCTGTTTTTCCTGCCTACACTTCCTAAACACTGAGATTACAAACATGCTCCACCATCCTGGTAAAACCATAGGCTTTCATGTAGGTCAGGGGTCCCCAACACTTCAGGATATAGACAATAATAACCTTGAACTTCTGATCTTACTGCCCCCACATCCCAAGCCAGGACAGCAGACACACTGTGGATCAAACCTCAAACCTAAAGACTGATGCATGTTAGGCAAGAACCCTACCAACTGAGCTGCATCCAGTCCCAGAAATGTCTCTTTAATTGCTTTTTTTTTTTTTTTTTGAGAGAGAATTTCTCTGTGTAGACGTTTCTGCCAACTCACTCTGTAGACCAGGCTGGCCTCAAACTCGAGATCTGCCTGCCTCTGCCTTCCGAGCACAAGGATAGGTGTGCCCTTCCACCCAGATTACCAGACTTTTCTTTACTTGGAGAGCTGCATGCCCAGTCTCTGCACACCTGCTTCAATCCGGAGTTTAAAGTTATTGTGGCTGGGCTGTGGTGGGGCATGCCTTTAATCCCAGCATTCCCCAGCACTCGGGAGGCAGAAGCAGGCAGATCTCTGTGAATCTGAGGCCAGCCTGGTCTACAAAGCGAGTTCCAAGACTGCCAGGGCTACACACAGAGAAGTTATTGTGTATGATGTATGTGCATGCAGGCATGCATGATGCACGGCAGAGGATAACTTGAGGGAGTAGGTCCTACAGTGACCCAGCACCCATCAATAGCATCACCTGTCCATAATGCCTACATCCAGGGGTGTGATGGGGCCACTGTACCGATCTTAGACAAAGAGGGGAAGCACTCGAGTCAAATAGCCTGTGTGGTGAGCAGTTATCCATCATTTCTGCCTTTCAGTGGGGGTAGTGGTGTCCTCTTGACCAAGGGACCCCAACAAGCTCACTATCCCTCCTGGGATAATTTCAGCTCAGTTCCCTTGGCTCGGAGACAGTAAGCAAAGGTGACAATGGGTAGTAAAATTTCAACTTTATTTAGCCAATGTGTTCAATTCCAATATTATGGTAGAAATGCCTCAAGAATGGGCGTTTGATTCAGTCCCAGAGTCCTTGGCTGACTCCCAGTCTGGGAATCAAGGGTCCCAGTTCTGCCTCACACAGGCCACAGCCGTGCTGGAAGTAAATCCAGCAGCCAGAGTGATGTGCCCACAGCCGGCGGGCTGGTAGTCCAGACTTGAAGAGTGACAGCCGTCCAGGCCTGGCCTGGGCCCAGCAGCCAGCCACACCATCTCTCCACACGCGAGGGCCCATGGTTAACTGAAATCTACAAAAGCCATGCTGCCACGGCAACACTAGTGCAAGGTAGGCAGAGAGTGACTGTGTCCACCCAGGTCCATCGCTCCCACAGAGGGCAGGAGTCTCAGGGAGGCCTTCCACGGTGGAACAGGTGAAAGATGGCATTTGAAGCGGCAGCATAAACCTCTCTAACAGGAAGGGTATTACCAGTGTGAGATCCCCAAATATTTTAGTGAGCACTTGGGACAAAAATCCACATATAAAAAAAAATACATCACAATTTAAAAAAAAATCAAAACAAACAAACAAACAAACAAACAAAAACACACCAAAAGATAGCTCTTTAAGATGGGCTGGCCTGGAGAGAGATCCCTTTCAAAATTTAAAAGCAAAAGAGACAGGTTTAGGTGCACGTGTGTTGGATGGGTGTGGCTTCAGAAAGACTCCCTGGGTTCTGATGGCACTCCCTCCTTAGGTGAGGCTCAGGCTCCGGAGATGTGGGCTGCGGGGAGCACGGCCCCCGAGGTCTGGGCTCAGGCGTCCGTCTGCTCCTCCACTACAGCTCGTCCTTCACGGCTTTCTGATCGTCGTCCTCCTCCATGTCGGGCTCCAAAGCCTCTTCTAGGTCCACGTCCTGGATGGAGGAAGAAATCCCAGTTAGAGCACCAACGCTGCAGTGGACGGCCCCCCGTCTCCAGTAGTGAGGGACTGAGTATTGGGATGCACGAGGCTTCAGCATAAGGCAAGACACAGCTCGGCTTCCAGAGCCAGGAAGCCCAGCTAAGCCGCCATAACCTCCAACCAGGCATGGCTCTCGGAACCTGCAAAGTCGCAGACCTGCGGGACAACAGCTCCAGCACAAGGCCAAGCACTGCCTGCTGGCCACTTCCCCAGGCTCTGTGTTGTCTTCTACTCTACAGCTCCTTTGTACACCGCTTCCTGCTGCACCAGCCCCTCAAGGACACACGCTCACGCCTCAAGTTCCACCCTACCAAATCCTGACATGCCCTCTGCTTCCCCCAAATTAGCAACATCAAGGCTGCTGGCCATAAACTGATCTGGAAAGTATAGAGCTCCTGTGAACCAGCCTAGGGCCAGAGAATCCCCACAGGAACTAACAAGTGTGTAGTACCCATAGAGCAAACACAGACCTAGCCAGTTCAAGTCCACGGAAGTGGGACTGAGAACCCTGTGGAACTGTTTTGAAAGGAACCTTTAAAATCTCTACTTTGGCTTAGTTGTGGTGGTACACACTTTAATTCTAGCACAGAGGAGGCAAAGACAGGCAGATCTCTGTGTGAGTTCAAGGCCAGCCTGGTCTACAGAGCAAGTTCCAGGGCAGTCAGGGCAACACAGAGAAAACAAACAGAACACCAAAACCAACCCCCTCTACTTAAATGCTGTCTAAGTGGTGCAAATGGAGCATTTCCTTTACACCAAAGACAAAGTCTAAGTCCCTGGACCCAGGATACACACAGCTGTGCCTGGCACCTCCCACAAGGACCCAGAGCTGACCACACTCACATCGTCGTCTCCTGCACCGTCCTGGCCACCACTCTCCAGGAATTTCTTGAAACCGTCTAGTGTCCGCTCACCGTTATAATCAATGACCTGTAGGAAATGAGAAGAGGGTAGTACTGGGCCCACCCCAGACAGCAGCTTCCCCTCCATGCACAACGGCAGGAGCTTCTGAGGACCTGCCTGCCCAGCGGCCCAACTGAGCCCTGGTGGGAAGCGTACCGTTCTGTCTGCACTGGCTGGGAAGAACTTGAGGGTGGGAAAGCTGTGCACTTTGACGGCTTCCACCTCATTGGCTGTTGAGTCCATCTTAGCAATGACGATATTCTCATGGTCCTTGTAGGTCTCTCCCAGTTTATCCCAAATGGGGGCTAGTTGCTTGCAGTGACCACACCAAGGAGCATCTGAAAGAGAGCAGTGCTGAAGGGCCATGGTGGACAGAGCCACCCACCAGTGTTCACAGTGTGTTCTCTAATCTGTAAGTCCCCCAGAGCCCTCACTTACAGAATTCGACAAAGACATTCTTCTTCTCATCAAAAGCAACTTCTTCAAAGTTCTTCCCAACAAGCACTTTGACTGGCTGTTTGTCCCAGTCTTCAGGCAGTTCCTGGCTCATCAGGTGAGGCTAGAGGGGAGAGAGAGTACAGTCAGGCACAGCTCTGCCCCAGTCCCCAACCCTGGATAGCTGAGACCCATGCTGTTCCCCAGAAACCATCAGCGCCAATGCTGCCGGCAATCTGGTGAGAAAAGGCTGAGTCTCCAGGTAGACCAACTGGAATACAGATGTGTCCTGGTGCTTGAAGCTCACGTGGCTAGGCTAGCACACAAGGAGGGATTTATCTGTGGTTCCCTAGGGCACATGACCATCACAGGCTCTAGGAATGTACGCTAATGTCTTCAGACTTTGAAGGCAGTACTGCAGGAAGCACAAGACACTAGATCCCAGGGGCAGAGGCTATCCTGCAAGGTCACCACAGCCCATGCTCAACTCCACACCTTGATCTTGCCCTCCAGGAAGCGGTGGCAAAATTCTGTGATCTTCTCAGCTGTCAGCTCATCCGACTCTGGTTTGTACTTGGTCATCTCTTCTTCCAGGGTAATAAGCCGCACAGCGGGACACTCCTCCTTCTTCAGGCCAAAGAACTCAAGGATGCGCTGGTTGTCAGTGTGGTCACTGTCGATGAAGATAAACAGGATCTTGGGGGAGAAAAGGCATATTCAGACGGAACCTGGACACATGCTCACACCCCTGAACTGGCTTTGTACACTGTGAGTCTGGGGCTGCCTCACCAGGGTAACAGGGCTGGGCCAGTGGACCCGCATAATGCAGACCCTAGTCTCACTGCAGGAGACTAGGCGGGCCTCTTAGCATCTGGAAAAGCAGCCCACGTCCTGAGGTGACTCACCTTGCCCTTGAAGCCCTCAGCTGCCTTCTTGAAGTTGCCCAGCTTGCCGTCGTAGTCAGACACACTCTTGGGCAGGAACAGCAGAATGTGGGTCTTGATTTCACCTCCAAAAATCTTTGGGGCTGTCTGTGGGACAAGCAACAATTACTAGGTTTGAGCCACGAGCTGTTCTCAGGCCATTCTCCCAGGGGTTCCTCCAGAGAGGCCTCACCTGTTCAGTGAACTCGATGACCAAAGGCAGCTGATTGTGCTTAATGAAGTCTAGCAGCTTCTCCTTGGTGATCTCACCCTCAAAGTTGTTGCGGCCTTCATCAAACTACGGACAGAAAAGGGGCTGTGAGCTTTGCTGTGGTCAGCCAGCCTCAAAGGACAGACAATAACTGTACCCCATGGCCTAAACTGGACACAGTCACCACCGGAACCAGCGACAAGCCCACAAACCATGCCTGGTTGCTCATGGTCCTTCTGCTGCTTTGACTGAACGGCACAGGCATGAGTTAATTGCCGCCTCAGCAGGCATCACTACAGAGACAGCATCTCCACAGAACACAGAGCTGAGAAAACAAGCACTTCTGTTTCAGAAACAGTGGCTCACAAAACACGATCCTCCTAGGGATGAGCGGGAGTGGGGACCACACCGGTGACAGAGGAAACCAGACCTTCTAGGACATCTACTAGACAAAGCTACTTTGCAGAAAGACAAATGCTGGCTGGAGAGATGACTCCATGGATAACAGCACTGGCTGTTGTTCCAGAGGAGCCGAGTTCAGTTCCTAGAATTGCCATGGTAGCTCACAACTGACTCTAACTCCAATTCCAGGGATCACTGCCCTCTTCTGGCCTCCAAAGCACCAGGCACATACATGGTGGCGGATAAACATAAATGTAAGCAAATAATCCATACACGTTAAATGAGTAAATCTAAAAAAAATAAAATAAAAATAAAAGAAAAATGCATTTTTTGAGGGGTGGTGCATACACACAAGTTGAAAGTCAGAGGGCAGCTGGCGGTGTCAGTCTGTCCGTCCACCACGTAGGCAGGTACTGGAGGATCAGACCTGGGTCATCAGGCTTTGGAGGAAACATCTGTGTGCTGAGCCATCTCCGCGCCCACAGTGACTCACAGCTGCTCTCGAGAGGCTCTGCAGCCCAAGCTCCCAATCCTCCCACCTCAGCCACACTTACTGGTGTCCCTAGTCTGCAGCAAAGGGTAAGGGGCTTGGAGGATGTGTCCAGAACAGACTGAAGAAACAGAAAGAACTCAGCTACCTTCCAATATAGGATATACACACCAGATATGGGAAGAGCTGGTGAACACAAACATCACTTAGTCTCTGAACTGACCCGACATGGAAATTAAAGTTTCGCATGAATGCTATACCTGATAACACAATGAACATATTGATAGCCATTGTGATTGATGTGAGACAGGTGTCTCCCTGTGCTGCCCCTGTTCTCTAAAGCTTCAGTCAGATGATTTCCCAGCCCAGCCTCTGCAGGAGATAGACAGCCACACATCACAAGCTCTACTGTAAAAAGAAAAACCCAATCCACGCCTTCATTCCCAGTAACACCTTAGGTCTACCTATCTCTTGTTTGGAGAGTCTCTTCACATAGCACCACCTGGCCTAGCACCCTCACCAATTCTCAAGCCTTAGCCTCCAGAGTGTTGGACTACAGGTGTGGGACACCTTGCTCTAACATAATACGAATAACAAATGGAATCCACACATACAAGCTCTTGGGATCCTTAACCATCAGCACCACCAGATTAAGGCATTCTGAGGTCACAAAGCAGAGACAGCGATCCACCTCCATAGCTTCGGGACAAGACAGCTTAGACCATCCAAGCCACAGCTTCACATACGGAGTGGACAAGAAACAAGTTCCGTGACGAAAAAGCTTTCTTAAAACTTTTCAAGTGAAAATCCCATGAGTCCATCACTGCTCTGAGACCTCTGATGTGAGGTTCTGGGAATAAGTCACACCCACCCACCCTTTAGTATCTGTGTGGGCACACGGTGTTCCTCAACTCCTCCCATCCAAAATCCACATGCCAAGTCCCTTATGGAAAAGATCACAGCACCTGTGATCTGTCTACATCCTCTCTAGATGACTTTTGGTTTGTCTGAGACAGTGTTTTGGACAGCCTGGCTGTTCTAGAACTTAAATTTACTATGATCACCAGGCTTGCCTCAAGCTCAGAGATTCAGCATGCCTCTGCCTCTGGAGTACTAGGACTAAAGCCTGGCAGACGACACATTCTTTTTTTTTTAAAAGGCAGGGTTTCTTTGTGTAGCTCTGGCTGCCCTGGAACTCACTCTGTAAACCAGAGTGGCCCCAAGCTCAAGAGATCAGAGATCCGCCTACCTCTGCCTCCTAAGTGTTGGGATTAACTACTGGTGCCACCATTGCCTGACTGATGATGTAATTCTTTATTTTTTTTTATTTATTTATTTTTTTCTGGTTTTTCGAGACAGGGTCTCTCTGTGGCTTTGGAGCCTGTCCTGGAACTAGCTCTGTAGACCAGGCTGGTCTCGAACTCACAGAGATCCACCTGCCTCTGCCTCCCGAGTGCTAGGATTAAAGGCGTGCGCCACCATCGCCCGGCTTGATGATGTAATTCTTAACAATGTAAATACTCTATGGTTAATTGTTACACTGTATTGTTTAGGCAATGACAAAGGGGAAAAAAAAGCCTATTCATGTTAGATACAGTTATAACTCTTTGTATAATTTGTAGCCTTGGCTGACCTGGAACCTCTTACAAAGACTAGGCTGGTCTCAACTCCAGTGGTGGGATTAAAGTCCTACAGATGGTTGTGGTGGCATAGGCCTTTAATCCCAGCACTAGGTTAGCAGAGGCAGGCGGATCTCTGTGAGTTCAAGGCCAGCCTGGACTACAGAGTGAGTTCCAGGACAGCCAGTGCTACACAGAGAAACCCTGTCTCAAAAAAATAACAAAAATAAACAACAACAAAAACCCTACCAGTTTTTTTGGATTTGTTTTTTTGTTTGTTTCTTGAGACAGGGTTTATCCTGTGCTCCAGGCTGACCTCAAACTTGTGATCCTCCTGCCCCAGCATGCTGAGTGCTGGGATTACAGACTGTGCCACCATGTCCAGCTTATTCCAACACTCTGAGCCAAGACAGTTGGATCCAAGGATGTGGTGGGCTGACTACCCATCTTTTCTTACTGGCCACCTTCTACTCTACATCCTCAAAGTAACTTCAAGAGGAGGTGGGGGCTGGAGAGACGGCTCAGTGGTTATGAGCACACACTACTCTTTCAGGAGCATTGCGACACTCCAGGACCCACATCCGTCAGTTCACAGCTGCCTGTAACTCCAGTTCTAAGGGACCCAGAGCCTTCTCTTCTGTACTTGTATGCACACACCCGTACAGCTGACATGTAAATACCCACATAATGAAAAACCCAAAAAAAAACCAAGAAGATAAATGAGGAGCAGGTAGTCGGGGCTGGGGAAGGAGCCCAGACGTGCTCTTCCCACACAACCACAGGTTATAGGCAGGACTGAGAAAACCAGGTGAGCACACTAGTCTTTACTCTCCACCGGAGCCTACAGGGTACAGGTGTCCATGCTGTCCCCACACCAGCCGCAATGGAGGGGACACTGAGCTGGCTAAGGCTCCAGCAGACTCTCCAGGTATGATGGAGAGTCACCATTACCAACAAGGCTTCTCCTGCAACAGAACCATTCACTCCACCACCTCCCACTGAGGGTTGCAAGAAAAACTGACTACCTGGGCTGGGCTGCTATCTTCTTGGCAGTGAGGTCACACAATTTCTTCAGTCGACTATGGTAAAATAGCTCCCTTCAATACCACTACAGCACCGTCTCTGCTGTAAACAGCAGCCCCACCAGGTCATGACAAACACTATACACCGATGGCTCTGGCAGCCTTCCCTGGTCCCAGGGCTCTCTTCAGTCTAGGCTGCACGTCTTCAAAGCAAGACAGAAAGTAAGCAGTAGCTGGCCTCATCTAGATGTAGCTGGTTGGCCTAGCCTCACTGGGAACTATCTGCCCCTACTAGTCTGTCTCAGACAGTTGCCTGGGGCAGACAGGAAAATCCAGTAGAACAGTAGGAAGCCAGCCTTGGCAACAGAGTAAGTCTATTAACTCAAAACAAGCAAGCAAACAAAAAAACCTAAAACAAAACCAAATCACTGAGTGTGTTGGAACACGCTAAAGATCAGGAACTCAAGGGCAGCCTCAACTACACAGTTCAAAACAAGTCTGGGATACAGGACACCCTGCGCGTGTGTGTGTAGGGGAATCAAGGGCTGGAGAGATGGCTCAGAGGTTAAAAGCACTGGCTGTTCTTCCAGAGGTCCTGAGTTCAATTCCCAGCAACCACATGGTGGCTCACAACCATCTATAAGATTTGGTGCCCTCTTCTGGTGTGCAGACATACATGCAGGCACTGCATACATAATAAATAAATCTTTAAAAAAAAAAAAATCTGTGTAACAGCCCTGGCTGCTATGAAACTCATTCTGTAGACCAGGTTGGCCTCAAACTCAGAGATCCGCCTACCTCTGCCTCCAGAGTGCTGGAATTAAAGGTGTGTGCCATTAAAGGTGGGCTTTGGATGAAATTTTAAAATATCTGAAAGAGCTTTTGTTCTATCAAGACTTCACGGGGACTGGAGAGATGGCTCAGCGGTTAAGAGCATTGCCTACTCTGCCAAAGGTCCTGAGTTCAATTCCCAGCAACCACATGATGACTCACAGCCATCTGTAATGAGGTCTGGTGCCCTCTTCTGGCCTTCAGGCATACACAAAGACAGAATATTGTATACATAATGAATAAATAAATATATATCTATAAAAAAAAAAAAGGCTTCACGCAGCACTTTCTCACTTCTCGAATCAGGCACTTAATTAAAATCTCCTGGGCAAATCTACCAAGACAACCAGGAATTGAGCAGCTCTTCTCTCCCTAAGTCTTCTAGTGGGCAAGGGTAGCAGCCAGGTGACGGTCTCCACGAAGGGCTAGAGAAGAAGCTGACAAAAACACTGATTGATAAGCTGAGGGATGTGAGTTCGTGGCTGTCTCAATGTCCAGCTCTCATCTGTTCTTTACCTTCAAATGCCTTCACCTGCAAACTGGTGAAACCCTTTCAGAGACAGGAAACACAGCAACATGGTTCCAAACCAAGAGGACCCTCTCATCTATGCTCATCTTTCCTGAACAGGCTATCATTCTTTTTTTTTTTCCCTTCAAAAAAATTTTTTAAGGGGCTGGAGTGATGGCTCAGAGGTTAAGAGCATTGCCTGCTCTTCCAAAGGTCCTGAGTTCAATTCCCAGCAACCACATGGTGGCTCACAACCATCTGTAATGAGGTCTGGTGCCCTCTTCTGGCATGCAGGCATACACACAGACAGAATATTGTATACATAATAAATAAATAAAAAAAAAAAAATTTTTTTTAAAAAAGTCTGATTTTATTTTATATGCATGAGTGTGAGGGTGTCAGACCCCCTGGAACTGGAGTCACGGACAGTCAATGAGCTGTCACGTAGGTGCTGGGAATTGACCATTGACCTGGACTCCTCTGGAACAGCAGCCAGTGCTCTCAACTGCTGAGTCATCTCTCCAGACCCCCAGAGTATTTTTTCCCCTCTGTGCCATTCCTCCCACAGGGTTTTATTCTCCAGTCCACGAGGATCAGCTCCTGTCTCCCCGCTCCCTAGATATTTCCTCTCATAACTTTCTCTCCCCTGTACACCTCCTACCCGGGTGACATGAGCTTCTCACCACCCCCATTCTTGGTACAGCTAGGCTGCAAAAGTATGGGTGCCCAGACAGCACCCCGACTCTCAGGTAAGACAAAGATCAGTCTGCGGCGTCCCTGTAACAGGAAGACATGGTAACGACACTTGGTGTCTACAGAAATCTGACAACAGGACTGGAATCCGAAGGTGTTCAAGTGGGAGGCCTGCCAGGGGTGGGGCCAGGATACAGGGGTCATGGATCCATAGCTAAGGCTCCAGAGCTCTTGTCTAGGCTGAGGAAAAAGTTCTGACAATAGGTTCCTCGGTACCATGGATATAATTAATGTCACTAGACTGGGAACTTAACAATGATCTTTAGGGCTAGAGAGATGGCTCAGTGGTTAAGAGCACTGGCTGCTCTTCCAGAGGACCTGAGTTCAATTCCCAGCTCCCACATAGTTCACACTTGTCTAAAGCTCCAGTCCCAGTGGATGGATCCAACACCCTCAGACATACATACTGGCAAATGCACATAAAAATAAATTTTACGCCTTTAATCCCAGCACTCGGGAGGCAGAGGCAGGCAGATCTCTGTGAGTTCGAGACCAGCCTGGTCTACAAGAGCTAGTTCCAGGACAGGCTCCAAAGCCACAGAGAAACCCTGTCTCAAAAAACCAAAAAAATAATTAAATAAATAAATACATTTTAAGTTTTTAAAAATGATCTTTAAGCTGGGCAGTGCAGGCCTTTAATCCCAGCACTTGGGAGGCAGCACAAAGGAGGCAGATCTGCTTGAGGCCAGCCTGGTCTACAATGTGAGTGCCAGAACAGCCAGAGTTGTTACACAGAGAAACTGTGTCGAAAAACAAACAAAACAGATTTTTCAGGTCAGGTACCTGGCTCTGACCAGATCTATAGTTTCAGCACTTGAGAGATGGAGTCAGGAGAGTTGCCATGAGTTACAGACCACCCTGGCTATACGAGTTTCAGGTCAGCCAGCGCTACAGGTAAGACCCTATCTTAAAGAGGGAAGACAGGAAAAGAGAGGGAGGGAGGGATGGAAGGAGGGAGAGAGGGAGGGAGGGGGAGTGAATGGTTTCAACAGTCACCTTGGTCACATCTTGCCATAATCACCCCCTTATATTGTTCAGGAGGCCTAGTGTGTTGGCTGTCACAGGAAGCTGGTCCAGAGGCCACAGTATGAAGTGGCTGCCACAGTCTAACTCCAAAAAGAAGCAGCAGAGACCCTTGATAGCTATCCATCCCATCAGCCAGCTTGGTCCTTCCCAACATAAGCAGGCAACACCACCCCCTGCAGACCGACACCTGAACTGCCCGGGCACAGCTGCCCAAGGTCACTCACCTTCTTAAAGAGGACCACTCCATCCTTGCCCAGTTGGTACTTGGAGAACACACCACTGTTGGACGTGATTCCGAAAGGTATGTCATCCACAGCCTCAGCTGCCAGCAAGAACTGCTTGGCAGAGTCTGACTCTACGTCCTGGAAGAGGAAGGGAAGCAGAGGTGACCACACACCCAACCCTGAGCAACACTCCTGAGGAGCAGCAGTGGAGTACCCGCCCGAGCGCAGGGACCCTCCCTCTGTAAGGTCCCTCTGCAAGCTCTACCTTGAAGAAACCGATGACGGCCACCTCGCTAGAGTCCACCAAGGATTCTGCAGCCGCAGTGTCAGACAGGGTTGTGGCAGCAGGGCCTGTTCGCTTCTTCAGCCAGTTCACAATGTCGTCAGCTTCCCTGCCAGCTGCGCCCCAAACAAACACAAGTTCTTGTGAGACAGGGTATCGCCCACCCTACCGGGTCATCTCTTCTGAGCTGTACCCAGTAGGCTCAAGACAGGCCAGCCCATTCCTAGAGCAAGACGCTCTCCTACAGAACACTGGCCGCAGCCTCTGAATTCCAGAAGCTACTGCGGTGCCTGTCAAGAAAGGAGTGCACACATCTGGAAAGCAGGGCTTGCCCACTAGCTGCTTCTTCCCAGTCTGCTTGCATTTTCCAAACTTCCTGAAGAGTTCCTTCCGCTCAGTTTCCGCTCCACACCAGGTTACGCCCTGGAGATGTGGTTAGTCAACCCCAGTGCTAGCTCTGCCACCCCTAAAACAGGCTCAACTTGACCCCAACACCTGGTGGCCCTACCCAATTCTCAGATGGGTAAGAACTGGAAAGATATGGAATGCTTGAATGCTACTCAAAGCAGACACGGTGAGGTCTGCTTCTTCCTTGAGGTAGAGGCTGACAGGTGACGCCCTCCTCCTGTATTGGTCACTTGGACTAATTAAGGCCGGTCTGCACATTGGATCTACCATGACTCTGGGTGTTCCACTACTACCTGGCTAAAAACAAAAATTTTTTTTCTTTAAATTTTTGATTGTGGGGGCTGGAGAGATGACTCGATTGTTAAGAACACTTGGTGAAGCCAGGTGTAGTGGCTCACGCCTTTAAACCCAGCACTTGGAATCCCAGATCTCTGTGTTCCAGGACAGCCAGCGCTAAACCAAGAAACCGTGTCTCAAAAAACAAAAACAAAAAAGAACACTTGCTGCTGCTCTTCAAGAGGACCTGCGTATGGTTGTCAGTACCCATAATGGGTGACCCACAACTGCCTGTAACTCCAGTTCCAGGAATCCAACACCCTCTTCTGACACAGAATGCACAAGATACAATAAATAGCGTTTCTGGAGCCTGTGCACGCACACACAATAAAACGTCACCATGCCCAGTTTATTCAGGGGTGGGGACTGTATCCAGGTCTTCATACACACTACGCAAGAACTCTCCCAACTGAGCTGCATATTTTTCAGGTGGGGTCTTACTCTGCAGATCTGGATGGCTTGGCACCAAACTAGACTGGACTCAAACCTGCGAGACAGTCCTGCCTCTGCCTCCCAGGTGCCAGCCACAGGCATGAGCAAACAAAGTTCTGGACCACGAATTTTCTACCCCGATAGTGAACTCACGTAAAAAGTAGAGACCACAGACAGCCGAGGGAAGTGACCAGAGTGGCTGACACTGACCAGCACAAGGCTGCTCAAAGGATTTTACAGCACAGGGTAAGCTGCTTTCACGCCGCCCAGCACGTGGCTTGAGCAGCTATTCCAGGAAACTGGCTTTGGAGACCCAAGCCGTCTTTTGCGGGCAGTAACTAATGACTTGCCTACGTGAAGGCCCAGCGCTATGAAAACAACAACTGGAAGCTTAGATCTGCAGGCTGTCACCCACGCCTGGAGTGCAGCGAATGCTCGGCCAGGTACCGACACACACTGTGAGCGATGCCTACGAAGCAGCCGGAGTGCCACGCCTACACTATCTGGAAGCACTATTTTCTGTGAGGACCAATAGCCCAAAGCCCCGTGCATTCAGAGAGGCACTCGCCTCCCTTCCCTCATTGGTCAATCCTAAGATAAGCCTCAGCCAACATGCCACTCTGGGGTCATCACAGATGTGACACTCTTCCTGTCAGGTACTCCAAAAAGGGAACTTTCTTCCCATGGCCCTCAGATGCCAGAGTTGATATGGAACCCAGCTGCCAATAGGGTCCCCCTAAGCCTCTGCAAAGGTTCCCAACCACTAAGACACACTTCTGGCTAGCTCCCCAAGCCTACGGAGTCATTGGAGGGCAGCGCTAGGGTCATACCTGTGTATTCCTTAGGGGAGGCTGTGTCTCCATTCTTGAAGAACTTGATTGTAGGGTAGCCACGGACGCCATACTGCTGAGCCAGGTCAGACTCTTCCGTGGCATCCACCTTGGCTAGTCGAATCTCGGAACCTTCCGCCTTCAGTTTCGCGGCAGCTTTGGCATACTCAGGGGCCAGGGCTTTGCAGTGGCCACACCATGGGGCATCTGAGAAGGAAAGCAGGACACTGGAAGGCGGTCCTTGACCCAGGTCTATTGCTCCCCTTTCTACTTTGTACCTCCCTTTCATAAAAACCTTATCAGCAGACCAAGATAACCCCTCTTAACGCAGACACGAGACTGAGCTGATAGCTGGTGCTCTTGGGCAATATCAGGACAGAGGCCATGAGTGACAACTCCAACCCCTACTTTGCCCTGTGACCACCAACATGGCAAAATAATCCTGACTTGTAACTTCCCATTGTCTCCAGCAATCAGGGTCAATGTATCCCTCGGATTTCCCATTAAGAATGCAGGGAAGGTTAAAAGGTTGCTGGCCCAGCACTATCCCTAGCAAGAACGAGCCCAGATGCCTATCAGAATCTGCTCTTTCTAGTGTGGGAACGTGACAATCTGTCAAAGCAGCCTGGCAGCTGTGCTGGAGTTCACACACTTGTAAAGAGAAGTAAGGCTTAGGATCTGGCCTACTTCCCAGTGAGGAGGCGAGGGCAAGCTACACGGAGGGTGGGCATAGTAAACAGGGCTGGACCTGTTCTATCGGCATTGCTACTGCTCACACAGCCCATCCTGTTCTTCCCAGCTAACAGACGGATCGGGCCATGCAGACGTGGGGCACAGACACCTTCCTGATCCTAAGCCACTCAGCCACCTTCCAAGAGCCCTGAACACAACGATTTCCACTGTGGGTGGGAAGGATGCTCTCTGGAAGGCTTGGAAGCAGAGAAGCTGACAGTAGGTGCTCCCAGCGAGGTCCAGTCCGGGACCCGCCAGCCTGTGCTCCCCGGGACAAGCCGGGAACTACGGGCCACCGCACCGGGCAGCGCCGGGTGCCGCCGAATGCGGCCCTGAGCTGCGGTCCGTGGACCAGGGGCCCTGCCCGCCCGGGCCCGCGGCTCACTCACAGAACTCCACCAGCAGGTAGTTGTGCGCCGCCAGCGCCTCTGCGAAGTTGCTCTTCTTCAGCACCAGGACGTTGTCCTCCTCCTCCGGGGCGTCGGCGCCCACCCTGGCCACCCAGGCCAGGGCCAGGCACAGCAGAGAACGGCTCAGCATGTCGGACGTCGGCAGCAGGCGGGGCGGTTAGGTTGGCGCCGCCGGGACAGCCAAAGCGACGAGAGCGCGCGTAGGTCCAGACCTCGCCTTTATAAATCCTGGGCCGGGGACGCGCCCACACCTCCCCCTCGCCGCGCGCGTCGGCCGCCGCGCGCCTGCGCCCGGCCGCGCCGTCTGATTGGCCGAGGAGCCGAGGGGCCCGCCCTCCCCGCCGCACGGTCCGAGGAGACCCGGAGGCCTGCCCGTTCTCGCCCGGGATTGGCCCGAGTGCGCGCGCGGGCGCGCACACGCACTGCGCTCCCCCGCCTCTGATTGGCTGGCAGAGGCGAACTTTCTCTTTCTGGACTTCTGACTGGCGACTTTTTCCCACGCCTTCCAGACGTCTGGGGCGGCCGCAGCCTTTCCACGGCCCGGCCCTGTGGCTCCTGATTGGCCGAGAGATGCGCGCACCCTGCGCGTTTCTCCGTAGAACGTGGCAGTGGGGCGGAGCCCCGGGCTCCTGGGCGGAGCTACGCCTGCGCCTCCGAAGCCCCTCGTGTTGCATTCTGACTGGACCGCGTTTCCGTACCGGCCCCGCCTCCGCGGCCCCGCCCGGAAGCCGGGTGATGCAACTTCCTGTGCGCGTGCGGCCCGTGCAGCCCCTGCCCGCGTCTAGGCTCCGGGGTCCGCTCGTGGGCGTCGTGGTTCCAGCTCGGTGTCCCCACAGGCTGCGTGCACGTTGCCGGGCTCTTTATTTTGTTTTTGTTTTTTTTTTTTCGAGACAGGGTTTTTCAGTGTAGCCCTGGCTGACCTGGAACTCGCTTTGTAGACCAGGCTACCCTCGAACTCACAAGAGATCCCCCTGCCTCCTGAGTGCTGGGACCAAAGGCGTGCGCCACCATCGTCCTGGGCGCTCCCCAGACTTCGTGGAAGCCCGATTGGGAAGTGGAGAAAGCAGTTCCTCCTCAGACTTGAGATGGACCACATGTTGAAGTGGCATTTGTGTGTGTTGGGTTAAATAATGGAAACTTTGACTTCTGCGAACCAACCTTTTGGGTTACAGACGAGACTCACGTTTTATCTCGATTCATCCTAGATTCATCACTGTCTTCTTTTAGGTTTGAGCCACTCTAGACCTGATTTGCTTGGAACTCAATGGCCTCGAACTTGAAGCGGTAGTTCAAGCCCTGCCCCAGCCGGCTGAGTGCTTGGTGACAGCTGTGAGCAATCCCTGTCAATGTTCAGCCCACTCTTCCTTACTGATCCACGATGCCTGTCACCCGACTTGCACGCCCCCACCCCCATGCTCTGTTTGCTCCCTTCTGGCAGCCTCCCCTTTCTGCACTTCCTACTACAGAAACAGTCCTGATAGCTAAGGGTCACTAGACAAGGAAGCACTCCCATGTTGTCTCTACACATTGACTCATAATATACTGCTCTTAGAAACGTGGAAACCTAAGTACGCGTCTGTATTTTCATAGTTTCTTTTGAGACACTAAAGGCATGTGTTACCTTTCCTACATGGAACTCTACTTAGAGTTTTCTATCTTGAAGACCAAGCCCCTTGTGCCCCAACCACATCCAGGGTAGGGAGGGTGAGAGTCAGATACTGGTTGTGCCCACTGGGAACCTTCGTGTGTGCAAAGGGTGACTACAGGCCCAGGAGGGCTTATGAGCAGATGTGCCCAGTCCCGCAGCAGCTGGGCTAGGTGTTTCTCCCTTTCTCTGTCTAACTGGAGTACCTGTTCACTCTCCTGCTTTTGGGTGTGATAGAAATTGTTTCAGGTCTGCTGCACCATCTCCAGTAGTTTTGTGGTTGCTTTGATCTGTTTTACAAACCGTAATTTGGAGCCAAGACAGAGAAGAGAAAGTCAGCTGGTATGGTAGTGTTCCCTTGTAATCCCAGAATGGGAGAGACAGATGGATAAATTCTTCTGTTTTATTTTTAAGTTTCTTCCTCCCTCTCTCCCTTTTTTTCCTCTCTCTCTCTCTCTCTCTCTCTCTCTCTCTCTCTCTCTCTCTCTCTCTCCCCCCCCCCTCCCCCTCTCTCCTCTCTCTCTCTGTAGCCCTATTGTCTCGAAACTGTGTAGACCAGTGTGGCCCTGAACTTTTAGCAATTTAGGTGCCTCTGCCTCCTAAATCACTGGGCTTACCGGTACATTCAGCTACCCCTGGTGAGTACCAGGAACTGAAGGACAAGTGTGGGGGGGGTGTTTTGTCTACGGAGAGATAAACAGAGTAGGGCTTTGAGTGTGGTGGTTTAAAGATAACTTGCCTCCAGGACACAGAGTAGAATACAAAAAAGAAGTGGACCATCCCGGGAGCATTCCAGGTGCATACAAGACAGGCTGAAGTAGATAGGATCAGATCTCAGCTTATCTCTGGGCTGTTAGGGCCGGCACAGGATGGACAAGGCTCTCAGTGTAGGCAACTGCCCTGTCTGGATAACAGGGCAGGTAGGGGTACTGACATTGTGTGAAAGAGGGGCCAGCCCTAAAGCATCCCCCTCCCCGTGTGCTCACAGTGTCTTAGACTGATGAATGTCTACTTTCTGTATTGGTCTTCTACACAGACCCAAACAAGCACAGCAGTGTGAGTTCTTGAGAAGCCAGAGGGAGGCCTGAAATTCTTGGACCCTCTGGGTTTGTTGAGTAGTCAAATAACATAGAGGTATTATGTCCCAAGCCAAGAATGCAGGTTGGATCATCTGAACATCTATGGGCTATAGCCTTGAGGGCCAAGCTGATAACTTCTAAGAACAGCTCCCACTGCAGAAGTGGTAGTTTGGACCTTGAGTCCAGGTCATGCAAGACCCACACTAGCTGGAGCCCATTTCTCTGGCCACTTTTGGAACTGCATCAGGATATCCTTCAGGAAAGAGTCTCACTCAGAGCTAAGGGTTGAGTTATTGGTCGGTTTTGAGTATTACTGCTATTTTTTCAGGTGGTAGGCTTGTCAGATGTCCAGTGGGGTAAACAGCAGGTTGGTGCCACTGGTCACAACATCTGTACTGGAGCATGAGCTGAGAGCTGGTGACAGCCCAGTGGGAAGCGGGAAGCAGGACGTGGTATACATAGCCCACGGTAGAGTAGCCTTGATACAGGATGGTGCTGGGCATGGAGAAGGTTCTTGTAAATCAAAATAGCTGATTACTTACGTACACCATGGAAGCTGACTGCTCAGTGACTGGTACTACCTACAACCATGACCTTCCTTGGGGAGGGAGGCCCATCTGGAGGTGCCTGAGAAGCTAGAAACCTGGGAATTCCTGGAGCCATGGATAGAGGTAAGTGGATGGGGAGGCCCCTGCATCTGGCTCCTGGGGTTTGGAACACACCACAGGAGCAGGCTGGGGTGAGATCTGGTTAGACTTGGGACCTAAGGAACACGTCATGCACTTTATTAGGACATCGTAAGTTAACCTGCTCAGGGAGGAGCCAGGGCAAAGTCCTAGTTGTTGGCAGTGTGCTTGCACACTTGGCACTCAGGGTCTGAGTTCACACACCTACCAGGCTAGGATGAACCTGGAGTTGTAAGATTAAGTTTCTTGATCCGATGTGAACTTCATAAGCCCCTCCTCAATAAACAATTGCTGACAGATTAAAGATTTAAGAGTTGACTGGCCGGTCCTGGCTTCGTCAAGCCGCAGGGCTTGGGGAAAGAGCCTCACCCTGCTTAGGTCTGTCTGACTGCTGGTGCCAGGAACATTTCTGGGAGAGGCTTGGGTCAACAATTTGGCTGCTTACCACGAGGGGCTAATACTATCAGGTTAGTGGCTCTGCTATTCTGTGGATTCCCATGGACCTGGTTGGGATGACTGACATGGCCCCTGACTTATAAAAGGCATCTCCTGACCGGCCCAGCAGTTTTACTCCACTGGTCAACAGTGGTGGACCCCAAAAGCAAGCCTGGGAGGCTCCAGGGAAGCAGCTGACCACTGCTAGCTGCATGGATAGTAAAACCACTTTACTGAACTTAACCAGAGGGTGGCTTCCAAAACTGGCACCAGGTCAAAATTAAGTTTCTGGTGTGACTCCTGCTTGGTGTTTTCTGTTCATTGAGCACACATCCCTGTAAGGGCAGGGCGGGACTTTGAGGTTATGTCTTTCATTGTGATCAGATATGTAATCCTGCCTCCCTGTGGTGACTGCGGGGTTATGCAGCAGCTAATGCCGCCTGGTTAAGGCCCAGCCGCTTCTCAGGGTTCCTCTACAAGCTTCCACAGGGGCAATGGTCCTGTCCCTAGCCTTGTAGGTACTCTAGAGAGCACCATACTGGAATGTGGAGTGAGGCTTCTGGGGTACCGACTTCCTGTTCCAGCCACACAAGTTGTGCGGACCCAGATCAGTCTCTTAAGGTTCTAGATCTTCTAGCGGAGTCCCTATTCTATTGACATCTGTGTAAGAGAACCCAAGTGAAGACATCCAGGCGTGGCCTGCAAGACTCCATCCTGAGGACAAGCTCCTGCTAGGGCGTGCTGACCCAAGTGATCCCTCTGCCCAGGGCCAACTCCCAGGAGGATCTAGATTAAAGAGTCAGGTCACCATGGTTCGGGGGTTTCTTTTATATTCACTTCTCTACAGGAAGCCAGTAGCAAAGACACAACAGGGCAGTGAGCAGCAGGCCGCCCCTAGCCAGAGAACTCCACCCACCATGGGAGTCTTGTCATTCCCTCCAAGCCCCACAAGGAGTATAGACCACACCACCCCAGACTCCTTCAGGGGTGTTTATTTCCCAGTCAGAAGAGAAGCAGGGACAGGCTCCTCTGCCTGTTGAGGCCTAGGCCTGGCAGACTCCACACGGGGGACTGGGGAGGGGAAGGGGAGGCACAGGAGACAGCTCCCAACTGTGTGCACTTGGTCCCACGTTTGTCTTGGCTGGGTCCAGGGAGGGCCTGCCCAGGGATGGTGGCACCAAGAGCCAGGGCAGAGGCATCAGGCCAGCTGGCCCAGATGGAGGCAATAAATACTGACAGGCCAGGCACGAGGTTCAGGCCCTAGGGCCCAGGTGAGACAAGTAAGGCTCGCCTGGCTTTGTCCCTCAGGGGCTCTCTGTTGGGACGGGGCTTCAAGTGCTGCCTCTAAGGACAGAGAAGGCAGAGGAATGAGGCACCCTATCCTGCCTCCTAGATGGGGCTGGAGGCATTGAGTTTTGGCAATTGACCCTCCCCTAGCTACTGGAGCCACCCCAAACCCTGGCCACGGGGAGGGGGAAGAGCTGGCCAGGCCTGCAGGAAGCAACAGCAGCACCCCAGGCCTCCGTGGGTGGGTCACCAGGATGGGGATGGCAGACAAGGCAAGGACAGGGGAGACCAACATGCTCATGCAGACAGGGGAGTTAAGAGTTAGCGACGGCCCCCAGTACACGTTCCACATGTTAAGGCATCATGGTTAGACAGTGACTGACAGTGATGGATGACCTGGCCAGGGAGTGGTGGGGCTAAAGGACAGACAGCCCAATCATGCCCACACCGAACAACCTAGCTCAGCTGGGGCAGAGACAAGTGGGCTGGGCAACCCAGTGTTCCATTCCATTCTAGAAGCCAGGGCCTGAGGAAGGGAAGACAGAGGGAACCTGGAGGGACACAGCAGATTGGAGGCCTGGGCTGGAACCCCTCCCCCACCGCACAGGCAGAAGCAGCAATGTGACACTGGAGACCACAGGGGCCTGCAGGCAGGAGGTGGAGGAGGGGCAGACAGAAGAGCTGCCTGCCTGAGAGGACCAGGGAGGAATGGTGAGGGAGGGTCCTGTCAGCACTTTGGTTTGGGGTGGGTAGGGGTTTGGGGTGGGACATGTCGGCCCTTCTGTCTGTCCGTCGCCCTGCCCGCCTCCCAGCTGGAATTCAGTCCTTCCATTCCTTTTTGATGGTGAGGTTCCACTCCCAGGACAGGTGGTCAGTCTTGTCGTCATCTGTGAAGCGGGACTTGATGTTGTAACTGCCCCGTGCCAGCATGCCTTTGGGGGCCTCCTCCATGGGTGTGAGGAACTCGTACTCCTCAGCCCGGGGTCCGTAGCTCCCGACCATGTAGTCAGTCTTGTCAACTGCGGGGCAGGAAGGACAAGGTCATGGTGCTGAGAGCCTCTCCCCAAACCCATAGGCTCCCACTCCACAGTGCACCCACTTACTTTTGACCCCTTTCCTGTATGTGTGCTGGATGTACTTCATGCCTGACACGATCTCTCTGTTCACCTGTGGGGACACAGAGCAAGGGTCAGCTGGCTCCCCAGTCCTGCTCCTCTGCCCCTCTTTGCCGGGCCTCACGAAGCCTCTCCCTTACCCGGAAAGAGATTTTTATCCGGTATTCCACACCTTCCTTCAACACAAATGACTGTTTCTTGAAGCTCTCCAGATCACCTGTATTGGGGAGGAGGTTCAGCCTACGGCTTGGAGGCTTCCCACCCTGCCCCCACACTCACTTCCCACAGCCCCTTTCTTGACACAAAGCAGAGCCTTGGAGAGCACCTAGTTGCACTTCTCCTCTGTCCCACCAGAGGGCACCAGTGCAGAAAATTATTTTTAGGGGCAACGACTGGATGCCAGCTGCCCCACCCAGGGACTCCAGGACCCACTCACCTGTCAGGTCCAGTTCCAGAGGGCCTGGGGAGGAGCTGCACACCAAGGTCAGGCGGGTCACAATGACGTTGGGGACATTGGGGTCTGGAGAGTGAGAGTCAAGAGTCAGGGCCCCATTCCTTAGATTTTTTTCAACTCTCTGAAAGGAGGGAGGCCAACTGGAAAGGGGGTGGTGGCAGGGTCAGGTGACATCCTTATTCCAACCCACCTACCTGCAGAGACAGCCACTCGGCCCAGCAGGGCCTCCTTATACTTCCGAAGGCTCTCATCATCCTTGTCCAATTCCTGGATCTCCTGGATGCTCTTCTGGGCTGGGGGCTTGTAGTTGACAGAGTGCTCATCTTCCTCATTCTCGGCCGCTATTTGGGCAAGCTGCTCAGCAGTGGGCTCCTGTTCTGCCATGCTCACCGCTAGCCTGGGACACCTGAGGGTAGGGAGTGAGCGGGACTATGGGCGCCTGGAGGCCTTCCAACCTAGGGAGACCCTCACACCGGCAGGGAATGATGGAGGTAATCACGCGTGGGGAACTTCGTGAGGACACAGGAGGCTGCTGCCACTGCTCAACTAACTCAGAGTCTCATCTGAGAGGGCGACATCCTAAGTATATCACGAAGCAACAAAATGGGGACCACAGCCTGTGCCTCGCAGAAGCAAAACACCTTTCCTCCCCTTAAAGAATGAGTAGCCTCCAGACCGAACTGAACTGGGGGATGAATCACTACCTCCCTTGGGGCCTACCGCTGCCCCCAGCTGGCCAGGCTCTAATCCCAAGACACTGTTACTGGGTCCGGGAGGTAAGTTCTCCTAAAGGAGGATGCTCTGTGTCTAAACCACGTGCAGGACAAGCGTCTGAGCGTTCCTGCCAATCGATTGCCGTCCTAAGTTCAACTATGTGGCGACCGCTCTAAATCCTAAGAGCACAAAGGAGATCCTAAATTACACGGTGGTCCTCGCTTGTGAGGGTCTGCGAATGCAACGCGGGCGCTGGTGCACCGCTTGTAAATAAATCTCAGGAACCTGTTTCTGGGCCCTGACCCTAAAGCGTCAGTGGCGGTGCAGAACCTAGCCGGACGGAAGCGCCTCGGGTGTCTTTCAGTTCCGCAGATTCCCCCAATGTCTCCTCCCAGAAACCCACTCGGATCCCTGCAGGCGATGCGCAGTGATGAGCGGACAGCCCGGCCACAAGGCCCCCACGCCGTCGTCCCTCCGAGAGGTGTCCGACAAACAAACACAGAAAGCGTGGGTCCGACACCGTGAGGCTCCGGGCGACCCCGCCCGACGCAGCCAAGCGTGGCCGCGGGCGACAGCATCCAGGGCGCGGCCCGCACTTCCGCAGGGCCCGCAATCCGGGCGGGGCGGGGCCGCGCGGCGGGAGCTCCGGGCGAAGCTTCCACGCCGGACCCCGCCCGCGTGGCCGGGGATTGGGTCCCACGGACACCCGGCGCCGTGGCCTGGGCAGCCGCGACCCTTCGGACGGGACCTCCGAGGCGCCCCGAGCCTGCCCCGCCCGCTGCCGTGACCGCGCCCCGCCCGCCTGTCCTCCCGCGAGCGCCGCAGCCGCCGGGGTCGCTGCCCAAAGCCGCCCCGCTCCCCTCGCGCGCCGCCCCGCACCCGCGCAAGGCGCCCACTCACCGGAGGCTCGACCGCCGCTCTCGCGCTCCCTCCCGCACCAAGTGACGAACGTCGTCCGCCGCCCGCCGCTCCGACGGTCACTTCCGGGGTCACAAGACTTCCGCTCTCGCGGGCGGGGCCGTCCTGCGCATGCGCCGGCAGGGGGCGCCGGTCGGCGCGGTCGCCATTTTGCGGCGGGCCTCGTGGGCGCGTCCCGCGTGGGCCGGCCGCGTCGCGCCTGGCACCGAGTGTCCGGTGCCTGTGCTTGCGAGACGAGGACCGTGTCCTTCAGAGCGGCGGCGCGCGGCCACCCTGGCCCCCAGGGCTCCGCCGTAGCTGCGCCCGCCCCCTGTCCCATTGTCCCCGGCTGCACCGTGGAGGGCCCCTCGCTCCGGGGAGCGAGCGCGTGCGCTCCGCAGCCCCCGAGCATCTCACAGTCTGCAGGAAGGAAGGACCCGACCTAGCCGAGGGCCTCCTGTCGTGTGGTGGTGGCAGCAGCTCCGGTTCCCCCAAGGGTGGCCTCGCACTGAGAAGAGGCAGGGATTTCTAGGATCCAACAAAAGCCACCACTGGTGTCCTCTGCTGGGCATACCTGCCCTGAGGCATGTGGGCAACAGCTGCTGGGGGCAGGCATCAGGCTTCAAAGATGACATTAGGAATGCGGTGGCCCCATCATCTATCTTCAGCAATTACGGCCTTCGTTAGTTCATCCAAGCATTTATTGCCTCTGGCCACACGTCAGCATCTTTGAGGCAAGCCAAGAGTTCTTTCAAGCTTAATTATTTCTTTGTTCTTTTTTGATTTTTTTTTCATTTAAGCTTAATTATTTCATGAAGTATTTTTGTCTATAAGGAAGCTGGATCTGCAATACCCTATCCTAGCTGTTCTATGGCAAAGTATTTCAAAACCAAACTCCATCACCACCTGGTTTTCCGCTCTTATTCTCTGATAGATTTGGCTTGCCTTCCACACACAGCACAGGTGTGCCCAGGTGTGTCTCGTGCTTGCTTTGCAGGAGCCTCGTGGTCCTGCACCTGAATGGGCCCGGTTTGAACTCTGACCCACCCACAACGCCCTAGTCTGAAGCACTCCAAGTGCAAATCTTCCAAAGTGGCTTCCTTATTTTATTTTTTACTTTTTTGGTTTTTCTAGACAGGGTTTCTCTGTAGCATTGGAGTCAGTCCAGGAACTCGCTCTGTACACAGGCTGGCCTCGAACTCACAAAGATCTGCCTGCCTCTGCCTCCGAGTGCTGGGATTAAAGGCGTGTGCCACCACCGCCCAGCTTTTTTATTTTTTAGATTTATTTCATGTATGTAAATGGTTTCCCTGCATGTATGTCTCTGCACACCACGTGTATGCAGTACCCGCAGAGGTCGGAAGAGGGCGCTGGATGCTCTGCAGTTGGAGTTAGACGAGCTGTGAGTGACCATGTGAGTACTGGGAATTGAACCTGAACCTAAGAGAGGACCCAGTGCTCTCAGATGCTGAGCTGTCATCTCTCCAGCCTGTTCCTGTCACCAAGCTTTTTCATAGGGTCAAACTACAGTGACTGACATTTGAAAAAAAAAAGAAGAACAAAAAAATCTAAAAGCCCAGTCACTATTTTCCCTGATTGTAAATTCTTTTAGTTTATATCACAATTTGTAAGATTCGAGTGCTTAAAAAATGTTGATGGAGGGTGGTGGTCATCTATGACTTTAATCCCCACACTCGTGAGGCAGAGGCAGGTGGATCTCTGGGAGTCCAAGGCCAGCCTGGTCTACAGAGCGAGTTCCTGGACTGACTCCAAAGTCACACAGAGAAGCCCTGTCTCTCAGAAAACAAACAATTTAAAAAATCTTCGAAAAGAAACCCCAAAACTGTTGGCTTTCAGGTGTAGCTCTTTTGGACAGCACTTGCCAGCCCAGAATTACAGAGCCAAAGCAAACCAAGAAAACCTATTGTATTGGTCTGGGAATTTCCCTTTTTAGTCCTATTCGGTTGCCGTAACAAACCATCATCAACCTAATGGCCTACAAACATGTATTTAGCATACATTTGGAAGCTGGAAGCTCTGGATCAAGGTATTTTGTAGGTTAATATTCTTAGACAAGCAACTGAACACTTCCCAGTGGCCCTCCCTTAAGAGTCTGGATTTTCACCTATAAAGCCTGGGAGGATGTTGGGCGGTAGTGGTGCATGCCTTTAATCCCAGCACTGGGGAGGCAGAGGCAGGCGGATCTCTGTGAGTTCGAGACCAGCCTGGTCTACAAGAGCTAGTTCCAGGACAGGATACAAAGCCACAGAGAAACCCTGTCTCGAAAAACAAAACAAACAACAACAACAACAAAAAGTTTGGGAGGGCACAGTCGAACTACAGTTGGCTTCTTGAGACATTCTGAAAGGACTGGACTTTCTTTAGGACAGTCCCCATGGCCAGGACAATGAAGTCTGTGGTGAGCACATTCCTACTGTGTGTGATCAGATACTTTTGAATGAGGCATGGTGCTCCCTTTAGATTTTTCTGTACTATTCTAAAAGGGTATTGTTAGAGGTCATTTGTTCGGTCCCAGCCACCCAGACTCCCAGAATAATAACTCAGAAACTATATTATTTAAGCCACTGCTAAACTAATCACTTAAGGCATACTGCTAGCTAGCTCTTATATCTTTGGTTAACCCATTTCTATTAATCTGTGTGTCGTCACGTGGCTATGGCTTACTGGCAAGGTTCTGCATCTGTCTCAGAGCTACATGGTGTTTCACTACTCCGCCTTCTTTCTCCTAGCATTCAGTTTTATTTTCCCTGCCTAGCTTTTGCCCTATCACAGGCCAAGGTAGCTTCTTTATTCATTAACCAATAAAAGCAACACATATATAGATGAACTTCCCACACCAGGAGAGTAATATTATTTTAATCTTTTCTGAAAAATCACAAAAGGAGGAGACACACGTTCAGTACCCAGGAGCACAAAGCTCAGTGTAAGGAATAGCAGGCAGGACCCTGTCCCGCCCCCTGAGAAATACCTTAAGGTAAACTACACTAGTACCTTTGGCTCTGTGATGTCATTTTCAGAGATGTGTTTTGAGAGAAAAACCTTAGAAAGACACAGGATTTAGTCACAAAGACTAAATTTACTACAGTTGTTTTTTCAGTTTTTTGTTTTTGTTTTTTAAGGGGCTCCACCCTGCATCCCAGTCCAGCCTCAAACTCAAGATGCTCTGGCCTGAGGCTCGAGAATGCTGGGCTCCAGCTGGACAAGGGGTGCGGGTCCACTTGTCGCACACGCCTGGCCGTGGAGAGGTGAGAGAACCAAATCCTCACCAAAGGTGAGGGAAGTCGTCCCTGACCTCCATATGCCTGCACACACAGTAAATAAAAGTTGTCGGGGCTGGAGAGAGGACGCAATGGTTAAGAACACTTGCTCAAGAGCAGAGGATTTGGTTGATCCCTTGAATCTGCATTGGGAAGCTCATAGCTGTCTGTAATTCTAGTTCTGCAAGATTCAACATCCTCTTCTGGCCTCCAGGGGAACCTGCACATGGGGCACTTACACAGTGGTGGTTTGAATGAGAAAGGCCTTCATAGGTTCATGTGTTTAGATGCTTGGTCTAATTGGTGGGACTGTTTGGGAAAGGATTAGAAGGTGTGGCCTAGGGCTGGAGAGATGGCTCAGTGGTGAACAGCACAGGGTGCCATCTGTAGTGGGATCTGATGCCTTCTTCTGGCATAAAGGCATCCATGCAGATAGAGAGCACTCATACACATTATAAATAATTTTTTTTTAGATTTATTTTTACATATGCAGTGTTCTGCCTGTATGTCTGCCTGCAGGCTAGAAGAGGGTGCAAGACCTCATTACGGATGATTGTGCGACACCATGTGGTTGCAGGGAATTGTTTTCAGAACCTTTGGAAGAACAGCCAGTACTCTTAACCTCTGAGCCATCTCTCCAGCCCCAATAAATAAATCTTTTTTTGCTTGTTTGTTTGTTTTTTCGAGACAGGGTTTCTGTGTAGCTTTGAAGCCTGTCCTGGAGCTAGCTCTTGTAGACCAGGCTAGCCTCGAACTCATAGATATGCATCTACCTCTGCCTCCCCAGTGCTGAGATTAAAGGCCTGTGCCACCATTGCCCAGTTTCCCAATAAATAAATCTTTTTTTTTTTTTTTTTTTTTTTTTTTTTTTTTTTTTTTTGGTTTTTCGAGACAGGGTTTCTCTGTGGTTTTGGAGCTTGTCCTGGAACTAGCTCTTGTAGACCAGGCTGGTCTCGAACTCACAGAGATCCGCCTGCCTCTGCCTCCCAAGTGCTGGGATTAAAGGCGTGCGCCACCACCGCCCGGCAATAAATAAATCTTAAAAATGTGTGGAGAGATGACTCAGAGGTTAAGAGCATTGCCTGCTCTTCCAAAGGTCCTGAGTTCAATTCCCAGCACCCACATGGTGGCTTACAACCATCTGTAATGGGGTCTGGTGCCTTCTTCTGGCCTGCAGGCATACACATAGAGAGAATATTGTATACATAATAAATAAATATTTTTTTAAAAAATGTGTGGGCTTATTGGAGGAGATCTGTCTGTCACTGTGGGTGCTCCAAGATTTCAAAAGCCCATGTCTGTTACAAGATATTTAATTATACTGTGTAAAGATATGTCACTGTGATCAGTTTAATAAAAAGCTGAACGGCCAATAGCTAGACAGGATTTCCAGGCACAGAGGATGCTGGGAAGAAGGGAGAAGATAGGAAGAGATGCCAGGTGACACAGAGCAAGCAGCATAGGCATGACAAAGTAAAGGTAACAGAGCAATGTATAAGAATATAGATTTGAGCCGGGCGGTGGTGGCGCACGCCTTTAATCCCAGCACTCGGGAGGCAGAGGCAGGCGGATCTCTGTGAGTTCGAGACCAGCCTGGTCTACAAGAGCTAGTTCCAGGACAGGCTCCAAAACCACAGAGAAACCCTGTCTCGAAAAAACTAAAAGAAAAAAAAAAAAAAAGAACATGGATTTGCCCAGCAAAATTCTTTTTTTTTTTCCTTTGGTTTTTCGAGACAGGGTTTCTCTGTAGCATTGGTGCCCGTCCCAGAACTAGCACTTGTAGACCAGGCCACCACCGCCAGGCAGCAGCAAAATTCTTCAAAGACCTCAAAAGAGCAGTACTTAACTTCATTTGGAAAAGCAAAAAACCCAGGATAGCCAAAACAATCCTGTGCAATAAAAGAACTTCTGGAAGCATCACAATCCCTGACTTCAAACTCTACTACAGAGCTACAGTACTGAAAACAGCCTGATATTGGCATAAGAACAGACAGGAGAGCTGGGCGGTGGTGGCACATGCCTTTAATCCCAGCACTCGAGAGGCAAAGGCAGGCGGATCTCTGTGAGTTCGAGACCAGCCTGGTCTACAAGAGCTAGTTCCAGGACAGGCTCCAAAACCACAGAGAAACGCTGTCTCGAAAAAGCAAAAAAAAAATAAAATAAAATAAAATAAAAAAAAAAAAAACAGGAGGAGGACCAATGGAACCGAATAGAAGACCAAATATCAATCCACACATCTTTGAATACCTGATCTTTGATAAAGAAGCAAAATGTATCAAATGGAAAAAAGAAAGCATATTTAACAAGTGGTGCTGGCATAACTGGTCTATCAACATGTAGAAGAATGAGAATAGACCCATATCTATCACCATGCACAAAACTCAAGTCCAAATGGATCAAAGACCTCAACATAAAGCCAGCCACACTGAACCTTATAGAAGAGAAAGTGGGAAGTACACTTGAACGCATTGGCACAGGGAACCACTTCCTAATATAACCCCAGCAGTACAGACACTGAGAGAAACAATAAATAGGACCTCCTGAAACTGAAAAGCTTCTGTAAAGCAAAGGATACGGAAAACAAGACAAAACGACAGCCTACAGAATGGGAAAAGATCTTCACTAACTCCACATCAGACAGAAGTCTGATCTCCAAAATATACAAAGAACTCAAAAATTGGACACCAAAAGATCACATAATCAAAAAAAAAAAAAAATGGAGCACAGACCTAAACAGAGAACTCTTAACAGAGAAATCTAAAATGGCTGAAAGACACTTAAGGAAATGCTCAACATCCTGAGTCATCAGAGAAATGCAAATCAAAACAACTCTGAGATTCCATCTTACACCTGTAAGGATGGCCAAGATCAAAAACACTGATGACAACTTATGCTGTAGAGGTTGTGGGGAAAGGGAACACTTCTGCATTGCTGGTGGGAGTGCAAGATGGTACAACCCCTTTGGATGTCAGTGTGCCAATTTTTCAGAAAATTAGGAAACAACCTTCCTCAAGACCCAATATTACCACTTTTGGGTATATATCCAAAGAATGCTCAATCGTGCCACAAGGACATGTGCTCAACTACGTTCATAGCAGCTTTGTCATAGCCAGAACCTGGAAACAACCTAAATGCCCCTCGACCGAAGAATGGATGAGGAAAAAGTGGTACATTTACACAATGGAGTACTACACAGCAGATAAAAAATAACAACAGCTTGAATTTTGCAGGAAAATGGATGGAACTAGAAAACGTTATTTTGAGTGAGGTAACCCAGACACAGAAAGACAGTTATCACATGTACTCACTCATAGGTGGGTGGTTTTTATTTATTTATTTTTTTGCTTTTTCGAGACAGGGTTTCTCTGTGGTTTTGGAGCCTGTCCTGGAACTAGCTCTTGTAGACCAGGCTGGTCTCCAACTCACAGAGATCCGCCTGCCTCTGCCTCCCAAGTGCTGGGATTAAAGGCAGGCGTGCGCCACCACCGCCCAGCCAGGTGGGTGGTTTTTAAACATAAAGCAAAGAGTGGCTGGAGAGATGGCTCAGAGGGTAAGAGCACTGGCTGCTCTTCCAGAGGTTTAATTCCCAGCAACCACATGGTGGCCCACAACCGTCTGCAATGAGATCTGGTCCCTTCCTTGCCAGCAGTACATTGTATGCTTAATAAATAAATAAATCTTTAAAAAAAAAAAAACATAAAGCAAAGAAAGGCAGCCTACAAACCACAATCCCAGAGAACTTAGACAACCAATGCAGACATTAAGAGAGACTTACATAGATCTAATCTACATGGAAAGTAGAAAGTAGAAAGTAGAAAAAGACAAGATCTCCTGAGTAAATTGGGAGCATGGGGACCTTGAGGAAGGATTGAAGGGGGAAAGGGAGAGGCAGGGAGCGGAGCAGAGAAAAATGTAGAACTCAATAAATATCAATTAAAAAAAGGTTAAAAAAAAGAACATAGATTAAGGGGGACAATGGTGGCGCACGCCTTTAATCCCAGCACTCGGGAGGCAGGGGCAGGCGGATCTCTGTGAGTTCGAGACCAGCCTGGTCTACAAGAGCTAGTTCCAGGACAGGCTCCAAAACCACAGAGAAACCCTGTCTCGAAAAACAAAAACAAAAACAAAAACAAACAAACAAACAAAAAAAACTGTGGGGATCCCTGCAAGAGTCACTACTGTCAGGAAAACCATCTGGGTAAGTAAGAATGAAACTCAATTCAGCCCAACTTTAGTCTATACTGGTTCGGCTTCTGGAGTCTGACCCCAGGTGTTTTATTATAAGCATTTTATTTATTTATTTATTTATTTATTTATTTATTTATTTATTTTTGGTGTTTTGAGACAGGACTTCTCTATGTAGTCTACAAATCAAATTCCAGGACAATCAGGACTATAACACAGAGAAATCCTGTCTTGAAAAACCAAACAACAACAACAACAAACCAACTAAGATGTATATATACTTAGGTACATACATACGTATACATTTACAAAGTAACAAGGGTCTGGAGATAGGGCTCTGTTGCTCCCAGCATCTATATCAGACAGCTTACAACCACATGAATCCAGTTGCAAACGATCTTATACACTTTGTCCTCCCAGGGAACCTGCATGGATGTAGTGTAAGGAAAACTCATACAGCCTCCACCCCCCAACCACACACACACAGAAATATTCAAGAAGTACAAACACCAGCATTTCTTTTTTTCTTATTTTTGCGACAGGGTTTCTCTGTGTTGCTCTGGCTGTCCTGGAACTTGCTCTGTAGACCAGGCTGGCCTCAAACTTACAGAGGTTCACCTGCCTCTGCCTCCCAAGTGCTCGGATTAAAGGCGTGCGCCACTACTGCCCAGTCCAGCATTTTCTCTTCGTTATTTTGTATTTGGCACTAGGGATTGAAACAAGGATTTCACACTTCTCGCAAGCTGTGTAGCCTGTGCTTCACCCCTGACCCCATTTTTAAGCTTGTGTGTGTGTGCACGCATGCAGAGTCCAGAGCAGGACATCAGGTCTATTTCTCTATCGCCATCCCCTCTACTGGCTTGAGACGGTCTCACTGACCTGGAAGCTGCCATATTGTCGGGCTGGCAGCTCTCAGGGTCTGCCTCTTTGTTCCTCTCCAGTATCCTAGGTTACTGGCAACCAGAGCCATACCCAGTATTTTCTTGATTTTCGCTGGCTTGTTTGTTGTTTTTTGAGACAAGGTCTCACTGTGGAGCCCTGACTAGCCTGCAACTCACTATGTAGGCCAGCCTCACAGAGATCTTCATGCCTCTGAAGAGGCATGTCAGCACACCAGGCTCATACCCAGCTTTGTATGTGGGTGCTGGGATTCACTCAGATAAGGTTCTTATGAAGTAATCTCCCAGAATAGCCCATTTTTATTTATTTAGAGTTTAAGTGGGTATTTGTGTGTGTGTGTGTGTGTGCACACATTTGTAGGCCAGAGGTCAACTTTCAGTTTTGTGGATTTGTTGCTGCTTGTTTGTTTGTGAGACAGGGTTTCTCTGTAGCTTTGGAGCCTGTCCTGGCACTAGCTCTTGTAGACCAGGCTGGCCTTGAACTCACAGAGATCAGCCTGCCTCTGCCTCCCAAGTGCGTGTTAAAGGCGTGTGCCATCATAGCCCAGCCGAATTTGTTGCTTCTTAGATAGCAGCTTACTCAGTAACCCTGGCTGGCCTGGAACGTACTATATAGATCAGGCTGACCTGTTTCTACATCCCAAGTGTTTAAAGACATGCACCAGCAAACTGCAAACCTAGTCTGATGGTAGATGTTTATTCACGCTGTTCATCTTGCTTTGTTTTTTTGCCTTTTTTTTTTTTTGAGACAAGGTTTTTTTTTTTTTTTTTTTTTTTTTTTAAATTTATTAGTTAACTTTTTATTTTTAGAGACAGGGTTTCTCCATGTTGCTTTGGAGCCTGTCCTGGAACTAGTTCTGTAGACCAGGCTGGCCTCGAACTCACAGAGGTCTGCCTGTCTCTTTCTCTCAAATACTGGGATTAAAGGGGTGCGCTACCACTGTCTGGCTTTTTTTTTCTTTTTTTTTTTGAGATAGATTTTTCTGACTTGGCCTCGAACTCAACATTTGGCTAGCTAGCTGGCCAGTAAGCCCTAGAAATCTCCTTGTCTTTGCCTTCCTAGTGTTAGAATTACAAGTGCATAGTATCAGGAATATTTCTTAGATGAGACTCTACACTGAATCAAATAATTCCAATCAGACCAAATCAGACCGAATAAAAGATGCCCATGTTTAATGCAGTGCTCCCAGATGGCACCAGAAAAGCATGGCAAGGGGAAAGAGAAGGGGAGACCATGTGTTCCTTCTCTGGGAGGCAGCCTAAATAGCCTGTGGGAGTGGTCTTGACCCTCCCTGGGGACGGGTCACCACTTGGCAGGCTTTTCCAGAGGTGGAGTCCAGACCAAGGCAACTCTCAGGTGAGCTCTGATGTAGGTGGGTCTTCTATCTATCTGTTGCTTTCATTGGTTAATTAATAAAGAAAACTGCTTGGCCTGTTAGGGCAGAACTTAGATAGGCGGAGTAGACAGAACAGAATGCTGGAAGAAAGCTGAGTCAAGCAGACGCTATAGCTCTCCTATCCAAGATGGACGCAGGTTAAGATCCTTCCTGGTAAGCCACCACCTCATGGTGTTACACTCATTAAATAGAAATGGGTTAATCTTAATCAAGATGTGAGAGTTAGCCAGTAAGAGGCTAGAGCTAATGGGCCAAGCAGTGTTTAAAAGAATACAGTTTCCGTGTAATTATTTCGGGGCATAAGCTAGCCAGGCGGCCGGGAAGTGGCCCACAGCTCCTTCTACAGGGCTCGAAATGGATGCCAGGGGCTGGGGTAAGGCTTCCACCCAAACACATGCCACTGCACCTGTGCTTGTTTTTTTTTTTAACTCAGGTCCTCGTGCTTGAATAGCAATCCCTTTGCAGCTGTGGGATCTTTTCTGCCCCACTGTGTATCACTGTTCCTGAGAAGACATTCCATCTACTCTTAGCCATTGTTCTATGGCCGTGAACAGACTAAAACACTACTTTTTAAAAAAAAATTTATTTACTTGAATTTCATGTTACATTTCAACCAGTTTTCCTTCCCACAAACCATGGCAATTTTTACCAAAGAAAGCATTTAATTGGGGCTGTCTTACAGTACAAAGGTTTAGCTTATCATCATGTCAGGGAAGATAGCGGCACACAGACGGACATGATGCTGGAGTAGTTGAGAGTTCTACATCTGGATCCACAGGTAGCAGAAAGAGCGAAACTGGGCATGGCTTGAACTTTTGAAACCTCAAAGCCCACCCCTAGCGACACACTTCCTCCAACAAGGACACCTCCTAATTCTTCTCAAGTAGAGCTATTATTCCCTGATGACTAGGCATTCAAATAAATGAGCCAATAGGGGCCATTTTTATTCATATCACATCTACTAACACCAGATATAAAAAAATAACAGTGGGCTGGAGAGAGAGCTCAGCAGTTAAGAGCATTGCCTGCTCTTCCAAAGGTCCTGAGTTCAGTTCCCAGCAACCACATGGTGGCTCACAACCATCTGTATTGATGTCTGGTGCCCTCGTCTGGCCTTCAGGCACACACACAGACTGAATATTGTATACTAACTAACTAAATAAATAAATAAAAAATAACAGTGACAGCCAGGCAGGCGGTGGTGGCACACGCCTTTAATTCCAGCACTCAGGAGGCAGAGGCAGGAAGACTTCTGAATTTGAGACCAGCCTGGTCTACAGAGGGAATTCCAGGACAGCCAGGGCTACACAGAAAAACCATGTGTCTCAAAAAAAACCAACCAACCAACCAACCAACGAACTAAATAACCAAGCCAAACACCAGTGACATACCAAATTAAGGATACCCAAAGTTCAACTTGGTGAACATTGAGGTTTACTGGGGTTACCTACAGGAGGTTAAGGGGGTGACAGGGCCAGAAATGACTCAAAGTCACTGAAAGTCCACACCACCCCAGCATGAGCTCAACAAGGTGGAGACTGTCTCCTCTGGTATCTGCCTCTTGAAGAGTTTGTCTTGCTGGTTGACTGCTCTAAGCAGTCCTTACTAATTACACAAGGGTGTTGATGAGTCTGGTTAGATTTGGGGGCTTCCTGAAGCTACCTAGTTGTCTACTTCCCAAGTTTTAAGGAGTGAATTTTTTTTAGATTTCTTTTTTTGTTTGTTTGTTTTTTAACACAGGGTTTCTCTGTAGCTTTGGAGCCTGTCCTGGAGCTAGCTCTTGTCGACCAAGCTGGCCTTGAACTCACAGAGATCCACTTGCCTCTGCCTCCCAAGTGCTGGGATTAAAGGCGTGAGCCACCACCACCCGGCTCCCAAATCTTTTTTTTTTTTTTAAGTAGAATTAAAAAAAAAAAAAACAAAAACGAAGCTTGGCTACACATGTACATGTTACCTTATTACTTGCCATGGGGAAGGGGATTGATTTAGGAGTGGGGTGGAATGGAACAGGAGGATCACTGTTGTTTGCTGGCTGGCAGCCTAGCTCTGGGTTGGGTAAGAGACCCTGTCTTGAAGGTGCAAGGCAGAGTGATACAGCCAGGCACCTGTCATCCTCCCCTGACTTCTGCATGCATGCACATGGGCGCATACACACACACACAAAAGAAATTTTTAAAAATTTTTAATGACTTATTATTTGCTATTTTCCAACAAATGGCTGGCCAGCTGGCACCAGAGAGTCAATAACAGTAAAGATAAATCATATAAATTACAAATTTATAAAAGTGACATAACTTTACATAATTCCTGAAAAGCTAACATTGTTAGAGAAAGCTGGCACAGGAACAAACTAAACAAAAACCTGCCAATGAGTCATGAACTGGGCACTTGCAAAGTGGACACAGATCAGCTCTGGCAAGGGAACTCCAGGGTAGCCCATTTCAGGTCGAGTGCAAAGCAAAGCAAACACGTGGCTGGCCAACCACAGCTGGTTATCCTGTGGGACAACCTACCTACAGAAGTAGATTTGTCTGCTTTTCTTTTCTGGAGGCAGGATTTTACTACAAAGCACTGGCTGGTCTTGAACTCAGAGATCTGCTTGCCTCAGCCCCCTCAGTGCTGGGATTAAGGGCCTAGGCTACTATACCAGTTTTGTTTGCCATTTCTGATTGAATAGAGTGGTATCTGATACGGCCAATTGCAGAAAGCCTTTTTTAAGGCCCAGGCTGGACTGCTCGGGATTCTTCAGAGCTGTGCACTTGCTTTAGTTAGCTGTGTATGCTCTGCTGCTGTAATGTTAAATAGCAAACATGAGGATGGAGCTGAAACAATACAGCTACTGTGATAAATTAACTGGTAAAAAGGACAAAAAGGCAGAGACCTTCTGTTTTGACTTTTAGGGGATGGTGTTTGAGCCTCACCACATAGCCCAGACTCACCTTGCCTTAGTGTCCTGACTGCTGAGATTATAGTCCTTTGCTGCCAAACCCAGCTGGAATGACTATTGATACAGGTTACACAGATATCAGGCTCACCTTAAATTCCCTACTGTAGCCAGAGATGACCTTGAACTTCTGAGTTTCCTTCCTGTACCTTGTTAGTGCTGGAATTACAGGAATACACCACCTGGTAGTTTACGTGGTCCTGGAGATCAAGCCAGGACTTCAAACATGCTAGCTCTACAAACTATGTACCTCCATCTTTTTATTCCCTGACAACTTTTGTTTCTTGAGACAGGGTCTCTCTATATAGTTCTGGTACTTGCTATGTTTACCAAGCTGGTCTCAAGCTCAGAGATCCTCCTGCCTGTTTCCTGAGTCATGGGATTCAAGTGTGTGCCACTACACCCATACCCAGACAACTCTCGAAATCAGCACGTTTACAACATCCTAATAAAGCTGAAACTCAAAAACGTCAGGACACACTGTAGTCTGGTTAGCAGATGTTGCTCACAGGGAGGGGCTGGCAAGCAGTGCTGAGAGTTTGGGGTCACACTTAAAGCACTGAGTCGTGTTAAGTGAACAAAGTGAATCTGAGACAGACTTCTCCCTGTTACGCTAAGAAATCACAAGTAAGAGGAACGGGTCCTGGGGTGCTGGGAGTCAGAAACACTAGTGGCGACTTATGGTTATTCAACAGTACACATGACTAGACACTACAGAGATAAACACAGTAGTGATACGTGTGTTAGTACCCAGGGTTTCGAGCTCTGGCTGGAGGACCCAGTGTTCAGATACTGGTTGCAAGATGCTAGTCTCCATTAAAGGAGTCAGGGGTTCCTTGGAGAAACGGTGGCTCCAGGTCTGGGCAGGGAAAATGGAAGGTGGGTCTGCAGCCTCTTTAACAAGTCAAGAAGGGAATTACTAAAGGGTGTCGTTGGAGCACAGTGGCATAGACAGCCATGTCAGAGACCTAGAGACCAGAGATAAAGCTATTTGAATAAAATCCAGTTAGATACAAATGATCCAGTGAAGCTGTGTGAGATTGCTTATATTCGTAATGTCAGGCTATGGAGGAGGATCGTCATCAAGTTTAGTCTGTCCAGGAAGGCCTGAGCTATAGCTTCTAAGACCTTGTTTCAAGAAGGGAGAGAAAAAAGGAAGAGGAAGTCCCAGGTATAGTGGCACAGAGGCTGATGCAGGTGGACTGATAGTCTGGGCTATAAAGACGCCATCTCCAAAAAGATTCATTTAACCCACTCATCTAGGCTAGAAAATGACCCTGTCTGGAAAACACAAAGATAGAAAGAAAAAGCACACGGCAAGTCTACAATACAATGTCTGAGTTACACAAGAACTCTTTGCACTATTATTTTTCTATAAGCATGAATATCAAATTACACAGTAACTTTAGAGTATTCACAATTACACAGAGCACCTGCCACACAAGTCTGGTGACCTGAGTTGTTTCCTGGGACCTACATGTAGGCGAGAAGTGACCCTGCATACATACAGTAGCATGTGCATGCCCACACCCGAATGAAACATCATATACTCACCCCCACACAATAATCAGCTTTAATATTTTAAACAGAAAACCGGGGCGATTAATTCTCAGTATTAGATAAATTACTATGGACATAATGTATGCCTTCATTCAAGAGGTGGAAGCAGGAGGATCCAAAGTTGTAAATGTAGCTCCTTAGTAGATGCTTGCCTTGCATGCATGAGGCCCAAGTTTAGTCCGGATTACTTACTACATATACAAAACTCCGCTATACAGGGAGTTCAAAGTCAGCCTGGGATACACGAGATAGAGTGGGGAGATGGTTAAGATAGCTCAGTGCCTACCATGCAAGTACAAGGACCTGAGTCAAGGATCCCAGCACCCATGTGGCAGACAGGCATATGAGATGCTCAGTAGGTAACTGCACTTGCCACCAAACCTGGGACCCACATGGTGGAGAGAGAAGCAGCTTCAAGTTTTCTCTGGGGTCCACACGTGTACTTTGGGGACATGTGCGGTCCCCCTCCACGGAAGTGTGATTTTAAATTAAAAGCCAGGCATGGTGGTACGCACCCTTTAATTCTAACATCCAGGAGACAGATAGAAGGATCTCTGAGTTCTAGCCAGCCAGGGCTACACAGTGAGATTCTATACCAAAATAAAAAAAGGTAGTAGGGGCTATAAAAATGACTCAGTGGTTAACATCACTTGATCCAGGTTCAGTTCCCAGCACCCACATGGTAGCTCACACAACCACTTTGATGGAGGAGGGTCATTTTTTTTAATTAATTAATTAATTAATTAATTAATTTTTTGTTTTTGTTTTTCGAGACAGGATTTCTCTGTGGTTTTGGAGCCTGTCCTGGAACTAGCTCTTGTAGACCAGGCTGGTCTCGAACTCACAGAGATCCGCCTGCCTCTGCCTCCCAAGTGCTAGGATTAAAGGCGAGGGTCATCTTTTTATCTGTTGCTTTCATTGGTTAATTAATAAAGAAACTGCTTGGCCTCTGATAGGGTAGAATTTAGATAGGCAGAGTAAACAGAACAGAATGCTGGGAGAAAAAAGCCAAGTCAGGAGTCACCAAGATTCTCCCACTGGACACAGACGCAGGCTAAGATCTCTCTGGCTTACCACGAGGGGCTACACAGAATATCAAAAATGGGTTAGATCAATATGTAAGAGCTAGCCAATAAGAGGCTAAAACTAATGGGCCAGGCAGTGTTTAAAAAAAATACAGTCTCCGTGTAATTATTTCGGGACATAAGCTAGCCATACGAGCAGCTGGATGCCAGGGACGCAGCCCCGCCGCTCCTTTCACAACACCACCTGCAACTCCAGTTCCAGGGGTTCCTTTTCTGGCCTCCATAGTCACCTGCATGCATGTGCATATACCATCTCCATGTAATTAACAATAAAATCTTAAAAAAAAAAAAAAAAAAAAGAGAAGGGCATGGTCACTTTTATTTTTGTAGACAGCGTCTTTCTATGAAGCTTGGCTGATGAGGAACTCCCCACGTAGACTAGGTTGGCCTTGAAATCATAGAGCACCATCTCCTCCTGCCTGAGTGCTAGACTTGGTAACCAGCACTCAAATAGCTTCACAAAACCACCTAACTCCAATTCCAGGAAACCCGACATCCTCCTCTGACCTCCAAGGGCTCCTGTACATACGTGGTGCATATAAACTCACGGAGGCCCAAACACATGCATAAAAAAGATGGAGTGATTGAGGGAGACACCCGATGTCACCATGTGGCTCCCGCATGCACGAACAAGTTCATGCATGTGTATGAACACATGCATGTAAGCACACACACATTAATGACATAACTGCTCTAATATAAATTTTTCATTACTATGATAAACATATCTGACTGAGATTATCAACCTTATAGGACAAGCATCATAAGGTAGCTCATGCCTAAAGCTCTAGCAGTCAGAGGCTGAGGCAGGGGGACTGTTGTGAAGTTCAAGACCAGCCTAAATTATAACATGGGTTACTATCTCACAAAAAGAATCACTCCTCTAAGAACAGACTATTTTTGGCTATTGGAGGTTTCTTTGGTCCTGCCAACAGCACAGTTCATTACAATGGAAGCCGATGTCACAGTCGCCAGGAGGCAGAGAGGGCTCAGGAAGCTGGCTCAATGGGCAGACACTAGTCAAGCCTGAGGTTTGATTACTAAAATCCACAGGATGGAAGACTTCTGATCACACATATGCCATAGAATGTGTGTAAATGTATGTGCACACACCCAATAAATAAATGTAAAAGTTCCACCCACTCTTAGTAGCACCGTGGGCCAAGCTTTCAAAATACCGGTCTTAGGCAGACACTCCAGATCTAAACTATAGCAATGACGTCAAACGACAGAAATGAGGTGTGATGAACTGTGATCTGTGCGACTTCAATACAGACATTTATCATATCCACTTATAATTAAAAAAGGTCTTGCTATACTGCCCAGACGCATTTTGAAGTCTTGGGTTCAAGTGATCCTTCCACACCAGGCTCCTGCGTAGCTGGGATCCCAGCAAGCGTGCACCAGTGGGCTCAGCAACAAAACCAACTTCTCATTCCACTGGACATCCAACTCAATACTACTAAAAAGAACTGCCAGCCACTGAGGCCAAAGCCAGCCTGGACTCCACACAGCAGTAGGTCAGGGAGGCAGGGCTCAAGAAATCAAAACCTAAGATGTTATAACTATTTGGAAGAGTTTACAGCTTCTCAAAAGTTGATTGAGTGATACATGCCAGGATTCCCAGCACTGGGGAGGCTGTGGCAAGAGGACTGTCAACTCCCAGAGCAGGGTTTCTTCCCTGGCTGTCCTAGAACTCACTCTGTAGACCAGGCTGGCTTTGAACTTAGAGGTCTGTCTGCCTCTGCCTCCTGAGTGCTGGGATTACAGGAATAATTTTAAGACTCTATGCTGATTCTGGGGAGGGAGGAGATATTCCTACAGAATATTCAAGAGTCCAAGGCATAGGCCAGGTCCCTGGAAAACACTTGTGACCACAGAACAGGTAACAGAAACAATTCCAAGCCTTCATTTACCCCAGCTTTCCCGTCTTTGTTACACTGTATCCAATTTCTCATTTTTGTCTATTAAACTATTAGTTAGCTAAAGGGAAGAAACAACATTTACCTGAAGGTCCTGCTGCAAGACACAGACTGAGCCATGAACCAGGGTTAGAGGTTTCTGAATATACCATGCACCACTGCATCTAATACTGCAGGTTATGTAAGACTGAACACTAGACGCCGAGAGGAAAGACTACCTTGGCCCAGGCAGTTTTTGCAAGTCCTTTGCTCACAAAGATCAAACTAAAGACACATCTATCTGATGTGGCACCTGAGACCTATCTCTAGTTACCTCAAGTTGAAAGCAGAGATGGCAAAGTGAGGAATACGGGATGAGTTCAGATCCTGAAATCCTTAGAAACCACATAAAAACTAAGGTGTGGTGGCATGCACTCGCAATCCCAGGGAACACCTAAGGTTGTCCTCTGTTGACACAAGTGTGCACATGCATCCGGACAATACCGAGATACACTGTCATGTGTACGCCATCCTATATGACTCACTGAAGCAGCAGCTCCAGCAGTCCTTAAAAGTATTGCTTTAGCTGGGCGGTGGTGACGCACGCCTTTAATCCCAGCACTTGGGAGACACAGAGGCAAGAGGATCTCTGCGAGTTGAGGCCAGCCTGGTCTACAGAGCAAGAGTTTTAGGACAGCCAAGGCTACACAGATAAACCCTGTCTTAAAAAAAAAAAGCTCTGAGGTTTGTCACCCTGGATGTCCACCCACCCATGGTCCTCCATTTACCCCCAGCAGCAAGACAAGGACAGTTTCAGTTTCGAGTTCTCCCATTTCTCAGCTCTATTCCTCAAAGTCCTGCTTTTCAACCCGGTCACGCGGCCCAAGGTACTCTTATCTTTAACCCCAACCCTCTTAAAGATTGGTTTCCGCCTCAAATCCCATTGGTTATTATTTTACAGGTGTCTCCAGAGCCAACCAATGACAAAATATCCCAAATGAAGCATCTGAACCTTGTCTGTCCTCCCTAAATAATACAGCTTATCTCGAAAAGCCTTCCAGTATATGTGCATAGACTCTAAGCAAACGCCATGCCACTGTACACGAGATCTGGGCACCCTCGGATTCCAAGGACTGACTGCTATCAAGTAAAAAAAAAAAAAAAAAAAAATCACCCTACCTGGTCTTTGTTCCCTGTCAAAATAAAACAGAAAAACAAGAAACATACGAGGTTCAAAGCCCAAACCAGATTTCTCTGACACACCATAAGGCAAAGGAGTAGCCCAAGAATTACCCCATATCCCCTTATCACCTTACGGTGCCGGCAAATGGACAGGCAGCTCCGGGCAGAAGGCCGCTGCTCTGCAGTCATCCCACAGATCAAGATGAGTGAGGCATTAGAATATCAGGGAAGCAAACAGAAGGCCTCAGCCTTGGACTCCCATTTCACACCAGGTACTAGCCACAGCCACCAGCTGTGACAGAGACTCTAACAGCAGGATGGACCAGACAGCTCCAGTTCTACACACAATTCTAGTTTATTATGGCAAAGGTGAAAATGCCACCTTCTCCACAACAGCAACCAGTAAAATTTATCCCAAAAATAACTCGGTACAAAACAGGTCTGTTTCAGAATTAAAAAAAAAAAAAAAAGAAAAAAAGCCTTTACATGAGTTTTTAGATCCTATTTTAAAACAGGAGAAAAAGAAGAAACAAAAACAAATCCACCATTGTCTGCACAGTCCAGTCGCCAACCCTCCCTCTAGGGATCTCGGACGCAGCTTCTGGGTTCTGTTACTTGTGTGGATTTGCTGGGCTGTTTAACTGGTGTCCATCTGAAAGAGAGAGGTTCATTAAGGAAGCCCTTGTTTCTTCTGGCTTCACGAGATTACCACAGGCTGTGACTCAGTCCCACCCAGTCTTCTCTGAGCCTGAGGACTTACCCTGGCATTATAAGCATCCAGCTGTGCGTCCAGCTCCTCCGCAGAAAGCTGCTGCTTTGAGTTCCTGCCGGTACCTCTACCTCTTCCCCGGCTGCCTCCACGGGTTCCTCTCCGGGTGCCACCACCACCAAAACTTCCAGAGCCACGGTTTCTTGTCATGCCGCCTCTGTTTATGCTAACAAAGAAAACACAACTCTAATCTATCTGTGCTTTGTGGATGGCATTATCACAAACCCACAGCCTTTCCCCATCGTCGAGGGCCCAGAACTTACCTCTGTGCTGGTCTTCTTTGCGTGTCAATCTGTGATGTGACGAGCTGGATGTTCATAGGACGGCCTATGGTAAAAAGAACACAACAAGTCTCATTCCAGAGGCTCTGAAGCTGATACAGAGGGCACCACACCCTGGTCTCCATGCAAGCTCTGGAAAGGGCCTTTGTGTGTCTCCAGTGCCCCCAAAAAGGTATATGGCCTAGAGAGTCTGGTGGGAAAATAAAGTGGCGATAAATAACCCCACCAACACCTCCTCACTCCTTCTCAGTTCAAGCTAAGAGGGCTGCTTGGTCAGTGTCCAGGGTGCTCATGGGTGGACAGGTGTGGGTGACCTGACGGAAGAAGAACAGGTACCTTTGTCTTTACGACTACAGCCCCGCACTCAGGTTGTACTATGGCGGTTCTGAGAAGGCTTCACAGAAGTGAATCTTCCGGAAGGAGCTGAAGGAGGGGAGGGATGTAGCTTGCTGGATGGGGGTTCACAAGAGGTTGGTCCAGATGTGTGGGGCAGCATGAGAAGTGGCAGAATGGAAGAGAGAGACAAAGGGGCAAATGCAAAGTGTCCTCAGCCACAGGGGCAGCCCATATTCCTACAGGGAGAGGTGCCAGCCCCAAACTCCATAAGCCCCGCAGGCATCCTGGGCCCAGCCCCACACTCACCATCCAAAGGGACACCGTTGTATTGTTTCATAGCCTTTAGGGCATCTGCCTTCCGTTCAAAGTGCACGTCTGCTGTCCCTAAACTTCGTCCAGAGCGATCATAGTGCACGGCCGCTTTCTTCAACGTTCCAAATTCGGCAAAGAGTTCCTGGGAAGTGGAATGGACAGCAGTCAGTGAAGTCGTGAGCCCTGCTCCTTCGAGTGGCTCATTAGGTTGCTGTGAGCACGCGTGCTTTGAGGGCGCTTTACTGACAGCCACCCGGGAAGGGGCAGGGCAGTGAACATCAAGAGGTGAGGGAAGGGACGCTGGAGAAAGAGGGACAACTTTCATGAGCACCTGGGTTCCTGCCCACTTTGGGACTGCACCACGATGCCGGTGAGGACAGTACAAAGCCCTGGCACAGAGCAGAAGATTAAGAACTACCTCTCTCAGCAAGGGCATTACAACTCAAATAATGGCTGCTTCATCAAACAGCAGAGGCCAAGAGCAAAACCAAGGGCAGTTCCCACAGAGCAGATAGCTCCGAGGGCCCCCTGACCCCAGCCCCTCCCCCAAAGGCAGATTCTGGCTCACCTTTCCCTCTCCTCCTACTCAAGCCTGCTGCAAAGTCTGAAGTCAAACGCGCCATGGAAACTGCCCTGACCTCAGGCAGGCTGGGAGTTGGAGAGGGAACCCAGGCACACAGCGGGAGTGGAGGTCACCAAAAGCGGTTTCCAGTGGATGCCAGAAACCACCTTAAAAAAAGTGTTGAGACACTGTGAGTGCTCACTGGCCGTGCTAACCTCCCATGGCAAGGCCAAAGGGCTGGGCTCTGAGAACTAAAAACCCAGAAAGGCCCAGCACTCCGACCTAGCCATCTCCAAAACTAATTCCCAAAAACTCTATAGAGATGCCTCTGAGGTCCAGTCAAAAAAGAAAAAAAAGAAAAAAAGAAAAAAAAACAAGAAAAGAGTTCAACGGCAAGTATGAGGACCATGCCCCTGCCCAGACCCAGGAAAGGTCGCTGGTTAAAACACAGGGCTTCAGGCTGTAAAGCACACAGCACTGACACCATGCACCCCAGTGCGGCCAGACATCTGGGGGAGACTCTGTCTCCCATCAGCTCGCTACCACAAGCACCCCCGGTCATACCGGGCAGCCCGTGCCCGTTATAAACTGGAAGTCCTGGCAGAGGCAGGAGCTCACGGTGGTCGCCTTCAGGGACACACCAGGCTACCTTCCCGCAGCCTGACTTATTAGAAATGCTACTTTCTCTAAGGTCAGTCAGGTCACTCGGGGACAGTGGCTGGCCCCGGGGTGCGCGGGCTCCAACCGGGAGGGGGTTCTGGACCGCAAGTCTGTGCGGGACGCGCACCGCGACCGGCTCCGGTCTCCTACCTGGATATCCGCGTCTGACACCCCGAAGTCCAGGTTTGACACCAGCAGCTTCCCACCCGTCTCCACGCCGGCGCCACCCCCGAAGCCGCTGTCGAAGAGGTCGTGCTGCCACTTGTCGGGAAGTTGTTTCGGCTGCAGGCAAAACCGTGAGGACAGAGAAACTCGTGAGCCTCGCCCCGGGCGCCCTCGACACCCCACCGCCACTCTCCCACGTCGGACCGCAGTCCAGAGAGCACCCCAAGCCCGCCGCCACGAGGCCGGACCGCGACCGGACAAAGCGTCCCGGAAGATCCCGGCCTGGGGCCGGGCCTCGCCGCGCGGCCTCGCCCCCGCCCACCCCTCCGCCGCGGTCCCCGCGGGGACTCGCGGGGCGTACACCCGGCTCCGTGCTGCCGGGCAGCCGCCCGCGTCGGCGTCGCGCGTCCCCGGACTTACTCTGCTGTAGGGTGCCGGCCGGTTCCTGCCGCCGCCGCCCGCGGCGCCGCGAGAGATGGCGGGCCGGTTCCTCATAGGCCCGCCGCCTCGATTCACTCGCGCGGCGGCCTGCACCGCACCGCCGCGGCCGCCCTGGGAGCCGGCCCTGCCGCGACCCCGGCCTCCGCCGCGACCGCCTCGCTGGCTCCGGTTCAGCTTAATGATGTCGTCCAAAGACATATCCATTTTGTCGGCCATGGCGGGCGCGGAATCGGGCCTCGGATCGAGCCCGCGCGTCAGCACGCCGCAGCGTCACTTCCTGCGCCTGCCCCCGGTCTTCCGGCGTCGCGGCCCGGCGGCTGCCTCTGATTGGTCTCGGCGCGCGCGGGGCCGGCGGACGCCTGCGCAAAGCGCTCGGGGACAGCGGGCGCCGCTTCTGAGGAGCCGGACGCGGCACGGTCGTTTTTATACCTTCCCGCGCGGCGGCAACGGAAGGGCGGGGCGCCTCGTGATTAGGCGGCGAAGGTGCGAGGGCGAGGAGTGGGCGGGGACTCCCGGCCCCGCCCCCGGAGGCCGGAAAAGGCGGGGTGGCCTCGGCGTCGCGTTCCGTCTGGCGGACGGGGCGCCTTCTTCGGGACCCCGGCGGTCGGGGCTGCTGTGCAGGGTCGGAGTTCGGGTTAGTCTGCTCGAGGGCGTGGTTTCTCTTTAGCAAGTTAGTGGCTGTGACTCCTCAGGTTTAAAAGCAAAGCACAGGTTGTTAAGGAAAAGCTGGACGTTTCCCACGGACGCATTATTTTGTTTTGTTTTTGTTTCTTTTTTCCTTTTTTGGGGAGGGGAGGGGCTGGCCTCGAACCTGGTCCGTCTGCTTCAGACTGGGATCGAGTTTTGGGATCCGAGTGCTGGGATTAAAGGCTTGTGTCGGGGATTAAAGGCGTGTGTGACCCCGCCCCACTGCGTGGATGCAAATCTCCAAAGACATCCTTAAACATGGCCTAGCCCCTGTCGCAGCTTGCTGGAGCACTACAGACTAACTTTAGCCCCGAAATTCTCTGCCCTCAGGTCACAGGCTCGGCTGCCATGAAGGTGAAGATTAAGTGCTGGAACGGTGTGGCCACTTGGCTCTGGGTAGCCAATGATGAGAACTGCGGCATCTGCAGGATGGCATTTAATGGCTGCTGTCCAGACTGTGAGTGTCTCTCTGTGCACCACCAGCCTTAGAAACCTTGGGTTTCTAAGCGCTAGGGAGGCAGAGGCAGAAGGATCTCTGAGATTGAGTTCAGCCTGGTCTACAGTGCAAGTTCCAGGACAGAGAAACCTTGTCTTGAAAAACTAAGAAAAACAAAACTGTAAGGTTTAGTTTCCATCTACTGACAGGAAATATTTCTTGAAGCCCACTTTTCTATAAAGAGCCTATCTAGCACGGTGGCAAACACTTGTGGTATCAGAATTTGGGAGCAAAACAAGTGGATCTCCGAGTTGGAGGTTACGCAGTGACACTTTGCAAAAACAGAAAGACAGACAAAGCCAACACTTGTTTTTGTCAGGGCATGGTGACACAGACCACAGACCCGTGACAACAGCACTGGGGTGACTGAGGCAAATAATCTTGAATTTGAAGCCTGCCTGGTCTACATGGTGATAATCTGACATTCTCTTAACTCCTCAAACTTGTATTTTCAGTTTGAATTTTCTCAAAATACCCCTAACTTGTTATAGCAAATTGAAGTTCAGACAGTGGTTGCCATATTGTCACATTTGCTGGATTTTTGTGCTAAAGTATTGTAAATTTTAAGTTAACTATGAGCACACTTGAGCCTTGTCTTACAAGCTGTTCTAGCAACCTTATAATCATCTTGATGTTATCAGAGCGTTAGATCTGCAAACTAGGCTGGCCTCGAATTTACAGAGATCCTCCTGCCTCTGTCTCCTGAGTACTGGATTAAAGGCGCCCCTACCCTGCTCACCCAGCCTGACTTATCAGCCGATAGTTAATCATCTTGATGTATTCAACAAGTTGTGAGTTGTCGTGTGTCGTGTCCTCCCCCCCCCCGCCCAGTGAGACAGGGTTTCTCTATGTAACCCTGGCTGTCCTGAAACTCTCTCTGTAGACCAGGCTGGCCTCAAACTTACAGAGATCTGCCTACCTCTATCTCCTAAGTGTTGGGATTAAAGTCGTGCACCACCACTGCCCAGCGAGTTGTGTATTTCCTAGGAAGTCATTGATTTTTCTTTTGGTTTAAGTTTTTTTTTTTTTTTTTTTTTGATTTTTCGAGACAGGGTTTCTCTGTAGCTTTGGTGCCTGTCCTGGAACTCCCTTTGTAGACCAGGCTGGCCTCGAACTCCCAGGATCCGCCTGCCTCTGTCTCCCGAGTGCTGGGATTAAAGGCATGCGCCACCACCGCCTGGCTTGGTTTAAGTTTTATCTATAGCATTTATGATTAGCAACTAAGCACACAGTTCTAATTTTTATTTTAAGTAGAAAAATGTAAATTTTTGTTGTTTCATATTTTGAGACAGGGTTTTGTTAGGTTGCCTAGGCTGTCCTGGAACTATCTCTCTAGACCAGGCTGAACTCAAAATCACAGAGATCCGTATGCCTTTGCTTCCGAGGGCTGGGATAATAGGCATGCCTGCTACAAATGCAGATTCACTAAGGAAAAATGAGAAGGAACTTCCAAAAGTGTGAAAGGGAGGAATACTCTTTTAATCAGTCAATCAGTTTCTTATTTAATGGGACTGGGGATTGAACACAGGCCCTTTCATGTGCTCTGCAGGCTCTCTCCCACTGAGCTGTATTCCTAGGGTTGGCTCGAACGCACTCTGTCTTGAACTTTGAGTTCTCCTTCCTCGACTTCTAGAGCAGCTAGGGTGCAGGCTCGTCCACTGGTCTTGTCTTGAAATCACATGAAGACTGGGTACGGTGGAATGGGGCTTTGATCCCAGCACCGAGGAGGCAGAACAGATCTGTGATTCCAGGCATTCCTGGTCTGTGTAGTGAGTTCTGTGCCTGCTAGGTCTACATAGTGAGACATATACAGCCTCAAAAAAACAAAAACCCTGCCGGGCGGTGGTGACACACACCTTTAATCCCAGCACTCGGGAGGCAGAGGCAGGCGGATCTCTGCGAGTTCGAGGCCAGCCTGGTCTACAAGAGCTAGTTCCAGGACAGCAACCAAAAACTTCAGAGAAACCCTGTCTCGAAAAAAAAACAAACAAACAAACAAACAAAAAACCTTGTCAACAAAATCACCCTTAAGGATGCTTCTATAGTGGGGATCAGGCATAGGACCTTCACTAATCTGCTGAGCTCAGAAACTTCTCCCCTCTAAAGTCTATAGATATGAGAAATGTTTCCTTTGTTTGCTGACTGCTGTCAGGTCTTCTGTATCAGCTCTCTATGCTACAAGTGGTAGTTGTTATTAAGTAGACCCGCGTTACCTGAAGCTGGTGTTTCTTACCAAGCATGAAGGAGGAATCTTTTTGTCTGTCTGTCTTTCATGTATACAGTTTTCTGCCTGCATGTATTCCTGCAGGCCAGAAGAGGGCACCAGATCTCATTACAGATGGTTGTGAGCCACCATGTGGTTGCTGGGAGTTGAACTGAGGTCCTCTGGAAGAGCAGCCAGTGCTCTTAACCTCTGTGCCATCTCTCCAGCCCCCCAGGAATCTTTATTTAACAGAGCCACACAGAGTGTGGGAGTCAGAGGACAAGTGCTCGTGTGCGTGTCTGTCACATCAGACAGCTTTGTGAACTCTCTGGAACTTGCTTATCAGCGCCACCTTCAGGCCCAGGCTCCGCTGGACCCAGAACTACCTGTTCTTACCTATGCATAAGTGACCCACACGTGGGCTGCAGGGCACAACCTTTATGACCCTAGCTGGGTCTGTGACCAAAGGGATGGCCAGAAAGCATCTTAGGTGGCTAGGCACTTAGAGTCATCCATGTGAAGTAGACCCAGGCTTTCTTAAAACAGGGCCGTTAGCTGCAGAGTGGGAGACTCAGTCTGGCTCACAGATTGTTTAAATGGGAGGGAGTTGACTTCAAAGTGCCGAGTGTTTGATAGGTCCAGTCTGTTTTCTGGAGAGATTCCATAAGCACCAGGTTTCTCACAGATTAAACTCCTGTGAAAATTAAGTTACCAAGGCTGTAATAAATCTGTTTCAGGTCCCAGGGGGCTTTAAGGTAAAGCAGTCTTGTCAAGAAGTGTTTTAATTAAAAAAAAAATAATTTCATCAAGGCACTAACCAGGCCTTGCATGAATCACCGTCGGTGCGCCAGCACCCTCATCAAATGCTCCGGCTCGCCCTGTAGGGACAGCACCCCCCTCCGCATGACCACCCACAGATGAGCCAGCTCCGTGATCTTGTTCTTGAGCCAGTTGGGTCCGAGTCTCATTGGAAAAGAGTGATCAAGCAGAGCTCTGCTGAAGTTAGGAGCCTGGGTGGTGCACACGCCTTTAATCCCAGCACTCTGGAGGCAGAGGCAGGTGGGTCAGAATGAGTTCTAGAACAGCCAGGGCTACACAGAGAAACCCTGTCTTGAAAAACAAAACAAAGGAAAGAAAAGAGAGAGAAAGGCTCTGTCGTGCTGAGCGCAAGTGTGACAGACATAGGACTGGTTCCCAGGATGGATTGGGTGCAGTGAAGCTTAGCTCTTTGGACCCTGTGCTCTGCCTTCTTCAGTAGGGTTTTCTAGTCTGAGGAAGCCAGGGATACTTGTTTTTGAACGGGGTCTCATGTCTCTTGTATCCTAGGTTGGCTTCAAAATCCTTGTGTAGCTGAGTATGGCCTTGAATCCTTCATCCTTCTGCTTCCAGCTCACAAGTGCTGGGATTGTCTGGTTGTGCAAACCTAGGGGTAGAATGCGGGCTTTGTGCATTCTAGGCGACCGTTCTACCAGCTGAGCTGCGTTCCCAGTCTCCCCTTTTGTTTTTACATTGGTGTATGTATGTCTGCGTGTATGTCTGTGTGAAGGTGTCCTTAGGTCCTCTGGAGCTGGAGTTACAGACAGTTGTGTGCATGTGGGTGCTGGGAATTGGACCCGGGTCCTCTGCAGGAGCAGCCAGTGCCATCTCTCCAGCCCCTGTTTTTAAATTTTACTTTAAGAAAAAAAAAGATTAATCTGTTTTCATTTATGTGTATGGGTCTTTTGCCTGAATGTCTATCTGTGTTTATCACATGCATGCAGTGTCTGTGGAGACCAGAAGAGGGTGTTGGTTCCCTTGGACCTGGAGCCGCAGGTGGCTGTGAGCTGCCACATGGAAGCTGGAAACTGGACCTGGGTCCTGGGCAAGATCAGCAAGTGCTGAAACTGCTGAGCCAGCTCTGTAGCCCTAATTAACTTTAATCATGAAACCGACTCTGTCTGGCTCTGATTGGGCTTTCTCCATGGAGGAAGACTTCCAGGCTTGCAGAGTGAGAACCTGCAGCCTGTGCCCCTGGCTTTGGCTAGAGGTGGGAGAGCTGAGGGTTCAGGTGAGAGAGAGGATGGCACCTGCTGATATCAAGTCCCCTCAGCAGCTGTCCCATGAACACCAGGGTGGTGCAGTTGATCTTGGGGGTCCAGGGAAAGAACCTCCCTGAGTTCCAGGGTGCCTTTAATGAAGACAGAGTTCCCTACTCAGGTTGTGACTCCTTGGCACCATGGCCATTTTAATGTTACCTTCTGGGTATTCCAGGTCAGTTTTCCACAGAAGGTGTGAGGGAGTCACTGCAGGTCCTTCAAGCCGTAGGCCATATCTGGGGACGGTTTGGGTCACATTCCCGCGTGGTCTCCCCTAGAGGCTCTGCCTGTGGGCTGGAGCCATTTCCAATGCCCTGGAGGGGCCTGCTTGGCTTCACATGCTCTCCTGTGTTCTAACGTCTTCCCTCCTGGCCCCCTTACAGGTAAGGTGCCTGGGGACGACTGCCCTCTGGTGTGGGGGCAGTGTTCGCACTGCTTCCACATGCACTGCATCCTCAAGTGGCTGAACGCGCAGCAGGTGCAGCAGCACTGCCCCATGTGTCGCCAAGAGTGGAAGTTCAAGGAGTGAGGCCTGTGTTCCCTCTGTCAGCGCCGGGCTAGGCTCCGCCCCGGGCCAGGCTCCGCCCCTTCCCTCCCCTCCTCACAGTGGTACCTGGGCCCTGGTTCTGCACTGGGGACAAGGATGCCTTCCTTTTGGCTGAAACAAGGAGGTCTTTTTGTTTGTTCGTTTTTTCATCGCATCATTGACACTTTTATTCAATAAGTAAAACTCATTAAAGTCCCGAGCCTTCCTGGAGGCCTCTGGCTGCTTTCTTGACATTGATACAGCTGCGGTGTGTTTTGTTATGAAAACCCTTATGAATAAACATCTTGATGAAATAACTGCCGAGGGCTTCTTGATAATCTGAGTCACAACTCAGAAACAGGAAAAGTAGAAGAGACTAAGGCAGGGCCAAGCTGGGCAGAGACTTTAAGGTGTGTTGTGCTGGGGGACTGGCAGGGGCACATAGCCCATCTGCTGCCCTAACCTGGAAGAAGCCCCAGCCCTAGATGGGCAAAGCTGGCCGTTCTGGCCAAGCAAGCACTGGTCATGCCCAGGTGATCTTCGGAGACTGCTGTGTCTTCCTCAGACTGAAGACCAGATCTAGGGTAGGAGGATGTGGTCCTCTGGTGCCCTCGGGAGGAACAGCCCCTTGCAAGCTTCTTTATTCCCCTACAGCTGGGGATTTTCAGCCTCTTAGGGGACAGTAGGCCAGTCCTAGGGTGTCTGGAAGCTCCTGGGTGGAAATTAATTTAGGGTGGTATCTGGGAGTCCTGGTCAGTTCATCACCTTGTCCTTGTGAGGGCCAGCCATGATGATCTAAGTCTGGGCAGGTCACCCAAAGGAAGTTCTTTATTTCTTCCAACCATTATCACCTGGGACTCTGGCCATGGATGAATTTCAATGGAGGCTGGAGTCTCAGTTGTTCACCCTGAGACGGTGCCTGGCTGCAGGAGGAACCAACCATAAGCTGGGATCACCCGACCCCCACCCAAAAACAGACCATTCAAAGGAAATTCCTGGCATTCCAAGCACTGTAGATAGAAACATCTGCTAGTGCACAGTCAACCAGGACACCCCTAGAACGAATGCCAGCCAATCAGGGGTCTTAAAACCTCAGAAACCCCTCACACCCACGTTTACTACTATAAAATCCTATTCTAATTGAGCTTGGGGCTCTCCGGTTATTTCAATACGTTGAACATGCGGAGAGACCGAGTTTGCAAACTTGACTAAAATAAAGGCTCTTTACTTTTACATACGGGACTATTGGTTTTTTTGTCTGCTTGTGGGGATTGTGGATTTGGGCATAACAGTCCTCAGAGACTCAGTGACTATGGACAGTGAACACATTTGCACGCCACCTGTGCCCTACAGCCTGGAGAGCAGGCCAAACAAGCAGGGGCAGGACTCCCCACCATCTGGATCATCTACAAGGGTGTTGGCAATGAGACTACAGTGCCCTTGAGGTACCTCCTACTTGAAACACCTGTGCTTCTGAGAGACTGTAGCTCCACACCGCTCGGTTATCTCTCGCATGCTGAGCCTGGCACTGGCATCAGCTGGCACGAATAGAGATGGGTGTAACTCAGCCCAAGGATACCCAAGAGCTGCAGAGGGGCGTCGAGATCTGTGGATTTGGAGCTCCTTGGGCTGACAGGTCTGGTCCATTCTAGCTGTTTTTTCCATCCCCAGCATGCTCACCCTCCTGGGTGCCCTCCGTGCTTTTCCTCGGAACTTTCTGTGGGAAAATCCACCGTTTCTAGGTCACCCTGCTGAAGCATCTTCCAGTACAACGGAGTATTTATGAGGTCTTTCTCTTCCCAGGCTCACCTCAGGGCTCTCCATGACTACAAGGCTTCACTCTGGGTTCCTTAGCTCTTAGGTCTTTCTGATCTGTTATCTCAGGACCAACTCCACTGATCTCACATCCCCAATCTCTCTGGAGATCAGAAGACCCTAACTAACCCCAGGCATATAACCCTCCCTGCATATAGAGTCCCTGGTTCTGGTCAGGACGCCCTGATACAATCCCATCAAGACAGCTTGTGCTCTCCCCGAACCCCTTTCCCAGGCAGGAACAGCAGGTCCTGTAGGAAGCTTATGCCGTTGACCTAGGTAGCCTTTCCATGTCGTCGTCGTCGTCGTCTTCTTCTTCTTCTTCTTCTTCTTCTTCTTCTTCTTCTTCTTCTTCTTCTTCTTCTTCTTCTTCGTCGTCGTCGTCGTCGTCGTCGTCGTCTTCCTCCTCCACCTCCTCCTCCTCCTCCTCCTCTTTTTTAAAGTTTTTTGAGACACGGTTTCTCTGTATAACAGCCCTGGCTGTCCTTGAACTAGCTCTTGTACACCAGGCTGGCCTCAGACTCACAAAGACCTGCCTGCCTCTGCCTCCCAAGTGCTGGGAAAAACCCTGTCTTGAAAAACCAGAGAGAGAGAGAGAGAGAGAGAGAGAGAGAGAGAGAGCGAGCAAGCGAGCCATGCAATGGTGCCTCACATCTTTAATCCCAGCATTCAGGAGACAGGCAGAGGGATCTCTGTGAGTTCAAAGCTACCCTGGGCTATACAAGGTTGAATCTCACTTTTTTTTTTTTTTTTTTTTCCGAGACAGGGTTTCTCTGTGGTTTTGGAGCCTGTCCTGGAACTAGCTCTTGTAGACCAGGCTGGTCTCGAACTCACAGACATCCGCCTGCCTCTGCCTCCCAAGTGCTGGGATTAAAGGTGTGCGCCACCACCGCCCGGCTTGAATCTCACATTTTTAATCCCAGCACTAGGCAGATGGGAAGTATTATGGCTGGGCAGAGAGAGGACTACAAGGCAGGAGGAGACAGGAGCTCAGATGCAGTCCGAGGACCTGTAGTGATACGATCACCCCTTTGGTTTGAGGGAGAGGTAAGAACTAGTGGCTGGCTGTGCTGCTTCTCTGATCTTTTAGCTTTCGCCCCAATAGCTGACTCCAGGTTTTTATTATTAAGACCAATTAGAACTCACACTACTGTAGGCCTTTTTTTTTTTTTTTTGTTTTTCGAGACAGGGTTTCTCTGTGGTTTTGGAGCCTGTCCTGGAACTAGCTCTTGTAGACCAGGCTGGTCTCGAACTCACAGAGATCCGCCTGCCTCTGCCTCCCAAGTGCTGGGGCCATTTTTTATTATATATAATTTCTATTTTTTGTGTGTGACTGTTTTACCTGCAAGCATGTCTGTGCACCACATGCATTCCCCCAATATCTGCAGAGTCCAAAAGACATGTGATCCCCTGGATCTGGAGTTACAGTTGTGAACTGCCATGTGGGTGCTGGGAATTGAACCTGTGTCCTCTGGAAGAGCAGCCAGTGCTTTAAGCCACTAAGCCATCTCTCCAGCCTGGGGATTTTCTTTTCAAGACAGGGTTTCTGTGAAACAGCCCTAACTGTCCTGGAGCTTGTTTTAATGACCCCCCTGCCCGGCCTCCCGAGTGCTGGGGTTAAAGGCAGGTGCCACTGCACCCAGTGGAAATCTCTTAATTAGTGACTGATCTGGGAGGGTCTAGTCCATTGTGGGGCGGGTGGTCCTGGGCTCTATGAGAAAGCAGGCTGAGGAAACCAGGAAGCAAGCCAGGAAGCAGCACTCTCCCATGGCCTCCAGGTTCCCCATCTGAGTTCTTGCCTTCGCTTTTCCAGTAGACTGTGGCACGGAATATGGTAAAAACCCTTTCCTCCTGACCTTGCTTTTTGGTTGTGATGTTTCTTCACAGCGATAGTAACCCTAAGACAGTCTCTCACCCTGCCTGCCGGCGTTGATACTTCTGGCCAGTAAGCCTCAGAGGGCAGTTCAACTTCAGCAAGGAGAGATTGGCTCTCTGCCATCAGTGACATGCGTGTTCAGGCCCAGCAAGGTGTAAGAGATCCCACTGATCCTCCGTGCACAGCCCTTGCTCCACTGCCACTCCTCCTTGCTCCTCCTCCCGGCCTCTGTTCCCGCCTCCCCCGCCCTACACCCCATTGCAGATATAAAGCCCAGTCCGGCTCACAGACTTCAGCCACATTTCCCCTGCTCCGGCGCACAGCACAGCTCCATGGCCCAGTGTGGGACATCGGTGGCCGCCGCCCTGGCGCTGCTCTTGCTGCTCCTGCCACCAAACCTTGCGTGGTACAAGCCTGCGGGACCCCAGCACTACTCGGTGGGCCGCGCCGCGGGGCTGCTGTCCAACTTCCACAGGTTCCCGTCCCCGCGACGCTCCGAGTCCCCAGCACTCCCTGCCGTAATTGGACCCCTACGCTTGGAGATGCGCTCTAGCCTAAGGAGCCTTGTGAGTGCAAGGGGGTGGTGGGTGGCGGGAGCCGGTGGGGCACGAGCGGGACCTCAGCCTCCACCGCCCACCCAGGCCCTGTGTGTCAAAGAGGTGACCCCGAACCTGCAGAGCTGCCGGCGACAATTCAACAGCCCAGGGACTTTGCAGTGTAAAGCGGACGTCTTCTTATCGCTGCAGGAGGCTGAATGCCAACAGCCTGAGCCCTGAACCCCCCATGTCCAGTCTTGCTTGAAGCAGCGCAGGCCCTGTCTTGTGGGTTGGCGCCCGTGACCCCTAACTCCTACCATGCTCCACAGCAAACGGCTAAATGAATAAAGAAGCAAACTGTGTCTGCTGAGGGTCGCTGGAGGAGGTGACTAGTGCTTCTGGGAGTGGTTGATGATGGAGCCGCTGCTGGGCTTCCCTATAGCATCCCCTTCCCTGGCCAGGCTGGGTCTTTCCCTCTTCCACAGAGCAAGAACAGGTATAGAGGCTCCCCAACCCCACAGTCTGCACAGGTGACCCCCCTACATAAGTAGTGGGCACTGGGCATTGAGAGTTCCTAGTAGGTCATCTGAAACAGCCCCACCATGCTGCCCCTCAAGTCAGAGAATTGCCCTGAGCAGTCCAGGTTCCTAGGTTCTTTCCGGAAGTCCTGCTTTGTGTCTTGCCTCACCCTAGGTGACCCTGCTGCTTCTGAGATTCCTACTGCTCCCACCCCTAACCTTGTCTGACTCCCACCTTTTAAAGTCCCTCCCCCAAAGACCTTGAAGCACTAAGTACTTAGCTACTGTGTGTTCAACAAATCAGGACCAGACTGATCTAGAGTAAGGCTCTAACTGCACGGGAGCCCTTAGACCCACCCCTCACATATTCTGGGCGCTGGCCACAAAGTCAAGTGGGCAGCTGGCTTGAGTCCTGCCTTCCCTCCCGCCCAAGGCAAACACCAAACACCCCCAGGTGCCAGCTCAGTAGCTGAGCGATCTCTGGTCTGGGAGCCCTTGAGCCCGCTGTTGAGGGTGTCTTCCTCTCTGTGGTGCCTCACCCAGAGGCCATGGGTGGCACAGAGCATGCCTGCCAGTGCAGTGTTCCTCTGAAGACCAGCACACTCGGTGGTTTCCTTGACCTGAGACTGTGCAGGGTATTCCACAGCCCAGGGTCCTAGCGTGAGCACCACCTCCGTTCCTAGCAGGCAGGGCTGAGCACTGTACCTCTGAGCACTGTACGGCCTGGAGGTAGGTATGCCCCTCCTCCAGATCCTGACCCCAGGTCTCATATGCTCACAAAGGCTCTCCTGCTTCCAAGGGAAGAGAGAGGGCAGGTCTACCTGCTTCAGTAGGTGCAGAGACCAGGCGTGGGATAAGAGCACCAGCAGCATCCTTGTTTGGGAGAAGCCAGGACTTCAGCACTGAGCCAGCCTCCCCTACAGTCAACCACCAAGAGGAAGCTGTAGGAGCCTCAGCAACTGCTGGGCTCCAAGCAGACCTGGTAATTTGCCAAGATCCTGGGTCTACAGAAGAGCCAGGGCAGGTACACAGGCTGCCTAGCTTCCTGGCCTGGTCCTTTCTCCCTTTTCTAAAAGAACCCCTGCTGTGGACGGGTTTCCTGTGTCTTCCTGGGGCCAAGCGGGGTGCTCCCGCTAGTCTTTATTCAGGGAGCCAAAGAGATTTACATCGGCCACTGAGGTACAAAATGAGGACCACGGAGTCTGTGCAGAGAACAGTCAAGCTGGCCCAGCCGTCAAGGAAGTACATCTTCTGGGAATCAGGAATGGGGTGCTAGAACGTGCCCCAAAGTAGAGGGTGCCCACTTGCAGGGTGACCCGGGACAAGAGGTCCCCAAAGTCATCCCCCTCTGTACCCCTCACCAAAGCTGGGCCGGCAGATTGCAGCTTCCAGTCAGGCAGGAGGGGCATCCCCAGCCAAGACTGGGGCAGTGGCAGTCGGAACTGTGGACGCTAAGGACACACAGCAACACTCCTCCAGTCTCCTGTCCGCTGGGCTGCTTCACTGTGCTGGCCACCCTCTCTGGGCAGCTCAGTGCAAAGGACTGAGCCTGTGGCAAGATGGGCGGTGGGTGCCTCACAGGCGGTAGAACAGCACCCTCCAGCAAGGCCAGCTTCCTTTGGAATTATGTGAGCTGACACCAGGACACAGAAGCAGAGCAGGGTAGGGAGAGAAGAGATGGGCACAGAGCAAGGGCATGAGTGACATCCTCCAGGTCAGAAGTCAGTCAGTCTCCCCTGCAGGCTGTGCCTCCTGCTGCCTCCTGGCCTCCAGAAAGGCCAATTCCTTGGCTTCCTTCTTCTGATTCCGTGCTTCGTACTCCAACCTGCAACCAGACAGGCATCATCAACCGGGCCTCCAATGCCAGCCGCCCACGGCCGACCCACCGGAGAGGGAGGGGCCACACCTGTTCTTGATGATCCTCTGCACAATCAGGTCTGTGGTGAGATCACTGCCACTGTCGATCTGACGGAAGATTCCTCTTCTCTTGGGCTCCTGGAGGCCTCAGTGCAAAGAGAGGAGGGTGGTGAGAATCCTCCTGACCACAAAGACACCCCCAGGTGCCCCTCTACACACAGGAGACCAAAACCAGAAAGAATGGTTGTTCCCACTTCCCAGAGGCAACTCAGACCAGGGCAACCCACCTGGTAGGGGTCAGAGCCATCCCTGTCCGGCACAATTTCTGTCTTCCCGTGACATACTAGGTCCACCTACAAGGGGAAGGAAGGGTCAGGAGGCCTCCTCAGAGAAGCTCTGCCACCACTGACAACCACCCAGGGCTAGCCCAGACCTAAGAAAGCTGGCCCTGGCTGACCCAGGAGGTCAGCTAGAGAGAAGCCTCACCTTGAAGTGACTCAGGAGCTCCGCTGTGACCGAGTACGGTGCCCCAATCACCACTTCTGAAACATACTGCAGAGACACAGCAGGGAAAGCAACTCACTCAGTTCTCATATCTGGCAAGCCAGGGCTATAGGGTGGCAGAGAAGGCCCAGGGAGCCAGCTGGGACAGGGCAACATAGCAGGGCCAGCGGGCAAAGGGAATCCTCAGACTCCTCAGTAGGGGACAGAAACTGCACCAATAAGGCCCAGCCACCAGCCACCCACCTTACTACGGCTCAGGGAAGTATCGCTTCCAGCCCACTCACCCGGCAGGCCAGCACGCTCAGAGTCCGCTCATGCAGGTTCATGATGGGGTAGTTCTTGCCCTTGTATCGGTTTACTTCCTAGGGCCAGGAGGTTGGCTCAGCTAAGGAATGGTGCCCTCCCTCCCAGCTGGCCTTCCTGGGCAGAAGCTGGGAGAGGCACCCCTCTCATGGGAACCCTAGGCAGGGCTGTCCTTGACTCCAGAAGAGATCCATGCCTGCCTTGACTAGACACCTGGAGCCTCACTCCTTTAGAGGCTACCTGTGCCTACCACTGACCCCAGCGAAGACCTGTGAGGGATCCCATGGCCCATCAGCTCGTGGGGTACTGAGAAGTGAACAAGCAGAAAGGCAGAGACCTGGTCAAAGTGCAGGCCGGCGATGATGTAGGGCCTCTTGGCCAGTTTGTGCACCTCCTCCAGGAAGTCCACGTGCCCGATGTCTACATCCGGATTAAGAAGCGGTAACTAGCTGTACATGGTGTTTTCCTGCATACCCAGCACTTGCATGGTGGAGGCAGGAGCATTGCAAGCTCTAGGTCAGCCTGGACCACACAGGAAAATTCTGTCTCCAAATAGCGAGACCTGGGGCTGTAGCTCAGCAGTGGTCACGTGTCTCAGATAGAGAGCCCTGGGTTTCATCCCCAACCCAAGGGGTGAGGGGCGGCAGTAAGGGGCTAGGAAGGAAGGGCTCTCTCCTGTCCTCAACAGCGTAGACCCAAGGGACTTTTTGCCATTTTCCCTGATGAGGGCTGTACCCGCTACAATCCAGCTCAACCCTGGGGCCTTGAGTCTACGGGTTCCACTCTGTGGCATGACTGTGGGGCACAGAGGCCCTGAGAGGATACGGAACAGGTCAAAGGCACCGGCCACGTAGATGACTGTCTCCCCAGGCTGGGGCTCCTTCCCAGAAGCAAACTGGATGATCTTCTGGGATGTCTGCAGAAACTGGGACACCCCTGTCCAGGGACTCTGCCCCCCAGGGCACTATTAGCCAAGAGAAGGAACTAGTCAGTGCCAGAGGCCTTGATGTGTGCCCCTCTCCCGGCACCCCCACCCTCAGGGCCACTCTTCGGAGCCCAGGGCTTCCTGTGCCCCTGTCACAGGCATGGGTGTTGGGCGCATGTGCAGAGAGCATTAGAGGCTGGACTCCCCCCAACCCCAGCCTGCGAATGACCCAGCAGCACAGCCGGGGGGCTATGTCCAGGCAGGCACTTGGGGCAGGGGCAAGGACACACCATGGTAAGGTCAAGCAGGACCACTGTAGCTAGCAGGACTGTGGCTCCACCCGGTGGCCACAGAAGATACTGCAGTCAACACCAGCTCTGCCTGGCAACACACCACCAGGAGCAGGCGCAGAGCCCAGTGGCCAGCAGTCACAGCCCTCTGAGGGACCCGGCACCCTGAGGCCACCATCTGGTCACCTGGGAGGAGACTTCTGAGGAAAGTGTGTCCCCGGCAGGTGTCGGGTGAGGGGGCTACAAAGGGAGAGAGGGCCAGGCCATTTGGTTAGATGCCACCTGTAGGTGGGCAGTCCTTGCTCCTCCAAGAAGTGGCTGCTGGGACTGGCCACCTCTTGCCTGTCCTCCCTCCCAGAATCCACTAGCTGGCCAAGCCTGGTGGTCAGTACCTGGCCAGCACTGGGAAGGAGAGGGAGGAGGGCAGACAGTGAAGCCCTGGGTGAACCTTTCCCCATGGGAAGCCTACAGTGGGAGGCTGGGGAGCCTGGTGGTGGCTGTCTATTTCCAGAGCAGCCTTGCAGCCGGCTGGACTCACCTTGCCAAAGCTGTCAGCATATTCCCGGTACTCGGAGGACATCTCCTGCACACAAGGGCAAGAGGCTAAGGGACCTCGCCCTCCATAGCCCCAGAGCCCAAGGACAGGATGGTCAGGGAGAGCACAGGCTGGACCCGAGGGTGGCTAGGAGGTGCCCCGCCCTCCCTGTTTGTCCCAGACCCCATTCCTCCGGACTCACCTGGCTGCTGTGGTGGGCCTTGGTCACCAGCAGCATGCGGCCCACGAGGTCTGTGGTGGACACACCCTGCGTGCGTTTGCACTCTCTGGGGCAGAGGTAAGGTGGAGGTTTTCATCCCAGACACTGCTGAGGCTCTGCTATAGGCGGAACCCACCTGAGGGACATGACCCTAACCCAGTCCCCCCACAACAGAAAACCAGACTGGGGCAGAGCAATGGGCTCTCATCAGTGACAGAAGCAGAGGGTTCATTCAACTGTACAATGTAGCACCCGGGAGTAGGCAGGCCACATTTGGAACAAATAGCTCTGGTTCCCATTTTGACATTGTACCCTCTGGCCTCTCTTAGACCCAGGGCCCTATACCCTGCTCTATTCCAAGATGCTTTGTCTTTTGTAGGAACCACTGGCCACAGCTAGCTCTTTAAATTATAGTTAATTAAAATAAAAGGCCAGTTCTCCAGGGGCACCCGTGACACTACTAAGTCCATGGGTGCCCTACCCACAGTGCTGATCAAGAATGCTGCCCTACGACTGGCCACACAAAGGTCACCCACAAGCAATTCTTTCCTGCATCCAGTCCTGACTGTGGGCCCAAATGCCTTGCCAGCTGCCGCAGAGCAGCAATGAGAGCTAGGAAGGATCCGCGCGAGCACCACTGAACCTACCTGTACCTCCCAGCCTGCTTCACCTCCTCATAGGTGTCTCGGCCATCTACCGTCAGCGTGATGTCATCTAGGGGTGACACGCACACACAAAAGGATTCTGTTGTTGTTTCTGACAGAGAGGATCTTGCTGTGTCGCCCAGGCTGACTTGGAACTTTTGTTTTATTTCTTGAGACAAGGTCTCTGTGCAGCCCTGGCTGTCCTGGAACTTGCTGTGTAGACCCAGCAACTCAGAGGTCCGCCTACTTCCGCCTCCAGAGTGCTGGGGTTAATGGTTTACACCACCATTGCCCGGGTGACCTGGAGCGTTTAATGCCCCTGCTTCAGTCTCCCCGTTACTAGGATCATATGCATGCACCATCACACTGGGCTCATAAAAAATGTTTCTTAGCTCGGGGCACCCTCGGGACCAGAATGACCCTTTCATTGTGCCAGTGCTCTCGGGGAATGGGCCCAGAGCTTTCTGTCTGCATGGGATGAGGAGCCCTCTACCCCTGAGACCCTGTCAGCTGTCAACCATCTGACTGAGCCCAGCCCCCATCTCAAGGCCCCGCCCACTCACTGCCGTGAACACAGAAGTCACAGTTGAACTTGTCCAGTGTCTCCAGGGTGGTGACATAGGGAGCGGCGGGCACCACTTCATCCACCCACTTGATGGCCTGTACCATCTTGTACCTCTCCTCCTGGGTAAACACGGGGGGGCCCTTATGCTTGGCAATCTCCTCTAGGGACACAGAAGAGAAAAAGGACAAAAGAAAACAAATGACAGCCGGCTCAGGGGCCAGTCCTTAGCAGCCTCTACCGCAAAGCTAAGCGGGAAATAACCACACGAGTCTCCCAGCCGTAGTCCACAAGGCAGGACCCCATGTAGCCAGCATGTGTGCCCAGGTTAGTAAGGATACCCTTTAACCAAATCTGTTCTCAGGAATCAGGGTAGGGTGGACAATACAGCTGGAGACGCCCCGTCCAGTGTAGCCCCAGCTCTCTACAGCTGGGACCAGGCTGGACTACCTACTAAACTCTTAGCCACTGCTGTGCTCTGGGGAAGGATGCAGGATTTGTTCCCCCACCCCCGCCCCTGCAGCCTCCGTTGTTTGGAATAGGTCCCAGGCACAGCAGCCCACACCTTACCATCGGTATGCACACCCACGATGAGGTAGTCCCCCATGGCCCGTGCCTGGCGCAGCTGATTCGAGTGACCATAGTGCACCATGTCATAGCTGTGAGGGCGGACAGGGCGGGTGGTCAGGCCTTATACTGATCTCGGCTGGACACTGGGGGCTTTGTGCAGGACCGCAGCTTTGATCCTTTGGAAGCCCCCTGAGAGGGCTACTAAACCAAACCCCTGGATTTGGGGCTTACAGAGCCAAAGTCGGTTCTCAGTAGTCCACACCCTAGATACCAGACTTAGGGAACGGTCTCAGTCAGTGCCAGGTCAGTTCAGGGAGGAGGCTTGGTAAGATCCAGAGAGCCGGTGAGTGACACCCGCAGCTCACAAAATAGAACTTGTCCAGGACTTAAACAAGGGACCTTCTGCACCCTAAGCAAGACTCAGCCCCAGATCAACAAGCCACACTCAAGCTTTGAAACAAGACAACAGTCCTGAGTTAGGAGCAGACTCCATTCTACCCTCAGACAGGCCAGCCCCATCCACGTGGCCTGGCTTAACTCTGAAAGAACAAGTGCCCGTCACCTGGTTCTGGAGTCTTTATCCTCAAATCTAGGTCTGGCTGTGACTACACTGTCAAGGTCAAAGCTACCCGGAACCCAGCAACATGCTGGGCACTGAGGGTACCAGTGTGCACTGGGGCCACCTGTATTCTTCTCCACGGGCCAGTGCTGGGTCACAGTCTCTGCTCAGCTTTCTCCAGAACTCCAGCGGGGTGTCATCGGGTGACCCGAGCAGCCCAGGATAGCCGCTACAGTTCACAGAATGAAGGCAGGAAAACAGACAACCCTAGCAGGCTCAGGCACCACGGTAAACTCTGGGCCAGCCTTTGTGCCCACTAGACAGGTAGGGCAAGGTTGGAGGTCTGAGTCTGGGATTAGGGCACAGTGTTGTGGCTGAGCCAAGGTCATAGTCCACGGACACGAAGTCAAAGCCACTGCTGGTGACTCGGGTGCAGAAGCGGGAGGGGCAGAAGTTGTAGCTCACTTGCCTAGCTTGTACCAGGCTATGGATGCATCCTCAGGACCACCAAACCAAAACAAACGAGAAATGCACCAATCCAGTCTACTCCCTGACCGAATCCCCTGGGGAGCCCTAGTGACCATTCTGCATCCCTTCTCATCCACCCGGGTTAGGCACGACGAAGGGCTGGAGGCAGTCAGTTACAGAAAGGCCAACATCTTTCCTGCTTGTTGACAGTTCCACGACTTTCTTAGAGCAAAGCAGCGTCACGGGCTGACTCGCCAAAGAGCCCATGGCCTTCCAACCCCGGGAACCTGGGTCAGAACCACCGCGGTCGGACGGCTGCATTTCCGGTCTCCGGGGAGAGCGCTGCCCGGTGCACCCGCACGCAACACTTCCGAGTGGCCGGGGGCCGGAGTGCCTCGTGCGGCCTCGGAAGACTCGGGATCCGCCAACGGTCGGTGCGTGACCCCGCGGCGGTCGCCCACCCCTCGCCGCCGCACTCACCAGCCGTCGCACCACACCCGCACGGCACGCTGGCCCGCCGGAACCCTCCGCCCGGCAGCGCCGACCTCCCCGTGCCCGTTCCGGATCATGGCACCGCAGGCCCCCGTAAGACCGGGGCGCTCCCGCGACTCGCAGGACTCTGGTCCCGCCCCCAACGCTTGCGCGTGCTCACGCGGGTCTCACCCGCCTGCCGCGGCCAATCGCGAGTGCGACTCCAGGCCCCGCCCCCGGCCGGGCCCCGCCCCCAATGGCCAACATTGGCGGCCAATGGTGTGTGTCGCAGGTCCTAGTCCAAGCAGGGTCAACTCCCATGGAGTGTCCTGTAGAAATCCCTCCGGTCCTGCGTCCAAAGGGAGCAGGCTAGTATGGCAGGTTCGCCCCCACGCCTTGAGCATTCTTGGGGACTGGATTATTTACTTGTTTTTTTCTTTTGATACAAGGTTTTTCCATGTAACAGCCCTGGCTGTCCTGGGTTAGTAGCTCTGTAGACCAGGCTGGCCTCTAACTCACAGAGATCCACCTGCCTCTGCCTCCCCAAGTGCTGGGATTAAAGGTGGGCGCCGCTCCCCGCCCCCTCAAGTGGGGCTAAGATTTTCATAAGCACTGCGTAGCTGGCCCTCGGGTATTTTCAGATACTCCGCGGTGCATGTAGCAGTCACTGGGACACCAAGGCAGTAGAGAGATGTTTAATAAGACTTGCTCAGACTGGGGGCTTGGACCCGCCCCTGTGCCGCATACCCAACACAGAAAAAGGTTTTTATAAAGTGAACACACTTTAGTCGTAAGTAGTAGAAATAGTGAGGCCCTGAGACTAGCCTGGAGTGAGGTAAGGCAGTGGGGGGCTCCTCTGCTGGCCAGGCCGGAAAAACGAAGAAAGGCCTTGCTGCCACCTCTGAAGAGGGTGAAGGGAGGAAGGTGTCCTTGAAAGTCAAGCCCCTGTGGGTACAATCACCACCGTGCAAGGGAGGATTCCCACAAGGACAAATGGCTAAAGAAACATCACCGTGAACTGTCACCCCCAAGAGTTCTTCCCACTGGATCCTGTGGGGGTGCTGCAACCCTCACGGTGACAGAGGCCCCTGAACACGCGTCTGCGCCGTCTACAAAGTGCCAAGGGTTCTCTGTCGACACCTGGCTATGCAGCTTTCTTCCTCTTCCCACGCTTGGCACAGCCCCTGCCAAACCAGCCTCCTAGAATGGGGGGAGCTGAGCTAAGCGGGGCACTCTGGTCCCCAGGTGGGGCGTCTTCTCGGCTCCTGCTCAGCGATTTCCTGCTGTGGCTGCCTTCTTCGCCAGCACGGAGGGGAGTGGCCAAGGAGAAAATGGGGTCTTGCCACCTGACAGGAGGAAAAGCAGCATCAGGCAGGTCTGAGCCCCTCGGTCACAACCCTCCCGGGCACGGGAAAGCTGTCTGAGGCCAACTGTCTCAACGGTGGGTGGGCTTTGGCTAGTAGCAGCTTCGGTGTCACCAAGCTACAGAAGAGTTTCAAGGGATAACCTCCTCGGGTGGCAACTCCAAGGCCAGCAACAGCCCTGGCTGGCCTCTTTGGTGCTTCATCCATTCCTAGTGGGCTCGGCACACACAGGAGGGGCAGTGCTAGCTGCAGGGCGGCTCCATCACCAAGGATAAGTTGCTAGCAACTCTGGGCCCCATCTTTCACTTGTATGGATGGGGGCAGGTGGACCAGACCCTTTTCCCCTTCCCAGACTACCGGTATGACAGGGATGGGAGGCATGGCCTACAGACTACACCATGAAGAAATCATGTTTCTGACTGAGATGCAGAACCACATATTATAAACATAAGATACAGATAAGCACTGATTTTAAAAAATGAGCTAAGTTAATGTTCAAAAAAAAATTTTCACAAAAACAAACCAACAATAACAACAAAAAACAATACAGCACAGGAGAGGCCCACGTCACAGAACACACCACAAACATAACATACAAGAATTGCCAGGCCCAGAGGTGAAGGGATCCTTAATTTCTTGAACCCTTTGATTAAAAGAAGTTATTGATTTCCCCTCTAAGACCCTGAAAATTCACAGAGAAAGAAAGTGTAAACTTTTCACTCAATACACACCAAGTCTAAAATAGCACACATTCTGCATCAAGGCAATTTGATTACGCTTTCCCCAAACATCCCAAAACCAAGGACACAGATTCTGACCGGAGTCGCGCCATGCTCACCCGCACAGGTGCACCCAGGCTGCAAGGATCTACACGCTGGCAGGCCCCCCTCTCCTCACAGAGATTCGAGGCGCCATACCAGTCAGGGTGGAAGGGTGTGCACAGGTGGTGGAGCCTCGCCTCCGCCAGTCCCTCTGGAGGCTCACAGAAGACAGACACAGCCCGTCACACAGAAGGGCAGGAACGGGGCCCTGCTGCACCCACTCACCGGTCGTAGACAGGGATCTCCAGGCCCAGCTCATCCATGAGGAGCTGCATGACATCATCGCATTTCCCATGAAGCTTCAAAGCAGCCCAGTCGTCCTTCGGGGTCCACTGAAGATGAGAAAGGCAGACAAGAGTGACCTCCCGTCCTCTGCTTCTCCTGCAGGCTGCAGCCCTCTCCAGGAACATGGACCTGCACAAGGCTCCCAGGACGCACTGATGCGGCACATCTCCCTGGCCCTTCTGAGCTAAGACTCGGGTATGAGGACACGCTAAGCACCCACGTTACCTGCAAGTTCACAATGTAGAGTTTGGGCCGCCGGCTAGGAGGCTTCGTCATGCACCAGAGGCGGGGATACTTCTTGAGTACCTGCCAGGATGGACAGATGTAAGGCAGTAAGAAATGATGATTAAGACGGCGAATCTAAAGCTCGCTAAATAGTGCTGGGCCTGGAACACGCTCAACCTGCGATGAGTTCACGGTACTGCCAGCACGCACCTTCAAGCTGGACCCTAAACACAGGATCGTGTCTGCTTTGCTGGCAGCCTCGGTCGCTGCCTCCCAGTTCAGAGGCTGCCCCAATGTCCCCCTCTCCCCAAAGTGCACAATGGTGTCCCGGAGCTGAGTCCCACACTTATGGCAGGACCGGCCAGTCTGGTGTCGGTGAAGAGCGGTTCTCTCTGTCACATCGAACACTCGTACATACTCCCTGTTAGGGATGCAGGAAGTGCAGACCTAGGGACGAGAGGGCACGATAAGTGAGATCTGTCCGTCACCCAGGCCCTGTGTCCCTCTGGTACTGCTCACTTCAATATACATATTCCCGTGGAGCTCAGAGATGGCAGTGCGTGGCAGTCCGCTGCGCAGGTGGAGTCCATCACAGTTCTGAGACACCACGTGCTGCACCTGGGAAGCAGAGCATGGAGGTAGTCAGGAGCGGATGGAGGAAGCACCCGGCAGCAGGGAGATTCTCCTGAGCCCAGTCTGGCCAAGGGAAGGCCCTGTGGTGGGAAGGAGCCACATGCTGGGAGCATCCAGGAGAGCAAGCATCTGTACTACTCCTTCAAGTTGGGGAGCAGCTTGGAGCATTGGACCAATACCCTCTCGGGTCATTCTCTTTCAGGTCCCCCAAGAGCCCAGGCAGATTCCTTCCCCTACTTGCTCAGCAGCTCTCTGGAGGATTCTGACAAACCTCCCCAGTAGCCACGATGTTGTCTAAAGCGCCACTCACCCCAACCCAACCGAGACTGAATGGGAACCAGGGGTCTAACAGTTCGGGACAGGGGTCAAACAGGAGCCTGAGCTGCTTGGGACCGTTCTTCATGGGGTCGACTGGGAGGTGATGCAGCAGCTTCCCTCCTGGGCTCTTACCAGCTTCTGCTCATGCAAACGGGTGATGCACATGTGTGTGAGAGTGGGCTCCGCATCACTCAGGTCGGTGGCACTGTGGGGTACGGGAAAACAGAGGTGAGAGCTGCATCAAGCAGGTCCGAGTGCTCTCTAGTCAGGCGAGAAAGCTGGAAGATGCTCACCTCACACGCCTTCCTTTCTGAAGCAGTGTCCACACTCCATTGGGGCCCCGATAGTCTGGGATAGAAGCTGCCTGTACAGTTGGACCAAAAGATAAGTCTACTGAGAGGGAGTCACCCCAGGAACCGCACAACGCCCTATGCAGGGCATGCCGTACTCCAGGTTTGTCAACAGACCAGTGTCTGCTCCATCCACTGCTGGCCTGTCTGGGCCAGTTCACCCTTCCAGACTCCTCAGAATCCTGCCCTACCTCTGGGTCCTTCCTGGTAGGATAGGTCACTTCCGGGTAGTGTCCACATCTACCTCAAACCCTGAAGGGCTCACGGGTGTCCAAAGGAATGGGACTTAGTGTTCAAGTCATGTTCAGCAAAGAGTAAGCCCCGGGAGGAAGCGCACCTCTGTCTGTCCGAATACTTATATCCTGGAGTTCTGAGTAGCTTTAACTCCGAGTTTACATACAAAAACCTCTAGGATGAGATAAATGTCAGCTAATTTTCTACGAAAAACAGAAAGCATTTAGGATCTAAGAGTCTTTGGATCCTGGCTGGTGCAGCCCTGTGTCCTCACTGCTGCTTACGCTTGGGGAGGTACCTGCCCTGACCAGGAATCCCAATACACGAAGGACGAAAAAGGACGAGAACATTTTCAAGCTGCACGCAGTATTTAGTTATGGCTAGGTTTGAGGAGGCGATGATCGGTATCACTGCTATAAAGTCGTAACTGGACAGATCAGTGCAGGGCTGAGGGTCCCAGACATCCGAGTAAGAGCAGCAAATGCTCCTTACATTGCTACTGGGCCACTGCTGTCTGCTCCCCAAAGCCACGATTCCCTCAGTGCCACGCCAACAGCAGGGCTGCCCAGGGGCTCCCCGGCCTTGAGGTTCGCGTGTTTGACACTGTGCTCATCTGTTTATGACTGTGGCTGTTATCTTCTAACAACGGCCTTCTTTGCCATATGTTTCTATATGCGTTTACATCTGTGCACACATGTGCAGACATGCACATGTATGTGTGCCTGTGTACGTGACTCTCAATCGATCTCCACCTTATTCGTTTTGAACCCATTTGTCGAGGGGGGCACGCTAGCACCACAACACACAAGTGGAAGTCAGACAACAACCTGTAGGGGTTCTGAGGGCCAAGCTCAAGCACCGAGCCATCTCACTACCCTTCCCGCTTCGCGCTCCATGACAAGGTCTCTCATTGAACCCGGAGCTCATGGATTTGAGCCAGCAGGCTTCGGGAGTCTTCTTGGGTTGTCCTTCCAGGGCTGTGATTACAAGAGGGTGCCATTGCTCAGCCTTTCCAAACCCAGGTCTTCGAGCTCACACGGCAAGTGCTCCACGGAGGTGGAGGTTTCTCTCCAGACCACCTCGGGGATTCTTGAGAACAGAAATCACCTTAGCTGACCCTACTAATGTCAGACAGGCCACACTCACCCTTGATCATATATCAGTCACTCTCAAAGCAAGTCACCCCTTAGCCGGGGGAAGTTCTGAGCCAAGAGTACGGCATTTCTCGTCTGTACCCATTGTACTGTGAATCTTACTTTCTTCTTTTTTGTTTGTTTGTTTTGAGACAGGGTTTTGCTTCAAGCTGTGAGCCAGGCTAGCCTCAAGCTTTTGGTTTTGCTCTTCCTCCTCTCCCAGGCTCCACCTCCTGGGTCCCGAGGTTGGAGGTCTGGGATATAATGCTGGTTTTCTATTATCTTTCTTAAGGAGTAGGAGACCAGGAGAAAGTCTAGGGCTCCAGTCTGTCCACATCATGGGGGCCAATCATCTGTCTCCTTCACTTTAACGGAGAAGACACCAGCAGGCAGCTGGCTACTATGCCCCATTTAACTGGTTGTCAGAAGTCGTGTCCTCAAAGTCTTTCGCTTAGTTAAATTACTACTATTATTAACAATAATAACAATGCCATTTTTAAAACAAGGTATTGTTATTATTATTATTAGTTACCATTTTTAAAACAAAATCTCTGCATAACCCTAGCTGTCCTGGAACTCCCTATGTAGACCACGTCGGCTTTGACCTTACAAAGATCCGCCTGCCTCCGGAGTGCTAGGGATTAAAGGAGTGTGCCACCACGCTCAGCTTGCCTCAGTTAAATCTTAAATCCAGAGTTGTTTTGGGTCTCTGAGAAGAGGACGCCTTGGAGCTGCTTCAGAGGTGACTGAACTTGGGTACGCGTTACCCAACTCCAGCACTGCGCAGTCCAAGTTTCTGTCCCAGAAGGGGGCGCCCTACACCTGACCCAGCCCGCAGGCCCGCGCCTACCGTGCTGATCCCGGCGCCTGTGTAGACCACCAAGTGTTTAGCATTCCGGACAGCTCCGGCCAGTTCCCGGACCTTCCTCCGCAGCTCCTCCGGGTCATCACACACCTGCGGGGATCCGGGCTGGTCATACGGACCGCCGCTCGCCGCCTGCAGCCCGCCGCCCGCCGCCTGCAGCCCGCGACTCGCCTCCTCCTGACGCCGCTTGAGGCCCTCACGCCGCCGGCTCCGACCCTGCAGCTCGGTCACCAGATCCTCGCTCTCGGCCAGCAGCCGGCCCTCCTCCGCGCTGCGCTCTGCAGCCGCCTTCCTCAGGATGCGTGACACCTGCGGACGGGCGAGAGGTGAGCGATTGCACGCGCGGGTCCGGTCGCGGACGCGACGGTAGCCTACCTGGCGGAGGCGCTCCCGCTGCTGCTCCTCCCGCAGCCTCCGGACACGCTCAGCCGCCTTGCGCTCCGAGCGGCTCAGACCGCCACCGGCTGCCATCGCTCCGTGGACTGCGCTTCCGGCTTCCGCCTCGCCCGGCAGCCGCAGAGACGCATGCGCGCGCCCGGCGCACCACGCCCCTTCCGACTCGCCCTTCCTACCCTAATTTCGCCCCCCCTCCCTTTGCAAAGAAACACCAGCAGGTCTCTTTAAAAGGCGTTTATTGATCATATACAAAATAAAGAAAACCTTATATATCACAAACATACACTATGTACAGCAATAAATACCCGGGGGGCCAGGCCCAGCGCCTCCCCTCCTGGACAATAATTTAGCAATAAATACTGCGCAGGGCACGGGTGGGCACCAAGGCTGCTGTCTGCTGAGGCCAGACGGCTGATCGCCCTGCACTGGTGCGAACACCCAGGCCTCACCTCGCAGCCAGATCCCTGATGACCCTACCCAGGTGCAGGAGACCGGGTCTCACCTTGCAGCCATACCCCAGACCCTCCTCACTTACATCCTAGGACTCCCACCCCATTTAGGGTACTCTCTGCTAACCTCCCCCTGGCTTCAGCCCTGCAGGGCAGGCAGGGGCTGATCAACTCTGCTTGGACACATCTCTCAGCACCAGGAGACCAACAGAGCTGGACACACAATAGCCCTTGTCCTGTTGCCCTAAGTTGCCAGGAGAAGGCTTTCTGTACCCACTCCCATTTGGTTAAAGGCTTCAAGGACTAGCAGACAGAGAGGATGGGAGAAAGATAGGACTGACTGGGGCATAGAGTTGCTGGAGGGGCTGAAAACCCTACTGGGGTCGTAGAGAACAGGGAATTCTGTCAGGGACACTTCCTAGGACAGTCCACTTCAAACTTCCAGAGACACCCATGCTGTTAATGCTGCCACTCCAGGCACAGAATCGAGTGCAGCAGGCCCAGCAGGTATAGCACACACCCAGGACACATGCCAGAAACAGGCACACGCCGCTCTCACAGTTCCACGCCTCTGTGTGGTACCGATTCTGTCCTCTTCTCCACAAGGGCTCCCAAACCAGGCAGCCAATGGGGACATGAAAACATGCCAAGAGGAATTATTCAGTGGCTTTTGGGGAAAAAAAAATCGTTAATGTGTTGGTTCCTTTCACCAAACCACAGCCTAAAAAAGTAACTCAGAAGATCCCAGAGCGGAAACAGTGCAGCAGGCTGTGGCTCAGACATCCCAGCTGTGGATGGGAGCTTTGGCCAAGTGGCCACACCACAGAGGGAGGTAGCAGGGAAGTGGCCTCACCATCTCCAAGTGGGTTGTAGCTTATCAAAGCTGCACACCCTGGCACCAAACACCAAGGCTGCTGCTAGCACACACAGACCAAGATGGTGGACTGAGGAGAACCTGCAGGAACGCCTGGTGAAGACAGAGAACCCAGAATAACTCAGGGTTGCCATGGAGGTCCTACGCTAACGGTAAAAACACCCAGGTTAGCAGCCAGACACAGTGGAGGGGGAGGACTCTCCGGGACCATACTCTAGAGGAAACTGATCCACCCCATGTGGGTTTTTCTGTGAAATCTGAGTGTCCATGTCCAAGGAAGGAGGTCAGGCAGAATCAAGGGAGGAGGGAAGTCGCACAATAACAGTTTACTTAGCGGAGTAATCTGGGAGAGCCTCAGCCAAAGCTCTCCGTAGCTGTGTCAGAAAGTCAAACACAACACCCTCACAGTAGGAAAACAGGATAAACAATGATCAGAGAGACAGCCAGGAGTCACGCCTGGACACAGATCTACTGTCGCGAAACCAAGAAGGGAAGAGAGTGGCTCAGCAGGGAATGTTCCCGACTCGGGGCACAGAGGCTGCAGATCTGAAGGCCATGAGCACGGCCCTACCCAGTGCAGAAGCTACCTACCATCTGCTGCTTCTGTTCAACACACGCACGGCCTCAGCCTCCTCTCCCCACATGGACGGCCACGCTCAACTGTTTGCTACCACTCAGCCAGGACCAGAGAACTTGGAAAGCCCGCCCCTCTCCTCTGCTAGGCATGGGCATAATCCACCCAGCTCTGCTGCCACGGTCAGGATCAGCAACTCATCTGGGCACCAGTTAGAGAGCCCAAGGGAGGGGGTGAGGTCACCTGGTAACGCATAACTGACAGTCGGGACTCCCACTCACATCTGACCCCGGCATCAGCGGGAATGTCTGAGCACCTTGAGCCAAAGAAGCCCACCACAATGCCAGGGCTGGCAGAGGTCCTGCTCCCAGAGCACTGCATGCTGGGTTAAACTGAGTGAAAATCCACTGCCCACGAGGTAAAGGCCTATCAGGCCAGTCTTTCCTTTCACCAGCTCACACTTCTGTGCTTGCCAGGGATCCAGGCCCCCAGAGAAGACACCAGCAACGCCAGCAAGAGGACAAGGGCCATGTGACCAGGTGGGCACCCGCCTGCGAGGAGCTTCCTGAGCCAAGCCTGGAAGGTGGGCTGCCTCCCCTGGATAGCTGGGGTGAGGAGGCAGGCTTGGACCCTGCGGAGAAGCACCTCCAAGCCGAACAGCGGATCCCTGGAAGACACAGATCCTGAAGGGAGGCATAAGAAGGGCCCAGAGCCAAGAGCTGCAGACAATGGGGAAGAAACAGACCCGGCCCTGAAGCCAAAGCCCTTGTCTGGCAATTGTGGAGGCCTCCAGGCTCTCACAGTGAGGCAGGGAAGAATAGGTGGCCCCCAAGCAGGGCCCCTGACCAATCTGCCCGGGAAACAACATCCCACAGAATGGGATTTTAGGGATAGGTGGGTGATAGGATTCCCAACCCACAAGGTAGGCCCTCTGGGGTGGCCTAGCCGAGGCCCCAATTGAAGCCTAGAGGAACAAAGCTGAGGCCAGGAGGAAGACAGCCAGGGACAGGTAGGATGCAGCCCCGTGGGCACCCACAGTGACTCCTTGGTCCCTGCAATGCCACCATCCAGGACCAGAGGTGGTGGATGTGGAAGCAGCATGGGGGCCCAACACGGCTCCCAATTTCACTGCCTCTGCCACTCCGCCAACCCAAGCCCTAGACCCACATGCGAAGCCAAGGCTCAGAGGGACCCTGTGGCAGAGGAATGGACAAGTGCAGAATGTGAGCCGGCAGGCAGTCTCCCACACTCCAGTGGAGTAAGCTCTGCCTGGGACCCCAGCCCAACCCAGGTCCAGCAAGCCAGCAGAAGCAAAACCACTACAACGACCAAAAAAAAAAGAACAACAACAACAAAAAAAACCCGAACAAACACACACACGAGAAAAAGACCCACAGAGACAGCCACAGGTCAAAGGTCACCAGAAGCACCAGCACTCTACGGCTGCACAAAACCTCACCAGGCACGGACAACACCACGGCACCGGCAAGACGGAAGCAGGAAGGGCAAAGGAGTAAGTCACTTTCGGTACAATTGCAAAAGAGATATCAAAGAGGACGGCCTCCGGTCGGCTCGCAGCTTGGCTTATTTTTTTTTTTTCTTTTTCTTTTTTTAAACTAAGTTTTATAAGTAATGTCTCATAACTCTGTGTATAAAAACTAAACTCCAACAGCCACAGAGCTGTCCCCAAGTTTACAAGAAAGGGATTTTTTTTTTTAACTAGCAAAGTTTCTACTATACTTTCTTCCCTTTTCCATTTATACGGTCAAATGTGTTTCTTTTTTTTTGTTGTTGTTTTTAAGACAATTTTATAAATACTCTGCAGCTCTTCTTTTTTTTCTTTTTAGCTCTTAAACATATAATTTAATAACTTCATAAAAGGAACTTCTCTTTTAAATAAAGGGCTATATAACCACACACAGGTCATGTAAACAGCGACACCGGACCCACCGCAGGACACACTGACACACCGGCCACCCACACTTATAACCGGCGATTTGGTCTTATCCAGTGCACTGTGCCAGGCTCCAGCACCATGGTTCCTGCCCCAGTGCCAGGGCCGGTGGCCCCTACTCATCCAGGGCCTTCAAGACATAACCACTTTTCAGGACAGAGCCATCTCTCCCTTTCTGGATCAAGCTGAGAGGCCCACTGGAATCTGAAGAGAGAGCTCTAAAGTCCCACTGCAGGCCACCAGAGAGGAAGGGCAGACCTAAGCCCAGTACACTTGCCCACTTGTACTCTTGTCCATTTCCACAGTGCCCACTCTGGACTCCTAGCCTGCATGGCCTTGGTACAAAGGGGTTAGGGGCAACCCAACATCACTGTTGAACTGACCAATCCCAACGTACAAAACACACGCGTGACGACAAGGATGATATCAAGGGGGCTCAGCCCAACGCCCCTGGGTGCAGGTTGTGCTTTGCAGGGAAGGAAAAGGGCAAGGGAGAGAAGAGACAGGAAAAGGAAAGGAAGAGGGACAGGGCTGCCAACTTTGCCGCGCACTTAGTGGCCCCTTAAAGACCTGCCTGGCAGCTGCGCGTGTCCCTATGACCGAGCATCTGTCTTGGACTTTACTATCGTGATGACGCTGGTGGCAGCCACCTTGCCAGGGACCAAGGGCCCCAGGCCAGCAGCGAGGGGACCCCGAGCTGGGGCCACTGGGCTGCGGGCCACGGTCCTGGCAAAGTTCTGCAGGGCCTCATACTTGGAGCGCAGCGCGTCAAGCTCCAGCTTCATGCTGGCGTTTTCAGAGGCCAGCTTCTCCACCTCCTGCTGCAGCTCCGCCTTCTGCTTCTCCAGCTCCTCCTTCTGCGTCACCCGCTTCACTCGGCAGCTAGCCGCGTAGCCGCGGTTCTTGAGTGTGCGCCGGCGCTGCTTCAGCTGGATGATCTCCTCCTTGGATAGGCCTCGCAGGTGCTGGTTTAACTCTCGCACCGACATGGTCACCAGCTCCTCGTCGGTCAGGCTGGTGCCATTCTCTCCTGGCTCCCGCTTCACCTGGAGCGGAACAGCACACGAGGTCACAGCAGAGCAGGAAAGCTTGCTACCCCTGCCGCCGTCGCCCCCCAAACCCAGCGTCTCCACTCACCTTTAAGGCCTTGTTTCCTTTATTGGGGGTCGTCATAACCCGGGGGCACAATGAGCAGGCACTCTGTAAGACACGGAGCAGAGGTCAGGACCCTGTAAGACTCCTTTCACACCCCAACAGGAAGTTTGTTGTCCAGTGCTCAGCCCACGGAACTTTGCCCCTCACCTGACCTGAGGACAGCCTGGCACCTTGCTTTTCCTGAGCCGGGCTGCTTCCCTAGAGAGCAAGCGGGGAGATCAGGAGGTCTTACCCAGGGAAGAACCCGCGGTGTGAAAGCAAAAGACAAAAGGAGCAGAGCGAGATTAGAAGGTCTGGGCTGCAGGAGGGGCAAGCCTAGAAGGAAGCTGAGCTTTAAAAATAACCCCAGTGCTGCCCCAGAGCGCGCTGTTCCTGGCGAGTCACGCTGACTCAGCACATCGCCTCCCTCTCTTCCTGAGCGGTTCTCCCGTTCTTGAGGCCAGCCGACAGTCCCCCCAGGAGACCCACTACTGGGACCAAGAGCAGGCAAGGGTCAGTCCGGGAACCTGTACTCCAGGGCCCTACTTCCCACACATGCTTCCCTAAGCTGACCCTGAGGACAAAAGAAAGCCCTTTCTCCCTCTAGGACTTAGGAGGCTGCTTCCTGCCTCCTTTTGGCAGAGGACCAACCAGGTTTGCTCTAACTGTGCTGACTGGGAACCCTCTCACCTTCCAGGCAGCAGTCAGTCCAGCTGGGAGGAGCTGAGCCCAGGCCCTCCAGTCCTCCCTGTCCACCTCCTCTACAGATGGAGTAACCATCCTGTGGCTTGGTTGCAGCATCCTGTGCTCCTGCCCCACCCGACACTGTGCGTTTCACAAGGGCCCCACAATGAGCAGAGGGGAGGGCACTGCTGGCTGGAAGCAGGCAAAAGTTAGCCCCTTTGGGTCACCGGCTAGTCTCTGGCTCTCTGCCTAGGGTCAGTGACCAAAGGGCCAGGGAATAAAAGCAAAACAGTTACCTCCTACAGTCAGCCACCCCTCTGGCTCTCAATCTCGTGCTCAGCTTTCTAAAGCCTTGCCAAGAACAGTTGTGTACACCCAGGCTGGGAATCCCCGCTTAGTCCAGCACCTATCAGTCCCACGGGTACAGCTACCTCCTCCCCTTTCCAGGTTGGAAGCAGGGAAGTGGGAAGGGACTGCAGGTGAGGTGGCTGCAGTCTCTTTCAGAGGAGGCTGTAAGCACCTCGGGCAACAATGTGCTGGGGGTACGGGGTGGAGTGCGCCTTACCCTTCTCAAGAGAACCAGCGTGTGAGCTAGGAAGGCAGAGGCCCTACCACTCCTGGTCTTGCACAGGAGGTGTGGCTACATGCGAATATTATGCAGAGGACCAGATTAAGAGCATTTTCAAAGGCAAGAGTCCTGTCAGATCAAAGAGAAAGAGGGAAGCCAGAAATGGAGGTCTGAAGGGCATCAGCCTTTCTTACAGGCTGGCCCCAGACCCGCACCAGGAGCGCAAGCAGAGGTGGGAAAGACAGCCCTACCAGGAGCTCCCCTCACAGCTCAAAACGGCGGCAACTTCCTGCGATTGCACAGAAAAGTGCAGAGTGTGGTGGCTGGGAGCTGAAAAGTGCCTCCTCAACAGATTTCACCCTCTACTGAAGGCCTGAACTCAGCACAAGTACAGCCAACTGCCTCCCGATCAAAGGTGTGTGTGTGTGTGTGTGCGCGCGCGCGCGCGCACAAACGTGCATGGTATACTCATATGTATGCTTAAGGATACTCATATGTATGCTTAAGGAGGAGCAGCAAGCCTCAGCAAAGTCAGTGCTTCCAGCTGCCTGCCTGGCTTCTGCCATCCTAGGCTCACAGTGATTAGGAAGACAGTTTTGGGGGACAGCTGTGCTGGGGGGTAGTTCAGAGAGCGCTTTGCAGAGCCTGAGGAAGAAGCTCAGAGAAGTCGGTCAAGACCAGCTCCCCCCTCCCCAACTCCGCCCTCCTCCTAATACTGACAGCTATGGATAATCACAAGGCACCATGGGACTGGGGGCCACCCACTCGGGCTAACAACTGGACAATCTGAACATCAGACTCAGGCAAGACACCGACCCTTGCTCAACCTTGCCTGCAAACTCCAGTGCCAAGAGACATGAACTTAGGCCTCTCCTCCTTCAGATACTGACATTATTGGAAAAGAACTTCAAACTTTGCGTCCACAGAAGCACAGTGACTCCAAAGCTTAAACACCTTTCTGGGACCTGGAATTTTCATAGGCCATAAAGTCCCACCCCCAAATGAAAACAGCTGGTACCTACAAACAGCCTCGGAGCTCGGTGTGGTAAGTGTTTGAGGGGACAGCCCTATGCACAATCCACAAGGTCAACTTCAGCTAGCCATGACACCCCGGGGAGAGGAAAGCAGCACGGAGGAGACTGTAAATAAATACACATTCACGCAAAGGTGGAGGCCACACCCCACACAGGCTGTCACTTCCCAAGACTTCGCAGCCATCAGGTCAGACACCCAACAGGGCACACACTTTCTCCCCAACTTCAGGCAACAGTGGGACCCCAAACTCTTCTGACAGGGTTAACGTAGAGGTAAATAAGAACGACATTCTCCGCTCCATGTTTGCACCTGAAAACTCTCTCCGGCTACTAGATCCACCCTTTCCTCCCATTAGCTGGCAGAGCTGCCCCGGCTTCCTTCCAGCCACACACCCTTCTTCTCCCCCGGCTCCCAGGCTTTTCCGTCCGGGGCCGACTCAGCCAGGGTCACTCAGAAGGAAAGCCTCCTTCTCAGACAAGCAGGCTCGGCCCACCTAAGCTCCTCCCCTCGGCGTACTCCGACCGGTCTCCCAGTTTGGGGAACTGGACCAGGCGTGGGACCTGGACCGGGAGCCCAAGAGCCTTGGAGGGATGCGTAAGCCTGGGGCTTTACCTTCCACCGCGGGAGTAACCTGCGGCGCGCCCCTGCAATGCCTCGGCCTCTGCCTCCAACTCACAGGTCCGTCAAACTTAAACACGACCCCGGATCCTGGCCCGACCTTCGCCGCCCGGATCTAGCCCTGCCTCCCGCTCAGACGGCCCGATAGCGGGGCCCTGGGCCCCCCGTCCCGGCCCAGCGTCAGCAGGAGCACCGAGTGACCTCATGCTGATGACTCAGCACGTCTCCGCTGGGCTCGCACGCGCGTGGCGAGCCCAAGCCGCTCAGCAGGGTCTCCCCGCCACCCCTGCCAGCCCGCGCGACCCCGCCCGCTCGGAAGCCGACGGACACCTGATGAGTCAGCAGCTCGGTGCGAGCCACCCCGCTGACCCGGGGCCAGACGCGCGGACCTCGCCCTGCAATCGCGCCCCCCGCGGGGCACCCGGGGTCCGCCGCGCGCACGCCCGCTCCCAGTCTCGCCCTCGCCCGGTCCACCAGCTCCGGGGTGGCACCGGCGAAGAGCCAGCCGGCTTCGGGCCGGCGGAGAAACCGAGGCACGCGCCGCCGCCGTGGGGTGCGCCGCAACCCCGAGGCCAGGCCCCGCCGCCCGCCCCAGCCCCGCGCGCACTCACCACACTGCGGGGCCCGGGCGGGCCAAGGCGGGGCTGGGGCGGGGCCGCGCGCGCGCGCTCCGGGGCTGCGCGGGGCTGGGGCGGGCGTGGAGGGGTCCGGGCCGGGGGCGTAGGGGGACTGGGCGCTCGCGCGGGCCGGGCCGAGCGCGCTAGGAAGGCCGGGCCGGACCGGGCTCAGAATCCGCCGCCGCCGCCGCCGCCGCTCCTCAGACGTCACATGATGTTTGGTCACGTGGGTTCCATTCATGAAGCGGCGACGCGGCTGGCCCGAGCTTAAAGGGAAAGGCGCGGCGGCGACCCGCGAGGCGAGCGCGCCCCCAGCGCGCCTGCGCAACCCCGCGCCGTCGTCCTTGGCAACGCGCCACGCCCAGGCAACGTCTCGCGGGACTGGTTTCAGGGCTCGCCCGGCGGAGCGAGCTCCTGCCGGGTCAGGTTTTGTCGCGGACCCGGACGCTGACGGCTCACGCTCCCTGCAGATCTCCACGCCAGCCCAGGCCGAGGTCTATGGGACAGAACCTGCGTGGGTATTTTCGATTTTGTTTGTTTTTGTTTCTTTTCTACTTGGATACAGGTTTTCGTTATATAGCGGACACAGACTGGCTTTAAATTCCGGGCGATGCTCCTGCCTCTGCCTCCCGGGAGCCGGAATCGTATGAGCGCCACCACGCGGGGTCCTGTTTTGATGGTGGGACACAGTGGTGTAATTTCTTACCCCATTCTGCAGCGGTGTCCTCTCGTTTCTGAATGGTTCAGAGAGCTGGAAAGGACGCGGCTGTTGAGGGGCACAGTCCAGACCCCAGCCCACGTTCCCAAAATGCCCCAAGATGGCACTGGGCCCCGGAGGATGCTCACGGATGATCCTCATCTCCACACGGTGCTAGGGACTTCACCTGCAGCTGTGCAGCTTCTCTTTGGGTACCATGCATGCTCTGTCATTAAGAGTTGTGCACCTCCCCAGCACCCGTCCTCCCACCCCCAACTACAGCTGCTTCCGGTGCATTCTGCTGCTACTCTTCCTGTGCAGAAACTTCCCTTTGCTATTGAAAATCCTGGAGAATGAAGTGAACATAAAAGGGGAAAAGAAGGATAATGGGAGAGATCAAGTTTTCATTCCAGTTTCAGAACTTTCTGCTTGGCCCTCCCTTCTCAGGTGGAAAGGCGGGTGACGAGGGAAAGGGGGTAAGGGAGCTGGCGATGGGTTTGTGTGTGTGTTCTTCGTGATTCACTGCCACTGAGTAACGGATGAAGGTACGGCAGAAGCTAACCCAGGATCCTCTAGTCCGTTCTGCCAGCTTCAAGAAACTTTTATTTATTTATTTATTTTTGGAATCCCGCACCTCAATTTATTGTCTCCATCTGTCCTGTAGGGCTAAAAGTTGTTCTTAACGTGGTATTTCTTTGGGGAGTGTGTAGGGGGTCTTTATCTCTCGCTGGATGTAGCTAGAGTCTCAGAGTACAGGGCTTCTGTGAACGTGGAATTAATCCTTATGCCTCGGAGTTTCTGTTTTTATCTCCACCCTCCTTCCCCTTGTTTTTGTCGTAGTTGTAAGATGGAGTTTCACTCTGTAGCCTAGGCTGGTTTAAGCTCAGCAGCAGCCCTCCTGCTCCAGCCTCCGTGCTGGAGTTATAGGCATGAGCTTCCATGCCCTCCTTGTTAGTATCTTTATTTATGAGGATGAGTCCTACCCTGTTGCTCATATTAACTTGAAACTCTTGGACCCAAGAGTAACTGGGACTTTCTGGGCCATGGTGGTGCACACCTTTAATCCCAGCACGCAGGAGGCAGAGGCTAGCATGGTCTACAAAGCAGGTTCTAGGACAGCCAGGGCTATGCAGAGAAACCCTGTCTTGAAAAAACAACAACAGGGGCTGAGAGATGGCTCAGAGGTTAAGAGCACTGACTTTTTTTCCAGAGGTCCTGAGTTCAATTCCCAATAACCACATGGTGGCCCACAACCACTTGTAATGAGATCTGGTGCCCCCTTCTGGCCTGAAGGTATATATACATGCAGAATAATTATATATATAATAGGGGTCAAACCCAGGGTATTAGACAATGCTAGACAAATGCTCTATCACTGGACCACACCCCAACACACACACACTCACACACACAGATACAAGCAAATATTAGGTCAGAGGAGAGGCCTAGTACATCCTTGTGTTCAGTATCTTCATCTTCATCACTGAGTGCTGGTTCCAGGGAGCCCCTGAGCTACTCCCCCACCCTGGGGAGAGGAACTGTAAGGGTAGGTGTAGTGTGCTGTGAAGTAAATCCTCTTGTATACTGTAAAGATTTGTCTCTCCAATTGGTTTAATAAAACACTGATTGGCCAGTAGTCAGACAGGAAGTATAGGCGGAGCGACCAACCAAGGATGATGGGAAGGAGAAGGATGAAGTCAGGAGTAGCCAGCCAGACACAGAGGAAGCAGGACATGAATGTGTCGTGCTAATACCATGTGGTAGAGCAAAAAATAAGGAATATGGGTTAATGAGTTCGAGGCCAGCCTGGTCTACAAGAGTTAGTTTCAGGACAGACTCCATAAGCTATAGAGAAACCCTGTCTTAAAAAAAAAAAAGGTAAGAGCTAGTTAGTAATAAGCCTGAACTATTGGCTGGGCATTTATAATCCCTATAAGCCAATTGTTTGGGAAGCAGCAGCTGAGTAGTTGGGATACAGGCAGATGGGAGAGAAATATCCGATTACAGTAGTATTGGGCTAGGAAAATACCAACGCAGCCCAGCAGGATGTGCAGGTTGGCATCAGGACTTGTTCTTTCGTTTGCTGCTCCTTGCCCTTGTACCACCTGCTCGAGTACCCTTAGTACATGGGTAAGGTCCTGGGGTGGCCGCTGAAGGGTGGCAGCTGCTGGGCTGATCCCCAGTCATGTTCCCAGTCCCTTTACATCCTGGTCCTTGCAGCGTTCAGTCTGACTTTCAATCACACATCAGAGTCATCTTCCCTTCCACTTTCAGGGAGCCTTGCTCCCCCGTCCTTGCTCAGCATTCACAGGAACCTCGCCTTGTTACAAAGTGTGGGCATGTACACACCCAGGGCCACACGTGTTACAGGAAATAATCAGGGATGAACTCTTCTGGAGTTGGTGGGGTTGCGGTGTGGAGCTGCTTCTTCAGGGTGGAGAACCCTGGGATCGGGTTAACTCTGAGGCTGGTTCTACATGTCATGCCACTCATCCCAAGGGTTCCGTGGCAAGGGGAACACTCCAGGAGGTGACCCAATCTCCAGGCTCTTCCTCAGGGTCAGCAGGGTCCTGAAACCTATAGAGCGGTAACTAATATGCTTATATTCATGCAGGAAGGCCTGAGGGACAGTAGAATCCATATTGAAACAAGACCCTAGGAGCATATCACTGTAGCCTGTCACTGGTGAAGGGCAGAGCTGCCTCACCATGTAAATCTACCCACTCAGGAACCCTCACCTGGCTCCCTACACGGGCTCACCGTACTTGTCCCGGGAATAGTGGTGGAGAATAGAGAACAGAGAGGTTCACTAGGTTCATTGCACGAGTCTTTCAAACAAAGCTCTCTTTTGGGCTGGAGAGATGGCTCAGTGGTTAAGAGCACTGTCTGCTCTTCCAGAGGTCCTGAGTTCAATTCCCAGCAACCACATGGTGGCTCCAAACCATCTGTAAAGAGATCTGGCACCCTCCTCTGGCGTGTGGGTATAAATGGAGGCAGAAAGTTGTATACATAATAAATAAATCTAAAAAAAAAAAAAAAAAAAAAAAGCTCTCTTTTGCAGAATGGTACTTCAAGAAATTTCGTTTCCAGGCAACCCATCTGCCACACAGTTTCAGTACAACCAGCTCTTGGGCAGTGGCTCAAACGTCCTGGTCCCCCATGCCTCCAGCGCTGTTTCTTACCACAGCTGGATTTTGTCTTCCAACCCTCTCAGTTGTCTCAACCAGTCTTGGTTCTGAGCTGTTCGTGGGAAACTAGGAAAAGGGAGTGAGATGCTGATACGAAGCCCCCTGAAAGACATCTCTCCTCTGAGCAGCCCGTTCTCCGCTGCACGGGAAGCCTCTGGCTCACCTGTGCTCCCAGTCAACTCTCAGGCTCCCTGAAGAATGCATATATCACCTTTTGAGGTGGGGATCTCATCTTCCCAGCTCCATGGTCAGTGGCTTCTATTTAGAGAAACATGAGCATTCACGGCCTCCGTAAAAAGGTCTGTTGTACCAGGTGATGGTGCACACCTTTAATCCCAGCACTCAGGAACTTGAGGCAGGCGGATTTCTGTGCCTGAGGGGCCAGCCTGGTCTACAGAGTGAGTTCCAGGACAGGCTCCAAAGCTACAGAGAAACCCTTACTCAAAACCAAAAGCAACAACAAAAAGAGCATGTACCACAACTGTCCAGTCCATTTATTAATTTTTTAAATACATTTTTAAATGTTTATATGTATGAGTGCTGCGGGACAATGGTCTGTGCCCTGCTACTTGTATTATTTTTAATAAAATGCTGATTGGTCAGTAGCCAGGCAGGAAGTAGAGGCTGGGCAACGAGAATTCTGGGAAAAGGGAAGATTCAGTCTGCAGTTGTGACCCAGCTGCAGAGGAAGCAAGATAGTAAGGTGTGACTTCCTCGCCGAAAAAGGTACCAAGCCACATGGCTAAGAGAGCTAAGAATTATGGCCTAATATAAGTTATAAGAATTAGTTAATAAGAGGAGTCCTGAGATACTGGGCCAATGAGTTTATAATTTAGACCTCTGTGTGATTCTTTGGGACTTAATGGCTGCAGGACCAGGTGGGACAGAAAACCTTGGTCAACAGAATGGCATCTATGTGGACAACTGCATCCACAGAAAGCCCGAGAGAGCTTGGGAAGTAATTCTAGACAGAAAAGAATAGAGTAACTGTGTGGGACAATTGTCTATATTCCTTCAATTATGTTTTAAATAAATGCTGATTGGCCAGCAGCCAGGCAGGAAGTATAGGCGGGACAACCAGACAGGAAGTAGAGGTGGGAAAATTCTGGGAAGAGGGAAGCTCCCTCTGTAGTCCTGTCCAGACACAGAAGAAGCAAGATGTGACTACGCCACTGAAAAAGGTACTGAGCCATATGGCTAACACAGATAAGAATAATGGGCTAATGTAAGTTATAAGAGTTAATAAGAAGCCTGAGCTAAGCCGGGCGGTGGTGGCGCACGCCTTTAATCCCAGCACTTGGGAGGCAGGGGCAGGTGGATCTCTGTGAGTTCGAGTCCAGCCTGGTCTACAAGAGCTAGTTCCAGGACAGACTCCAAAACCACAGAGAAACCCTGTCTCGAAAATCAAAAAAAAAAAAAAAAAAAAAAAAAAAAAAAAAAAAGAAGCCTGAGCTAATGGGCCAATCAGTTTATGATTAATGTAGACCTCTGTGTGATTTCTTTGGGACTTAATGTCTGTGGGAACCAGGCAGGACAGAAACCTCAGTCAACAGAGTAAAGCATGGCTTATTGATAGTAGCACTTTCTTGGGTAGACTCTGCTTGCTAGAGGCAAGTGCTCTCATTTAAGAGAGGCTTCCCAACACAGCATTGGCTGCAAAACCCTGCAGCTCTTTTAAGAGGTCATGCCATGAAACACTTAATGGTGTTGATGAAAAGCTGACTGCATGCTTTGGGGAGGTGGCAGGAGCCTTAAAATGCCATAGAGTTGTGGCAATAAACATGACTCCAGCCAGTACCTCTGCCATGAGGCTGGACTCTCAGAAAGCTAAAGAATGGGCTGGATCCAGCCATCAAAGCCACGGCTTTAATCCTAGCCATATTGCTTAACAAATTAAAGACTCAAGTGGTCAGAAAAAGAGAGTGATATTCAGTAAAGATAGATTCAAAGAAGAAGAAAACCGCTAAATGGTTTAGTGTGTGTTTTAAAATACCTGTAGGCTTAGGAGAAAAATAAGCATCAGGTGCCCCCAATCAGCAGGAAGTATCCTGGAAAACTGCACCCACATTCCCAAAAAATGGACTATGGATATTTTCCTTTGTTTAGAATGTTGGTTACAAGTTGTTATGGATAATTGTCAGGGAAAAAAAAGCTAAAAAAAAAAGGATATTAGGTTCAGAGTTCTTGTTTTAAAAAAAGTGGGGGAGGTGCTATGGGACAATGGTCTTTTATTTTGTCACTTGTATTATTTTTAATAAAATGCTGATTGGCCAGTAGCCAGGCAGGAAGTAGAGGTGGGGCGCGAGAATTCTGGGAAAAGGGAAGATCCAGTCTCCAGTCGTGACCCAGCCACAGAGGAAGCAAGATGTGACTGCCTTGCCGAAAAAGGTACCAAGCCATGTGGTCAACGTAGACAAGAATTATGGGCTAATATAAGTTATAAGAATTAGCTAATAAGAAGAGCCTGAGATACTGGGCCAACCAGCTTATAATTGATGTAGACCTCTGTGTGATTCTTTGGGACTTGTAGAGAGGACACTCCAGGAGGTGACCCAGGTGTCCTCTTACCTGCTAAGTCATCTCTTTAGCCCTAAAATGCTGTTTTCATCAAAGTCTACTAATTTATTTTATTATTTTATTTATTTTTGGTTTTTCAGGACAGAGTCTCTCTGTTGTAGCCCTATCTGTCCTGGAACTCAATCTATAGACCCGGCTGTCCTCGAACTCAGAGATTGGTCTGTCTCTGTTAAAGGTGTGCACCACCACCACTCAGCCAAAAGTCTCTAATTTTTTTTTTTTTTTTTTTTTTTTTTTTTTGGTTTTTCGAGACAGGGTTTCTCTGTAGCTTTGGTGCCTGTCCTGGAACTAGCTCTTGTTGACCAGGCTGGCCTCGAACTCCGAGATTCGCCTGCCTCTGCCTCCCGAGTGCTGGGATTAAAGGGGTGCACCACCACCGCCCAGCAAAAGTCTCTAATTTTGATGTGCTTTTGTTTACTTGTTTGTTCACTAATTCAAACGTTAATCTTTTTTGTTTTGTTTTGTTTTTTTGAGACAGGGTTTTTCTGTGGCTTTTGGAGCCTATCCTGGAACTAGCTCTTGTAGACCAGGATGGCCTCGAACTCACAGAGATCCGCTTTCCTCTGCCTCCCGAGTGCTGAAATTAAAGGCGTGCACCACCACCGCCTGGCTAAACATTAATCTTGTCTGAAAATATTTTTTTTTATTTATTTATTATGTATACAATATTCTGTCTGTGTATATACCTGTAGGCCAGAAGAGGGCACCAGACCCCATTACAGATGGTTGTGAGCCACCATGTGGTTGCTGGGAATTGAACTCAGGACCTTTGGAAGAGCAGGCAATGCTCTTAACCTCTGAGCCATCTCTCCAGCCCCCTCTTGTCTGAAAATATTAGACTGTCTCCCCTCCCTGTAGCATAGTCAAGGCCACACATAGCCCTCATATACCAGCTTTTGGAGTTGTAGCAACAACAGGTTTCTGTTGTTGTGCGTTGTTGTTATTTTATTTTCAAGACAGGGTTTCTCTGTGTAGCCCTGGCTGTCCTGGAACTCGCTCTGTAGACCAGGCTGGCCTTGAACTCACAGAGATCCTCCTGCCTCTGCCTCACGTGCTTCAGCGCATGTTTCTCATCCCGGCACTCAGGAGGCAGAGGCTCCTTACCACTGCTGTACATATGTGTGCATGTCACCTTGATTCTGTCCATCTGGAGAATTATGATACTTCCTTCAAAGGTTTCCTCCTCGCCAGGAACTTGGCCTTGCACAGCCTGGATCCACCAGCAAAGACGTCTCTCCCTGGAAAGCTAAGGAATAGGGACTGAAGAGGTTGATGCCCTTCACCAAGTCAGTGTGCCAAGCCCTGCTGTGGTGCCAGCCTTCAGGCAGGTTTGTCATGATAGAGGCATTGAAGCTCTGTAGCTCTCTGCCCTATGGGAGTCTGGCCATAGCCAGCTTTATGGAACCTGTGTTACTGGCTCCTCCCTCGGTATTACACCCCGCTGTCCGGGCAAGCATTGCTCCACAGGTGACAAACAGGTAAATGAGAGCGTTTGGGAAATTTATTTTTTTTATTCAACTGAAAGCATAGGAAGAGAAGTAACAGTATTTGGTGAGTTAGTTCGGGAACGAGCGAAAGCCTCATGAGCTACCTGAGAAGTCCCTTTGCCTATTGGGATCCTGGGTAGAGGGTGAGGTCCCCAGAAGGAGGTACAGGATGTCTGGGACTAGAAGGCAGTCTTCCCAGAAAGGACAGGCAACCACATGTAAGTGGGTCACAGGAAGGGGGCCATGCTAACCCAGCCGATCTTAGGCAAGGGAGCATGAAGACCCCCATAGACCCAACTAAGCTCCAGAGGAAGCTAAAGGGGGGGTCCCCAGTGATGTTCCGCTTCCTGGCGGACCCTTGGGCTGACCTGGCTGTGAGCAAGCACCTGCTCTGGGGATATTCTGTGTGGTTTTGAGCTAGAGAGCCCCAGAGCAGAAACTGAAGACTTGCGTCAGCCCAGTGATCTTCCTGGAGGCGGCTGATACGGGAGCGTGCTCCGAGCCCAGGCTGCCGCGGGAGCATGCTCCGAGCCCAGAAGTCTGAGTCTTGTCTAGGCAACGCATCAAGCCACTATCTTAAAAGAAAAAGGAGCCTGGTATGTTGACATCCACCCATAATCCCAGAACTTGGGAAACTAGAGTGGAGAATGGAAAATTCAAAGCTAACGTGGACTACGAAGCAAAACCCTGCTTAAATAACAGCAACAAACAAAAAAATCTGTGAATCCTAGCCCAGCCTGGTCTACAGAGAGAGTTCTAAGCAAGGGCTACACAGAGAAACCCTGTTTCAAAAAGCAAAGAAAGGAAAAGAAACAAAGAAAGTAGAGACGGGAGGAGTATGGGCAGGTGAATCATTCCTTGCCTGCTGGGGCCTGGCTGAAGGGCAGTGGCTTAATATGGCCAGAAGAAGACAGAGAGGCCCCAGCAGAGGACTCCAGCTTCACCTTGTCCAGTACAGTCTTTTTGATAGCAGCAGGGGAGACAGTTTCCTGGTCAGCCATGGTCTGCAGCTCCCTGGAAAAGCAAGGAGACACTGGGTCTGCCTTTCTCAGAAAGGACAGTGCAACAGCATCTTCGGTGGGCAGTGCCCAGTGGGACCCCATCCCTGGGCCTTTTACACCTGCAACTCCCTATCTGTTATACAGCTGCACAACCACGTCTCACACCATTCAGTGACTCAGGGTCACCCTGGCTACAACATCAGCCATTAAGATCACTCAGCACTCTTAGCCCTAAACTTTCACTGCCCATCTTGGGGCAGGATCTTGTTTCTCTGTTTCCTCTGTGGCCGTGCTAGGTGGCTAGGTCCCACGTCTTAGCCTTGCTGTAGCAACTCAGACTTGTCTAGGCATTTGTACTGGAAGGTGGACACTGGCCAGGAAGGCACTGCTGGCTTGCCCTGTAGACATGAACCTGGGACAGTGGTTCCCAGCCTCGGTTCTGCCTTATGCCAACTGAGGAAACCCAGGTGCGTTTCATTCACCTCTCACCAGGCTCCTTCTGCCAACATGCTGCCGGCTTAGCTAACCACCTAACCTTCCCAGCCACCCTTCTAGCCTAGCTCCTTCGCTATGATAGTGAAACTGAATGGAGGTTGTATTCCAGGACCAGAGGTCTACAGACCCCTTTCTCACAGAGCGATGGAAGAGAGCGAGAGGCACTGCTTTTTGTGACCCAAGAAATCTTGAAACGTCCAAAATCCTGCTCAGGGCCAGGCCAGGGCTCAGTGGTATCGGCTAAGTGAATAACTCCACTGAAACCCCCTGAAGCCAGGATTCTGGTGCATGGAGCAGGTGGCTGGGGAGTGGGCGATAGCAGGACCTACCGCGTGCGGATGCAGGAGGCCTCCACTGCATTGATAAGCAGGGAGCGGAAGCCTCCACTCTCCAGGACGTGCAAAGCATGAATGGTGGCCCCACCGGGAGAGCAGACATTGTCCTTGAGCTGACCTGGATGCTGTTCTGAGTCCAGAAGCATCTTAGCTGCCCCCTGTGACAAGAAAGAGGGGCGTGTAGCAGTCAGGCCCCTGATTACCTGCTTCTACAGAGTACAGCCCTCAGCCACCAAAGCACCTGTTAACCCCCCACTCATATGTCCCCAGGACACCAATTTTGGATTTAGTAAGAAACACCTCCCACAAGTATTTCAAAACACTGACCAGGAGGGCCTGGGCCCCCAGGCGGACAGCCAGGCGCCTTGGAAGCCCCATTTTCACACCACCGTCAGCAAGAGCATCCAGGGCCGTGAAAGCCTGTGGGGAGGTGCATTCTCAGCCACTGCCCTTCCTCTTCTCTGGGGCCCAGAACCGGGCTCAGCAGACACAGAGGTGCGCAGAGGCCCTGGGAACTGCCCACAGACCTGACCACCCCCTATCCCTCCAGTTCTCACATAGGCAGGGCCACTGCCACTGAGCCCGGTGACAGCATCGATGAGATCTTCCTCCACCTCGGTACAGAAGCCCACACTGCTCATGAGCTGTTCCACGAGCCTGCCATCCTCCACCTGAGCGTGAGTGCCTGTGGCATACACAGTGACACCCTCCCTCACCACCACTGGGGTGTTGGTCATACAGCGGATGACTTTGGGAGCTGGCTGGAACGCTGTCAGTTTCTGGAAGAGAAACCAGCTCTCTTACTCTGGCCTTGGCTATTTGTGCTCACCCCAGGCATGGAAGCGAGTGTGGACCTGCTTCCCCAGCTGAACATTTCCCGAGGTCTTGCTGTGGGCTGGGCTGCTATGCCCTGTGCACAGGTAAAGAAGCCAGACCCGCAGAGCAGAGCTCCCGACCACACCCCTCCCCAAAGCCCGATGGAGCCGGTCGATGTCTGATGGAGGAAGGTCATCGGTTAAAAAATAAACTGCTTGGCCCTCATAGGTTAGAACATAGGTGGGTGGAGTAAACAGAACAGAATGCTGGGAGGAAGAGGAAATGAGCCCAGACTCGATAGCTCTGCTCTCTGGGGCAGATGCAACGAAGCTCCGACCCAGGATGGATGTAGGCTAGAATCTTCTCGGTAAGCGCACCTGGGGGTGCTACACACATGAATAGAAATGGGCCAAGCAGTGTTTAAATGAATAGAGTTTGTGTGTTGTTATTTTGGGGCATAAGCTAGCCAGGCTACTAGGAGCTGGGGCAGCAGGAACACAGCCCGCAGCTCCTACTACAGAAGTCACCCACCTTTTCAATGGAGCTGATGGTGACACCTGCCGCACAGGACACCACAATGTGCCTGTCCTCGATGTTAGCACCGATTTCGTCCAGGATGAAGGGGATGATGTGTGGCTTCACCGCCAGGAAGAGCACATCGCTGTGGTGCACTGTCTCTTTGTTGTGGGATGTCAGGTTCACCCCTATCTTCTGCAGGAATGCAAGGGGACTCAGCTTGCCTCATAGGCTGTCTACCCACAAAGCGGAGAGCCCCGAGCGTAGAGAAGCCCAAAGGCTGCTGGGCTGTGGTGCCAGCTGGGTTGGGCGTCAAAACCCACTCAGCTGTCCTTACCTAGACATGAAAAAAGCACTAGGCTCTGGAATGTTCCCCTTTGAAGCCAAAAAGCCTTCTAAACCTCAGCTCAGCCTATCCTACCTGAGGCTATAATGGCTGCAGTCTCTGCAGCTGCCTGCCTTCCAGAGGTGGATGGGGGTCTCAAGCCAGGAGCCTGACCCCCACGTCTTTGGCCTGCAATCCCGACTGAGCCATAGCAAACAGAAGCTGTACTCAGCACCACCCCTGGTCCATTATCTGGTCTCAGGGCTGCCTGGCTGTCTGCAGGGCTCCCTTAACCCCTAGGCAATCCCATTCCAGACCAACACCCTCTTCTACCAGCTGCATTCACGGCAGGCCAGGGAGGCAGCATCTGGAGATTCCTTATGGCAGGTTTGCTTCTCCCACTAGAGTGTGGGGGGGGGCTACAGCTGCTCCCCACTCTGGCCCTCACCCTTAACCCTAGACCCTAACCATAAGAAAGTCAGACTTCTTATCTGCGTCCACTTGGCACCTACCCGGAGGGCAGAGACCGTGGATTGGTCCATATCCGGGGAGCTGGCCATTATCTTGTGAGCAGCCAGAACACCTGAAAGGGACAGAATTCCTCCCTCAAGGCTGGTTCTAGCTTCTCTGCCCTGCATCGCTAGAAAGGAGACAGCAGAGAAACACTCCTCACCCCGGTTAGGACAGCAACCCCAAACATATGGCGCCTGCCAGTTCCCAAAAGACCGAGGCCACTAACCCAGACACTCCACGTTAGCACCCTCCCTGGCCCCAGAGGAATCTACCTGCTGCTGTGAAGCCCTTGGCTAGGGCAAAAGCCAGTTGCCCTGCCCCGATGAAACCCACGCTCATGTCCGGAGGTCCAGCACCCACCACCTTCACAGCTACTCCGACCCTGCTGGGCAGCTGCAAACTGGATGGAACGCAAGAAGTTGGGTGGGCCGAACCAGGTCTGGCCGCTCCCGGCAGCCAGGTGCTCCCCCACCCCCATATCCCCTATCTAATTTTTTGTTACTCCTCGGCTGCCCGAGCTAAGAGTTGTTTCAATTCCCCCACACCCCGTAATACAACCACTTGCTGCCCAGAGACAGGAGTCCTGGCCTGCAGCTGAAGATTCTGACCCCTCTGAAAAGGGCTCAGGGACCTGCAAACGAAGCGACAGATTGTAGGGAAGGGCCCCGGAATCAAGAGTACCCTCAACATCCAAGTCCCGAGTCCGCTTCCAGCTTGGGTCCCAGAAGCCCTATCCCCGAAGCATTCATTACAGAAGTCCCATCGCCGGAGCCCGGAATTCCACTACCCCCAGCGTAGCTACCTGAGCTAAGCTAGACAAGCGAGTACCTAGTCCTCTGTATCTGCCACGCGGCACCCACGCCCACCAGCCCCGCCCTCCCTCCATTTCAGCCAATGCGCGGTGTGGCCTCCGGGAGCTAGCCAATCCAGAGCTGCAACTGGAGCCTTGTGCATTGCATCATCCACAGGGCCGGGACAGACACACCTCCCCGCTCCCTCCCTGAAGTGGGTTTTAGTTGCGAATACAGATCAGTACCCCAAAAGTCACGGATTCCCTCCTCTATCTCATTGCAAGTGTTCATTTGAAAGCTAGGCGTCCGCTGCAGCCACAGACCCATTACTTCCCGAACCTCCTCCTTCCTACAGTGCCCCAGCTACCCAGCCACGGGTTTTAGGGATATTGTGCTCTGGACATCCACAACCCCCAGAGGTGCTCAGGGTCCATCTGCTGGTCTCAAAGCTGCATAGCAGTCTGGGGTTCCCCAAACTCTACCAAAGTACGCATGACCCATCATACCAAAGTATGGCGCCGCCCATCACCCCCACCCCCATTAGACATTGCTTATTTTTTTTCTTGTTGTGTTTGTTGCCTTAGATAAAGACAAACTGCTTTAGAAAGTAATTTCAAAATCATTAGGTAGTCTCTAGCCTGCAAGGTTTGGATTTTCATTCCTTCTTGTTGTTCATAATGACCACCTACCAAACTAGAAGACTACTCCGTGGTAAGGTCTGGATGGCCAGTTTGGTACTTACCCTCTAAGAAAAGGCTGGAACAACTATGCCAAGTTGACAGCTCAAACCTATGCACAAAGCCTAGAAGTTCGGTTTTCCAAACTCAGCTCTGTGTTTCAGACTTTCCAGGGTTGGAGAGATGGCTCAGCGCATTTGTTGCGCCTGGTGGTGGCGGCGCATGCCTTTAATCCTGGCACTCAGGGAGCAGAGGCAGGCGGATCTCTGTGAGTTCGAGACCAGCCTGGTCTACAGAGCAACTTCCAGAATAGGCTCCAAAGCTACAGAGAAACCCTGTCTGGAAAAACAAAAACAACAATAACAACAAAAACAACAAACAAACAAACATAAAAAGAACATTTGTTGCCCTTGCAGGCCCTTGCAGAGGACCTGGATTGTGTTCCCAGCATCCATAAGGCAACTAACACTATCCAGATTTCCTTTTGGGGATCTGATGTTTCCTTTGAACTCCTCAGTCACCAGGTATGCAAGTGTGTACGTACATATATATGTGCAAAAATAGTTATTCACATAAAGTAAACTAAAAAAATTTAAACGGATGCTTTCCTCCAAAGAAAGACACTTCTGTAGTCTAGAGAACTCGCTCTGTACCAGGCTGGCCTCGAACTCAGAGATCCGCCTGCCTCTGCCTCCCGAGTGCTGGGATTAAAGGCGTGAGCAAGCCAGGTTTCTCCCATTTTCCTCTTAGTCCTCTTCTCCTCTGCCTTCCCCCCCCGGAACTCTGAAATTTAGGTCGGATGTGATGCTGGGAACAGAAGGCTATTGAACAGTAAGAACACTGGGGACTTAGAGACAGATGCCATGTTTTAGAATTTTAGCTAGTGAAAAAATGAAAGGGACCCCCCCCCCAAGAAAAACCAGTGAAACTTGGTGAGGTATTGCATACCTATAATCCCAGCACTAGGGAAGCAGAGGCAGGAGGATGTCCAGTGGCAGGCCAGCGTGGACTACACTGTGAAACCCTATCTCAAGGGAAAAAGGAAAACAAGAGAGGCCATTGTTAAGTTGCTTCGAAAGCCTAACAGCTCGACCACCTGAGCTGGTTCTCCCTAACACACATGGTAGAAGAACTAAGTCCACAAAGGTTTCTTCTCACCTCCACGCATGCACTGTGGTGTCCCCCATCATACATACATCATACATGTATAATATAATAAATAAAAAGGAAAAGAGAAAGAAGCAGGAGGGTCCCCCTGTAGACAGGATGTGCATGGCTGTCGTGTTCCTTTATCGCTTTGTTCCCTGATGGTGTGACCTTCTGATGTTCGATGCTGTCATTGTTCAGGGCCCCTGCAGGCCCAGAAGCTACCTAAGTTGCCCATCCAAATAAAAGACATTGGTCCCAACTCAGTTTTTGGCTGACCCAACCCAAGTATTCCTTCTCCAGAAAGGATCACACAGTACCACACAAGGCCTGGCTCATAGGCCAGAGTCTAACTGCTCATGGATCCACTGCCCAGAGAGTACAGCAGTCCCTTTCGCCCTGTGATCTGGGCCCTGAAGACCTCAGTATGGGGCTCTGGGTGCCTCTAGGAACGAAGAGAATGAGCCAACATTGACCTTCCTTCTTTGCATTTGGTCTTCTGAGTCACCCTGAACGGCCCCCTTTTCAGAAGGCCCAGATAAGGCCACACCTTGCCTTTATCCCAGGATCCAGGGAACCCCCAAGGACACCCCCTCCCTTTCAATGACCTGGTTTAGACCTTTTCTCAGAGCATGCAACAAGGAGGTTGCTTAAGTGGTGCGATCTACCATAGCCCTTAAGACTCGAGCAGACTTGTGTGGATACTCAGCAAAGGTAGAAGGCTAGGTCTAAACATTCACCTTTTATTCCCTGTTGGAGGACCGGGGGGACAGTCAGTTAATGAACTGAAGGGCTCCCCATGGTTAATCCAGTCTGGGCTCTTCCACAGGAGACGCTGAGTCGAGAGTGGAGGATGCCAGCACGTTCTGGCGTTCAGGAGCAACTGGCTAACAAGATGCTTGAGTGGAGGGCCTGTGACCAGGCTCCATGACCCAGTGGATACGCCAAGATGGTTCTTCACTGTGAGTCAATGCTGCCAACCAAGCCAACCTGCCATGGTAGGCTCTGCAGAGGCTTCTGGGCCACAGTCTGCGTTGGGTGTATGGGAAAAAGTTCCATCGATGGCCACCTGAGAACCACAGCACAGTCTTTTCTCAAAAAAAAAAAAAAAAAAAAAAAAGGCTGAGCCCCCTGGGATACTCCTGGACACAGGTGAGGTCCATCCTTGCTGCCAGGTTTCTCTACAAATGATCACAACCATCCCAAAGGAGACTCCTCCCGGGGTTCTAGAAACTTCCCCTCCAGACAAGCAGGAGGTTTCAGCTCCATCATTCCTTCCAATGACCGGACGCTGCTGTCCTTGGCTTGGTTTTTATCCATTTCCACCTCAGGAAATTGCTCGAGTTCTAACTGGTATTACCCCAGCTATGCACTATCTCAAGACACTGATACCTGCCCACCTCTGAAGTTCTTCCAGCTTCACCGTTCCCATCTGTAAAACGAAATACAAACGCCTCTGCTCCAAAAGTTTCCATAGGGTACCATGACTATCACTAGACCCAAGGACAGTCGGGAACCTGAGAAATAGACAAGAGATAGAGACAGAGACAAGAAGAACGAGAGGCCATTAGCTATCCCTCCTCCCTGCTCAAGGCTTCCTGCTCCTCTGTCCTTCCTCTTTGTCTCTCTTAGCGCTGCCAGATGTCCAAGGGCAGACTTGCCTGAGCCCCCAACCTCCCTCTTGTCTCCCATGTCTTAGTCCACCGTGATAGCCAGAGAGAGGATCCCGATGGTTGGGCCAGGCTACAAGGCAGGCACAAAACGGATCCTCTGAGAGTAGGCGAGGTCGATGATATAAAGGAGCAGGTTGACGTAGGTGAAGATGGCTACCACTAGCTGGCTGTCCCAGGGGCAGCTGCCTCGGAGGCAGTCGGGAGGCCGTCCTGGCTCTCCGTACTTGGGGTCAAAACAGAAGACGGGCCAGATGACGGCGGCACTGAGGTACAGGAGCACGGCCAGGAAGGTGTACACGACCACGAAGCGGTCAAACGGGCATCCCAGGCCCCCTGTGTGTCCCATCACACTCAGGGCCACCACAGCCACGGTGGCCATGAAGCACAGGCTGTAGACAGCCACGCACCACTGTGTGGCCACGTAGCGCTCATAGCGACTGTCATGAACAAGTGCCCCAAAGATGATGCACGCTACAAAGGCCTGGACGATCTTAAGGAGTCCGGACACGGTAGCCATGTAGCTGGCTACCTGGCCTGGCCGTGCCCGCGTCAGGGCCACTTCAGCAGCATAGGCCAGGAAGAGGAGTCCTGCGAAGACGCTGGCTGCCAGGCGGAAGTTTCTGGCCATGCATCCGGCAGGCTCTGGTGGGCACTCCAGTCGGGTGAAGTACAGAGGGTAGATGACCGCAGCCGTGGCGCACAGCAGAGTCGCCAACATGGCAAAGGCTGCTGTAAAGTTGCCCCAGGAAAGGCGCAGGCAGCTGTGGAGCTTCGTGAACTCACAGGCTACCACCAGGACGGAGAGGGCAAAACAGAAGCCCCAAGCAGCCATGCAGAAAGTGCCCTGGACACCCCCAAAACCACCTCGGTGAGCAACCAAACTGAAGGTAGTACAGCCGAAGGCCAGCTGCAGCACTCGGGCTGTACCTACCGGGGAGGTCACAGCGCCCAAGTGCAGGTACGCACCCCCCGGGGGCTCCATGGTGCTGCCCATCAGGCTCTGACACGGGGCCCAGCGGCCCCTGGGGTCTGCAGCTGAGAGACCTCTGTCCTCTGCGGCGACGGCAATGGCAGGTGCTGGCTGTCTGCAGTGGCAGTGTTAACAGTGACATTGCAGCAGATCAGCCTTTCTGCTGCCTGTGTTGGGAGCCCTCCCCCAGCGCTATAAATAAACGGTTTGATCAGAGCCCCGGAATAGCAGCCTGCGTGCTGGTTCCCATTCTGGAGGGACATCTGACCCCGGCATCCCACAAAGATTCTTCTCTCTTAGCACTATTAGTTAGGCTACGGATGCTAGACACCCACCTCCTGCCTCCGAAGCACCTGCATCTGTCCCGGTCAGTACAGTGTGGGGGAGGGGCTGGACGAGAACGGGGTGGGGGTGCTTTTCCTCCGGGGGTTCACAGCTAGGGTATCAAGCAACCTCTGGGTGTGGTATGCTAGGGAAAGGGTACTGATAGGTGGAGAAACAGCGGGAGACTCTAGAAAGCGTAGGAGGGATTCTTTTACTGTTCTTTTACTGTTGTATTGTAGGCTGGTGTCACCTGGCCTGGCTCGATTCTCCCTTTTTTATTTTTTTTTTTCCAGAGAGGTTTTTAAGAAAAAAATGAGAAAAAAACTCTTGAGAGTACGGGGGTGGGGAGCTCCAAAGAAGAAATACTTCAACAACTCTGCCTTTGTTTGCTTTACATTTGTTTATTTATTTATTTATTTTGGGGACAGGGTCTCCTGCAGCCCAGGCGAACCTCAAATTCACTAAATAGTTGAGGATAATCCTGAACTTTTTATTTAATTTTTTTAAAAAATAAAACAAACTTACTTATCTTTATTTTTTAAATTTAATTAATTAATTAATTAGCTAATTAATTAATTTTGGTTTCTCAGGACAGAGTTTCTCTGTGGAGCTTTGGAACCTGTCCTGGAACTTGTTCTATAGACCAGGCTGGCCTCGAACTCACAGAGACCCACCTGCCTCTGTCTCCTGAGTGCTAGATTCGAAGGCGTGCACCACCACTGCCTGGCTCTATCTTTTTTTTTTAATAATTTATTTACTTTTATTTTAAGTGTATTGGTGTTTTCTTGCATGCATGTCTGTGTGAGGGTACCGATTCCCTGGAACTGGAGTTACAGGTAGTTGTGAGCTGCCATGTGACTGCTGGGAATTGAACCCTGGTCCTCTGGAAGAGCAGTCAGTGCTCTTAACCACTGAGCCATCTCTCCAGCCCCATTTCATTTTATTTTATGTGTATGAGTGTTTTGCCTGTACGTATGTGCGCCTTTTGTGAGCCTATGGATGATTATAAGCCACCTTGTGGGTCCAGTAGCCATCTCTCCAGTGCCTGAACTTTTCTTTCTAATATTTATTTATCTGTTTTATATGCATAAGTGTTTTGCCTACATGTAGGTGTGTGCACCATGCACACGAATAGTGTCTGTGGAGGTAAGAAGGCATGGAATCCCCTGGAACTGCAGCTATGGATTGTTGGGAACAACCTACAACGTGGGTGCTGGGAATGGAACCCAGAGATTCTCTACGAAAGCAACAAGCGCTCTTAACCGCTGAGCCATCTCTGAAGCCGGACCTTGAGCCACTTCAACAACTCCTCTTCTCTGCCTCTTCTTTTTCTTCTTTCCTTTCAGACAGGGTCTCTCTGTGTAGCTCTGGCTGTCCTGTAACTCACTGTGTAAACCAGGCTGGCCTTGAACCTACAGAGATCTGGTGAACCTCTGCAGTGCTGGAAATAAAGGGATGGACCACACACACCTGGCTAAGATTTCTTTATTTTTATTTTATGTCTGTGAGTGTTTTGCCTGCCTTTTTATATTTGTACCAGGATTGTGAGCTGACATGTGGGTGCTAGGACCCAGACCCAGGTCCTCTGGAAGAGCAGTCAGGGCTCTTGACTGCTCCTCTTTTTAAGTTTTTTCTTTGTGGAAAAATAATTATGACAACAGAATGGTGCCTGTTCGAGTTCAGTCAACAGAGTAAGCGAGAAGGAACAATCCAACCTTTGTACCCAGAGTCGATTACATTAATATCTACTGAGAGATCTTCATAGACCTCTCTTCAGCTTATAAGTGGAAAGCATCAAATCTACAGAAGAGTCAAAACCAGAGCAAACCAGTCCCTCTGCACCTTTCACCTAGGATCAAGATTGAGTCTCTTTGTTTTTGCAGCTGTAGGCGGAATGTCAGGCCTCAGCAATACCAGGCAAGTGCTTTCCTGCTGAACTCCACAGTCCGCAGAACGGTTCATACTTAGTGTTTTGCTTTAGAAATTAATTAATACTGCTAATATGTCCACAGGCTATGCCCCGGAGAAGTCACTCAAAAGTTTCTGGACAGAGGGTTGGAGAGATATCTCAACGGTTCAGAGCTCCTCTCGGTCTTGTAGAAGACAGGGGTTTGGTTCCCAGCACCCACAAGGCTGCCCACAACTTTCTGTAATTCTGGTCCTGGGAATTCCAACAGTCTTTTCTGGCCTCTGCTGGCACCGGGCACACACGTGGGGCATAGAGATAACTGTAGGCAAAACACCCATACCTGTAAAATACAAATAGATAAATCAGCCAAGCAGTGGTGGCGCATGCCTTTAATCTCAGCACTTGGGAGGCAGAAGCAGGCGGATCTCTGTGAGTTCGAGGCCAGCCCGGTCTACAAGAGCTAGTTCCAGGACAGGCTCCAAAGCAACACAAAGAAACCCTGCCTTGAAAAACAAACAAACAAACAAATAAAGATAAATCTATTAAAAGCAAAAACAAACAACGGTTCAGGACAATCACTTGAAACACATTGGTGCTCAGGCTCCCCACTTATTCTCAGGGTATACTGTGTAGCTTTTTTCGCTTGTCTGTCCAGACCTGATCAGGAATTAGGCACTGCACAGGACTGCAGTGGCGCATTGTGCTTTATCTGGAGTGGGACACCCCCATCTTGTGCTTTGCGACTGTCGTGGGATATTTACCAAAGGAGACTGTTCAGACATGGGTTTAAGGCAATAGCAAGTCTTTATTAGCCAGACAGCAACCACACTGGGTGTTCAGGACTCCAGAGTAGCCCTGAACCCTCCTCAGGGTGAGCTTTTAAGCACAAAAACCATGTCCTGGGTCGACACGTTCAGTTACTAAGAACAGTTAGCCAGAATCGGAGCTACAGAAGCCGAAAAGCAAGGCTAGTGTATTTAGAGACTTTCCCAGAACTGTGGCTTTGATGGATTAGGTCTTGGTTTTCATTTTTGGCAGGTGGTGTTGTCTATGTGCTGAGTTTTACAGCACAGAAAGCACTTCCATGGTGGAGTGCAAAGATCTGGGGGCCTACAGAGGTCTGGGGTCCTGTTACAGACATACCAGGGCTTTCAAGAGTCCAAGCCAAGGGTTTGGTGGAGTGTCCTTCAGTGTGTACCATGATCACTTCAGTGTGTACATGTATCACTGTTTCCCCATGATTCAATTCCAAACTAAAGCCTCTGGCAGGAAGACCAAGAAGGGAACACCATACATGACTGAATATCTGGATCACAGGGACGTCAGCCATAAGGATAAATGGGGTAATCCTATTTATGCATCCACCTATTACCCAACAGTCTTTGCAGGATTCTTAGCATCATGGAGACACACTGATCACCAGATCTAAGATACTTGTTTGTGAGATTTCTAAACACACCATGTGTTACTGAGATGCAGTGTTCACCCAGGTCTTCAGGCTTTTTTTATTTTATTTTTGGTTTTTCTGGAGACAAGGTTTCTCTGTAGCTTTGGAGCCTGTCCTGGAACTAGCTTTTGTAGACCAGGTTGGCCTCGAACACAGAGACTCACCTGCCTCTGCCTCCCGAGTGCTAGGATTAAAGGCATGCGCCACCACGGCCTAGCTCAGGCCTTTTTTAAAATTTTAAATTATATATATATATATATGTTTATATATACATGGGATTTATTTATTAGAGTGTCTTACAGACTGGGATCCAGCTAGCTCAACAATGGCTGTCTACCAACAGAAAGTCTAAGAATCCAGGCTGGATGTCTCAGCTGGTCTTCAGTATATACCAGAATCCACAGGGTTTCTCTGTGTAACAGTCCTAGCTGTCCTGGAACTAACTCTTGTAGACCAGGCTAGCCTCGAACTCACAGAGATCTGCCTGCCTCTTTCTCCCGAGTGCTAGGATTAGAGGCATGCACCACCACTGCCCAGCTACACAAGAATCCTGAAGAAATGATCTCCAAGCCTACTTGCCAGTGAAGAGTGAGGGTGAACAGGCAGAGAGAGTGAGCTTCCTTCCTCCAAATCCTTTATAGAGGCTGCCACCAGAAGGTGTGGCCCAGATGGAAGGTGGCTCTTCCCACCTCAAAGGATATGGATTAAAATTGGACCTTCCCGGGCTGGAGAGATGGCTCAGAGGTTAAGAGCATTGCCTGTTCTTCCAAAGGTCCTGAGTTCAATTCCCGGCAACCACATGGTGGCTCACAACCATCTGTAATGAGGTCTGGTGCCCTCTTCTGGCCTGTAGACATATACACAGACAGAATATTGTATACATAATAAATAAATAAATTAATTAATTAAATTAAAAAAATAAAATAAAATTGGACCTTCCCACTTAAAATGATTTCATTAAGAACAAATTCCCAGCCGGACGATGGTGGTGCAGAGGCGGGCAGATCTCTGTGAGTTTGAGGCCAGACTGGTCTATAGAGCAAGTTTCAGGACAGGCTCCAAAGCAAGAAGGAAGGAAGGAAGGAAGGAAGGAAGGAAGGAAGGAAGGAAGGAAGGAAGGAAGGAAAAAAGAAAAAGAAAAAGGAAAAAGCTCCCTCCCAGGTGTACCTAGCCACTTGAGTTTTAGCTAATTCCAGGTGCAGTCAAGTTGACAACCTCGCAGGTCATGTGTACCTTTTGCATGCAGCCACTTTGGAAGCGAGAAGAGGGCATCAGATTTTGAAACTGGCAGTTTTGAGTAACCACGTGGGTGCAGGGAATCCACCACTGGTCCTCTGGAAGAGGAGCAAGGGCTCTTAACTGCTGAGTCATTGCTCCAGCCTCTAGTGTGGGATCTCACTAGGCATTTTTCCAGTTCACTTTGTTTTTGTCTTGAGACAGGATTTCTCTGTGTATTTCTGACTGTTCTGGAACTGGCTTTGTAAACCAGGCTAGCCTCGAACTCCTGGAGATCTGACTACTCCTGCCTCCTGAGTGCTGGGATTAAAGGCCTGCACCGCCACCGCCTGGCTATGTATGTGTATCTTTATGTGAGTGTGTGTGCGCGTGCGCACGTGTGAGTAAGCATGCCTGCAGAGGCCAGGAGAAAGCACTGGACCGACTGAGCCTGAAGTTACAGGCATCTGTCAGGCACCCGGCGTGGGTGCTGGAAACCTAACTCAGGTCTTCGGAAAGAGCAGTGTACACTTTGAGCCACTGAGTCATCTCTCCAGCCCCCATCTTGGTTTCTGTGGTTTTGTTATGTTCTTTTTGTTTTTTGTTTGCTTGTTTATTTGAGATAGGTTCTCAGTACGAATCTTTGACTGGTGTGGAGCTCACTATGTAAACCAGGCTAGCTATAAACTTAGAGGTCCGCCTGCCTGTCTTCTTTGTGCTGGGATTAAAGGTGTGTGACACCACTTGTAATGTTGTTGTTGTTGTTGTTGTTGTTGTTGTTGTTCTTCTTCTTCTTCTTCTTCTTCTTCTTCCTCCTCCTCCTCCTCCTCCTCCTCCTCCTCCTCCTCCTCCTCCTCCTCCTCCTTCTTCTCTCTCTCTCTCTCTCTCTCTCTCTCTCTCTCTCAGTTAGAATCTCTCTCTCAATGGGACCTGGGGCTCTCGATTAGGTCAAGCTGGCTGCTGGCCAACAACCTAGGGAGATCCCACTTGTCTTCACCTCCCCAAGCTCAGACTACATATGTGTATCACCACATCCAGCTTCCTACATGGGTGCTAGGAATCAAACCCTGCCCTTCATGTTTTTGTTTTATGAAACAGGGTTTGTCTGTGTTGTTCTAGCTGTCTTAGAATTCATTCTGTAGACCAGGCTATCCTGACTGATTGGTCCTCATGTTTGTATGGCCAGCATTTTTACCAACCGAGTCACCTTTCCAGCACCCACCAATGCCAGGGCACCTGGTGCCTTCTCTTCTGACTTCTGTGAGCACCAGGCATGCACATGGTGTACATCCATACAGGTGAAACACTCATACACATGAAAAACTTGTTTGGTGTGGTGGCCCGTGCCTTTAATCCCAACACTTGGAAGGCAGAGGCAGGATGGTCTCTGTGAGTTCCAGGACAGCCAGAGCTACATAGATAGTAGGACCCTGTCTCAAACAGAAAAAAAAGAAAGAAAGAAGAAAAAGAAAAGAAAAAAATCAAGATGAGTTGTAATCACCAACAATAGGAACTGAATGAATTCATTCTGCTGAATGAAAGAATGAATGAATGAATGAATGAATGAATGAATGGGGCTGCCTTAGGAAGGGGGTTAAACAGGTGAAGTGGGGGCTACTGAACATCCGAGAATGTATCAGAGATTGGGGTTCCCCTAGTCCCTCTTCCAGTCCTATGCTGGCCCTAGGAACACAATCAAAATGAGTAGAAAGGCTTTTCCAATAATCAAAGTCTCAGGGTGAACTTCTGTTATTTTTTTATTTAATTATTAAGAAAAAATACGTTACAAAACAATATCATCCATCATATATTTCTTAATTTCCATTTTTTAAAAATTAAAGTAATAAAAAAGTCACTTTATAAAATAATACAAAAGAGCATGATCAGCTGGGGGCTAGGAGGGACCGTCTGAGCTGATGGGCTCAGGAATCCAGTGCTTGCTTTGCCCTGGCTCCCTCCCCAAACTGGGCTGGGGGCTAGGGAAACAGATGTGGAGTGGGAAGGGTCCCCCAAGTTGTGGCAGGGCTCAGAGAACACCACTCTTCTGGCCAGGCCTCCTGAAGGCAGTGGGAGAACACAGTCAGGCATCCACACTGGGACAGCAAGTGGAGCAGCCCCTCTGTGCCGTCTCTTCCTCCAAGCAGTCTAGTTCCCACTACTCAACATCCCCAGCAGCTTGCTGGGCTCCATGCCCTGCTGCTGAGCCACCGTCTGCACATCAAAGCCCATGTGCATAAGGAACTGTGCCACGTTCATCTCTTGCCCTGTGAACTGGTCCCGGATGGTAGGGCAGGAGGGATTGCAGTGGGGCCAGGGGCAACTGTCTACCAGGTGGAAGGGGCAGCCCTTCATGGGGGTTTTGCTGGCCTTATGGCTGTCATGGAAGCTTCGATCCCAGCAGTGCAGTGCCCGGGGCAGTGAGGTCCCCTTCACCTGGACATCCGTCCAGTAGCTGTAGAAAGAACCCAGGTGGGGTCACTGAGGCCATCACTGTCCTTTTGAGGGCTGCATTTCAACTCCGCAGCACGACTGATGTGCTTTGGAGGGCTCCGAGGGGCTCGTGGAAAGATGCCTAGGGGTTTGGGAAGGGCCTACAGGCCTATTGAGTTAGTACTACACATGCAAGCACCTAAAACCCAGGGGGAACACTGACCTCCGGATGATGATCTCGTGTGAGAGGCAGGCGGGGGCAAAGCTGGCCCTGGTAGGGAGACAGACAATCAGCTTGAGTCCCACAGCCTGTCCTTTGCCAGATGACCACATGATCCACACTGACCCGTCCCCTTCGAGCCTCCAAAACCTGATGCAGGTACACCCCATCCTGCCAGAATCTGCTAGGCAGTAGCAGGAGGCTATCTTGAACACATGGATCTTTTTTTTCCCCTTGAGGTTGGGTCTCGTGTAGTCCAGGCTAGCCTCAAACTAGCCGCGTAGTTGATTTCTTATCTTCTTCCTTCTATCTCTCAGATGCTGGGGTTACACCATGTGTGATAGACGTATGTGGTGCTGGGGATTAATTCCAGGGCTTTGTACATGCTGGGCAAGCACTATGCCTGATGACCTCAGTGGAGCCTTCTATTCTATCTATCTATCTATCTATCTATCTATCTATCTATCTATCTATCTATCTATCTAGCAATCATTTATCTATCATCTATTTATCATCTATCCATCTATCTGTCTATCCATCTATCTCTATCTATTTATCCATCCATCTATATCTATCTATCTATCCACCTATTTATCTATCAATCATCTATCTATCTATCTATCTATCTATCTATCTATCTATCTATCTATCATCTATCTATCTATCCAGGGTCTCACTATGTGACTGGCCTTGAACTCACAGGAATTCACCTGCCTCTGTCTCCTAAGTGCCGCCACACCTGTCCTCAAGACCTATTTTTTTTAAGTCAAATGTCGTGGAGGGACTGCATAAACCGCCCAGCCCAAATCCCTTGTACACACTCACTGCACATCCTTGAGCGTGCCACGCAGTTCTCGGCCCAGATTCTGGATGTACAGCCACTGACCCTCCTGAACTGGCTGCCCCGTGAGATGTACATTATCCACAGTCAGTTGGGCCTCGTCGAAAAGCCACTGTACCACGAACACTGGACCTGGGGGGGGGGATGTGGCTCAGTTTGGCCTGCCTGCCTCTGCTGTGGTCCTGCTCCTAGCAAGTTCACAGTCCAGCTGTGCTCCACACAGTCCAAGTTCCTGGTCTTTGTTTGATATGGAGGAGAAGAACCCCAAGCCCTGAGCATGCTGGGTAAGCATGCTACACTTCAGTCCCGATTCTTCTTTAAAGCCCATTCTCCTTCAAAGGACTCTTTTTTTTTTTTTTTTTTTTTTTTTTTGGTTTTTCGAGACAGGGTTTCTCTGTAGCTTTGGTGCCTCTCCCGGAACTAGCTCTTGTAGACCAGGTTGGCCTCGAACAAAAGACTCTTGAAAACCCACTTTTACTGTGGCCTGGCTCTTAGGGTCTCTCTCACTTAGATTTGACGATGCTGTCCCTTGGCATGGGACCTCACTATTCTTTGGAAAGTGGGGTTGGGGGAACTGTTTGGTGACCTCAAAATACAGAAAGGAAGCATTTGAATTTGGCTCTGTTGCCATTGCAAATGGTGCCAGTTTGCTTGGGTGATAAAATCATGACAGTCCCAGCTAAGTAGAAACAACTGTTCACCTCGGTGTAGGCATGCCTACTTTTGTGAAACAGCATAAGATCTGTGGTCTAACCTTTTTCATTTCAGGACTGGTGCATAATTCGGAATATCCCACCCCTTCCCAAAGGCCTCACTGAACTGGCCACTCACAGCGCAGAGTCGGGTATACTTTGTAGCCAAAGAAGCAATTCCATTCCTCGCCTTCCTTGAACTGGCGCTGACAGCGCTCTGGGACTATGCCGTTCCAGTACCTGCAACCACAATCATAGGGTAGGCTGTGATGCTAGGGTACTCCTCATCCCAGGAACGAGAGAGGGTTTGGGCATGGGGGCTGCCCTCCACCCACACCCCTGGCACCTGATGCCACGGCGGATGGCCTCTGTGGGTGCGCAGTTGATAGTATCGATGCAGTCTGATCGGCGATACTGTTTGTTGTCTAGGAACCAGCCTGAGTCAGCCAGGCCCCGCACCTGGATGGATGGGTAGCCCAACTCCTCCAGCAGCTCGGCCACACGGTCTACATTCAACAGCACCCCGGTGCCCCCAGCGCTGAGGGAAGGCCAGACATGAGGCCAAGTGGCTGGAGAGAGGTACTTGCTGTCCACCCAGAGCTGGCTCAGCCCCAGCTTTAGTCCTGAGGATGGTCTACCTCTGAGTAAAGCATCCTGACTGCAGACAAGCTGTCTACAAGACTTGGGGCTTCTGTCCCTCACGGTCTGCAGACAGAGGACCGGTAAGTTCTAAGCACTGACCCACGGCTGAGGTTGGCAGGACACAGAGTTGCCTCTCCTTCCCCTCTTTTGTCCTGTATCAGTTTCTCTATCCAAAGAAAAAGATGCCAAAGTCCCGTGTACCAGGCCCCATCGTCCCGTCCAGGCAAGTGTTCTGTGTTCCTGATGGAATATGGTCACTGACCAGCAGGCGTCAACCCAGCCTACCCTGACACCGTGTCCTCAAGAAGAGACATCAGAACACAATTGACCACTAACCTACCATCTAGGTGGCTGCAGCCCAACACCCTTGGGGGTCCAGAAGCATTTTCTAAACAGTTTCCAGTGCAAACACTCTGAACCCAGACCTCTAAGGTGCTCCAAATGAGGCTGACCTTCCTTCTCCTGCCTGCCAAGGCCAGAGTCAGCAAAGCTCTGAGGATAGATTCCAGGACTGCAAACAGTTCCCGTTCGGATTCCTCCACCCAGACACCACCCTACCCAAGTCCCATAGCGGCCGCAACAGCCCCTTGCTCCCTCCAGACAAAGTCCTCGCCCCTTGGGTGCATTCTGCTTACCTGCTCCCAGCCAACAGCAGCACCTTTGCCCCACTCAGTCCCTTGCCCAGCAGCTCCCGCACCACCTCCTGGATGATGAGGGAGCCCATGAAGGCGTACTCATCTGTAAGGCAGAGGGTAGCTTTAGGTGAAGCTGGACACAGGACAAGGTCTCCTACTCCAGGAGGCAAGAAGAGGGGTCTGGGCTCTCTCTAGGGGTGGGGCAGACTGAGGAGGGAGGACCAAGGGCTCGAGGCCCTGCTTGGGGGTCCCTCGGGGGCCAGGTGAGTCACAGACAAGCAGGAACCCTGAGGCATGCCACAAAAGCTCGAGAAAGCCTGTGTTTCCCCGGAAGTTTCACCACCCTGCCCTGTCTCAGGGGCTGGGAAGCCAGGGACTCACTCTTCTCAGGCTTGGGTGAAGCCCCACTCCAAACGTCACTGGAGCAGTAGGGGATGAAGCTGTAACAGGGATCAGGTAAGCCCGCCATGGCCCTCGGTTGCCCAGAGCTACCGTGAAAGGCCCCAAGAAAAATGCTGCCCAGGACAAGACCCTCAGGAAGGACCCCCTCCCCAGGAAGGTTCCCCTAAGAAAGGAACTCCCTAGAATTTCAGGAAGGAAGAGTAGAAAGGATGCCTCCTAAAACAGGAAGGACCCTTAGGAAAGACCTCCCCAAGAGGATCCTCTGAAAAGGACCATCACCCCCAGGAAGAACCAAAACCTCCACTAAAGACTACCCCAAATAGGACCCCCTGCAAAGGCCAGCCCCCCAAGAATGAACCCCCATGCTCTAAGAAGGATCCCACAGGACAGGACTCTATAGGAAGGACCATTCCAGGAAGGACTCCCAGGAAGGAACCCCCACCAAGGGAAACCCAGGCTCTCTTACACCATATTGGCATTCCACCAGTGAGGGTTCTCCTCTGGCTGGGAGGATAGAATCCCAGTACCTGGGGAAATAGAGGTAGGGGAAAGGCAGGGATGGGCACTTCCTTCCTGATGGCCTCAACCAGGGAAGAGGGTGGGCCTTGGTCTGAACCGAGGTGCTAGGATGGATAGGGAATGGTGAGGGGATGGCTGGACTTAGTAACCCAAGGAGTCGCCATACTAAAAAGCAAGGATGAGCTCACTATAATTTCAAAAACTGGGGCCTGGGATCGGGTTCCAGGGACGAACGGGTCCTTCCCAGAGGCCGGATCTGACTATTCCACCACTTCCTCCAGACTGGCCAGTCTATCTTGTGTTGCTGACCTGTGCGTGTGTGCGGCCAGTCTTTGGAGCTCATGAGACGCCGCATAGTGCTGTATCTGGAGTCGCAGTTCTCACGGTTGAAGCAATACCAGCCGCCTGCAGGCACAGGCACTAGGCTCGGTTCCGAGTCCAGAGGGAGTCCCTCCTGCACCACACACCTCAGCCCCTAGAACTTACCTTCCAGAAAGAGTAACCACCGCCGACTGCCTTTGGACTCCTTCAAGTAGTAGCTGCAGGAAGGCGCACATAGCCGGCAGTCAGTTAGAGATACCTGAGCCACCGCCATTCGCTACCCTCCACCCCAAAGCCCTAATCCTCAACCCTTTCCAAGTCCGGTACCGAAAGGGTCATTCCACCTGTTGCCTGGAGCTCACCGCAGCCGCACGGGGGCGCCCGCGGCCAATCGCAAACTGAACGCAAAGACTAGTGGAACCCGGCTGATTCCCCGGAGATGGCGATCGTGAGGAGGGGGAAAAGGAGGGCCGTCTGGTCCGTGGAAAATTCCCACAGCCCGCCCCGCAAGGGACCTGTGTAAACCCTGGCGCGGATGACAGTTGAGGAGAGGCGCTCCCGGGAACGCAGTGGCGTTTGCATAGTGAGAAATGCAAGGGCTAGAGGCCTATAAACCGGTAGGGGTAGGGGAGCGCGGCGAGAAGCGGAGAGCCTGTGAGGCGGTGTCACAGCCTTCCTATCAAGGCCCAAAATGACATCGATCAACTGAGCGCGTGGGCACCCACAGTCCCTTCCTACCGCCCAGCTTCACCTGTGTTCTCTATCTACTCCAAAGCTGAGTGCGTGTGTGAATGCTACACCTGGGCCTTCGGTCCTTCCTGGACCCTCTCCTTGCTCCCATGCTCAGGTTCCTGACTGTCCCGAACCAATCTGGTGTGCACAGGGGAAACCCTGAGACGGGAACCTCCTGTCCCTCAGTGTTGTCTCTTTTTACTGGAGTCAGGGTCACTCTAGGACTGCAGTTCTGTCCGAGGACCTGAGCACAAAGGCGGGTGTGCACGGTGGCCAAGGGGTCAGCGCCGGAGCTGGCCTCAGGTCAGGGCTTCAAGAGCTGTCCCCTCCCCCACTTTGGGAGGCACCGAGCCAGGCCCTCCCCAGGGCTAACAGCTTTAGACTCCCGAATGGAACCCTTTCCTCTGGGGACCAGATCTGCCATTGAAAATAGGGAGGGTCCAGCGCAGTCTCCGCGTTAGTGCGCGCGCAGGGAGGCAGAGGATGCGGGCGCCACGAGCGATGGGACGGGTGGCAAGCTAGGCGCGGGGCACCGGCGGGGCCAGCCAAGCAGGGCCGACGGCCTCCCGGGGTCATGCCCAGCGCCGGCCTTACCCGGCGGGGCTGCCGTCATTGCAGGTCACCGACGTGTTCAGTAGGAGGTGAAGGCGCAGATCCTCGTTGAGCTGCTGCGCAGAGCAGGGGTACAGGGATTGTGCTAGGCTCTTGACTTGCGCCATAAAGCTGTCCATGTTGCCCTCCACGGCCGTGAAGTCCAGCGGGAAGCTCTCCACCGGCTGCCCGGCGCCCGGCGCCACCTCAGCCCGCTGCGGGGGCGGCGGCGGGGGCGGCGGCTGGGGAGGCTGCTGGCCACGGCGCCGCCAGGTCTTCCTGCCCTCGCTGCCCCCAACCCAGTGCAGCAGGCCCAGGAGTAGCAGCACGCGCACCTCTCCGCCCATGGCAATGTCACTCCGGCCTGTGGCCACCTGCGGAGAGCGGGCGGCCGTGAGGAGTCGGCGGCTTGGGGCGCCGGGTCAGGGGGCGCGCGGGCCACTGCTGCTCCTCGGCTCCGGCTGCCGCGCGTTGCTCCTGCCCTGGGCGGCGGGGCCGGCTCTCGGCGTCGAGGCTCTGGAGTCAGGCGCCACTGGTCTCCGCAGCTCGGGCTACGCGCGTAGCCGGCCGAGGGCAACGCAGAGTCTGGGTGCGCTGGCTCGGGCCCGCGCCAATGAGCGGCGGGGGACGAGCTGGGCGTAGTTTGCGGGGGCCGCGGCTGCCCGGGTGCCCGCGCGTTAGAAGTGCCGCCGCCGCCCGGGCGCGGCAGGGGGGAGGGGGCTGCGCTCACTCTTTTCTTGGCGGAGGTTTAGCCTTTTCTTCCCAAACCACAAGCCTGACGGAGGGGCCTGGACTAACCCGTTGCGGCCGCCGGAGGCGCTCCCGGCCCGGCTCCGTGGGGGGCAGCGCGGCCGGGCTGGCCCGGGGCAGCTCCATTCTCCGCGGCCAGCCCGGCGCCGCTACCCCCGCCCTTTGGAGCGGCCCGGCGGCCCGGAGGAAGAGGCCTTTCCGCATCGGGGGGCGCTCTGCCCGCTGCGCAGCTGCCGAGCCCGACGGGCCAAGGCGCAGGATGCGAGCGTTCACCTGGAGCCGCCGTGGCCTTCCCTCCCGCGCCCAAGCCCAGTGCATTCTTGGGAGACTCGCACTCGGGTCCCCTCCGTACTCTTCGCACCGCCTGGAGTCCTGCACTCACCGTAGATCCTCGTAGTTGCTCGAGCTGCGCTATCCTGCTGGTGCGTCCGACAGCGCTGCGCTCCCTCTCTGGCGCTGGCGCAGAGCCGCCCGAGACTTTTATCCAGCGGGGCCCCCGGGATCAAAGCGGCGGCGGACACAGGGCTCCGCGCCGAGGGGCCGGTAGTAGCGGCGCAGGGGGGGGCCTCTGCAAGCAGCGGACAGGTGGGGCCCAAGCCCCGGCTTTTCGGGGTCGACCTGCAGGAAAGATCGGGCGTGTGAACTCAGCCCGCGGAAGAATCTCCCTATCCGGTGCCGGTGCCGGAGCCCGCAGATGTTAGGAGATGTAGGTCAGAGGCAGTGCTGCGACTTAACGAGGTTGGTAGGCCTTGGTAAAGTCCCTTACTGCTGCACCCCATGAAGAAGACCCCTAAGAACCTCTCCCTGCCGCCACTGGAGGAGAAGAGGACTGAGGATCGGAGAAGTCGCCAGCTTGGAGACCTCCTTGCACCTACCAAGTCATCTCACCTAGTGTGCCCACCTCCTCTACACATCCCAAGGCTCAGTTGACCAGCGGTAATGAAATTCCCGTCAGAAATCAAAACCAGGAGCCAACTGTGGCGTGCAAAGAAGGCAAGGAGATTGCTGCGGGTTTTAAGCCAGCCATGGCGACACAGTGAACCTCTAATGTTAAATAAATGGATAAATAATCAAAGTTGGGGGAGCCGGACTGGTGATGATGATAGCAACGGTCAAACTAGATGCACAAAACCAAACACACCCGCCCTAGGTGCGCCGCAAGCTAGCTGCTTGGTTTCCTTTGCCTTCTGCCTGCAGTCTGGTAGCTTTTTCTAGAATCAGGAAACACACCTGCCTTATAGGACACGGGTCCAAACCTTGGGCAGGGCTTCAGCTGCCCACATTCTAATTCATGGCAGGAGAAGCCTGCTTCATCTAGTGGGTACCTGCTGCACCTCCTAGGCAGGAATCTAGGGAGGAGCCGGGAAGACACCGCCACCGGGGCTGTAGGGCCAGCCTACAATTGTTCTCCTATCTGATAGCTGCAGAAAGCAAGTTTTCAATATACCTTGGTATACAGTAGGCCAGCTATCCCAAGATACGGTGAGAAGCCAAAGGGAAGGGTAAACTGCAGAACCCCAAATGAGGCTGGCTGGAAGTCATAGACGCTGGGTCCATTCACAAGCACCTGGTGCAAATGTGCGTTCTGCTTCCAGATGGAAACTGAATTCAGAGAAGCTGAGAGATCGCACCAAGCTCTGCTCACTCAGAAATTCACATTTGGGGTGGAGAGATGGCCCAGCGGGTAAGAGCACTTGCTGCTCTTGCAAAGAACCCAAGTTCCATTTCCAGAACCCACGTGGTGGCTCACAACTGTTTGTAACTCTAGTTCCAGAGAATACAAAGCCCTCCTCTGGTCTCCTTGGGCACCAGGCACACACATGGTGCACAGACATACGTGCAGGCAAAGCATTCATACACATACAAATTATAATAAAATAGGTTTAAAAAAAAGAGGGCCAGGTGGTGGTAGTGCATACCTTTAATCTCAACACTTGGGAGCAGATCTCTGTGAGTTCAAGGCCAGCCTGATCTTCAGAGCTAGTTACAGGCCAGTCAAGGTTACACAAACAAACTGCCTCGAAAAAGGAAGGAAGGAGAAAGAAACCCACATTTGCTATCTCTCTGTTGTTGGATCAGCTTAGTCTGTGCTTGAGACTGGCCCTGGGCAGCAGTTCCATGGTTCTGAGATATTCTTTTAAGCCCTTATCCTCAGTAGCCAAGGCTGACTCGGGGTAGAAATAAGCATTGAGCAAGAACCTGCACTAGAAGATTTCCAGTCAAGGAGCCATTAGTCCAAGTCTCAGCAGTCAAATGCTAACTTCCAGCTGGGAGGCATGGTTGCAGGCAAGGCATGGCTGCACACAGGGCCAGGCTGCACCAGGGCTAGGCTGCATTGAGCATGACTGCACAGGCTAAGCTGCACAGGGCATGGCCGTACAGGGCATGCCTGCACACAGGGCACGGCTGCACGGGGATAAGCTACATTGGTTATGGCTGTACAAGGCATGACTGCACAAGGTTAGGTTGCACCAGGCATGGCTGTACGGTGCATGCAGGACTAGATTGCACACTGTCCTGGCCTCAAGCCATTTCCTGATGGGAAGATTTTGGGCAATGCCTGTGACCTCTCTCTGTGCCTCCGTTTCCTATTCTTTAAAGCGAAGCAGTGACCGTACCTCCGTTGGAGGGTTGTTGTGGGATTACAGGAGCCCATGCATGAAAGTGCTCAGCGGGGTGGTGGTTATGATTGCCAAAGAAATTCCAGAACAAGCCAAGGACCTGCATATTCTACTCTCTGACCTTTGCCGTAGCGTGATTTAGCCTGCACATCGAACCATAATGAGTTTGTGTTTGGTTTATTTAACACTATTAGCAGAAACAAAAAGGGGGTTCCAACCAAAACTCCCCGTAACAACTCTGCCCTCACTGTCAATCTTCCCTCTTTCTCCATCTAAAGTGTCCACGAAAAAAAAGTGTCCACGACAGCCCTTCTCTTAGCTTAAATAAGCTTCCATAGTCCCCTACGGCCTACTGCGTGTGTCTTCTGCACCAGAATCTCCCATATCGTAAGTGTGGGGAAGTCACTCCTGGACTCAAGTCCTTTCAGTTCACCTCTACCTGAACTAGAGGCCACGGTAATCCTCGCAACTGTATGGAAGACTCTTCAGTGTTGGACTGGATGCTGCTTCATGGCAACTTGAGTGGATCTGAGCAATAACACGCAAAATATCAAGAGTTGGCAAGGGTAGGAAGCTGGAGCTCTGTGGACTGCGGAGGGTGGTACAGACTGGTCCAGCTGCTACAGAAGACAATTGAGTGACTCCTCCATAAGTCAAACACAAATTCACCATATGACCCAGCAATTCTGCTCCTAGGTATAGTCTCCAAAGAATTAGAAACAGGTGTTCAGACAAAAACTGGTACAGTGATCGGAGCGGCACAGTTCTCAATGGTTAAAAGGTGGAGGCCGCTCAAAAGCCCACCAGTGTGGTTTATCTCTACAATGGGATGCTTTTCAGCTATAGAAAGAAAATTCTGACCTACGCTACAGTCTTTAAAAACACTATGCTGAATGAAATAACCCAGACACAAAGGGCATATACTGTATGGTTCCATTGACATGAAATACCTAGGATGGGAGACTCCACAGGGACAAAAGCCTCACTGGAGGCCACCAGGAGACTGGAAGAATAGGGAATTACAGAGTGACTGTTAACAGGGGTGTGATTTATCTTTGGAGGAGTGATAAAAACGTTCTGAAACTGTGGTAATGGCTGCATCCATTGTAGGTCTACTGAATGATGTGGCTTTGTGACACTTCAAAAACATTAGATCCATGTTGCTTGAATTTTGCCTTTAAAAAACCCCATAGTAGGGGCTGGAGAGATGGCTCAGAGGTTAAGAGCATTGCCTGCTCTTCCAAAGGTCCTGAGTTCAATTCCCAGCAACCACATGGTGGCTCACAACCATCTGTAATGGGGTCTGGTGCCCTCTTCTGGTCTGCTGGCATACACACAGACAGAATATTGTATACATAATAAATAAATATTTTTTAAAAATCCCATAGTTTGGAATGGTGGTGTAGATCACTACTTGGGAGGTAGATGAGAGAGGATCAGAGGTTCAAGGCCAGCCCCAGTTACATAGAGTGTTTGATATCAGCCTAAGCTATAGAGACCCTATCTCAAAACAAACACAGTCTACCACTTTTGATGACAGCAGATAGGCATAGGACAAGCTGGACCAAGCCTGAAGCCAGGAGAGCATGTTGGCTGGGATAACACAGGCTGGTTTTCCCCACAATTCCCTTCACAACTGGGAATGGAACGGGGTGATGGGGATGTGAGCTTCCTCTGTATCTGGAGCCTGGCTTTACCATTGCTGGCCTGTGGGTCTCTGAGCCCCATTCCTTACCTCTAAAGTACCTGGTTTACTGTGAGCACCAAGAGAGGCACGATGCTGGGGACTCTGTCAGTTTTGGTGTACATGTGATGACAAACAGTTATCATGGCAAGTGTTGGTGGTATCTCACGGCCTAGGGTGGTCTGAGATCCTAGGTATAGGAGGCTTGAGGACTAAAAGAGCAGTCAGACTTGGAACAATGTTACAAGTCACCTTTGTGGGTAGTCAGACTTGGAACAATGTTACAAGTCACCTTTGTGGGTAGTCAGACTTGGAACAATGTTACAAGTCACCTTTGTGGGTAGTCAGACTTGGAACAATGTTACAAGTCACCTTTGTGGGTAGTCAGACTTGGAACAATGTTACAAGTCACCTTTGTGGGTAGTCAGACTTGGAACAATGTTACAAGTCACCTTTGTGGGTAGTCAGACTTGGAACAATGTTACAAGTCACGTTAGAGTTTTGTGCCTCAGACTTACCTCTGTGATGTTCAACACATCAGACACTAGGCAAGGGCTGTGCCCTTCCCCAGCCTTGACTACTCCACTACTTTATTGGGATGGGTACTGCATGGCTCTTCCTGCTGTTCTTGCCTGGCTCCCATTAAAGCTCTTAGTGGGTGTGTCTGCCTAGCTCAGACTGAGAGAGTGCCCAGTAGCAAGGGGGCCTGGAAAAATCACAGTCCCTGGAGCAGGGGCCTGTGTATTTTCAGAGCAATACCTAAAGAACAGGATTGGGAGCTGGGCGGTGGTGGCACACGCCTTTAATCCCAGCACTCGGGGAGGCAGAGGCAGGCAGATCTCTGTGAGTTCGAGGCTAACCTGGTCTACAAGAGCTAGTTCCAGGACAGGCTCCAAAGTTACAGAGAAACCCTGCCTCGAAAAGCAAAACAAAACAAAAAACAGGATTGGGGTTCAGGGGTTCTGGAGAGAAGGATAGAGTGGGGGAGGATACACAGATGAACATAAAGTTAACTATTGGGAGTTGCAGGCCTTACCTAGGCAGGCAGGATCCCAGTGTCTGGGAAGAAGGAGTTAAGATGGAACATGTCAGAAAAGAAGAGCTAGGGTCTAGGGTGAACTGGTCTCCCGTGCTGGGAAGGAGCAGGGTGTGGCAGAGGGCAGACAGAGGCACACGGGTCCCATCTGAGACTCTCTGTGACTTCCAACAGATGAATGACCTGGTTGGAGGGCTGGGCCAGCGGTTTAGCATGTCCAGCAACTCTGGACCCAATTCCCTGGCCGGATGTGGGACTGGCCTTCCCCCTGTATCTATCCCCAGCCCCCAGCCTGCACTCTTTCCCAGCTCCAAAGCCCAGCTGCTACCTCCTGCTGTCTGGGGCCCAGCTGTTATACACTGGCCTCAGCCGGCAGGCCTCACATGGCCATCTGGATGGCTCTGCACTCCAGCTGCTGGCCTCTGAGGCCCAAGTGAACAAGAAAACCAGGCAGGCTAGCCCCCTTTCCTGTAGCCTGCACCGAGGGGAAAGTCTGATGGATTGGGATTAGCTAAAATCCCATCTCCAGCTCTCAATCTGGGCTAGGGCTCAGAGCCAGAAGGACCCAAAACGAAACCTCTTTTTAGTTTCCCCTTCCTCTCTATACCCCTATCCTATTCTTTAGTGAATTCCTCCTTGACCTGAGGAAAGCAACTCCCCAGCAGCAGTAGGGTGGCCTGCTGAGAGTCAGATGGTTATCTTAGCCTGAACTCCAGTGTGTGTGTGGAAGGGAGCAGGGTCAGCCCCAGCCTTTTCAAGAATGGGACACTCTTCTGCTTGACATTGTGAACTCCTGAGACTTTCAGTTCTGGCTCTTGGAAAACAGGTGGCCATCTGTAGGCAGCATTGAAGTCACTTGGCAGAACGGGAAGTTTCCTTGAACCTAGGAGTCAAAGTTCCTTCACTGGGCGCATGAGAGTCCTTAGAGTCAAGAGGGGAGAATGAGGGCCTACCGCCCCTCAACAGTGATCTAGTGTAAGCAGCTCAGGCCACTGGGGTGCCTTGAACCCTACTGACGTTTTGGCAGTACCTGTTCCGACAAGGACCTCAGCAGCTAGGGGCTGCCTTGCAGCACTTTCCTTGCCTGGTAGACAGTCCAATGCAAGGACCCTGCTGGACGTTGCCTGCAATGACACGGGCTGACTGGAGGGGTCACTAGGGTGCGGCCACATTCCTCAGCTGAGGGGAGGAAGGGTGTAGGCCTGGGAGGGGCTCCCTTTTTATTCATGGAACTTCTTGGGGTGCCTCTGGAGCACCCTATGATGTCTAGCATATGTCCTTGATCCTGACTGGGTAGAGCTGATAAAGGTTCTCGATGCTGAAAGAGCCTCAGGCTGGTACCAAAGCCTTAACTGTCCAGTTGTAGCCCCAGGTACTAGAAGCAAAAGGCTCTGCGGGCCAAAGAGGCTGGCTGCCATGTGACCTCCAGCTCCCTCTTTCCAGCCCTGTGATCCTCCGGAAGGCTTGCACGTGGCTTCTGAGGAGGCAGAGACAAACCCTCAGATCTTGCCACTGGGAACCTTTCAGTACTGGAGGCTGTGGATGCTTCTCTTAAAGGGCTATACCACTTTTAATTCAAAGCAGATCCTTGGAACAGCTGTCTAGCTGCCGGCAGGAGGAAGGAGAGCGACGGCCCAGCCCAGCAATAGAAGGAAGGTATCCTCAAAAAGGATGCTGAATTCATCCTCAGAAGTGGTTAAAACACAGAGGTGGAGGGGCCCCGGGGAGCAGATGCAGTAGAAGGACCCCGGAGCCACTGGGAGGAGATCTCTCTTTCTCTCAGAGGAGACAACTGAGGCTGAGCAGGTCCCTGGGCAGTGAGTTGGTTATTCTGGCCGCCTGACCCATGGCGACTTAAGATATTAGGCATATTTAATGATGAAATTACATGATCTCTTTTGCATATCAAACAGGACCTGAGATTCTTACCCGACCAGGTATCTGCCCTTCCTGTAGGCCACTCACTGAGACCAGACATGGGTAGCTTTGAGCACCAGATGGTTCAGATAGGGGCATTCGTTCACCTGGTCCTGATTGGGCACGGTGACCTAGATGGGAGTGCTTCAGCGAGGTGTCAGATCTTTTTTTTTAAAATATTTATTTATTATGTATACAATATTCTATCTGCGTGTATGCCTGAAGGCCAGAAGAGGGCACCAGACCTCATTACAGATGGTTGTGAGCCACCATGTGGTTGCTGGGAATTGAACTCAGGACCTTTGGAAGAGCAGGCAATGCTCTTAACCTCTGAGCCATCTCTCCAGCCCCGAGGTGTCAGATCTTGAGTTGGCTGTCATTCCTCTGACAGGGGGACCCGCAGCCACTAAGGTCCACCAGGGGACTCTGTTCTTGTTTCATCCTGCTACAGAGGCGCTGCAGAGAAAGGAACCAAGGAGGCTGAAGAGTTAAGAGGAAGCCTCTGGTCGGTCCTCCAAGCATCCTGACATACACATTTGCTTATTTCTTCAAAGAAAAACAGGCTACAGAATAAAATTGGCTTTTGTGAAATGAGCGTGGGTGGGTGGGTGGGTCAGGGTAAGTCTTGTTTTATACTTTAAATTTCTGAATCAAAAAAATATTTTTGAGGTAGGGTCTCACTATATAGCCATGGAATGCCTGAAACTGTATGTACCAGGCTGGCTTCTAACTCAAACATCCGCCTGCCTCTGCCTCCAGAGTGCTGGGGTTAAAGGCGTGTGCCACCATGCCTGGTCTATCTTTGTTTTTTTTGTTTTTTTTTTTTTTGGTTTTTCGAGACAGGGTTTCTCTGTGGTTTTGGAGCCTGTCCTGGAACTAGCTCTTGTAGACCAGGCTGGTCTCGAACTCACAGAGATCCACCTGCCTCTGCCTCCCAAGTTCTGGGATTAAAGGCGTGCGCCACCACCGCCCGGCGTCTATCTTTGTTTTTGATGGGGCAAGGGTCTTCCTTTATAGTCCTGGCTGTCTAGAACTTGCTATGTAGCCCAGGCTGTCATCAGATTTGATACTCCTCTTTTTATCCCTCAAGTGCTGGGATTGTAAACAAGTGTGTGCAAACATATACTTGTGAGATTGCCACTATGTATGTGTGAAGGTAGAAGGTAATTTGGGGGGTTGGTTCTAGCCTTCCGCAGTGGGTTCTGGAGATTGAGTTCAGGTTGTTGGGCTTGTATGGCTCATTGTACCAGTTCACCAGCTTTTTCTTCCTTCCTTCCTTCCTTTTTTTTTTTTTTTTTTTTTTTTTTTTGTTTGTTTGTTTTCATGCCAGGGTTTCTCTGTAGCTTTGGAGCCTCCTCTCAATTGCTCTGTAGACCAGGCTGGCCTCAAACTCACAAGGATCTGCCTGTCCCTGTCTCCCAAGTGCTGGGATTAAAGGCGTGCACCACCACTATCCAACTACAACTACCCTCCTCCTCCTCCTCCTCCTCCTCCTCCTCCTCCTCCTCCTCCTCCTCCTTCTTCTTCTTTTGAGAAGGCTTTCTTTGTGTAGTCCTGGCTGTCCTCCATACACCAGGCTGGCCTCAAACTCACAGAGATCTGCGTTCCTCTGCCTCCCAAATGATAGGAATGTAGGTTTAAACCACTGTTCCTGGCTGTACTTTCCTTATTATTGTTAGTGGTGGGGTTGTTACAGCTCTAAAATCTTAAATTATTATTATTTATTTATTTATTTTGATTTTTCGAGACAGGGTTTCTCTGTGGCTTTGGAGCCTGTCCTGGAACTAGCTCTTGTAGACCAGGCTGGTCTCGAACTCACAGAGATTCACCTGCCTCTGCCTCCCAAGTGCTGGGATTAAAAGTGTGCACCACCACCGCCCGGCTATTTTTTAAATTTTTATTTGTTTTGTATAGTTCTGACGATCAAACTCCACATCTTGCAAATGCTAAACAAGTAGTTTTCCCCTAGCCACACCTCTATTTCTGTAGCATATCTTAAAGCAGAGAATTCGAAGGAAAGCATTATAACTGAACACAAGCCTTCCTATTGCAGGGGAGACCTTGTGTTGAAAGATACAGAATTTTTCTCTTTTTTTGAAGGTAGAGTTTCTCAGTATAGTCTGGAACTCACCACATAGACCAGGTTGTGATACCTTGAACTCACAGAGATCCTCCTGCCTCAGCCTCCCAAGTTCACCACCAAGTCCAGCCCTATTTCACATTTTGTTTACTTAAAAAGTCCTTGTCCTTAGAAAACAGGCATTAAAGAAGTATTCCATGACAAAGAGGCACGATGTATCCAACTTACTCTTTTTACTTTTATTTATGTGGTCTGTGTATATGTCATGTGCACGAAGGTGCCTTCAGAGGCTAGAACAGGCGCTGAACCTCTTGGAGCTTGGGCTACAGGGAGTTGTGAGCTGCCTGATATGGGTGCTAGGAATTAAACTCAGGTCCTCTGGAAGAACTGTATGCAATCTTAATCAATTTATTAATCTGGCTAAAAGATGTTCTTTGTACTATTTTACATCATTCTTATAAAACTTTTTTTGTTGTTTTGTTTTGTTTTTCAGGGCTCTCTGTAGCCCTGGCTGTTTTAGAACTTCTTCCGTAGGCCAGGCTGGTCTCAAATTCACAGAGATCTGCCTGCCTTTGCCTCCTGAGTGCTGGGATTAAAGTTGTGTGCTATAATTGCCTGGGGTTTTTTGCTTGTTTGTTTGTTTTGAGACAATGTTTCTCTGTGTAATACTGACCTAGAATTCACTCTATAGAACAGGCTAGACTCAAACTCAGAGAACTACCTGGCTTCTGTCTCTGGAGGTCTGGGACTAAAAGCATTCACCACTACCTCCCAGCACTTCTAATTGAAGTAACATAAAAACTGAGCCAAAATTTTGTCATATACCTGTAATCTCAGCTCTTGGGGGCCAAAGCAAGAGGACCACCACTGGCTCAAACTCAGGCAGGCGACTTCCAGGCTGGCAGTGGTGTCACAGAATTGAGGATGGTGGCACATTCCTATAGTTCTGGCAGGCAGGATAAGGAGGCAGGAGGATCAACAGTTCAAGGCCAGCCTGGGCTACATGAGAGCCAGGGCTATCTCAAAACAGCAAATAACAAACCAAAAATTTTTGGTGCCTTTTTTTCCCCCCAAGGCAGGGTTTCTCTGTGTAGCCCTAGCTGTTCTCTGTTCTGGAACTCACTCTATAGAACAGGCTGGCATCAAACTCATAGAAATCTGCCTGCCTCTGCCTCCTGAGTACTAGTCTTAAAGGCATACACTACATCATAAGTGGTGCGGTGTTGGTGGAGGTTGCTCATTCTTTTACCAGCCTCACAGACCCAAAATAATCGCACAGAAGCTGTACTAATTTGTGTGTGTGTGTTTGTTTTTGTTTTTTGTTTTTTTTTTTCAAGACAGGGTTTCTCTGTAGTTTTAGAGCCTGTCCTGGAACTAGCTCTTGTAGACCAGGTTGGCCTTGAACTGACTGAGATCCACCTGCCTCTGCTTCCTGAATGCTGGGATTAAAGGCATGCACCACAACCATCCAGCCAGAAACTGTATTAATTAAAACATTGCTTGGCCTATTAGGTTAGGCTTCTTATTAACTAACTCTTTTTTTTTAAAATATTTATTTATTATGCATACAATATTCTGTCTGTGTGTATGTCTGCAGGCCAGAAGAGGGCACCAGACCTCATTACAGATGGTTGTGAGCCACCATGTCGTTGCCGGGAATTGAACTCAGGACCTTTGGAAGAGCAGGCAATGCTCTTAACCACTGAGCCATCTCTCCAGCCCCTATTAGCTAACTCTTATTCCTTAAATTAACCCATTTCTATTATTCTGTGTATTGCCACAAGGCTGTGGCTTACTGGGTAAAGTTCCTGTGTCTCTCTCCTTCGGCAGCTACACGGCGTCTCTCTGACTCTGCCCACTTTTCCCCTCTATCTCTGCTTGGAATTCCTGCCTTGCTAGAGACCCAAAGCAGCTTCTTTATTAACCAATGGTAACAAAACACATTCACAGCATCCAGAGGGGAATCCCACATCAGTACAGTGTTTCTTAATGGAAAAGCTCTTATGAAGGTAGAATGGTAAGTTTAAGAGTCATGATTTTTGCAGCCACAAATGTTAAAATGAGCCTGTAATCCCAGTTACTTGGGAGGCTGAAGCAGGAGGATCAAAAATTTGAGGTCAAATTGGGCAACTTGGCAAGACTCTATTGAAAAAACAAAATAAACCAGGCGGTGGTGGCGCACGCCTTTAATCCCAGCACTTGGGAGGCAGAGGCAGGCGGATCTCTGTGAGTTCAAGACCAACCTGGTCTACAGAGCTAGTTCCAGGACAGGCTCCAAAACCACAGAGAAACCCTGTCTCGAAAAACAAAAAACAAAAAAACAAAAAAAAAAAAAAATTGGGGCTGTTGGTGAGGGGCAGAGCATTTGTGTGGTATGTGTGAAGTTCTGCAATAAAGCTCCAATATTGTTGTCTTAATTTGGGTTTCTATTGCTGCAATGAAACACCATGACCAAAAAGCAAGCTGGGGAGGAAAGGGCTTATGTGGCTTATACTTCTATATCATAGTCCATCATTGAAGAAGGCAAGACAGAAACACAAACTGGGCAGGAACCTGTCTGTCCCTGCAGGAGGGGAGCTGCTTACTGGCTTGCTCCTCATGGCTTGCTCAGCCTGCTTTCTTATAGAAGTGAGGACCACAGCCCAGGAGTAGAACCACCCAAAATGGGCTATGCTGTCCCCCATCAGGGACTAATTAAGAACATGCCCTACAGCTGGATCTTATGGAGATTCTCTCAGCTGAGATCCCCATCTTTCAGATGACTCTAGCTTGTGGTCAAGTTCTTATGAAACTAGCCAGGACAACTGGCAAGAAACCAAATAAAAAGAAATAATTTCTCAATTGATGGTAAAACTGCTTCATAAATAAGTTTGTAAAAAACACGACATTTGTAGTCCTAAAGAATTAGCCCAGAGCCAGGCGGTGGTGGCGCACGCCTTTAATCCCAGCACTCGGGAGGCAGAGGCAGGCGGATCTCTGTGAGTTCGAGGCCAGCCTGGTCTACAAAGGGAGTTCCAGGACAGGCTCCAAAGCTACAGAGAAACCCTGTCTCGAAAAACCAAAAAAAAAAAAAAAAAAAAAAAAAAAGAATTAGCCCAGAGCTGACTTATTTACTCCACCAGGAACATGGGACCTTGATCATGGAGGACTCTGACCTTAACTTGACCAGGTAAGTGGTCAAATTTCACATATTCACTTCCAGGACAAACGGATGCCCTGTCTCTCCTGATGGTTTTGCCATCTTTGCCACCTCCCCCTCAAAATGTGCTGCTAGGGGATTCTAACTGTGGAACAGTTGAAAGAAAACAGGCTTGAGTTTCTTTAAAAAACAAAACAAAACAAAAAAAAAACCCAAAAAACAAAAAACGCTAGTTTCTCAAAAAAATCAAGAGAAATTTACCAAATGGATTAGGCACAGTCAGAGGCTCAGTGAAGGTCTGAGGTTGCACAGAACATATAGATAGTCACACTCTTTTCCTCATGCACAAGGCCGTATAGACAGTCACTCTTCCTCACGCTTGTCGGTATACAGGTGTGACACAGATGTATCATTTATATGAAGGCGTGCCAGCACCCTCACACAGGTGTCGCAAGCTTAAGCACGGGCTAATGTTTGCACGCACATGGCCCTCCAGAGTCTGCACCTGAACTCTGACAGGACACTGTGGAGCAGGTGGAGGTAATCAAGCCTACGGATGGACACGTGGCAAAACCAGAGCTAGGCAGCTGAGCTGTGGTTCAGAATGACATTTAAGATTCAGCTGAGCGGGGCTGGAGAGATGGCTCAGTGGTTAAGAGTATTGCCTGCTCTTCCAAAGGTGTGGTGGCGCAAATGAATGCAGACAGATTATATAGATATATACAGCTTTAATAAGGAAATAGATTTACAGGACCACAGGTTCCCGCGGAGCACTGGAAAAGCGGAGCAAAAGAAAAAAGGGCTGCTGGGCTCATGCCCGGCAGATTTATCCGTAAACATTAGCCCGAGGCGAACACGCCCCCAATGGGTGGGGCTATGTCCCTACACAAAGGTACTGAGTTCAATTCCCAGCAACCACATGGTGGCTCACAACCATCTGTAATGAGATCTGGTGTCCTCTTCTGGCCTGCAAGCATACAGACAAGCCGGGCGGTGGTAGCGCACGCCTTTAATCCCAGCACTCGGGAGGCAGAGGCAGGTGAATCTCTGTGAGTTCGAGACCAGCCTGGTCTACAGAGCTAGTTCCAGGACAGGCTCCAAAGCCACAGAGAAACCCTGTCTCAAAAAAAAAACCAAAAAAAAAAAAAAAAAAAAAGCATACAGACAATTGTATACATAATAAATAAATAGATAAATGAAAAAAAAGATTCAGCTGAGCCTAGGATAGCGGGTGCGGGGAGGGGGAAGATAGTGTGGGGGACACATACAAATGAAGCTCATGTGTTGGGGACTGAAGCTGGTCCCTGGCTGGAGAATCAGAGTGACTGCTTTTCCCAGATCTGGCATTTGCAGTCTGAACCATGAGACCAGCTACGGTCCTGATCTGGCACCTCAGGGCTGCGGTGGGTTCCTTGGTAACCTTTGCTTAGCATGGGACTCTGCCAGGGTAAGTCAGTTCACCAGACACCCGAGTCCAAGTAAAAAAAAATGGGGCCCAGCCAGTGTTTCTGGGGTGTGTGCTAATTTCTCCACTCTCAGATTTAGAGGTCTTTACATTTCCAAGGACCACAAGCATTTCAGTCATGGTGGCAAGTCAAGAGAGGACCTGCAATCAGCAAGACGGCTCCACAGTCTGTGAACCTGACTTCTATCCCTTAGTTCCACAAGGCAGAAGGAGAGAACAGACTCTGACATCCACACAAGTACCATGGCATGCCAGGCGGTGGTGGCGCACGCCTTTAATCCCAGCACTCGGGAGGCAGAGGCAGGCGGATCTCTGGGAGTTCGAGACCAGCCTGGTCTACAAGAGCTAGTTCCAGGACAGGCTCCAAAACCACAGAGAAACCCTGTCTCGAAAAACCAAAAAACAAAAAAAAAACAAACAAAAAAAACAAGTACCATGGCATGCCTGTACCCCGTCTTTACACAACAAAAAATTGCATAAATGTAACTAATTATTATTATTAGTGTTTCAAGTCAGGGTTTGTGTACCCGTAGCTGTCCTGGAACTTGTTTTGTAGACCAGCCTGATCTGGAACTCAGGGGTCAGCTTGTCTCTTGCCTCCCAAGTGCTAGCCACCACACTTGGCCTAAGCACTTGGGGAAGACCAGCACAGGGGTGCTTGTCACCATGTGAAAATGATGATCACAGGGACATCTGAGAAGCTGGGGGAGGAAGGACCAGCGCTCATGGAAGTGGATACAAAGAGGGCCAACTATGGTGTGGGTATATCTAGGACTTGGCGGCAGACAGGTGGCTTGCAGGACCCCAGGCTGGCAGCAGACAACGCGGCTTTCTCGCAGGTAGTTTCCAGAGCGTGACGGATCCTGGGACCATGGGCGCGGGATGAAGGGACAGTGCCCCTGGCCGCAGTGTGCGCTTCCCACACCAAAGAGCCCTTTAGGCGACGCCATAGGGACCAGTGCGCCCGCCTGCTCCGCACGGAGGCAGAGCCAGGGACGTGACCTGGGCGCCGGGGGCGGAGTCTGGGGCGGGGCCCCAGCCGGCCCCGCCCCGAGCCGCGTGGCCGTGAGTCCCGGCTGTTGCGGATAAAGTAGTTTGAGGCGAGCCGGCCGCGGTCACGTGAGCGGAAGATGGCGGCCCCGGCGGGCGGCGGGGGCTCCGCGGTGTCGGTGCTGGCCCCAAACGGGCGGCGCCACACGGTGAAGGTGACGCCGAGCACCGTACTGCTGCAGGTGCGGCCGCCGGCTCGGGGGGGGAGGGGGAACGGGCGGACGGGTGGACGGGCGGAGGGCCCGAGGTGGCCGCGCCCGGGCCCGCCCCTGCGGTTGCTCCGGGGGCTGCGGGGCGGGGCCGGGCCCTGGTGGGCGGCGCTTGAGGCAGCCAATCGGTGCCTTTCGCGCGGCTGCCCGCCCCATTCTGTGGCTGGGTCCCGGGGGCGGGGCGGTATGCTTGGAGGCGCCTTTCCTGATCCCCGAGGCGGCTGGGGACCTCACCCCCAGGCCGTGCTGCTGGAGACCCGGCGTCTTCGGCGCTTGTCCGAATTCAGCCTCCTTGGTCACCGGGAAGAGGGGCGTCCCTGCCTGCTCCGCTCAGGGGCGTCCCTCCGAACCCTGGATCGGCCTCGTCCGTGGACCCGGAAGTGAATTTTGCTAAGTCATTCACTGCTTTTGACTGTCGCTGCTTGTGACCTCCTATGAATCACACACCTGTTTCTTGAACCTCTGTTGTTAGGTTGCAAAAGCGCATACTATTCAGATCTGTGTCAGGAGCCCACAGAGTGGGGAACACAGCTCAAAAATGAGGCTCTACAGTACCTAATACAGCCCCACAACCCTCTGGCAGGACCCATTTGGAGTTGGGCTCATGCACAGAAGATTCGGATCATGCGGCATTTGCACAGAGGCTGCCAGGCCCCAGAGTGAGACAAGAGATACAAAGTAGTCCCTGTAAGGCAGTTAGTCGCCACCTAGAACCCAGAACGTCAGGGATGGACTGGCTGTGCCACACTTTGGGGAGTAAGTCAGGAAGGAGTCCCCTGTAGGAAGGGGAAATCTCACAGAAGTTTTAGGTACGGTTTGCTAAGCCTTGTTGAGTGGGATGTTTGGTGGGCTGGCCTGTGTACCTGCCATGAGTTCTCTGGTCCACATAGGTTTTACTGTCCATTGTCCCCTAGGTACTGGAGGACACATGCCGACGGCAGGACTTCAACCCCAGTGAATACGATCTGAAGTGAGTTTACTCAGGCTCAGCTGTGGGCTTCTCAATCCATCTGGTCCTTTTCTCAACACACAAACTGTCTGCTTTGGAAAAGCCCCCTTGGGTAGTTTAAAAGAAGTTTATTCTTATCCAGTTCAGAAGGCAGAGTCTAGAATCTAAGTGTCAGTATGACTATACTCCGAATGTTCTAAGGGAGAGGTGTTCTTATTTCTTTCAGCTTCTGACTGTCCAGGTGTTCTTTGGCTTGTGATTGTCATTGCAGTTTCTGCCATCTCTTGCTCTGCTGTGAGGACACAAGTGTAGCGTCCTCTGGTTAGGTGATTTCCTCCCTTAACTTAACATCAAGAAATACCTGTACCAGGGCTGGAGAGGTGGCTCAGAGGCTAAGAGCACTGAGTGCTCTTCCAGAGGACCTGAGTTCAATTGCCAGCAACCACATGGTGGCTCACAACCATCTGCAATGAGATCTGGTGTCCTTGTCTGATGTGCAGGCAGAGCATTGTATACATAATAAATATTTAAAAAAAAATCCATACTTTTACCAAATAAGGTCATGCCCACAGGTTTTTAGGGGCAGGGACAATGATGTATCTTTTGGGGAGCACTTCTAACCCTACAGTGTAGGATTTTAGTTCATTTGAGTATGTAAGTTCCTGGTGGGGGTCTTAGTGCAAAGACCTGGTCGTGCAGAAATGGGCAGAAACCTGTGAAGGGATGGTCGTCCTCCTCCACTGTAGTTCTTACCTCTGATTCTCCCCTGGAGGGGGCACCGATACAAAGAAAGGGGCAGGCCCCCCACCAGGTCCTCAGGGCTGAGGACTCAGGAGGGCGCAAATGCATGGTATTTCCCCTTGGAGAGAGAGACCTGTTTTTATAGCCTTGTTGTTTGAACACAAGAGCCCATTCTCCTGACCTTTTCCACACTGCATTCTGAGCTTTCTAGGAAGACGTTTCTTTGAAAAGACACCTGCATCAGGCAGTTCCAGGCTCCAGCTTCCATCCTGGTTGTCTCACAGTCACGGAGCATGTGCTCCGAGTGGCCAGGATACCCTGCCACAAAGCCTTGTGCCAGCGCTGTTCCCTTAACCTGCCCATGGTCCATGGTGTCTGGTTGGAGTAATGATTATAATTTGAATCAGTTCCTCAACAACACTGTATTAGCTTTGCCCCGGTCTCTCCTTTCCATTCACTGGCTGTAATTTGTTTAAGAAGTGCTGCCGCTGCCCTGGCTGGTGCCTGGCAGTGAACATAGTGAGGGGCCTTCTCTCTGCCCATCGCTGTCAGCTCGCAGGCCTATGGCAGCTTGCAGTTTTGAGCTGTGATGAGGACCGGGGTCAACAGTGCCTCCTCAGTTCTGCTTTTTTCTCTCTGGTTTCTTTTTCTTTTGCAAGACAGGGTCTCACTGCCTCTGGCTGAGCTGGAATTCATTGTGTAGCTCAGGCTGGCTTTGAGCTCACAGAGATCTTCCTACTTTTACCTCCTGAGTATTGGGATTAAAGGTGTTGCCCCCACACCTGGCTCATTCTCAGTTATTCCAAACACCCTTGGACTTTATAAATAGGTCACAGTCGCCAAAACTGCTATTCCCAACAGCGTCTTGAGTTTATAATGTGGGGCTAGTCACTCTCTGTATTCAAAAGTGGTTGGTGATAAACCATATATTCAAATTTCACACAGATGTATCTATCTAGTTCTGTAGTTTCCTCCTAAATGTTCATTAAAATAGAGTCGGAGTCTGAGCCCTGTTGTCCTCTATAGTCCTCAGTGGCCCGCACGTCCTCTAGGCAAGGCTGTGCCACTTTGTGCGGTGTGGGAGCTGTAGGCTGGATAGTTGTTCTCATTCCCGGAGAGTCTTGGGATGAGAAGGAACAAGGTTAGGAAGGCAGCTGGGTAGGCTGCGGCTCTTTCCCCAGGGATGGCATTGACCAAGCTTCTCTTCCTTCTTGCCTGCTCTGTCATCCAAGGGGCAGGTAATAGCCTCCTGGTGACTCATACTGCGTTGCCAGGAGCCATGTACCAGATCCAAGAGTCGCCTTTGTGTGTCCTGAACTGTCATTGACTCTCTAGTTTTGAGCTGAGCTTTCTGGAAAGGGCAAACATCTTGGAGGGTGCTTCCAAGATAATGCCTGAGTCTCCACTGATGCTTCTAGATCTATTGGTCCTTGGGTGCTTCTGAGAAGTCATACATTTGAAGCCCCTACAAGCCCTTGGAGCTTCCCTGCACACTAACCCCTCATGGTGTAAGGCGGAGAGGCGATGGCTAATTTCTGTAAGGACATCGGACTGGGCCGTCACCCTCCTGTGCTTGTTTCATGCTCCTCTGGGTAGCAGCAGTTGGAGTGATGGACTGGGATATATTTCCTTTCTCTGGGTAGCAGCAGGCGGAAGTGATGGACTGGGATATATTTCCTGAGCCAGAGCAACATTGGCAACCGGAAGGACAGGATTCTTAGGTGGAATTTTATTGGTCTTGCTTGAGACAACTTTCTTTTTTCTTCTTATTTTATACATAATTGTGTATGGTCCATGCATGCCAAGCGTGCCTGTGGAGGTCAGGACGTTTGCTGAAGTCAGTTCTCTTCCGTTACCAGCTGGCTGTCACCCATCACGTAGGGATTTTTATGGGTCAGGGTTTCCAAAAGTCCAAGCTGGCCTCCAATTCTCTACATACTCAAGATGATCTGATCCTTCTGTGTCTTAGTACTGGGGTTACAGGCATGTAATCCTGCCATACCAGGGCTGTACAGTGCTGGTGATTAAACCCAGGGCCTCATGCATATTAGGCGTATTAGACATTCCTGAGGGTTAGCTCTCAGGCCAGCATCTTCTGCAGTATCTCTAGGTGCCACCCTCACCTGTGGATAGGCTCATCCTGTTGTATTCCCCTCTGTATCCCTGCCAGTCCTGTGCCTCTCTAAAGCTCTGGGAGCTGAGGGAGCAGTCGGCAGGGGCTGTGTCCTCAGGGATGTCTGTGCTTGTGTCTGTTGTGCAGGTTTCAGAGGACTGTGCTCGACCTTTCTCTCCAGTGGAGATTTGCCAACCTGCCTAACAATGCCAAGCTGGAGATGGTGCCTGTGTCCCGGAGCCGCGAGGGGCCTGAGAACATGGTAGGTGTCCAGCTGTGAAGGGCAGTAGCACTGCCCCTCTGCCTCTGCTGGCCTTGTGGAGCAGGGGATGGCACCACCGTGGGCTGAATGGTAGCGGTGCCGAAGCTTTGCCTACGGGTCTGAGAAGGACCGGAGGTCGAGACAAGTCCTGAGGTCCATTCTCCCTTCCTCAGTTAAGCCAAAGCTACATTTTTCTGCTTGAATAACTCAGGACTGGGAGTGAAAAATTTCTTCTTATGCAGGTGGTTTTTTTGTGTGTGTTTTGTGTTTTGGTTTTGTTGGGGTTTGTTGGTAACACTGTACCAGCTGGATGTTTTTGATCAGAGATCCTGAATTGCCGTACGGACGTGGCTGACAGACACCTGCTTTTCACTCAGCCTCCCTAGAGCTCTTGCTGGGCCGCAGCTGCAGCTTTGCCCACCTGCTGACATGATCTGGAGCAGTTGCAATCCCTTGGGGAATCAGGTGACCCTTTCACAGGGTCACATACTAGATGTCCTGCATATTATATATTTACATTATGATTCATAACAGTGGCAAATTTGTGGTTATGAAGTAACAATGGAATAGTTTTATGGTTGTGGGTCAGCACCATGTGAGGAACTGTGTTAATGAGTTGCAGCATTAGGAAGGTTGAGGACTACTGCTGGAGGGGGTTGTAGCTCATGTGTTCCTCGTTGAAGGTATGGTTGCTATGAGGCCTACAAAAGTGGTGTGCTCAGTAATAAGCAGAAACTTAGAAAACGCCAGGTGTCAGTCCTCTGTGCTGTGCAATAGTCTGCCCTGAAGTTGGGGACATCTCACAGGATGCTGGGTCTGGGTTGGGAAACAGCTCGTCTTTGGTCTCCCAGAGAGGCTGCACCGGTGCTGTCTGTGGCTGGGGGTAGTGGTAAAGGGGGCATTTCTGTGATGACAGCCATTTCCTTGGTGATACAGCCCTCCTGGGAAGCCCCCTCAGGCATTACACCCCTCCTCAGTATTTGTGTCCAGGAGGTGGGGAGGGTCTGGCTCTGGGAATCTGGGTCTGGTGGGATAGTGTGTTTCTTCCTAATTCGGGGCTAACCTTTCACCTCTCCAGGTTCGAATTGCATTACAGCTGGATGATGGCTCCAGGTTGCAGGACACTTTTTGTTCCCGCCAGACACTCTGGGAGCTCCTCAGCCATTTTGTACAGACCAGGTGAGCTCTGGCAGGCAAATCCCAGGCTCTTTCCCGCCCCCTCCTGGCAGAGGTTTGAAACCCACACTGTGCTTCTGGCTCTGGCTTTTGCAGTCCTGACTGAATGGAGATGCTCGGTTGAAGGTCTTGGCAGCTCAGCTTCCAGGCCCGCTGGCCTTTTGTCCTCCAAAGAGAGCAAAGGTGTTCCTCCATCTTTGTTGGGACTCAAAAGATCCCAAGGACTGATGAACTGCAAAGGGAAATGAAATGTCTCCCAATGCTTGTGTAAGATCTGTGTTTTGAGGATCTTTGATTAGAATGAGCTTGTTGCTGTGACATTGCTTTATACAAAGAGTTCTGATATGCTTCTGTAGTTGTTGTTAATAGTGCAAACGCTATTCTGAAGTGTGTAAATAGTGTTTAAGTGCGCTCTGTGGGACAGGAGTCTGTCTGTTTTTGTTATTGTTGCTTCTTTTTTCTTCTTCAAGACAGGGTTTCTCTGTGTAGCCCTGACTGTCCTGGAACTTGCTCTGTAGACCAGGCTGGCCTTGAACTCAGAGATTGGCTTCCCTCGGTCTCCCGAGTAGTGGGAATAAAGGCGTGGCACACATGCATGTACGTGCACACACACACACAGATACCCCGCCACAAGTCTGACAAGCATGCTAGCAGGAGTAGTATTTGCTGTATGACTGTAGGTGAGTCGCTGCCCTTCCTGAGTCTGTGCCCTCATTTGAGCCATGACTGTGTGTGGACAAAGTAGGCTAATGTGTCTGGTGCAGCGAGATGTGGTCTGGCACAGTGCTCTGTGTGTGTGGGAGTGTGACTCTGGATCTGGTGCCCATGGTGGCCCCACAGGTGAAGTGTGCCTGGCTGTAGCAGCACCTGACTGCGGTGGACAGGAAATGCCGAGCTGTCCTAGTGAGTGTGGTACGAGGTCTACAGGTCTAAGACACTGGTGTCAGCAGCCCCAGTGGCCATGGGAACTGAAGCCAGGTCTGAAGTGGATTTAAGAATGAATTAAGGGGCTGGAGAGATGGCTCAGAGGTTAAGAGCACCGACTGCTCTTCCAGAGGTCCTGAGTTCAACTCCCAGCAACCACATGGTGGCTCACAACCATCTGTAATGAGATCTGGTGCCCTCTTCTGGCCTGCAGGCATGTGTGCAGACAGAACACTGTATACATAATAAATAAGTAAATCTTTAAAAAAAAAAAAAAAAGAATGAATTAAGGGGGCTGGAGAGATGATTCACTGGTTAAGAGCACTGGCTACTCTTCCAGAGGACCTGAGTTCAGTTCCCAGTACCTGTCGGTAGCTCTTGACTGTCTGTAACTCCAGTTCCAGGGGACCTGACACCCTCACACAGACATACATTTGGGCAAACACCAATGCACATAAGATAGGAATAAGTTGGCCGGGCGATGGTGGCGCACGCCTTTAATCCCAGCACTCGGGAGGCAGAGGCAGGCGGATCTCTGTGAGTTCGAGACCGGCCTGGTCTACAAGAGCTAGTTCCAGGACAGGCTCCAAAGCCACAGAGAAACCCTGTCTCGAAAAACCTAAATAAATAAATAAATAAATAAATAAATAAATAAATAAATAAAAAGATAGGAATAAGTTAATTATTTAAGGAATAATTGAGTCGAAGTTAGATGTGAGCAGCTATGTAACTAGAGGTCATGTGATGACCGGGGAGAGTTGGTGGCTGTGTGGGACAGGAACTCCAGGACTTGTCATGTCCTTAGAGTGCTGGTGAGATCACAGACACAGCTGGCTAAAAAGGGTCACTCAGGCTGTGGATTTAGTTCAGTGGGGAGCATTTACCACGTGTATATAAGACCCTGAGTTTGATACCTGGTAACATGTATGTGCATGAAGGCACACACACACAAAGCACATTCTAATGCTAGGCATGGTTTCTGTCCATAATTCAGGACACTGAGGCAGGAGGCTTGTGAGTTTGAGGCCATCCTGGGTTACACAGTGAGTTACTGACCAGCTTGGGCTATATAGCATGACCTTGTCTCCTAAAACAGGGGACGAAGAAGACAGGAAGGCAGGCTGGCCGGATGACTGGCAGTTGGGGTCACCTGTCTGGAGTCCTGCTGCAGCTCCATGGGCTCCTCCCCTAGTGGCTGTGGCTATTGACTGACAGCCCAGGAGAATGGGGCTATTGCAGACCTGGGCTAATGCTCAGACTGGGCGACTTGAAGCTCAGTTCTTCGGGGATAGAAGCTCCATATCAATGGAGGACAGAGGGCAGAGCACTCAGGGTCAGTTGGGTTGCCGGTCTTCTGTGCCAGGGCACTCACTACAAAGCAGTCCAGAGGATAGAGGCTCCAGACTGAGCCTGGCAGCAACAGAGTGCTTTTCAGAACTGAAGACCAGTGGCCCTGACTGAGAGGCTTGTGTAGACCCACAGTAGACCAAGGACCCATAAGGGATGCCATGAAATGCAGGGCCTGGGCATGGAAATGATTCTGTTCCCTTCCCGGGGGGCACAGGCCAGAACCCCTGATAGGGACAGAGTGCCTTCCAGCTCTGCTTGTGCTAGAATTCTTTCTCTTGCCAGGAGGTCACAGAAGAGTGAAGGTAGAACGGACAAGCCCTGGATGTGAAAGGGCCCAGGTTTACTCTACATATCTCTGAAAGAAACTGCTGGTCTCCAAGAAAGGAGAAGACAGACTTCCTGCTGGGGTCCTGGGGCAGTTTTCCTCAAAGGAGCATGGGGTGGGTACAGATAAACAAAATAGCTATAGGAAAGGTGTTAGGAAAGACGCAAGGTCCAGAGAAAATGCCTTAGAGCCAAGGCGCTGTTCTTAGGTGTCCCCTAGGCTCATTGCTGGATCAAGACACCAAAAGTGGAGGGCTGCTTTTCCTTTACTGCGTGTCTGTCATCACAGGAGAATGAAGATGAAATGGCCCAGAGTATCTTAGGTTGCCTGTTGGTGAGGGGCTGACGGAACTGGAAGAGGTGGGAGAACACACTGGTGTCCCTGTGTTGACTCTTGCCATGAGTGCAGTTGGAGACACAGATAGTAGTGTGATTCAGGAGACTGTGCAGCCCCGAGGTCAATGCCTCTGGATCCATGACAGTTAGCATGTCTGCCCATGGATATTACAGATCCTTTTTAAACATGGAGTATTGGATAGGGAGTGATTTATGCCCAGCTTTCTCATGATATTATGGATTGAACCTAAGGCTTTGTGCATGCTAGGCCTGTGTTCTACCACTAATTATATCCTTAACCCACTCTTCACTTTTTACTCAGCGTGTGTATGTATACTTGCCAATTCAGGTAGATTGGCTGGCCAGCAAGCCCCAGGGACCTTCCTATGTCTGCCTCCTGGCATTGGTATTATAGGTTTTACCCCTAGGCCCAGCTTTTTCATGTGGCATCTGGACTTAGATATTCATTTTATGTGGCAAGCATTTTCCTGTCTAAGCCATCTCACTGCCCACTCCTTTTACTTTTTGAGACAGGGTTTCACTTGTTTGCCCAGTCTGCCCTTGTACTTACTCTGTAGCCTAGGCTGGCCTTGGATGCAGAGTCTTCTTGCCTCAGACTACTGAATGTTTGCATGCTGTCTTCTGTTTCCTCACGTCTTTCTTGTTTGTTTGCGATTGCCGTAAATACTTTGAAGATCCTCAGTGTCCTTTCCTGCACGCTGTCTCTGTTGCGTGGCCGTGGCCTCCATTCGTCTGCTTGATGTGTGTACCTGTGCTGACAGGCCCTGCTCCTCATTGTGTGGCCTGCACAGGCAGAGCTAGAGTGGACCACTCAGCTCCCCGCCATCCTGCTTCCTCCCTCAGGATAAACTCAGAGATAGAATCACTGGACCAAGAGGTAAGACACCCATGAATTCCAGTTCTGAACTTTGAGACCTGAGCTGCTGCCTGCTCATGCCCCATGGTAGGTGCATTCCAGTGTCACAGTGAGGGCAGGGACAGCAGGCTCACCAGTGCATATGATGGAGCGAGTTCCAAGTGGGGAGTCCAAGGCTCTGGGTCTCCACCTCCTTGATGCTTCCTTGAATGCCCATGGGAGTGCCAGAGGCTGGGCACTGAGGTTGTCATATCAAATATAAAGCATGCTTTGTGTATATTTGTTTGGGGGGCACTGGGTGGCTTTCTGGACTGGAAGTAGCATAGATTTGGAAAGTGGTTCTTTCTGGTCTGAGCCACCCCCACGCAGACCACTGGGGATGCCTTGTAGGCCACATGTGCTGGTCATGGACATAACCCAGAGCTATATAAACTATATTAATGAAAAAGTAAAAAGAAATGTAATTAACTTGATTGATAAGTTTAAGTACGTCTAAAATGTTACCCTTTAAAGGTGGGTGGCAGAGGCAGAGGTGGAGCTCTGTGAATTCAGAGTGAGATCCAGGACAGCCAGGTCTACACAGCATAGTGAAACCTATAATCAGTTGAAAATTAGGTTATTTATGATTAGAGGCTTTTGAGGATTTATTTGTTGGTTTTTTTTTTTTTTTTTTTTTTTTTTTTTTTTTTTTGGAGACAGGATTTCTCTGTGTAACCCTGGCCGTCCTGGAACTCACTCTAGACCAGGCTAGCCTTGAACTCAGGAATCTGCCTGCCTTCTCCTGCCTCTGCCTCCTGAGTGCTGGGATTAAAGGCATACACCACCATGCTGGCTTGATGATTTGCTTATTTCTGTTTTTCATGTTTTTGTCTGCATATATGTGTATGCTTGGTATATATATGTGTATATATATATGTATGCTTGGTATACATACACATAACTGGATGTTATAGATGGTATCATCCATAACTCCCCTGGAACTGGAGTTAACAGATACTTGTGAGCCACCATGTGGGTGCTGGGAACTCAAGCCAGCGCCTCTGCTAGAGCAACAGCGCTCTTAACTGCTGAGCCGTATTTACAGACCTGGAATGAAATTTTTGAAATTTGAGAATCTTATGTAGAGCTCTGGCCAGCCCTAGTTGCTGCCTCAAGCACTGGCCAGGCCTGCTGTCTACTTCTCTGGTCGCTGACTCTGATGTCTGGTGATCACTGGCCACGCAGATGTACCCATGCTTGCTTTAGGGTCGTATGCTGGAGCACCGTCCAGTGGTTGGGCAAGACACAAATGGAAACATGAGTGTCCAAAGGCTATAGGAGTGGAGATTAAGAATGTGTGAGGCTTTCTTTGTAGTGTGACCCAGGCCTCCTGCTATGAGTCAGAATTTACCACATGTCCGGAGGTCCTGCGGCTATCCACTGAGCCCGCATGGGTGTGTAGTCAGTAGGGCCAGTCCAGCAGGCCACATCAGGCAAGTGGCCACCAGGAAGTGTTGAGTAAGACAGATGAGAGGGGGTATGAAGGGCTGGGAGGACATGAACTGAAGGGTGTGCTTTGGAACACCCCAGGACTCTGGCAAGTTCAGACTCTGCCTGTCTGTGCCCCCAGGCTGCTCTCCGAAGTCTGCTTGGGAACAGGGTGGTGATTTGTTTGTTTGTTTGTTTGTTTTGTAAGTTCATGAACTCAGTGCAGAGGGGACTTGCCCTCACTGGGTCCTCTTCTCTGCACCTGTCCTATGTAGTCCAAGCCCTTTGTCTGCCACCCCCCCCCCCCAGCTCTTGAGTGATTAGCTACAATTCTCAGGAGAGCTGGGTGATTTGGGGGGTCCACAGGGTATGACAAGTGGAGAAGACTGTGGGTGAGCACAGCACTTCTGGGGCTCTGAGGTCAAGCCCTGTGGCCATATTCAGGGTAGATTTGGTACCAGTGGGTAGCAGCTCATCTCCTGGCTAAACTGTCTGGGTAGGACATAAAGCTTCCTTCTCTAGACTTGTGCAGGCTCAGTTGTCTGGGCCTCCTTGTTCCTCTAGACAGAATATGAGCCCAAGGGGCTCCACTGTCACGTGGCACTGGGCACTGGTACCTCGTGCTCTAACGACTTGACTTCACCCTCAGAGGGCACCTAAACCAGAAGCCATACTACCTGTGTGTCATTCTTGTATTTGGGGACATGGTAGTGCCAGGCTTTTCTTGGCAATGCTGATGTTAATACCCGTCCTGTGTTAGTGAGGTCTGAACAGATGACGTATACACATATTGTAGACGGTGCTTGTCCCCAACATACAGTGTTCTCACTAGGAGCTGAGCACCAAATACCCAGACTCTCTACCCCTGAGGGGACGATGAGCTTTGTGATGGGTGAGGCATGCTTCTAAAGCCAACAGCAGTGGCATCTCTATCCTGCCCAGCCACACTGAGTCCTGCCAGGGGAGGCTTGCTGGTCTTGGAGACCTTGCTTGATACCATTAACACTTTCCCTGGTGCCTAGGGGCATCTCTCATG